>NC_064263.1:23835000-24435000 GCF_003254725.2 Canis lupus dingo
CGTCCGATTCAAATTAGTGGATTATGTGCCTTTATAAAATATTAAATATCCATGCATCGAATAATTTACAAAGGTGGATAAGATATGGTGGTGAAGGGAAAGGGCTGGAGAAGGATGATACAAATCTTATACTTATTATCAGCCTTTTTGACATGTTAATTCTCTAAATGATTCGCAATTAGCTTGAAAACATTGAAAATAAGATGATGTGGACATAGCTAAAATCTTTCCCAGTAGTAAACATTCTCTATCTAGGAAGTTACTTACTACTCCTTTACTGTCCTAAGTTACAGTTCTTCTGCACTACATAACAGAGTAAAAGCAACAAAAGAGAATACCAGTTACATGTAATTAGAGGAAACTTGCAAGATAAGGAAAAATAATACAAGCTATTATTATGAGAGCTTAAATGTTGCCTTTTAGCCAACACTTAAATGCCAAGAATAGGGGCACTTAGGTAGTTCAGTGGGTTAAGGGTCCGACTTTTCAGTTTCGGCTCAGGTCAGGTTAAGATCTCATGGGTCTTGGGACTAGAGCCCTGCCCCTCTTACCCCCTTGTGCCAGGCTCCAGGCTCAGCAGGCAGTGTGCTTGAGATTTTCTCCCTCTGCCCCTCCCCACACTAGCGTGTGCATATGCACTGTGTTCTCTCTTTCTAAAATAAATTTAAATAAATAAATATATGCCAAGGATACGTCTCTTGGTGGCTAGTATTGTGGCAGGTATGAGACAGGCCAGGTGAACTACAGTTTCATCTTTGAAAGGACAGCTAAAAAGGGGTTCTTAGTTAAGGTTTATTCTGCTTCCGTTATAGCTATACTATAAGGTAGTATGGAGAAAGGCAATGCATCGTAAATTTTAAAAGCTCCCATTAAGTATTCTTTAATGTCATCCTTTCAATTTACTTTAAAAAAAAAAATGAGTGTGTGATAATGTATATACTGTACCTTTCTCAGGCTTTCATATTCTTCACGAAGTTCCCCAGGCTTGCTTAATTTGATTGGTGCTCTGAATATAAACTCTGGAAGAAAGGGAAAACAAAACACTTTTTTTAACAGGAGTTTCTAGGAAAGAACCCAAAACCTTGTCCTACTGCTGTCCCCACATTATAAACTACATAAAAAACTGTGGTCATCTTAATTTGAAAATTCATAATAAATATTTATTAAAGGGTATAAATGAGGTACAGTTCTAAGCACTGAGTAGCACTGAACAAAGAAAGCCCTTGCTTTCATGGAGTTTACAATCTTACAGACAATAAACAAGTGTGTGCATAAAATACAACTGGTAGTACTAAGTGTTATGGAGGAAAACAAATATAGGATGAAAGAAAAAAATTATCTTATAAAGAATGGTCTGGAAAAGCCTCACTGATAAAGTAATATGTTAAGGGACCTTAAGAAAAAACTACATTTAAAGTTCTTAGTTCAGTGTTACCAAGTAGCATTTTAAATGAGCTGAAGTTTTACTCATAATGCTGTATTTTTCTATTTCTTTTTCAACATTGCCAGCAGAGTATTTTCCCTGCATACAACCTGTCAGTATTTTCAGTATGCAACCTGATTTTTTATCCTTAAAAGCCTCGTGGTTTTTACTGGCCTACAGGAACAAAGTCAAAACTCTTCATTCAAGACTCTCCAAAGATGGATGACAACTTCATCCCAGTTTTGTCTTTTTCCAGCATTGGCTCTCCTAACCCTTGACTATCAAGTTACAATTGATACATACCATATATTTTAGACTTTCTATGCGGTTTACCCAGCTGACATTGTTTTTCCCCCTTATCTCTATATATTTTTAAATCTGAGATATCCAGGGCCACAGAAGCACATAACACATGTTGGCAATATAAATAGATGATAAAAATCTAAATTAAGAACAAGAATAAAAGATAAGTTCTAAAGGCTATCAACAAGGAGGAGTAAAGTACAGACTTCTGCTTCCTTAAAAGTACATGACACTTCTATATACCTCTATGTACATGTAGTGATCAAAATACAGCATTAATTTTAAGACTTACTAAGTCTACAAGTACTAGAGAATTGTTAGACTCGCTGTGGGAGGCAAACATTCCACCACCTTCATTCACTTATAAAAAAAAAAGTCCTGTGCTCGCTTCGGCAGCACATATACTAAAAAAAAAAGTCCTAATGAGTATTTTAATCATGTCCCTTAAGCACATTTCTAGTTATAGGCAAACAGTATTTAAAATCTGACGCTTTAATAGAGAAGGAAATAGAGAGAGGAACAAGAAAACCCTCAAGGCAAAAAAGTAATTTCAGTCCATTTATGGAGAACTTATTACATGTAAAATACTTCATATATATTTTTTCAGTGAATCTTCACAGAAACTTTATAAGATAGGTATTATACCCATTTTACAATAAGAAAATGAGACGATAATGACTTGCCCAAGGCCATAAAACTGTACATGGCAAAACCAAGAGAAAAGCATTAATAGAAATAAAGAGGGGGATCCCTGGGTGGCGCAGCGGTTTGGCGCCTGCCTTTGGCCCAGGGCGCGATCCTGGAGACCCGGGATCGAATCCCACGTCGGGCTCCCGATGCATGGAGCCTGCTTCTCCCTCTGCCTGTGTCTCTGCCTCTCTCTCTCTCTCTCTCTCTCTCTCTCTCTGTGACTATCATAAATAAATAAAAAATTTAAAAAAAGAAAGAAAGAGGGAAATTACATAATAATTAAAAAGGCAACCCAAGCAAGAAGATATAATAATCATGAACTTGTATGAACATACACCACAGCAAAAACTAATAAGATTATAAGGAGATATGAAGAATTCCAAAACAATGAAAGAAATCTCGACACCACAGTTGAAAACAGACCACGCAGACCAAAAGGTAGTAAAAAGGTAGAAACACTGAAAAAGAAGACTAACAAATTTTATACTAATACACTTATACATATGTATGAACCCAATAAATAGAATATTTACTCCTTAAAATAAACAAGGAACAATTAAAACTACAGTGGGTCACGAAGAACTTTCAAAGAATCCGTATTATACAGGCTTTGCTCTTGGATCCTAGCTGTTGTTTTCCAAGCCAAGTTTTCTGGCTACCTGGCTGATTATTCTGGATTACCCAATATTCTTTCTCAGTAAATTCTTTTTCTGCTTAAATCTGTCAGAGTAGATTTCTGCTGATTAAAATGAAAAACCCTGGCTGATTCCATCCTTTAGACAGAACTGTGAAATGGCCACAAAACAACCTCCAAGAACAAAAAGAGAAGACAAAGTAATAAAGAGGAGGACCAAAATGCAGGTATCAAGGGGAGTTTAAATCTCCAAACACTATTCAAACAATGCTGTCACGAATGATCTTGCATGTATCTATATACAATTCAATCTATGAACCTTGCATTCATAGATTGAATTGCTGGAATCAGAATTAGTGTGTCAAACAGTATGTGCATACGTGCTTTTGTAATTCTGACAGACAATAAAAAGCCGTCCTTCCTTCCTGTAGCCTCTACTGACTTAAGTCCTAACCAGCAACGCAAGACAGTACCATCTCCTTGTTAGCTTTTCCAACACAAGGAATGTCGAAACTTTTTAGTTTTGCCAATCTAACAGGTGAAATTCTGTATCTTACATACATATTTTATAAGTGACATCAAGTACTTTTCATGTCTGAGTAATTTGCATTTACTTTGATATGAAAGGTCTGCGCATTTCCTTTACTCCTTATATAAACTTTTTCTTCTTGATTTGTTAAAGCTCTCTATAAGGAAAATTAGCCGTATGTTCCATGACTAGCAATACTTTTCCTAGTTTATCATTTGTCTTGACTTTCCTCACAGTGATTATTTTTATGCAGTTATATTAATCAAACTCCCTTTTTTATGGCTTCAATATTTTATATATTCGGAAAGATCTTCCTCAGGACAAGATATAATAGCAAATATCATGGTTTCTTCTGATACAAAGTTTAAGATTCTTTAAAAAATTCTAAATCTTGGCCAGCCAGGGTGGCTCAGTGGTTTAGCGCCACCTTCGGCCCAGGGTGTGATCCTGGTGTCCCAGGATCCAGTCCCACGTCGGGCTCCCTGCATGGAGCCTGCTTCTCCCTCTGCCTGTGTCTCTGCCTCTCTCTCTCCCTCTCTCTCTCATGAATAAATAAATAAAATATTTTTAAAAAATAAAAACTAAAAATTCTGAATCTTTATTTTCATTTGAGGAGCAACATAAGGAGCATAATCTTATTCAGGCTTATAAATTTACTAACGTAAGGGACTAAAAATATTTTAGTGATGGCCTGGGGAAATTACGAAAAAAAGGTTTTTTAAAGATTTATTTGAGAGACACTGTGCATGCGTCCACACACGTGGGGGTAGGGGGGTGAAGGGGCAGAAGGAGAGGATCTTCAAGCAGACTCCCCCACTAAGTGAGGAGCTCAAATTGGCGCTCAATCTAACAGCCCATGAGATCATGACCTAAGACAAAACCAAGAGTCAGACACTTAACCAACTGAGACACTCAGATGTCCCTATGAAAATTTTTACTTACCATGGGATAATTTGCTTTCTCTAAAATGGTTCTTGCTACCATTTAGAACAAAAATATCCAAAGAGCTTACCATCTTCATTATATTGTATAAATAATACAAAGTTAAAAGCCTGATCTCCAACTCAGAAGTTTCCAAAATCTTGGATAAGTCACGCTCAACTTCCTCTTCTGTAAAATTAGAATACCACCTAGCATTATGAGTATCAAATGAGTGTAATGAGAGTAAATATACTATAAACTATTTCAGCCAGTAGAGTGGCATACAAGAGAATCTAACAACTATAAAATTGTCTCTGGTGTTGGGAGAGAATAATTGTGGTTTTGGTCCGATTTACTTGCAAGTACAACTTACAAGAAATAACGATAATGATCCAATTGCTTTGATAGGTATGTTACATGAAAAGTTAAATTCACTTTGGGATACCCATTAAGAAATCTCAAAGTTCATATATAAGGCCAAGTGGAACTCAGCATAGTGACTGAAATCTTACTATGCCTTAATTTATTTGAGAGTAAAAGGTAATGGGTAGGGTAGAGATAAAATACCAATTCACATTCACCAAAATCAGTACTGATATAGATTAGCTTAATCTTAGGTTAAGATTAACGATATTTAATTCATTAAGAATACAAAATGCTAAAGAGTCAAGATCACTTTTTGCCCCAACAGAACTGTGCTACATTAAATGACATTGTGCCCCAAAGTTCAAAAATTACATAGCTAAATATAAAATGTGAATTTGTTCCAACATGACATTAACTTAAATATTTAATCCTATTTTATATTTTACTAATGCCCTCTAGAAATGTCAACAAGGCAAAAGAAAAATCTTTTTCCTATGAACTTGCAAAAAGAATATATTAGATTCTGATACTTGCTCTGTCAATTAAGTATTTAGAAATGTCATTGCTTCTCTTTGCCTAGGTCTCATCTATCAAATGAAGATCAAAATACTGGCCAACCTACCTCCTAGGAATGCAGAAGATCACAATTAATAGAAGTAGTAGTAATCAATGAAGAATTCCTATAATAAATAAAAACAGCTAACATTTAATAAAAGCACACTACATGCTAAGTGTTACATACACATACTCAAAAAGAGGTAACATAGCAGGCCTAACTACTGATCTTAAAAGGCCTAATTACAAGGTTGGCCCTTGGCTCACTGGTGCCTAGGAACTTGGATTTCAGGAGAGTTCCCACTCTCCCTAACTGATTAAGTACAGTTCACTACACCTAAACTGTTTGTAGTAACAACCTAGTTATGCTGACTACCTTCTTTGCTGCTGAGTCTGGAATTTTGGCACATGCTAGGCAGAGGGTGCCTGTCATCAACTTCTAGTAAAAACTCTAACGAGCTTCCCTAGTTAGCAACATTTCACATGTGTTGTCACAACATATTGCTAGAGGAATTAAGCACTTCCAGAGTGACTCAATTGAGAGAGGGATCTGAAAGCTTGTACCTGGTTTCCCCTGAACTTCATCCCATTTGCCTTTTCCCTTTGCTGATTTTGGTTTGTATCCTTTCACTATTATAAATCATAGCCATGAGTATGACTATATGCTGTGTCCTTTTAGTACTCCTAGTAAATCATCATAATTGGGTAGTCTTGGAGCTTTCCTAACACACACACACACACACATTCACACATCACCGACCAAAATTAAAATATCTAGATCTGTTTCTTCCTGAGACATAAGCAACACACTAGATAACTTCTAAAGTTAATGATTCAGTAACAATGTTTTTATTTCATTTTAATTGATCTCAATAAGTTTCTCTAAATTCTGAAATTCTCTATTAAAGTTTTAACAGGACAGGTAAAAATGCTACTAGGATTTTAAACATATAGCTATAAGCTATAATAGCTACAATATCAAAACAATTTCTTTGAAGCTTTATGAAACATGGGGTTTCAATACACTTGGACTATTGAAACTGGAATAGAAAAAGATTAGAGGGACGGCTGGGTGGCTCAGCGGTTGGGGGTCTGCCTTTGGCTCAGGGCGTGATCCTGAGATCCCGGATCCCACGTCAGGTTCCTTGCAGGAAGCCTGCTTCTCCTTCTGCCTGTGTCTCTGCCTCTCTCTCTCTCTCTCGAACAAAAACTTTTAAAAAAGAAAAAAGAAAAAAGACTAGAAATATGAAAATCTTCCCTTTTATTCTTTCTTTTCTTTCTTTCTTTCTTTCTTTCTTTCTTTCTTTCTTTCTTTCTTTCTTTCTTTCTTTCTTTCTTTCTTTCTTTCTTTCGAGGGAGAGAGGGTGCAAGCTGGGGTGGGGGGCCAGAGAAAGAGAGAAAGAGAGAATCTTAAGCGGGCTCCATACCCAGTACAGAGCCCAAGATGGGACTTGATCTCACTATTGTGAGATCATGACCTGAGCTGAAATCAAGAATCAGATGCTTAACCAACTGAGCCACCCAGGCACCCCAAAATCTCCCCTTTTAAATCAAAGTCTTCTACAATATTTTATAAAGTTGGCCGGAGAACATGCATACAATCAACATTATTAATTGTACAGGATATTTTATCAAACATTATTAACCTTTCAGATTCCCTGCTTTTTAATAAAGAAAAAACAATCATTTATAATAAAATAGTTGCTATCTGCTGATGTGGGACTTTTCTCTTTCGTTCTGCCTCTCTAGGGTCATGTCAGATTCTTCATCTCCAAAAGATGAAATTGTGGTTGAAACACGTGCAATACTACTGCTAACTAACTGCAGAGAAACAGGAGAAAACCCAGGTGACCTTGGTATGGAGATGCCTTTTTAGATACACTATCAAAAACATGACCCATGTACATCATTAAAATTAAAATTTTCTGTCTGCAAAAGACAATATCAAGAGAATGAGAAGGCAAACCACAGATTGGATATCTGCAATTGATATAGCTGATAGAAGACTATTATTTAAAATATATAAAGAACTAGGGGACGCTTGGGTGGCTCAGCGGTTGAGTGGCTGCCTTCGGCCCAGATGATCCCAGAGTCCTGGGATCGAGTCCCACATCAGGCTCCCTGCATGGAGCCTGCTTCTCTCTCTGCCTATGTCTCTGCCTCTCTCTGTGGCTCTCATGAATAAATAAAATAAAAAAAGAAAAAAGAAAAAAAAGAACTAGAGATGCCTGGCTGGCTCAGTTGGTAGAGCATACAACTCTTGATCTTGGGGTCATGAGTTTGAGCCCCACATTCGGTGTATAGATTACTAAAAGAAAGGGGGGGTAAGAAAATAAAATAAAATATAGAAAGAACTATTAAAACTCACAAGTAAGAAAACGTGATTTTTTTAAAATGGCCAAAAGACCTTGACACCTCACCAAAGATATATACTTGGCAAATAAGCACATAAAAGGATACTCCACAGCATAAGTAAAGAATTACAAATTAAAACAAGATACCATTCCACATCTATTAGAATTGCCAAAATCCAAAACACTGATAACACCAAATGCTGGGGAAGATGTGGAGCAAAAGATTTGTTGCTGGTGGGAATGCAAAATGGTACAGCTACTTTAGAAAATATACCTGGCAGTTTCTTACAAAACTAAACATAGTCTCACCATATGATCCAGCAATTGCGCTCCTTGATATTTACCCAAATGAGGTGAAAATTTTGTCCATACAAAACCCTGCACAAAGATATTTTGATCTGCTTTATTCATAATCACCAAAACTTGGAAGCAACCAAGATATCCTTCAGCAGGTAAATGGATAAACTGTGGTACATCCAGAAAATGGAATATTATTTAGTGTTAAAATGAACTCAGCTATTAGAGGCACCTGAGTGGCTCAGTCAGATAAGCAATCAACTCTTAATTTCAGCTGAGGTTCTGATCTCAGGGTCATGGGATCAAAACCCACGTCAGACTCTGCACTGGGTGTGGAGCCTGCTTAGGATTCTCCCTCTCCTTCTTCCTCTGCCCTTCCCCTGACCTTGTGTGTGCACACACATGCTCTCTCTCTCTCTCTCTAAAATAAATAAATGAATAAATAAGAAACTATGAGATAATAAATGGGAAAAGAAAAAAAGAAAGAAAAGAAGAAAAGAAAAGAAGAAAAGAAAAGAAAAGAAAAGAAAAGAAAAGAAAAGAAAAGAAAAGAAAAGAAAAGAGCTATTAAAGACATGAAATGACATGGAGGAAACTTAAATGCATATTACTTAGTCAAAGAAGTCACCCTGAAAAAGCCACATACTGAACTGATTCCAACCATATGACATTCTAGAAAAGATAAAATTATGGACACAATAAAAAGATAAGTGGTTGCTAGGAATGAAGGAGGGTAGGGATAGTTAGCAGAGCTCAGAGGATTCTTAGGGCAATAAAAACACTCTGGGAGCACCTGGGTGGCTCAGTGGTTGAGCATCTGTTTTTGACTCAGGGCATGATACCGGGGTCCTGGGATTGAGTCCCGCATTGGGCTCCCTGTGAGGAGCCTGCTTCTCCCTCTGCCTATGTCTCTGCCTCTCTCTCAGTTTCTCATGAATAAATAAATAAAATCTCCTTTAAAAATCTTAAAAATTATAAAAAAATAATAAATCTTAAAAATATTCTGTACAATAATACAATGATGGATATACATCATTACGTATTTGTTCAAACCCATAGCATGTATAACAAGAGTGAATCCTAAGGTAAACTACAGACTTTGGGTGATTATAATGTATTACTGTAGGTTCATCCTTGGTAACAAATCTACCATTTGGTGAATGATATAGATGATGGGGGAGACTAAAAACACCCTCCTTAGTCCAGAGGAGTTGGTCCCAAACCCAATTCCTCCACCAGCTTCTATAGGGATTGTCAAGTGTCTCGGTAGCACAGAAACAACTACTCATCTTTCCTTCATCACACAGAAAAGACATGCTAGAAACTACTTCAGATGTCACTGAGATGCTGAATACGTTGGTATTTGTAAATGAATCCAATGGGTGTAGTACTTTCTTAATGCCCATCCTCCAACTACTACTATGTTTAACAGGAAGAGAAACTCTCTAATGATATTATGCCTTAAGAATGACACACATCTGTGGCTGGTGACCAAGCTGAGCATTGCATTCAGTCTAATGTGAACTGTAGGAATAGCTGTACTTCCTTGAAGGTCCTTCCTGAAAAGGATTTTCTCTGGGGTAGGGTGATGGGTTATTAATAAAGGAAAAACAAACAAAACAAAATATAGGACAGGTATTTTTCTAATTGCACCAAAACCTCAGGAAAGAAGTATCATTGTCAAAGCATACTCAATATAAAATTAGAAACAGAACCTCACTCAACTGTACTGAGATGTTAACCCTAACAACTCCCAAATCTTAAATTAATCATCCCTTGGTACCTGACCATGCTTGAGTTCTCACATTCCACTTCCACCCCCAAAGTTCAATTTCTTATCAATATATCAGGATGAATAAGAACTTTGGACTCACATCCCCAAGACCTAGATCCTAATTTGAATACTCCTACTTACTAGCTACTTGTCCTTGGGCAAATTAAAAAAGTCTCTGGGTGGGGCACCTGGCTGGTTCAGTTGGTGGTACACACAACTCTTGATCTCAAGGTCCTGAGTTCAAGCCCTATGTTGGGCGTGGAACCTACTTAAAGAAATGGAAAAGGAAAAAATCTCTGGGTAACATCCATCTTTATCACCACCTGCAGCACCATCATGATGGCTGGCAGTTATGTAGCACTTAAATTATGCCAGGCTCATTTCTAAGCACTTTGTATTTATTACCTTATCTAATCTTTGTATGACCCAAAGGGAATATACTATTATTCCAATTTTATAGATGAGGAAATGGGAGGCACAGAGCACTTACTTTGCCCAAGGTTATACTATCAGTGAAAGAGCTTGAACTGAACCTGAGCAATCTGGCTCCAGAATCTGTGCTCTTACATACTAAAAAAAAAAAAGCCTAACAGTCCTATAAAACAATGGGCAAATGACATGAACAGGCAGCTTATAGAAAAAGTAAATTTGGATGACTTATAAAACTATTAAAATGTGTTCAATTTCACTCATATTTTAAGATATTAAAAACTTTTAACAAAATACTTCTTTGTATCAGATTGGCAAAGATCAAAGAGTTTGATAAACAGTTAATAAGGGTATCCTTTATCTTAAAAGATATATTATACATGTGTACAAAGATACATGTACAAGAATGTTCACTGTAGATCATCACAACACTAAAGACTGGAAATAACCTACATATCCTTCAATGAGAGACTGACTGAATAAATTATCAGATGACGAGGATGCCATGAATCTTTTTCTATATTGTCTGTTTTTATTCCTGGTCTGGTTTCTTGGTTTTTGTTAATTTTTGTTAGAATGTCATTCATTCAGGGATCCCTGGGTTGCTCAGCGGTTTAGCGCCGCCTTCGGCCCAGGGCGTGGTCCTGGAGTCCCGGGATCGAGCCCCACGTTGGGCTCCTTGCATGGAGCCTGCTTCTCCCTCTGCCTGTGTTTCTGCCTCTCTCTCTCTCTCTCTTTCTCTCTCTCTCTCTCTGTTTCTCATGAATAAATAAAATCTAAAAAAAAAAAAAAGAATCATTCATTCATTGTGTATGAAAAACTGTAGAGGCGCTGGATGATATTCTACTCCTACAGAGGATTCATCATATTCTCCACAAACAGAGAGAACGAGGGCAGATAACCTCATAATCCATTTAGGACATGAACTGATTTAAGGCTGGCTGTAATCTTTGTAATGCTTGTCAAGCCTATCCTGGTTTGTAGCCCTCCAAGGGCCCAAGAGTCTGGATGTTTACCAAGACCACCTTCCTTGGAGGGTCCTAAACTTTTCTCTCCACTAAAGAACTGCTACAAAAGTGCTTTGCTTTTCAGTAGCTTTCTGTGAAGCTTCTCACCCTTTTGTCACCCACAGTTTAAGAATCAACAAATCCTCAAGAGAAAAAAAGCAGGTAGAGGGGATGCATGTCCCTTTTCTCTGGAATCTTGAACTTTCAAGTTCTTGTTGCTCTGGAAGCCCTGAACTACAATTTCTGTAGTCCTAGCCCCATGAAGAGAACTGTACTGGCTTTTCCACCTCTTCAAGTTGCACTCTCCATTAGCCAACAAACCACAAATGTCTGAAGTCCTGGCTGCCTTGGAAACTTATCAATACCTTTATATATATATATATTTTTTTTTTAAAATCAGGCTTTCCTAGTTATTCTCAGCAGGAGTTTTGCTTTGCTACAATCTGTTTCACCATAGCCAAAAGCAAAATCTATATTCTTCATAAGCAATGGAGAGAACAATTTTTTTCATCATGAAACCACAGACCCTTAGTAAAGAGGGAATGAGCAGTGAAGAAGAAGACAAAAGTGGAGAAGATTCCTTTGAGAAAATCAAGAAAGGGTTATTAACAAAGGTAGAACATGTGTGGTCCATGTCCCAAAGAAAATTAAAATCTTACTAGGAGGGACGCCTGGGTGGCTCAGCGGTTGAGCGTCTGCCTTCGGCTCAGGTCATGATCCCAGATCTTGGGATCGAGTCCCACATCGGGCTCCCTGCAAGGAGCCTGCTTTTCCCTCTGCCTGTGTCTCTGCCTCTGTGTGTCTCTCATGAATAAATAAAATCTTAAAAACATTTAAAAAATAAAAAAATAAAATCTT
This sequence comes from Canis lupus dingo, assembly GCF_003254725.2. Classification (NCBI taxonomy): domain Eukaryota; kingdom Metazoa; phylum Chordata; class Mammalia; order Carnivora; family Canidae; genus Canis; species Canis lupus. Next base: position 23,847,141 of record NC_064263.1, read on the forward strand.
ACTAGGAAAGGAAAAATATACTTGAGTGAGACAATTACAGAATGTCAAACAGTTATAAAACTAAACATTTAAGAGCTCATAGAATAGGGCTGCCTCACTGGCTCAGTCAGTAGGGCGCATGATTCTTGATCTTGGGATTATAAGTTAAAGCCCCATGTTGGGTGTAGAGAGTACTTAAAAATAAAATCTTGGAAAAATAAAAAAATAAAAAATAAATAAAATCTTGGGATGCCTGGGTGGCTCAGCGGTTTAGCATCTGCCTTCAGCCCAGGGCATGATCCTGGAGTCCCAGGATGGAGTCCCACATAGGCTCCCTGCATGGAGCCTGCTTCTCTCTCTGCCTATGTCTCTGCCTCTCTCTCTGTCTCTCATGAATAAATAAAATCTTTTAAAAAATAAAAAATAAAATAAAAATCTTAAAAAAAAAAAAGAACAACAAGAGGTAGAGGTGCACAACAGCAAAAAGGAGGATGGTGAATCCAAGTACATCTTCTACAACAAAACATGTAAGTGCAGAGATATATAATAAACAGAAGCTATTATCCATATTTATCTCAAGGTTACCTGCTTGTACTACCCACCAAACAACCACTATCAAATAGAATATGTGAGGGGCACCTGGGTAGCTCAGCCTGTTAAGTGTCTGCCTTCGGCTCAGGTCATGATCCTAAGGTCCTGGGATGGAGCCCCCAATCAGGCTCTTTGCTCAGCGAGGAGTTTGCTTTGTCCTCTCGCTCTGCCCCTCTCCCACTCATGTTCTCACTCTCTCTCTCTCTCAAATAATTTTTGTAAATGGAATATGTGAAAGAAGAAATCTTAATGTTAAATTAAGCATACCATTTAGAATTAGGAAGGTGAAGACCTAGGGAGTGAACCACAAATGTGTTCTAAAACCAAACTAAAGTGGTTTCTATTATCTACTTTTTTGTTTACTCCTTTCTAAGAGTGCAGATGACAGCCAAGTACTGTCTAAAACTAATGCAACTGCTCATTACCAACTTGCCCAAGACAAGTAACAATTTACAGCAGGCAATATAAAGAGTGATTACCTGGTAAGAAGGACACAGAGAAAAAGTTAAAAGCTAATAAAATGTTAACACTAAACTTTAAGGCTGCTTATTTAAGTACCATAATTAACACCACAGATTACTACTACATGAACTTAACACTGCTTGTATTTTAAAACTATCCTTCAGCAAAGAACTAATCAAATTGTTACAGCCCACATACCAAGAACATATAAAATTCTTATAACTTTTGACCTAATAATTAATTTCCAAGAATTTATCTAGGAAAATAATCTAAATGGGCACCTGAGTGGCTCAGTTGGTTAAGCATCTGCCTTTGGCTCAGGTCATGATCCTGGAGTCCTGGGATCCAGCCCCACACTGGGCTCCCTGCTCAGCAAGAAGTCTGTTTCTCCCTCTTCCCCTCACCCCACGTATATTTGCTCTCTTTCTCTCTCTCTCTCTCTCAAATAATCTTAAAAAAAAAAAAAAGATTTCCATTGCAACTTTGTTCATAACTGCAAAACAAAAACTGAGAATAACCTAAAAGTCCAGTTTTGAAGGAATGGTTAGGCTAATTATGGACAGTCTATACCATGTATGATCATTCTGCCAAGAAAGACTTTTTAATAATGTGAGCTATTGCTTTAATAAGATAGGAAACCATTTAGGCTAAACGAGACATGCAAGCTGCCAGACTGCCTTATAATTTCAAACAAAGCAAAAAAACCTATTAAGCAGGGGTGCCTAGCTGGCTCAGTCAGTAGATTATGTGACTCTTGATCTTGGGGTGGCGAGTTCGAGCCCCATACTGGGCATAGAGGCTGTTTTAAAAAAACATTAAGCATAAAATGGCAATAGCAAAGGTAAAAAGAAACAGCGATATAATTGTAGAAGTCACAAAAGGAAAAAAATAGTGATAGCATATCAAGTTATCATATAAAAATATGTGAGAATAAGGAAAAAATGTTTCCAGAGATTAGAAAATTAAAGCAGAAAAAAAAAAAGAAAAAAAGAAAATTAAAGCAGAATGATCAATGAAGAAAAAGGGAGTTGCCATGGGAAGAGAAAATACACACAAAATAAGGCATGAGACTCTTTCCCCAAAGCATTTATAGTATAGCTTATTAGCGAAGACAAAGTTATAAAAAGTTTCTTAAAAGGACAGAGACCATGACAGATGCAATGTCACAAAGTAAACAACCGCTAAATGAAGCTTATAAGCAAACAGTGCAGTAAGTGTCCGCCCATCTGCAGAAGGAAGAGAACCAAGGCTGGGAAGGAGGCAGGCTTTAAGAAGGTGGGATGAAGCAGAGACTAACTGGTAAAACTTAGATAAGCAAACAGATGGAGAAAGCGCAATTCATGTGAACAACAAAGCATGAAGTATGAAGGCTGGACAGTGAATAAATAGGTTTTGCTAGAGCAGAAAGGCTGCTTAGAAGAGTTGTACAGGAAAAAAAAAAAGAGTTGTACGGGTCAAAAAGATAAGCTGGGGAATAGGGTGTTCTTTACTTTTCTGTGAAAACAATGCCAAATTTGGGCAGAATCTCCCCTGCGTACAGTATAAAGGAGCTACTTTTGGGATTCCATCGGGAACCTGTGTCAGTCACTCAGTTAAATGTTTTGTGTTTTGTTTTTCGTTTTTTGTTTTTAATAAAGCTCTTTACCAGCTACGTGAGTATGCCTGATAACTTCTACAAGTACAAAGATCCTGGGCTGAGGAGACTGCTTAGACACTATCACTCACTTACCTGGGTGACCCTGGGCACACTACAACTGCTCTAGCCCTCAGTATTCCCCATTCCCAAAGGGATAATATCTCCCTCAAATGAACCATTATGAATGATTAAACATGATTTAATATAATGTGTCTGGTACAGTGTTGGCTACATAACTGATATTCATTAAATGTTAGAAACTTCCCTGTAAGGTAAAAGAAAAAGTCCACTCAACATTTTTCAGGGATAAAAATTTCTTAGAATTGTAGGAAAATATAAGGAATTCAATGAAAAAAAAGGCACCAAAGATTTTTTTTTTATATATAGTGAGGCAACTCAAAAGTATTTACTAAATTAACTGCTAAAAAAATTAATGATAATACTCAAATTTCAAGTTGCATCTTGTTCCTTTAGCTTAAAGAATTAACCTGATTTGTACCTTGATCTGGAAAGAATAACGAGCAGCCTAGGGCTGTAGGCTCATGGCCAGATACTAAATATTTTAGGCTTTGCAGACCATAAGGTCTCTGTCACAACTGTCCACTCTGCTGATGTAGCGTGAAAGTAGTCATAGACAATATGAATGAGTATGGCTATGTTTCAAAAAAAAAAAACCCTTTATTTACAAAAATTAGCAGCAGGCTAGATCTGGCCTACTGACTCTAGCTATCAGCCCCTGGTGCTTTTTGCATCCCCTGCACACACACACACACACACACACACACACACACATACACCCCGCCCCCAGCTTCTTATGTTGAAACCTAATCCCCAATGTGATGGCATTTAGAAGTGGGGCCTTGGAAAGGTGATTAGATGAGGGCAAAGCCCTTATGAATGGGATTAGTGTCCTTATGAAAGAGACCCTAGAAAGCTCCCCTGCCCCTTCTACCAAGTGAGAAGACAGCAAGATGACAGTCTATGAACTAAGTCAGAAGATTCCACATCTAATTAGCATCTTGATCTGTGACTTCCCAGCCTCCAGGACCATGAGAAATAAACTTCTGTTGTTTATAAACCACCTAGTCCGTGACATTCTGTTATAGCAGCCCAAATGGACTAAGACACATGGATTGGGGAAAGACAAAGCAAGAGAGTAGCGATCAACAGGATTTGCAAGAGCAGGTATTTAACAAGAGTAGAGTGAAAACAACTGTTTCCTTGTTGAAACCAGAAATGGCCCAAACAATAAGACACAGTTTGGCAGCTTGCATTAGATCAGCATGGTTGAAGCAACAGGAGACACACAATAAGAGATCACAGAAGCAAACACAGGTATAGGAATACAGCAGAGATGAAGGCCCTGTAGATCTAGGTGGAACAAGACCATCATATGGGTGCCCCCACTATATCCATCACCCTGGCACAAAATCCTTTGGACTTAATTTCTGCTGTCTGAGGCAAAGAATCATTCATGCTAGTCCACAAGGTGGAATGATAGCAATATTAGAAAGAGTGCAGGATTGGAACCATATCACAATGCATTTAAATCTACCATCCACTGGATAAATACTAACGGTCTTTACCCTTGTGAAGTCTGTGCTTCTTCATCCATAAAATGGGAGTAGTATCTACTTTAACAAGGTTGTTTTTCTCATCTAATCCTCCAATACCTACTGGGTACAGATTCTGGGTGTATAAATTGGTAGCCCGACTGGCCTGTTGGACTCCTTGGACTTTCCTTCTCTCATCTATACTGTTTTCTTAGTTCTTTATAAGAGTCCTGACCCTATCATCTTCCTGCTTACTAACTTTTATTGACTTCCAAGATTTGTAAACAAGACTCCAGCTACATTTTTCCATTCCTGCGATACCTCTCCTCTCCCCAACCTTAACATATCTCACTATACCTAGATCTGCCATATCCTGTCTCCTCTAGGACTTTATATATGCCACTTCTTCCCAGAATGGTTTTTCTCCTTCTCACTATATGATTACTTCAAAACCCCGCCCTGTCCTTTGTGAAGCCTTTCCCACTAACCCAGAGAGAATGACAATTGGTTCCTGTAGGCCCTCATAACATTCTGCACTTATTTCGATGGTAGTATTTGTTACCTGTATTTTTATTACTTGTCTCTGTTTCTGCCTCCCTAAACTAAGAGATTTCCCTGAAGATAGGGATGATCTTTAGGTATATGTCTCAGCGTAAGACAGTGGCTTAAAATTGTTTTGTTGCATGAACCAATAAAAAGATCTTTAATACCATTAGAACCATTTCATACTAAAGTCTTTCAAAGAATCTGTTGTCTAAAGGGAGCTAAAGTTAGCAAAGCTTTGCTTTATAATTAAGGCAAAGGTAAACTTTAGTATACTAAAAAAGTCCAACCTTTTGAGGTTTTTATTATAATAGTTTTACAGAATGAAACACCAGACAAAACACAAGAGAAATGGCAAAACAGAAGTGAAAGGAAAATAAGTCCACTGCTATTCAGAAAAATAAAAACCAAACCAAAATTGAAAATGAATTATCTTCAAGCTTAAAAATTTTGTGGTAAATACATATGATGAGGAAGATGGTTTGACAACAGTTCATGACAAAACAAAACAAAACAAAAACCCAACAATTTTGTTGCTGACAAATTCAGTATAATCAAGGCTAATGCAATCTTTAGCAGTATTAAGAATTTAGCCTCTAGGTGGAGAGATAGTAAACCTCACTACCCGCTATACTAGTTAGGCATTATTTGAAGTCTGAGGGTCAGCTCTGTGTGGCATATTTAAAGAAGACCAGAACAGTATAAGAATCATGAAATAATCAAAAACTTTTAGGGGCTTTTTTTTAAGACTCTTTTTCCTTCATTAAGCATTGACTGTGTATCTAATACATTTTAAGTACCATATTAAGTGCTGAATACATAGAAACATAATCTTTGACCTCAGAGAGTTCACTGTAGTGCCCAATACACAAATGAGGAACAGAAATTCAGTGACATGACTGATACACATGCTTATGTGGTGGCATGACTCTTGTGCGAGTGAGAAAAAATTTCACAAAGCACTTACATTTCACCTGGGCCTTAAAAGAATTTAAGTATAATTTGACAGGAAGATAGAGTCTTCCAGGCAGAATAATCATAGGTGACAAAAGGTCAAAAAGGATTCAAAAAGCATACTATATTACAATATCTTTAAGTAATGCAGTATGACCAGAACCTTTGGTAACAAAGGAAGAGGAACAAAGAGATTAATTAGAGAAGTTTAACCTAAAATTTTAAATAGAAATAATCATGGTTTTTAAGTACTTGAATATTAACACCAGGGAAGCAGATTTTGAAACACCACAAAACTGAACTTTCAAACCATTAAAACTGTCCAAATATAGACAGCAATGAGTAGAGTCACCAGAATGGGAAAAGTATCCCTATTTATGTGTAAGATCAATCTCCCCCTGGTGTTCCAGTTCACATCTTCTCTCACCTCTTCATAACCTTAGCTCATCAGTTTCCTCTACTCTCCCCAGCACCATCAATTTCTCCCTAATATGATAATATACAAACGACTTAATATCATTTATCTGAAGAAGAAAAAAACTCCTAAGCTCTTGTCCCCCAGCAGGTATTGGCCTGTTTCCTTGCCCCCCTTTACAGCAAACCCCTACAAAGAAAAAAAAAATATATATATATATATATTCAGTTTCTCCTTTCTCACTTTAACCCATGCTATTAGGGCCTTCTTCGTTACACCACTCTCCCAAAACTGCTCTTTAAAAGTCCCAGGAGGACCTCCAATGTTCCCCAGGATCAGTTTATAATATAGACACAAGAGTTCAATAAATGGGTATAAAATAAACAGAATCTTTACTTAGCCTAAGAACTATGGACCTTTCAAATCAAAACAACTATTATCAGCCCTATGGAAAGTATCAATCTAGGATAAATCACCTCAGCTTCTGCAAACAACGATCTTCACAATAATACTATCCATTTCCTCTGGAAAACCAGGAAGGATAGTTAGATGCTGAAACTGGACAGTCTTGCATCATCTTTATCAGTATGAATAATCAGAAAACACTCTTCTTTCCTTACATATCTTCATAATTGTATAACTTATTTTAATCCAATCTTCTAAAATAGACTGAGGCACAGTTCTTGTGATTAGGTGTTTCTCCTAAACATTCTTGCTCTCTTCAAGTCTATCCTTTTATGTACCTAGTTCAAGGTCTTATACATACGGGATACTCCATAAATGTCTAGTAAATAAACTATAAAACCTAACATATGGGACCTAGTACAAAGGAAATTCCATAAATGTGAATTCCCTCTCCAAAACTATTCCAACTTGAAGAATGTATAAATCTGATAAAACCTCCCTATCCTACATGAACAAGTTTATCTTTTTCTCTCTCAGAAGTACTTGCATTTTAAAAGAACCACAAGAATAAGAGACCGAAAGAGAGTATGTATTGAATTTCAGATACTACAGGATATCTGAGTGATATCCTGAGGCAACAGAAACTTCCCTAATCACCAAAGTGGTTAAACATCAGTCTGACCCTATCTATCACTAGAAAGTCAAACCATTTCTTTACTAATCTTATCATTAAAAAGCTATATATAGTAATTAAGCATTGTAAAAAGGCTAGTAGAGTCTGGCAGGAAATGTATATTAACGTTTTTTTCTGGAGAGACAAACAATAATTGTCTCAACTATAATTTATCCCTTTATCCTTTTTTCCTATCAAGGATGGCTGCTACTACTTTTTCCAGTACTATAGTGAGCATCATTAAAAAATTTTTTTTGTAATTATGTATAGGTATATATTCATGAATATATCATAAGTGTCATACACATATTCATATATAGGGCAGACACCTATTGATGGAATCGCCATATGGCAAGAAATGTATCTCTTCAACCTTCCTAGGTATGGCCAAACTGCTATCCAAAATGGTTATACCAGCTTATACTTCTCCAGCAGCATGTAGTTCACCATTATTGTCACTAATCGATAATAAATTATGCCAGTTTGATGAGCTCTCATGATTGGGTTTAACTTGCATTTCCCTAATTATCAATGATAGTGAACATCATTGCAGACGTTTATTGGCCTTTCAGTTTTCCTCCTTCTGTGAAAGGTCTACTCAAATCCCCTCACCATTTTTATAATGAGGTGTCTGTCATAATGATTTGTGGTTCCTCATATATTTTGGATATTAATCTTTTGTCAGTTATTTCATTGAAAATATTTTCTTCCAGGACGCCTGGGTGGCTCAGTGGTTGGGCATCTACCTTCAACTCAGGGCGTGATCCTGGGATCCGGGATTGAGTCCCACATTGGGCTCCCTCCTGGGAGCTTGCTTCTTCCTCTCCCTATGTCTCTGCCTCTATGTGTGTGTCTCATGACTAAATAAATAAATCTTAAAAAAAAAAAAGAAAATATTTTCTTCCATCCTGTGGTTTATTTTCTATTACCTTTTATCATAGAGAAGTGTTTTAATGTGTCCAAAAATTATCAATATTTCTTTCATGCTGCTTGTATGAAGAATACTTCTCTACTCCATTTTTAGAGACATTTGTAGTATTTCCCAAGCTTTATAGTTTGACCTTTAATCTGGAATTGTGTATGGTATAAGGTAAAGATCTATTTTTTTCCTGTTTTCTGTATCGTTAGCTAACTATCCACAACTGAAAACAGTGTCTTTGCCCCACTGATTTGTAATGCCACCTGTCATCTACCAATCAAATATATGAGGGCATGTTACTGGACTCTTTTATTTTTTTGATTTTTAAATTATTTAACACTGGTTATCCAACTATCCTGATACCAATACCTCACTGTTTTAATTAATACAGCTTTATAATAGCTTAATATTTGGTAAAGCAATGTACTCCAAAATGGTCTTGACTGTTCTTGGCCACTAAATATCCTTTTTGATAAATCCCACTTAAAAAAGAAGTTCCCTTCTATTCCAAGTAGTCTAGCTTTTTTTTTTTAAAGATTTTATTTATTAAAACAGAGAGAGAGAGAGAGAGAGAGAGAGAGGCAGAGACACAGGCAGAGGGAGAAGCAGGCTCCATGCAGGGAACCCGACGTGGGACTCGATCTCGGATCTCCAGGATCACACCCCAGGCTGCAGGTGGCACCAAACCGCTGGACCACCGGGGTTGCCCTGTTCTGGCTTTTTAAATAATGAGCGGCATATTCTGTCAACTGCTCCTCTAAGAATTTATTGAAAAGATCATATGGTTTTAGTTTCCTTTAATTCATTAATATAGTGAATTACATTAGACTCTTTTTTTTTTAATTTTTATTTATTTATGATAGTCTCACAGAGAGAGAGAGAGAGAGAGGCAGAGACACAGGCAGAGGGAGAAGCAGGCTCCATGCACCAGAAGCCCGACGTGGGATTTGATCCCGGGTCTCCAGGATCGCGCCCTGGGTGGGCCAAAGGCAGGCGCCAAACCGCTGCGCCACCCAGGGATCCCTACATTAGACTCTTAATGTTAAACTGAGCTCCCATTACTGGAATAAATGCTACTTGGCTGTTGTTGTTTTTTTTTTTAATGCACTACTAGAGTAGTGCATATTTCATCTGGGATTTTTAAAATATACATTCATGAGATTGGCCAGTATTTTTCCTTTCTTATCCTGCCCTTGTGTGATTTTGATATCAAGTTGTAAAAGCCCTCTAGAAGAAATCTAGCAACACTTTTATTCCTACCCATCCTATAATATTCCAGTAAACTGCAAAACCCTGTGCCTGGTACTTCTTTAATGGATAGAAGTTTTCTTCCACTTTTTATTGTGGAAAAATCTCAAATATTTATTAGACCTCTATAATAAACCCCAACCTATCCATCCCCCAGCTTCAATAATTAATTCACTGCCAATCATATTTCATCTAATCCCCTAATCATTACCTCCCCCATTCTCCTTGAAGGAATGATTCTGAAGCAAATCCCAGACATCATATCATCTTACCTATAAACATTTTAGTATCTCTCCTAAAGGACTCTTTTAAAATATGTAACCAGAAAACTACTGTCACATTAAAAATTTCATAATCTTTAATGCCAACAAACATCGAAAGAGTATTCAATTTCCTGACAAACTTTTTTATAGTTTTTCAAATCAGGATCCAAATAAATTCATACACTTAAATTTGTTGTATCTTTTAATCTACTACAGGTTTCCCTTCTATTGCTCTTCTTCTTTCTCTTCTCTTTTTCTTCCTCCCCCTCCTCTTCTTCTTCACATTATTTGTGGAAGCAAATGGACCATGTATCCTACAGTTTCCCACATTCTGGATTTTGTTCTTTACATCCCCATGTTACTTAGTGAGAAGATTTTACTATTTGTTCAAGTTTTTTTTTTTTAAGATTTTATTTATTTATTCATGAGAGACACACAGAGAGAGATACAGAGAAACAGGCAGAGGGAGAAGTAGGCTCCATGCAGGGAGCCCGAAGTGGGACTTGATCCTGGAACTCCAGGACCACGCCCTGGGCGGAAGGCAGACTCTAAACCGCTGAGCCACCCAGGGATCCCCTGTTAAGTTCTTCTTAAGTTACATTTCTATTCATACTTTTTATTTATCCTCGAGTAAGCTGTGACAGGTTGCATTTTCCAGGAAGTTGACTATTTTATACTTTTCAAAAGCATGACATATTCTATACTTATGGGGTTTTTATATCTTTATCATATCTATAGTTGTATTCCTAACATTTATGCCTTTTCTTTTTCTCTGACCAGTCTTGCCAGAGATTTGTCTACGATATAAATCTCGTATTAGTTCCATGAATTAGATTTTCAGTTTATTAATCCTCTTCACTGTTTGTTTTCTAGTCCATTAATTTCTGTTATCTTTATACTTTCCTATCTTCTTCTTCCTTTGGGTTTAATCTGCTATTACTATTCTATCTTCAGTTGGCCACTTAACTCAATAATTTTCAGTCTTGGGACGCCTGGGTAGCAGAGTCGACTGAACTTCTGACTTGGTTTTGGCTCACGTTGTGATCTCAGGGTCATGAGATCGAGCCCTGCGTCGGGCTCTGTGCTCAGTGCAGAGTCTGCTTGAGACTTTCCCTCCCTTTCCCTTGGCCTCTCACTCAAATAAATAATTAAATCTTTAAAAAATATATTTTTCAGTCTTTTTTCAATTCAAATACCTTACAGATTCTAGGACACACATTTCTTCATATTAACATCTCTGAAATTGGGATGTTTCTTACAATGGAAGTCTTATCATCACTGTCAGCCAGGGAGTAGTGATGATGTCACTGTCATTGCTTATTTATGTATAAATAAAGACAATTAAAGAATAAGCTTGCCAAAAAAATGTAGTGATTTGTTGGTTATTCCTGGTGGCATGACTGAACTGTAACCTCTCACTATTAGCCAACAAGCCTATTATAGACCATCTGAGGAAGAACTAAGAGTCTCATCTGAAAACCTTTTGTTGAAGCCATTTGGCATGCTCAAGAAAGCATCAGCATCAAAATTTGATGGATGCCAGCAATGTCAAAGAAAATGGTAGAGATAGCTACAGGAAACTCTTCTAAGAAACACTGTATCACAAATGTTCTCTATGACACAGTAGGTAATACTATGTAGAAAGACTCAAATCTCCATGATTCAGTCAAAACCTAATTTAGAAGAATCATGAAAAACAGGAATATTCTACAAATTATTACTTCACTTCCTTTTATAAATATATGCTCAACTGATAAGCTAAATCTATATCTAAATAAACTCATAAGAGCTCTTTCAGGGGATCCCTGGATGGCTCAGCGGTTTGGTGCCTGCCTTTGGCCCAGGGCGTGGTCCCGGAGACAGGGGATCGAGTCCGGCATCGGGCTCCCTGCGTGGAGCCTGCTTCTCCCTCTGCCTGTGTCTCTGCCTCTCTCTCTCTCTCTCTCTCTCTGTGTGTGTGTCTGTGTGTCCCATGAATAAATAATATTTTTTTAAAAAAAGAGTTTAAAAAAAAGACTTATGTAAAAAAAAAAAAAAAAAAAAGAGCTCTTTCAGTAAGTATAAAGTTAAAAAGTCTAAGTAAGGGGCTCCTGGGCGGCTCAGTCAATTAATGCATCTGCTTTCCGCTCAGGTCATAAATAAAGAAATAATCTTAAAAAAAAAAAAAGTCTGTATATCTTACAAATGATGGCATCTTAACATTCAATGAAATTTAATATAGGCACTTAAATTTTCCTTAGTTTTGCTTTAGTTGTATTCCACAGATTTTTTTTTTTTTTTTTTTTTTTGTATTCCACAGATTTTGAGAGTTAGTTCCACTGTTACTAAACTCTAAATATATTCCAATTTCCATGATTTTGTTCTTTACCATACATTATCTGGAAGTTTGTTTTCGCATTTTTAATTTCCAAACATGGACTGGCAGGGGGATTGGCTATATTTATCATTAATTTCTAATTTTAGTGTATTGGGGTCAGATAACATGGTTTAAATAGCAATCTTTGGTATTTGTCGAAACTCTCTTTGTGCCTAATTATGTGCATGTTCTACATTTGTTTAAAAGGAATGTATATTCTCTAACTTGGGAAATATATGGATATATATATATATATATATATATATATAGCAGATCAAGTTATGCACTGTATTTCTTTTAGTGGTAACCTTTAAATTTTTAATATGCATCTGACGAGAGCCTAAAGTTAATCAATATCTCTTTCTTCCTGAACTATATATAGAACCTTAGAACTCATTAATACTGATCACTTTCTCTCCCAGCTTACACTTTATCCTTGTCCAATATTTTAACTCCACTTTGGTTTTAGCCCCCACAATTAATCATAATTATTTTTGTTTTATACAGTCAATCTTGGCTTAGTTTACCTGATTTCTTTGTTCACCATGACTTCTTGTATCCTTTCTCCCCTGTTAATTTCTTTTCTTCCTGAAGTGTATTTAGTATAATACTTCTTTCAGAAATATCATGGTAAATTCTCTGTATTTTTGTTTATCTGAATATATTTTTGATTTTCCTTCACTCTTGAATGATAACTAAGCTGAGTACAAAATTCAGATCTCTCTTGTTGAAGCCAAAATTCTGGCCTCTCTTGTTGATTTCAAGATGTCTGTTCTCAGCCTGTTGCTCCTTTGTCTTTGCTTTCTGGTTGCTTTTTATTTTTTTTTTTTTTATTTTTTTTTTTTTTAAATTTATTTATTTACAATAGTCACACTCAGAGAGAGAGAGAGAGAGGCAGAGACACAGGCAGAGAGAGAAGCAGGCTCCATGCACCGGGAGCCCGACGTGGGATTCGATCCCGGGTCTCCGGGATCGCGCCCTGAGCCAAAGGCAGGCGCCAAACCGCTGAGCCACCCAGGGATCCCCTCTGGTTGCTTTTTAAAGTGCCTTTGGTATTCTACAGTTTCACTGCAATATATGGGGTTGTTTTGTTCATTTAATTCTTTCTAGGGCCTTCTAAGTCTAAAACCTAAGGATTCATGTCTTTTTACTAATTCTCAAATATTCTCATGTCATCATCTCTTTCAATTCCATGTCTCCTCATTCTATTTTTCTCCCTCTGTAATTACTATTAGATGTTGGGTATTCTTTTTTTTTTTTTTTAAAGATTTTATTTATTCATTCATAAGAGACACAGAGAGAGAAAAGCAGAGATGCAGGCAGAGGGAAAAGCAGGCTCCATGCAAGGAGCCTGATGTGGGACTCGATCCCGGGTCTCCAGGATCACACCCTGGGCCAAAGGCAGGCGCTAAACCGCTGAGTCACCGAGGGATCCCAACCTTGGGTATTCTTAATCTTTCATTATTCTTCATCTTTCAGATTTTCCTTTATGTTTTGCATTCTCAGGATTCCCAGCTTACTGATTTTCTCTTCATCTGTATATGCTATTGCTTGTTTACTAAGATTTTTTTAACTTCACTGGTTATATTTTTCATTTATTATATTTTTCAAATGTACCTGTTTCATAATGTCTTACTCATTTCCTGGGATGTCAATTAATTCTTTAATGTCTCTAGTCACTTAAAATGTGCTAATTTAAATTATCCTTCAAGCTGCTATCCTACTATCCCAGTTCCCAGAGATATAATCCTCTTGCTTGTTATATCAGCTAACTCTCATTTATGTTAGAAAATGGTTTCCTCTCGTGTCACATTTAATTATAAGTTCATCTTCAGTTGGGCTTACTTCTTTTTAGAGAATCTCTTCTGGCCCGAGTTGAGAAAACCCCTTGGAGTCTTGTTTTCCCTTTCTCCAGGTGACCCAGGGGTATTGCTATTTTGGGGCCAGCTTGTACATTAATTTCTCAGTATGGTGATACTTAAATCATATAATATAAATCCAGATCCCAAATATGAGCAAAGCTTATGTCTTGTGCTTCAATTTCTCAGGAAGCTTTTTGTCCCATTTCCTCTCTGCATAGAGCCCAGGTAAATCAAGACAAGATTTCTTATTACTACCTTGTGTCAGTGGGAAGATTTTTCTCTACTCACCCTTTCACTTTGAATGCACTTAAGAATCCCAGTTTTGTGCAGAAGTCTTAGTCTTGGTTCCTTTTTCTACATGGTTAAAATTCAATCCACTAGGAACAGAAAACCAGAAATAACCCCTCACCCCACCCCTTCACCCTGCTCCAGAGCAACACAGCATGAACTCAAGGGCTTACTAAAGTTTTGGTTTTTAGTTCCATTTTTATTTCTAGGACCTGGAGATTTTTCTGTCTTTCCTGCAAGCTCAGGAATGCATTTAAAAGAATTGTTAGCTCAATATCATCTAGCTTTTCTGGGTATTTCTGGGAGAGGAGTCTTCTTATCTCAGTTAGCCATCTTGCTAAAAGAGAATCTGGGCTCTCCAATCCATTTGCTACATTAACCCCATACTAGTAATTACTGTAAAATACAAAGATGGAACTCCTCTTTAAAACTCTTCACTGGATCCTTACTCCCGAGCACAGCATTTAAAGTCCACTATTACCTAGTAACTGCTTATTTCTGGAATTCCATCTCCTTCCACTCTCCCACATGTACTCCATGCTCCAACCACTCCTACTTACAATCTCCAGAAGTCTCCTTGTTATTTCATAGTCCTGTGCTTTTAAATATACTGATTTTCCTTGTCTTTATCCTGTCCTCATCCACCTACTGAATATCAAATTCAAGTATCTTTTACTGAAGCCATTCCTGACCCATCTGAGTTTGATTCTCTTCTTTGTGAAACAGCTAACATTCATTGAGCTCTTTATATGCCATACATTCTAATAACTCATTTAGTCTTAACAATCTTATGATTTCGTTTGCTATTACTATCCCCATTTTCTAAATGAGGAAATTAAGGTACAGAGACATAAGCAATGTACCCAATGACACACAGCTATAAACAGCAGAGCTAGAATTCAAACATAGGCAATCCATTTCCAGATCCTGTTCCGTTAACTTGCTCTATTAATATATACCTTATTACCTTCTACAATTATATTTTGCATCACGGTTATAACTGCATTTATTACACATTTCAGTGGCATGTTTATATACCAATCTTCCCAATTACACTGACTTGAAGAGAAAGAATGTTTTTATTCTATTTGTAGTTCTAGTGCCTAGCACACAGAAGGGTCTCAAATAGTTACTAAATTAACACATGACTGAAGGAAACATCCCCAAAGCCACTGCTTTAGTCCAGCCTCTCTTCATCTGTCTACTCCTGAACTACCAAAATAGCACCCTAACTGGACTCCTTTCTTTGTTTCTCTTCACATCTTTCCTCCAAACTCCAACCAAACTGTCTTTCTAAAGCACATTATAATGTCATTCCACTTACTTAAAAATCTTTAAGGGCAGGGGTCCCTGGGTGGCTCAGTCAGTTAAACGTCTGACTCTTGATTTCGGCTCAGGTAATGATCTCAGCCCAGATAATGATCTCAGCCCTGTGTTGGGCTCCGCACTAGGCATGGAGCCTGCTTAAGATTCTCTGTCTCTCCCCATCCTTAAAAAAATCTTTAAGGGCTCTGCCCTATCTACAGGAAAAAAAATCTCAAATTACTTTGTCATGACATTCCATGCCCTGTGATCTGTGATCTAACTTCCACAGTACCTTCTCTTCTCCTGACCCCTCCAGTCACACATTCCATCTATATTCAACTCCTTGTCAGTCCCTCAATATGCCAAGAGGCTTCATGCTTTTGTACATGCAGGTTCTTCTGCTGTAATGGCCATCCCCTCTTCCTTCATGTGGTGAATTCCTACACCTTTCAACATACAGCTCAAATTCCTCAGCTTTCCTCCAGATTCTCACTTATCCCATTCCTATACTCTTCTGTTGGCATTATGCATTTAGCCCACTTACCACTTTGTAATGTTATTTGGTAAGGCGTTTGTCCAACCACACTGTGGAATCCCAAAGAATGGGGACCATGTCTTATTCATCTTTTTTATTGTATTATCTTACAGAGTATGTGCTCCCAAAATGCTCATTGAATTAGTGGGATAATATTTGACAAACACGTCCTATATCCTACACTCCAAAAAACCTCATATAAATGAATTCAAGGGTAAGCAACTCATCCAGATTAACTGCAAATTAGGCAGGAGTAGAAATATGAATGAACAAAAACACCTCCTGAATTCCTGCTGCTCGATCCTGAATTCTATAGAATAGAGATATTCCTTCAATGGCAATTAATATTTAGTTGGTGAGGTAATCTCATTCTGAGTTGTTTCCTGCATTCGTATAACACATAAAGACATGTTCAAATTCTGGAATATGTGTCATTAAGGATTAAAAAGTTGAGTCATTTTATACATTTTAAAACAAATCCTTACAGCTAAGGGAAATTCTTGTCCTTTTACACTACAATCACATGATTTCATTATTCATTAGTTCTAAATGCAATTTAGGCTGCACACATAGCAAACATTGTCTGCCAACTGAGTAATAAACCAGAACTACTTGTTTGTCACAGAAAGAGGAAATTTTTTAAATGTATAAAGTTAACCCTAAGTGAACAAGGAGGTTGGGTAGGATTAAAGTGAAGAGATAAATAAGGTACTATTCAATGTTTGAAATGCACTTTTAACACGAAAAACATTTTTTTTAAGTTCTAACTGCCAATTTAAAACATTCATTGGCCTTTGTCTAGCTTTTCTCTTTAATAATTACCCATAGTAGATGAAAAAGAACTAAAAAGGTCTTGGTTTCAAGTTCAAAGGCAGTGTAATTTAGAATGATCACTTCTGATTTAAAATCAAAAGACTAAATGAATTCTTAAAATTCATTAATTATTACCAAAGAGACTTAAGTATTGCTGTTGTATATACAGTTGACCACTGAACAATACAGGGGTAATGGGTGCTGACCCCTGGCACAGTCAAAAATCCAGAGTAAATTTTGACTTCCCCAAAACTTTATAGCCCATTGTTGACCAGATGCCTTACTAATAACATAAACTGCTGATTAACATATACTTTGTATGTTACATGCATTACATACTATATTCTTACAATAAAACTAGAGAAAAGAAAATGTTAGGAAAATCCTAAGAAAGAGAAAATACATTTTATAGCACTGTAATGTATTCATTGAAAAAAAAACCCATGTACAGATGGACCCACAGAGTTCAAATTCCTGTTGTTCAAGGGTCAACTGTAGTTGCAAAGGTACCTATGCATGCCTGTGTGCTACATTTTTTTTAAAATCAGTGGACCTAGAGGAGCCCCAGTGGCTTAGCGGTTTAGCGCCGCCTTCAGCCCAGGGCGTGATCCTGGAGACCCAGGCGGGATAGAGTCCCACCTCAGGCTCCCTGCATGGAGCCTGCTTCTCCCTCTGCCTGTGTCTCTGCCTCTCTCTCTCTCTCAATCTCTCTCTCCCCTTCTCTAAGAAATAAATAAAATCTTTAAAAAATAAATAAATAAAATCAGTGGACCAAGACTGTCTCTAAATTTAGAATATAAGCTTCAAGAGGAAGAAATCTTTGAATACTTCATTCACTAATGTCTCCCAAGGACTTAGAATAATGCCTGGCACAGCACCGACATTCATTATATACTTGTGAATATTCCTCAAAGCAGTCCAAATACTGTATCAGTATATGCAATGAGCTATATAGATCCTCAAGGAACATAAAGTTGCAGTAGCCTTCGCACAATGTTGCACAAATCAATTGATACTATATCCATAAGCAAACTGACAATGCATATAATAAAACAAAACATTTTACACAGGAGTCCTTAAGGTTCTGAACTTTAAAGCTTGCCAAGAAGCTAGCAAAAAAACCAAAAATGTCACCAACACAACCAAAATTTTCAACAAGCATAAACTCTTGCACTTATTTCATAGACAATTCCATTCCAAGAGAGCCATGGGGCTTCAACAACAACACAAAAGTATAAGAATTTCTCTTAAACACCAATCATTTACTACAAAATTTAATTTCCAGTATCATAAAGCAGGCCTGACCTTTCTTTCATCAACTGGCCTAACTATGCCAAAAGAATATTGCTAAACAATATACTTGTGAATATACCTAAAGCTGCTAATTCCGTTGCTGTTTCCCACTCAAAAATACAATGTAAATATTTATGAAACTGGTATCTTTTACTTTTTCCCTATGAAAAGCCATCATCAGCATTTAACTGAGAATTAGGGTATGTTTTACCCCTTCTTTATGGGTTACTCTTTCAGTCCTTGTTTATCTGCTACTAACTCATTATGACCATTAGCTGATAACTGTCTACTCTCTTTTAGTCCTCAGTCCTCCCTTCTGTAGAATGAGGGACCTGGGTTAAAACAATGGTTCCTAGCTTTCTTTCTGCCACACTTTGAGAATTGGTAAAAGCTACAGGTGACCTCTCCATAACAATGCACATACACGTGTATATAACAGTTTTATGAATAGCTATTTATAATAGCAAAAGATTGCAAACAACCTAAATGTCCACCAACAGATGATTAAGTAAATTGTTAAAGCCATTCAATGAAATTCCTGGCAGCTGTAAGTAGAATGAAGGAACTTTCTATATAATGATATGACAAGATTTCCACAATGTATTTTGATATGAAAAAAGCAAGTTGCAGAACAGTGTATACAATATACAACCTTTTGTGTAAAAAAGATCAAAAACTAAAATAAATGTATATGAATTTTTATGTGTAAGCATAAGGAAACCGGAAGAACAAATGAGAATTTTGGTGTTAGTGGTAAATGAGTAAAAGGTAGGAGGAACCTTTCCATTGCATACTTCCTTATATTCTTGTATGATGTGAATGCACTGTGTATTAAAATTTTAAATTAAAAAATTGTGTATTACTTCAAGGAGTCCAAACAACCCACTGAAACTAGAATTCCCAAACGCTGCTCAGGAATATTCTTCTATAATGATTTGACTTATAAGCCTGTAATCATATATACTCAATGATCCAACAAGAACATTTAAGGAAAAATATTTTTCATCACAGTCCTCATAAATACATAAAATAATTGGTGGATATTCAGTGATTCAATAGATCCTAATTAGGAATCTCATTTTATATAATTTTCCTTAATTACTGATACACTTTATGACAAATTTGTTCAAGGGAAAAAGTTTGTACAAATTATCGAGCCACACTCCCTCACATGGATCAAATTTCAGACTATTTCACAAAGGAGTCCAGACATTAGAAATAAGAATAGAAATTTCTATCCTATTTGACCATATAATAGTACTCGTAGGGAAACCAGTGAAATACTTTTTTTTTTAAATCATAATCTCAGAATTTGAGGCAAATTAAATAGCATGAGATCCTCACACATCACCCACAAATTAGATGATATCTGAGGAGGCCTTCTTGCCTGATTTGAGCAAGAATCAGATAGAACCGGGTTTTCATCCTCAGGCAAGTTACTTAACCTCTCTGGGCCTCAGTTTCATCTGTAAAATGGAAATAAAAGTACCTATCTGATGTGAAGCTCACAAGAAATAATAAGAAATAGAGAAATAAGATGTAGAAATAAAAATAATAATAATAAAGTACCCTAGGGCAGTGGAAGGTGTCTGCTTGAACCAAAACAGACTTGCATTTTGGAACCTGCAGTTTCTAGAGACTACATTTCCATACACAAGCAACGCCTTCTTTTCCCTACTGAAAATAACACACTGCAGAATTCCCAACACAAGAGGCGCAAATATCTGGCCTTTCCTAATAATGCCTCCTGAAAATCTCCTCTTAAGTGAGCATTTCTTATCAAAGAGCTCTAGACGTTGTGCTGATTGGAAGGGTCTCAGAAGAGTCCTAAGTGATAACAGTTTTGTTTTGTGATGTTTACTGGACACTTTCTATGTCAAGCTCAGCACCAAAGAGTGACAGGCTATGGAAGGTAAAAAAAAAAAAAAAAAAAAGAAAGGCAAAGAGGTTGAAAGCAACAGTCCTGCAACAGACTTTTAACTGCCAGGATGATAGTCGGAAACCCACACTGCCGTGGAGCTTAGAAGCAGCCCCTGCCAACCAATCTCCATTTACGAAACTTTTAAACCCCATCCAAGTTTTGTTTTGTTTTGTTGGTCTCCAGCACTACTGGAGCTTATAAGATTCTGGAATCATTATATATAAATAACCCTGATTTATTGCTTCCACACTCACTATGTGCCAAGCTCCGTGCACAGGCATGCATTTTTCAAGACTTTGTGCGAACTGCACATGGGAGTTCATTCTCCCAACGCACTCCGCACGAAGTCTGAAAAGCTCCCTCCACATCCTCAAACGCAACCCGCCCCCCCCCCCGGATACTCCAGGCCCCTCAAGATCCGCGCACTCGGGCCCAGCAGCCCCCTCTCGACACGGCTGGACCCCGAGCTCTGCTACACGCAGCACCAAGCCCAACACTCCCCTGACCCCGCAGCGCCCCTGCAGAGTTCGGAGCCCTGCTTCCCCGCACCGCGGCGACCCGGCCCCAACTGGTGGCGAGAATGCTCGGCTGCCCTCCAAACTTCTCACTTCCGCACGGCGCGGGACCCCCTCGCTGCCCCTCCAAATCCGTGCTGCCCGCACTTCATTCCGAAGTTCAAAACCCAGAACCGGCTGCACCCGGACAGAGCCCAGCCCTAACCGCACGAGAAGTCGGCTCGGCCGCTCGAGGGCGGCCTGGGACCGTCCACCCCCTACCCAGGCCGGGCCGGGCGCGCTCGGCCTCGCCCCGGACCCCAGAGGGAGGACGGGAGGCTCCACCTGGCTCGGCGGCCGGGGCGCGCGGCTCCTGCTCCGGCCTGGGCCCCGCGGCGGCCGCGCCCCCGTCCCGGCGCGGGCGGCAGCGCTCCGGGTGGCCGCGGCGGGCGCGCTCGCCCTGCACCTCCGCGTCGGCCTGGCCGTCGTCGCGGGCCCGACGGCGGGCCCAAGCCGGGCCGCGGGCTCGGCAGCGCGGGCAACCGGGGCCCGCGGCGTCGGCGGCGCGCTGGGCGCAGCCTCGGCACAGCGAGTGGCCGCACGGCAGGGCCGCCGCTTCCCCCGGGGTCTCCAGGCACCCGGCGCAGCCCGACTCCTCCGGCCGCGGCGGCGGCGGCGGCGGCGGCGGCTGCAGCGGCGGCGGCGGCGGCAACACCAGCAGTGCGGGGCCAGAGGCTGCGCCCGGGGCCCCAGTCTTGGCTGCCGCCATCTCGTCACAGCGGCCCCGTCGGCCCCGCCGACTGAGAGCTGCCGCTGCCGCCGCGGAAGAGGCCCGAGTACTCGGACCTGCCGCCGCCATCTTGTTTCCCGTTTGAAGGGAGAGTCCGTTGCGAGGGAGAAGAGTAGAGGGCGGGGCTGCGCGCGGCGGGCGGGGCTATCTACATATTTATGAGGGGGCGGGGCTCCAGGGAGCCCGGAGCAGGTTCTCCCGGGGCCTGATTGGCGGAGAGCGGGACTTCATTAATATTTATTAGTTACTTTCTATGCCGTCTTCAGCCTCGCCCTCCAGTCTTTGCAATTTCCTCTTATTGAACCAGATGAAGTTGAGGACTGAGGGATTTGGAAATTCTGAGTGATATTAAACTTTATGAAGTAATTACACGTATTTATCCTGCAATACCCAGATAACTAAGGCTAAAGTGAGCGGGGATTCTGTGAATTATCCAGAACCTTCCCTCGGTGCTTCATCCTAAGGGTAGCTGTTGTGACCAGCTCCTGCGACCAGCAGCTAACTACCAAAAATAACAGCTTCTTGTCAGTCCTCCTCTCCATCCATATCTTCCCAGAACTTCCTTCTCTTGGCTGGCAAAACCATACTTTCCAGGGTTTTTTTCTCAACCTCTTAGCTCTGTCTCAGGCTGTTTTGAACTCTCCACCTTGTTTGGGGCTTAAATGTGGACATTCCTTTAGGCTCTGGCCTCTGTCCTCTTCTCTCTTTGGGTGCCTCACCCTCACCTCACACTTTCTTCCAGCTTAAACTCTCAAATTGATATCCACAGCCCAGACCTCCTGAGTCTAGCCCTGCATGTTCAACTGCCTGCTGGAAACATTATCTTGGATGTCTCCGTTCCTCGTGCACAAAACTAAAATCACTGTCTTACAAAACAGCTGATTTCTTATTCCCCTTATCCTATTAAAGGTACTATCCTCCGAGGACCTCAAGCTCTAAACCGAGTGGTCTTTACTTTTCCCTCATCCCCAGATATGTCAGTTTCTTAGTCCTGCCAGTTCTCCCACCAAAATTGACTGTTTTCCTATCTTCTCTTCTTCCTCTCAGTCCCATTGCCCAAATCATGTCTCATTATCTCTCACCTAGATTACTACAGTAGCTCCTCTAGGTTGCCCTCCTGCCCACAGCCTCTCTTCCTCCAATCCATCCTCTACAGCTCTTAGAGCTGCTTCCTAAAGGACAGCTCTGGCCATGTCATCCCTGCTGGGGCTAGTCACCAATTGAGGTGCTCAGACTGATGGCAGCCCCCTTTCTGGATGCAGAGGGTATATGATTTTAAAAAATGGCTCCCCTCTGATAGATGGTTCTACTATAGCAATAATCCCACCCTTTGCTTTCTTTGCAATAAGGTAGATACAGACCAGGAGGAATTAAACAAATGGCATTTCCTGTTGGGAATCTTTATAGAAAAGCATAAATTTTAGAGGAGAACAAAATCAAAAAAGCAATGTAATGTCACAGAAGGCACCAGAGGCCCTGGGTTTCCATGAGATTGCCCAGAAACAGTGTATGAACTAGTGGTAAGCCAGAGTGATTGGTGTAAGTCAGAGAGCAGGAAAAGGAAAGTAGATTCCCAAGATGAGAACCAGATGGCTAAAGAACAGTCAAGAATTGAAGAAGAGTCTTTGAGTAATTGAAACAAGACCTTGTGTGTACAGAGGCCCAGTCAGAATCCTAGCAAACATAGAAGTATGGCTTCAGCTGGACTGTCCTTTATCGAGGGATCCTCCTCATTTCACTCTCCAGTCGAGATTCTTTTTTTTTTTTTTAAGATTTTATTTATTCATGAGAGGCACACAGAGAGAGAGAGAGAGAGAGAGAGAGGCAGAGACACAGGTAGAGGGAGAAGCAGGCTCCATGCAGGGAGCCTGACATGGGACTCGATCCCGGGTCTCCAGGATCAGGCCCTGGGCTGAAGGCGGCGCTAAAACCGCTGAGCCTCCTGGGGCTGCCCACCAGTCAAGATTCTTGAGGATACTTTGCCCAGATTCTGACAGGGAGGCCTGTGGCCCAGAGATCAAGTGAATTACAATCAAAAATGGGCCCTTGGGGGAGCGTAGGTGGCTCAGTCAGTTAAGCAGCCAACTCTTGATTTCGGCTTGGGTCATAATCTTGGGGTCCTGGTATCAAGCCCTACATCAGGCTCCACACTCATTGGAAAATCTGCTTCAGGATTCTTTCTCTCCCTCTGCCCCTCCTCGGGCTTGCTCAAGCACACTCTCTTTCTCTCTCAAATAAATAAATATATCTTTTTAAAAAAGAAAGAAAGAAATGGGGCCCTTGGTCTGGGCTCACTTCTGACAGTTTGGGGTTCTTAATCTGAAGCCTGTTTAGTGTTGGAAGAGTTGAACCATAGACATGCAACATGCTCTCTTGGAAACAAAGACAAGAAATTATCTTTTGCAGAGGGAAGAAAAAACAAGAGGTCTGAATAGCACTAGACCAAAAGCTAGGCGATCTGGGATTGGTCCTGGTCCCTTTACCCCTCTCATTAATTCATTGTGTGATTTCAAGCTGATAACTTCTCTGTAAACCTCAGTCTCCTCATTAAAAAAAAAAAAAAATTATTTATTTGACGGAGAGAAAGAGAGAAAGCACAAGCAGGGGAGCAATAGAGGGAGGGAGGGAAGCAGACTCCCCACTGAGCAGGGGGCCTGACATGGGGCCCCATCCCAGGACCCTGGGGTCATGACCTGAGCCAAAGGCAGACACTTAAACAACTGAGCCATTCAGGCACCCTCAGTCTCATTTTTAAAACAAGGGTATTGGAATTCAGCAGTTCTCAACCTGGTATGCACCTCAGAAAGGTCCACACACATGCAGCAACAACAGCAACAAAATCCCACCTCAGATCCACTGAACCCCCAAATTGAAGGTAGAATACCAACATGTGTATTTTCTTTATGCCATAGAAATTCTTATAAATCCTCCCAGATAAGACCACTACGATAGATAAATTCAGAGCTCTCTTTTAGCTCTAACATTCTAGAAGTCTGACTCCCAATTTCTCCCAGTCTCTTCTTTCCTCTATGCCGTTGCCAGAGTAATCTTACTAAAGCAGTAGCAGAGACAGAAGGCAAGGCAAACCTAAGAAATCTGGAGAGTTATTCACTGTGTGGGAAAATGAGGGCGATGAGGATGATTCTAACGTGTCAAGTCTAGGAGCCTGAGATTATGATCACAATTGACAACTGACAAAAACAGAATACATGAAAAAGAAAAGAAAAGATGAGGGCATGGTAGACATTTTGTTTTATTTCATTTGCCATCAGCATATCCAGTCCTTCTTACTCAGGGAAGTGCCCCCATGCTATGCAGTATTTGCAGTATTGCGAAGGCTAGGGAAGCTGAAGCAAGGCTATAATTCTCCCTGCCCCCCGAGTGGCTAGATGACATATGACCCAGGCTTGGCCACCTGGCCACACCTCTCTGAACTTTGAATCTTCAGGGAATGACATGAGACATACTGACAAGTTTAGAACTATTCAGAGCAACAGAAACAGTAGGTGTCCACCCACAGTGGGTCCCTGATAGTGGTTGGGAGGATGGGGTCCCAATCATAGTGATGGTGGCCATTCCAGATTCTTCTTTAGGCACAAACTTGGTTGCCTGCTGCCTGGCCTTCCTAGGTTACAACCCATTTTCTACACCCGACTCTCCAGCCTTCCTGTCAACTTGGTATCCTTCCAGTAAATTCTTTTTTCCTTAAATTTCTCACCATTTCTATTGTTTGCATCAAAGTTTCTTTTTTTTTTTTTTTTTTGCATCAAAGTTTTCTGATGGAGATATTGGTTTGTTGTTTTTGGTTTTGGTTTTGGGTTTTTGTTTTGTTTTGTTTTGTTTTGTTTTGTTTAATCATGAGAAACACAGAGAGAAAGGAAGAGAAATAGGCAAAGGGAGAAGCAGGCTCCGATGTGAGACTGATCCCAGGATCCTGGGACCATGATCCAAGCCAAAGGCAGATGCCCAACCACTGAGCCACCCAAGCGCCCCTGGTTTGTTGTTTCTGAAGTGTCACCTGAAAATGGTTGACAAGGGTGCTTTGAAAGTTACAAAACTATCTACAATTAGTGCCATAGCCTAGAGGAGAATGAGCCAGGGTTGCGTGTGTTTATGTTTCTAAGCCCCAACCTGTACCACAGACCACCAAGAGAAGAGGGACTCACAGATTCACTTTAATGCAGTCCTCAAAGATGCCAGTTGGAACAAATAGCAGTGCAGCCTACATACCAATGCTTCCTCTCCAGCTGCTTTTGCTGTGCCACTCCTACCATATTTCCTGGGGATTGCAATTGCTGCTCAGATTCCCTGCACTCCTTCTCATAGTGTGTCCAGGGTTCCACACCACCACTAGCCTTTGAGCACTCCTCATACACATCACTGCAAACCTTCCTTTTTCCCAGCAATTAGAGGCTCTAGCTCCTCTCAGCTGGCCTGAAAGACTCAGATGTGAAGCAAGGCCATTCAGCCTAGTTCTGTGGGGACAGGTTTTTTCTCCACACAGGTGCAATGACCCCTTCTTACCAGCCCAGGTGCTGAGTCCCTCCTGAGACCTCACATCTAGGAAGGAGAAGGATCAGACCATCCCAGTGCCACCTCTCCCCTACCCTCCTTATCTCTTGGGATAACATCTTCTTGTATTCTTCCTCCCTCAAGCCAGATTTCCCCTGGAGACTTGGCATCTTCCCTTTTGCTTTAAAGATGGCTACATTCTTACTATTACTCATCTTCAGTTACTTCCCTTTTGTTTCAGAGGAGGAAGAGATTTTTCTTCTTTTTTTAAGATTTTATTTATTTGAGGGAGAGAGAGAGTGAGCGAGTGAGAGAGAGAACATGGGTAGAGGGAGGGGCAGAGGGTGAGGAAGAAGCAGACTCCCCACTGAGCAGGGAGCCTGACATGATGACATGATGTGGGGCTAGGAGCTCCATCCCAGGACCCTGAGATCATGATCTGAGCCAAAGGCAGAGGCTTAAAAGGAGCCCCGAGAAGCAGTTCTTTTTCTAAAGCTAACCCCTTCTGTCATCTTCTCAGCCTCCTCCAGACTCTTTCTGAACACTCTACAAATACAAATAAGACTTGGTCCCTGTAATTCTCAAGTTGACAGCTTAATAGAGAAGCAAAAGTATAAGTAAGTAATTATAACAGAAAAATTTATAACAGAATGGAAAGCTCTGTAACTGAGACATATACAGGGTAATGAAGAAGCAGAAAGCAAGAGGAAGTGGGGTGAAGGTTTCACAGAAAGAGGGACATTCAAGCTCTGTTCTGGAGGATGAGGAGGAGTTCACCAAGTAGACAGAGGAGATGGCCTTCCTGGTATTCCTGTGTGAGAATAATAAAGAACTAGACTGACATTAGGTTAGAACACTTGATTGGACATTAGGCTAGAAAATTAGAGAATCAAAGGAAGTAGAATCTATTGAGCAACTACTATATGCTGGGAACATGCTAAGCAATGATATATCTATCTTATTTAGACCTAAAGTAACCCTGTGAGGTGTGTATGGTATTGTCTCCATTTTACAGAGAAACTCAGGATATTGAGGGACTACTGAAAGATTTAACATTGGGGCTGAAGGAGTAATATGGATTTGTATTTTATAAGAATAATTCTCAATCCTATCATCATCAGTGAGGAATAAAAACAAGCAGCCTTCCTCGTACCCTCATGGAATTAAGCTATCATTGGACAAAGTACAGGGCAGCTACCATTCGTTTATTCAACAAAATCTCTTTTGAGCATCTGCTACATGGCAGGATAATAGAGCTGCTGAGAATTCAGCAGTGAATAAGGCAGACAAGGTATGAGCCTGTTTGGCCGAGCCAGCTTTGGGTACAGTATTTGGCACATTCTAGATAATGTGGGATGAATGAATGTTATCCCCTTAGTCATGCCTTTAATGTCTAGCAAGGTTCAAAGCACATGGCATTGTCAGAAAAGAAAAAACTCTGTTTGGCTAACAAGCACATTGGTGAAAAAAATAATTCTTTAGTTTTCTTAAATTTCCTGTCTAGATACCAATAAATCCACCTGGAATCAGCAACTGCTCTCACTCTGTCTCTCTCTCTGCCCCTCCTACCCCTCCCCTTGGTTTTTATTCCTCTCTTTCCTACCCTCAGAGTCCCTTTTCTTTTTTCTCTAGGCTCTGGTCCAAGAGTCCAAGCAACCAATTCCATCTTTGATTTAGTTGTGGTATGTGTGTGTGTGTGTTTTTGTTTGTTTGTTTGTTTGTTTGTTTGTTTGTTTTAGGGAAGAGAGGTGGCTTTAAGAAGTCCTTTAGGTTCAATATATAGAGAATAAGGAGATAAATGGGCAAATGGCCCTTCCCAAAACCACTTTGAGTGAAATACCTAAAAGACAGCCCTTTCTCTGCTAAAGTTGATCACCTTTCACAGTGTAAATCACATGTCTTATTCTGTCTTAGTCTGTCTTTTCTCCCTATCCCACCAAAGAAATCCTTCTACCACCTTCACTTTGGCTCAAGGCCCTTCTCCAGGAAAAGAGTGAGAGGGAGAAAAACCCCCATTTTGTCATAAATAAATGGATATATAGTTATACTGACCAGAATGAAGAATTTGCCTCAGAAGAAAGCACTGTGACGGGAGCAGAAGAAAAAGTCAGAGGGACTACAAAGCAGCCGCCCAAAGATTGACTGGTTTGGAAAGAAGCAGGTATGAAATGGGTTCAGCAGGAAGCTGAAATCAGAAAGCATGATCACCCAAGTTCCTCTAATCTGCAGAAGGATAGGATTCTCTACCCATCTTACCAGTGACCAGTGCAAAACCTGACTGGTTCTCTTCTAGAATGATCATTGTCCGACAGTTCTTTGTTTACTAGGCTCTGAGCTCTCCTATCTCCATCCCTGGGAAAAGCCTACAGCTGTCTCCCTGACTGTGATGTTGCTGAGCAGCCACCAGGGGGCAAACCGAGACTACTGAGCTCTAGCCACATCGCTTCCACCTAGTTTCCATGGAGCCAAAATCGGAATGTCAGAGCAGGAATCTGGCTTTAGAAATCGTCCAAGGCTTCTCATCAAATATCTTCGCTTACAGAGAAGAAAACCAAGGTCTCAAGAAGAGAAATAATGTGTCAAGGCCACTTAGTGAGTTCATGGTAAAGTAGGAACCAGAAACCAAGTCCAGCCCTATACATATTCCACCACACTAAGCTTTCTCCTGTCTCATATTTAATTCTAGACTACACTAGATTTTAATTATATTTCTTCCTATGAAAAGGACTTATATCTCTAATTAGATTGTAAGCACCAGAGCCAGGGACTGTGTTTTGGACCAGCCTGTACATTAACTCCTCCAGCACCTAGCACAGGGCTCTCTGCAGGTAGCCTATGCCCAATTCCAGATGTATTTCAACAAATGCTGTGAAACTGCCATGTGGCAAGCCCACAATGATTCCTGAGAATACAGAGAAGAAAATTTCCTGTCCCTGTCCTCAAGGAGTTCTCTACCTCAGGGAGAAGGCAGCTATGTGAACAAACAGCTATAATTCAGGAAAAGATTTTTCAACAATGGTGCAGGCAAAGTGACATTGAAGCACAGAAGAGAGAGTGACTACCTGGATGGGATGCAAAATTGGGTCCTAAAGGAAGAATTTATCAAAAAATGAATAGGAAGTCCAAATAGAAGGAACAGCAGAATAAGCCAACACACAGAGATGTGAAGACATGGTGTGCTAAGTGAAAATGATTGTCTCGGAGTAGCTGGGAGCATAGTACATGTAAGACATTAGAATGAGGGAAGGGGGAGGTAGCAAGTAAGATGAAATAGTTTGAGCAAGTAAGATAAAGGTAGTTTGAGGTTGGCTGTAAAGTTGATGTCTGTCCATTCATTCATTTGATAAAGAGTAAGAATGCCCATGTGCCATACAACACCATTGTTGATAATGATGGTGGTGGTATGATGATAATAAATGAAGTAATAATAATGATGATAAAAATACTAATGTGGTTAAATTCCAAGGACTCAGAGTCTTAATTAAGTCTAGGATTCACTCCTCATATGAATCAGATAACCCAAGTATTCTATCCTCCATTTATTTTCATTTATATAAAAAAGCATTCAGGGGCACCTCACCTGGCTGGCTTGGTGGGCATGTGACTCTTGATCTTGGGGTTATGAATTCAAGTCCCATGTTCGGTGTAGAGCTTACTTAAAATAAATAAATACTTTTTAAAAAAATTCAGTAAGACAGTGAGCACTGTCTGAGGAGCTAGGAATTATAACAGTGATCAAGAATTAGGGTGCAGGGATCCCTGGGTGGCGCAGCGGTTTGGCGCCTGCCTTTGGCCCAGGGCGCGATCCTGGAGACCCGGGATCGAATCCCACGTCAGGCTCCCGGTGCATGGAGCCTGCTTCTCCCTCTGCCTGTGTCTCTGCCTCTCTCTCTCTCTCACTGCGTGCCTATCATAAATAAAAAAAAAAAAAAAGAATTAGGGTGCAGGCTGTTACGGAGCTTTCATAGCTTTCATGTTCATGGAAGAGGCAGACACACAAGTGAAGAAATACATTTCAGATAATGATAAGCGACCCGAAGGAAATAAAACAAGGCAATATGATATAAAATACTGGCAGGGGTCATTATTTAATAGTCTAGATCAGGGAAACCTCACTGGTTTTTGAGCTGAATGAAGTGTTAGGGAAAAAGCTGAGGGAAGAGCATTCCAAGCAGGAGAGATTTCAAGGGGAAAGACCCTCCAGAGGGTCCAGGCAGCCTGGTGCGTCCCAGGAAGAAAAAGGCAGCCAGTGTGCTAGAGCATTGCAAGCACAGGGATAATGGTCTGAAGTCAGAGGGTAGGCAAGAGGCCAGGTCATGGCAGGATTTACGAATTGTTAAGGGCTTGGGTTTTAATCTAAAAGCAATGGAGAGGTTTTAAGGAAATGACTGACACTACTTGATTTACATGTTTAAAAGATAACTCTGGAAAAAAATTAAAGAAATCTGTATATTGCTAGGGAAAACACAGAGCTAACTGGTGGTTCCTTATTCCCATCTGTGGGTGGATACAGCGCCTGCCACCATCTGGCTGTGGGGCCCAAGTTATATGGCACCATTCTCTAGCACTCTAGTTATATCATCACAGACCTAGGGAGAAAAGTCTCTGAGGGCAAACTGCTTTGCAAAGGCCCCCCAGAGCATGAGCATGGAGGAGGCAAGAATATAAGTTCCACTCTCCTTTGTGCTTGCTTAGTGATGGCACCTACCATAGAAGAGGCTTCTGGTTGGCAGCAGAGCTTAGGATCTGGATGAAGGATGATTCCACTCCGTGTCTTCCGAAGACACTTGTCCCCACTCAGTTTCCTTCATGAGAGCCCTGTGAAATTAAGGGCTATGTCTTCTCCCATCCTGTTTTACTGTTGCCTCTCTCCATCAGAATCTCTATTTGCAGACTGTTCTGGGAAGAGAGGGCCTGCTGAGATTTAAAAAAAAAAAAAGAAAGAAAGAAAAGAAAAGAAAAGAAAGGCTTAGAAATGTTCACGAAGCCACATTAAAAACCCATACAAATAAATACAAATGAGCCTCACATCCATTCTACAAACATTTATTTAGGTCAACTATATGTACAATATCTGGAGATGCAAAAGAATGTGTCTTAAAGTAATAACAGGTTTTTTGTTTTTGTTTTGCTTTTTAAAAGATTTTACTTATTATTGGAGAGAGAGAGAGAGCATGAGCACAAGCAGGGAAAGAAGCAGAGGGAAAAAGAAAGGGAGAAGCAGACTCTCTGCTGAGTAGGGAGTCTGACGCGGGGCTCCATCCCAGGACCCTGGGATCATGACCTGAACTGAAGGCAGATGTTAAACCTACTGAGCCACCCAGGTGCCCCTCCTCCTCCCTCCTATTTTAAGTAAAGATTTATTGTATGGATAAGTAACTCCAACCTGGCTGAAGAGTGAAAGTGGAGTGGGGATTATTCAATTTATAAGTAAATTAACTTTGACAGTTCCTATAAACAAGATTTTCTTCCTAATGTACCTAAACTGGACCCAGTTTCAAAGACTCAATCAGTTCACACCTTTCAGGGCATCACTGAGTAAGGGCAGTGTCCTAGAGCTGGCTCTAAGGGCTCAGGGGAGCTGAGTGTTAAATTCTTAGGAATTTTACAAGCTGGTTGTTAAACATGATCATTCTGAACATTAAATTACATAAACTCACAAATAAGTTATATTCAAAACATTCAAACTCAACTCCTTATTATATTACTATGTTTTATTATCAATATTCTTGAAATTATTTATATCTATTGGACCAATGGAAATACTACATAATGGTGTCCTGCTGTCAACTCCACATTCAGTTATGTCATATCAGTAGCTTGAAATTGGCCAAGGTGGGAGTATCTACACCATGGAAATTGGCAACTGCTATAAACCAGGGCTTTGTTCCCCTGGAGAGCTGGTTGTTACACATTTAGGAGCACACCACTGATGTAGAATTTCTATTATGTAGTCTTGTCTTACATTCACTCTTAGATGAATCTGATTTTAGAGTCTTAACAGAATTAAGTGGACGGGTTAAGAAGTCTTTCCTTGATGCTGATCTCTCTGATCTTTATCACTACACTAATTTTACATAATCAAGCAGCCTGCAGGCCAGGAGGAGGTCTTAGCCACAAATAACAGGTCACAAGAGGACTATCTAAAGGAAGAAAGATATTCTTCAACAAACCTTTATTTAGCAGCTACTATGTCCAAAGCTGTGTGAAGGTTAGGGAAGAGAGTAGTCTATGTTCTGGAGGAACTCACTCAGAGAAGGTGACCTGAAACCTTTGATGATACAATGTGATAAGTGGTAAGTGCTATAATGGAAATATAGAAGCATGAAGGAGAAAGAAGCTAACTCAGACACCAGGAGAGAGACTTCAGTGAGAACTTGGCCTACAAGC
The DNA here is from genome assembly GCF_003254725.2 of Canis lupus dingo. Lineage (NCBI taxonomy): Eukaryota > Metazoa > Chordata > Mammalia > Carnivora > Canidae > Canis > Canis lupus. Next base: position 23,879,341 of record NC_064263.1, read on the forward strand.
ACCAGTGTTTGTCTTGTTCTCCACTGTGTCCCTAGCACCTAGCACAATGCCTGGCACAGCATTGGGTAGATAAAGGAGGTAGTAAATTTTGATCTGGGAAAAAGAAGGCTGCCAGATAAGAATGGGTAGAGGGAGGGCATTAGAAAAGCAAGCAGGGGGACGCCTGGGTGGCTCAGCGGTTAAGCGTCTGCCTTTGGCTCGAGGTGTGATCCTGGGGTCCTGGGATCGAGTCCCGCATTGGGCTCCCTGCATGGAGCCTGCTCTTCCCTCTGCATATATCTCTGCCTCTCTCTCTCTCTCTCTCTCACGAACAAATAAATAAAATCTTAAAAGAAAAGAAAAGAAAGCAAGTGCAGAAGCATGGAGAGTACAAGAAAAGAAAGAGAAATACAATTTGAAGAAAGAAAATTTAATGTGGCATGAGGAGTCCAAGGACTGAAACTGGTAAGAATGCAAGTACGAAGAGAGGTTCTCTGTTTCAAATCTCTGCAGAGCTCCCAGGAGACAAAAAGAGTTGGCTTGTTCTGTACAGCCCTGAGGGGAGAGCTAGGAACCATGGGGGGAGTCACAGAGAATCACATATCAGTTAAAGAAATTTCGGGGCACTTGGGTGCCGCAGTTTGTTAGGCATCTGCCTTCATATCAGATCATGATCTCAGAGTTCTGGGATTGAGCCTCACATTGCATCGGGCTCCCTGCTCAGTGGGGAATCTGCTTCTCCCTCTCCCTCTGCCTTTCCTCCTGTTCTGTTCTCTCTCTCTCTCTCTCAAATGAATAGTCTTAAAAAAAAAAAAAAAAGAACTTTCTAATGGAGATGTCCAGCAGTGCAATGGGTTGCCTTGGAAGGCAACAAGCTAGTTCCCTAAGAGGTTAGCAACAGGTGCCAAGTTTGGTGCAACAAATTGCTCTGGATGGATACTTTTTTTTTTTTTTCTGACTAGATTTTGGAAGAATTTATACAATCTCCTTTCTTAAGGGACAACTATCTTAATGAACACCCATCTTCAACAACAATTCTACAGAAGATGCAGAGATTTCTATCAAGTGCTTGTTTCTTATGTCAATCATTGATTAAAACCAAGGGCAATACGTATGCTGAAGGCTCCTCCATGAAAGAGTAATATCTTTTCAAGTCATTGAAGTCTTCACTCATTCATGAAGCATTTATTTCTTTGTGTGTCAGGGACCTTGCTAAATGCTAGAAGTATAAATGTAAATGAAAAAAGGACCCTGCTCCCCACAGTACTGAGTAGAAATGCAAATAAATATTTACTCCAAAATGCAAATTAAATATTTACACTCCAGTAGCTTACAATACAAAGTGCTCTGGAAAATGAAGACAAAAAATTTGCTTTGTTTGGGGAACCTTGGGAAGGCCTCAGAGAGGAAGTCACTCAGAGCTGACTTTTGAAAAGTTAAAAGGAATTCACTAACTAGAGGAGGAAAAAGATGGTACAGGCAGAAGGAAAACACAAACACATGAAGGTGTGAAAGTGCAGTTTGTGGAAGTGAGTGAGTGGTGGAATAATAGGGTAGATGGGACTGGTAAGTAGGAGCCAAAATGTGCACAGGCTTGAATCCAATGCTAACAACTTTGGATTTTATTCTGTAAATGATAGGAAGCTTATCATTTTTTCTGTTATTTATTCAATAAACTTTTCATTTTGGAAAGATTTTAGATTGATAGAAAAGTGACAAAGGTAGTACAGTGTTCTTAACCTAAGAACCATATATCCTCCACCCTGCTTTCCCCAATGCTAACATCTCACGTAGCCAGAGAACCTCTGTTCAGATGAAGAAACCGAGATTGGTACATAGCTATTAACTAAAGTATAGACTTCATTCACCAGCTTTTTCCACTAATGCCCTTTTACTGTCCCAGAATCCAATCCAGGATACTGCACTGCATTTCATGTTTTTTATTTATTTATTTCCAATAATGAATTTTAAGGAGAAAGTGCCGTGATCACATTTGTCAATAGACACGATCGGCATAATTCGTAGGGCTCACGTGAGGAAAATACACTGGAGGAGCCTAAATTAGGATGGAAGCCTTGCTTAGAAGCTGTTGGCAAAGTCCAGGGAAGGGATGACAATGGCCCCAATGCTGGGAGCAGTGTGGATGGAGAGGAGGATTGAGGCATGTTTTGGTTTCATGCTAGAGACCTTTCCTGAAGTAGAACAGGTGGGATATAGGACAGGCTGATCCTAATTCATCTAAGACATGAATATATGTGTGCAACAGACTTTAAGCAAAGATGGAGAAAAGAAAAGATCTCTGTCTCAGATTCTTAGGATGAGATTATTTCTGCAACTATGCACTACATTTAACTCTGAGCTCCCTGAAAGCCAAGGCAAAAAGAGAAGCAAGATGACATACATAGCTCTCATTATCTGTTAAAGTATACTCAAGGAAGAGAAAGAGACTGGCCAGATGAGAGCGGGAGAAATGAAGTTTGAAGGGCACCTAGGAGGTAGATCATGCTTGTCCCTGATTTTGAAAGCCATGGCGAAACTCCATCTTTGGGGATCACTGTTTCTTCCCAGCACCCTCTGTTCTGGAGGGGATAGCCTGGCAGCACATGGGTATGGGGAGCCCAGCCTTATTGTACCTTTATAGACAGCCAGCCAGAAGTGTGGAAATGATTCTCTATCAGAATGGCATGTGGCTCAGCATCCTGTCTCACCTCTTACTTTACTCGACCCTCTCCTCTCTTGTGCTCACTGGACTTTCCAATAGCTCTGCAAGAAAAGCTGGGCAGGAAGTTGAGGTTTAATGTGGGATAAATGAACTTTACCAAAATGGCCCAGCAAGTTGGGGGGAGAGCCAGGAGAAGGACCCTGCCCTTTTGATTTCAGAGCCTGGGTGTTCCTTATCGGGAAAGCTCAGAGGTCTTACTAATTCGTCCACTCATTGGACACAAGGTATGGAGCACTAACCATGGTTTTCAGGGCTGTATCCCCAGGGAGCTCACCTTCTGGTGAGAAATTTGACACTTTGACAACCAGCTCTCACTGAAGAGAACTGAACATGGCCATCACTCTCAGAGAGGTACAGGCCTTACCTGCAGAGACAAAGGAGAGATCACGTCCTGCTTCAGGAGTGGGAGGGGGGAAAGCAGAGGAAGACGTCCAGAGAAAGGGCCAAGAATCCCGCTGGACTGGATTTCAACCTAGGCACGGAGCCTGTGGGTAGGAAGGGGAACTGTGGTAAGGGCATTCCAGCTGCCTGGAATTAGGACCCCTTCTTTTTTGAGATGTTAAGTACTTTGACGTTCATTATCTCATTTCATCCTCGCAAAAAAAAAAAAAAAAAAAAAAAAAAAGAGTGGAAGGCGTTAAGATCCCCGTTTTTAGATTCTGAGGCGGCGTGTCCAAGACCACAAACAGAATTAAGACCGGCAAGTGCCACGATTCCGCCCAGAGCTCGGTGCACGCACGCCCCCGCCCGACCCCGAGCGCTCGCCACCCCGACGTCTGCTCCCGCCGCACCCCGCAGCTCCACCTGAAGCCTCGCTGGGTCGCGTCGTCCTGCGCTCGGGGCGCCGCGGGGAGTCAGGGGTTAAAGCCCGTGGTCCGGGTGGCCCCTTCCCCCTCCCGAGCCCTCTCGCCTCCGCTCGGCGCCGCGCCTGGAGCGTGCGTCCCGGAGACCCGCACGAGAGAGGAGGGGAGAAGTGGGCCTGTTTCTCGGGTGGCCAATCCCCCGAGCCCGCGGTGCCCCAGAGGAGGCGCCAGGGCTAGGCCAGCGCCAGGCCGGGCTGCCTGCTTCCCGCGGCAAAGTACAAATGCGCCCGAGCGCGGCGCCTGGCGCCCTTGGCGAGCACAGCCGGCCCGCGCTCAGCCAGCCCCCGCGGCCGCCGCGCCGCCGCCGCCGCCGGTACCGCCGCCCCGCCGGGCCCCAGGGCCCCGCAGCCCGACCCCGAGCCCGCCGAGCGGGGGGCGCCGGCCGCCTCTAGCCCGCGCGCCCCGGGCCGCCCGCCGGTGCCGCGCGCCTCGCCCGACGCTGCGCGCCCGCAGACCCCTGTCCTCCCCGACCTCCTCCTCCTCCTCCTCCTCCTCCTCCTCCTCCTCCTCCTCCTCCTCCTCCTCCTCCTCCTCCTCTCCCTCTCACCTTCTCCTTTGCTTTTACTGCTTCTCCTTCTTGCCGTACCTCCCTCCATCTCTCCATCTCTCCCTCTTTCCACCTTCCTCTCATTCCCACCTTGGACCCAGCCTCGGCCTCTCCCCTTCGCCACCCTTCTCGGTCTCCCCGCGGTAGCGGCGGCAGCCCTCCCTGGGTCTGCGCCTTGCTTTGTGCCCCTCTGCCTCAGTGTCCTCGTCTCACTCTCTCCCCCACGCCCCTCCCGGCTCAGCGCCTGGCGGCCTGGCCCTGGGGGAAGGAAGGAAGGATGGTTCCCGAGGTAAGGGTCCTCTCCTCCTTGCTGGGACTCGCGCTGCTCTGGTTCCCCTTGGACTCCCACGCTCGAGCCCGTAAGTAGGCAGAGGAGGGATTCGAGCCCCTGGGAGGTGCGGGGGGTGGTGGGTGGGAAAGTGCCGGGACTTGGGGACCCAAACTGTTCTGACAGCCGTCAGGGCAGCACCTGTGCGGGGGAGAGCGGAGACTCCTCTGCCCGCCAGTATGGGCTGATGAGTTTGGGATACAGGGGTGGGGACTGGGGGGACCTGGGAAAACTCAGAGCCAAGGGGGCTGCTGCCATGGACCTGAGGATGAGGGGACTGAGGACAGTGGGGGAGAGGGCAGGACACTGTGCATGTGTGTTGGCTGGTGGTGGTGCTTAACATTCTCAGGAGAGAGCCAGGCATGTCTGGCTGCAAGGGTGCAGACAAAAGTGATGAAGATGTAGACTACTGCATTCAAAAGGAACCCATGGAAAGACAGAAGAGCTAACTAGATAACCTCACTCTGTTACCCCCTGTGATTCTCACAACACTTCCATGAGGTGGGTATTGTCATTTGCATTTTACAGATGAGAAAACAGGTTGATAGAAGAAACTTGCTGAAGTTTACAGAGCTAGCAAGCCATCCAAAGCCTGAGCTCTTCAATTCCAAATCCTATACTCCCCCCCCCCCCCCCCCCCCCCCGCCGCCAGCATCTGGAAGAATCCCTGATTTGGAGCTGTAAGACTCTGGGAGGCAGGAAGGCACAGGGAGATAGGCCAGTCTTCACTATCCCAAATCTTTTGAATACCATCAGATGGAGAGCACCTCTCTTAAGCCTCAGTTTCCTAATCTATAAAATGGGAATCAAAATCCCAGGACTGTTGTGAGAATTAAATTGGAGAAAATATGTCAAGCAAATAGCTGGTACATGGTAGCATCTTTAAAAATATCAGTCCCCTAATTCATACTTCTCCACTTAGAGCATATATGCCTAAGTTTATGTAATCTCTCCGGACCTCAGTTTCCCCCTGTCCCTGCAAGAGGCCAGCAGACCCCCTCCCCATCCCCAGTCTCTTGGGGAATCCTGTGAGGATGGAAAACAAAACCAAAGATTCACTTAATGAGAAAGAAGGAGCTTAGTTCAAACCCTAAAATACCTGATCAAGAAACTGAGGACCAGGAGGGGCAAGGGTTTGCTCCAGGTTACCCGGCACAGAGCCTGGGATGAAGACCCCGGTTTCCCAAGCCCCAGCGTAGTGCTCTGTCCTCTCCACAGCTCAGCTCCCCTTTCTTTTGCTGCCTTTCTTTAGCACGTGACTTTCTGGAGCTGGTGGTGCTGGATTTTGTTTCATTCTTGTCTCTGCTTGTGAGGGCAAGCTGCATGTCTGGTCGTCTCTGGGCTGCCAGCAGCATGAGACTCATAGAAGTCCTTAGCAACAAGTAATGGAAAGAACTCAGTGTTGGGTTCAAGTCCTGCCTCTGCCCCTTAGTAGCTGTGTGACTTTTCATAAGTCACAACTTCTCTGAGCCTCAATTTCTTCATCTAAGGCACAGATGGTACCTGGAACCCAAAGAGTTCTTGGGAGGATGAAAGAAGGGGACTGTGTTAAATTAGCTAGCACAATGCCTAGCACTCAGTAAATGTCTCCTCCCTTTCCTTGGGCCCTGGAGGTTTCCTCCTAACATTTTAAAAGGGACTTACCACAGAATGCCCTCCCTGCCCGCCTCCCTTCCTCTTGGCTCATCATTCTTAGCCCCCAAGGCTTTTCTCCAGACATTGTTGCTCTCGATGCATCTCTGAAAGGTGGCCCAGAATCAGATCGTTGTGCATGATTGCTAATGTCCTACCCACACCCCTCCTGTGGACCTCCCATATCTTGGCAGCCCTTCATCACCTTGCTGGGTCACACTTCTTCCAACACACTTTTCCTGGCCCACCTAAGCCACTTCAGTCTCCTTCCGCTGTGCCTCCACCGGCCTTCAGGCCCATACCTCTCACTGGGTCCTGCCATTCTATGTCACCTACAGCCTGGAGCTTAGCTTCCAGATGTGCAAGAGAACAACTCAGAGCAGACTTGAATTAAGGTGAGGTGGACTGGCATTCAGAGGGATGTGTTCAGATTTGGGGATGACAGAGCTGAAAGAGCTTTGAAAATCATCTGCTCCTACCTGCAATTTTCCTATCCTTACAGTTAAACTGAAGCCCAGGAAATGGGAGTGACTTGCCCAAGTTCACACAGCAAATTTGTTAAAGAAAATAACAACAGATTTGTCACTTAATGGTTGTGTGAATTGGGACAAATCACTTCCCTTCTCTGAGCTTCACTTTGTCTAGTGCTGTCAATCCATGAATCTAGGAACAATCCTATTCTATAGTCATTTGCAAGGGTCCTATTTGGGGGTCTCTTATGAAGGTCCTTGTCTTAGTCCAAGTAAGATCCCAGGCCTGTCGTGCATAATAAACCTCCTGGTGACACCTTGGGTGCTTTCATTAGTGGTGCCAACAGATGGAAATTCTCAAGTCTGCATCATGTCAGACTCCTGAGGTGGCTCGGCCCTACAGAAATGCCAAAGGCCTGTGAGCACACAGAGCAGTTTGCTCCTCAGTTACAATGCAAGGCTGGTCAAACAAAGGTTATTCTGTCCTTGGCTCTGTTTCCAGCCACAGATTGAGTTCAACGAGGACTGAGTCTCAACTCCGGCCACAGGCTGAGCCCTGATCCTCAAAACTCTGACCACAGATTGAACCCTGATTCCATTCTAGGTCCATGACCTGGTCACTAACTGATACTGATCTCAATCCCAGGCAGAGCCACATACATGCATGATGTTAGTTTGGGCACCCATCCCTCTGTGGAATGAGGACCTGCGTAGTATCCTGACTCTCTCTCCAGTGCTCTTTCTCTTATGTCAGTGCCTCTCTATCATGCTCTTCCTTTACTGATTGTTCAGCTCCCCTCTGCTCCCACTGTTTAGGGTATCCGGCATGCTTCCGCTTTCTCTTCCTTCCCACTGTCCAATCCTGCTTTTGGGAGACAGTTATCAAGTAGAAACATCAAACTCTATATCCTCTCTCCAAGGGCTATGTGTACAGTGGGAATCAAAGCTTCTGTTCCCAGGTGACAGCATCCCAGACTGCAGAAGCAGAGATGGGGCAGGAAGGGAGCTCCCATCATATGATGTGGTATAGAGGACAAATTGGAGTCAGAAGGTCAGGGCTTCAGCCTGGCTCTGCTACTAATTCCAACTGTGACACCAGACAAGTTGCCTTTCTTTGCCGCTCGGTTTTCCCAGCTGTAAAGAGAGATGGTTCACCCAAATAGACAATCGTTGAGAACAATTCTGGCTTTAACATCTCATGATTCTAAGACTCTAGGATCCGAAGATGCTGTTGCCTCGCTTCTGAGTCTGCTGTGGGCTTTTGAAAAGGAAGTTGGGGGAGTTTCAATCTACAGCCTGATACTCTTGCCCTGCTAGGGAAGAGTAGATCCGATCCTCAGACCCCAGGAAAGTGAACCCAGAAGGTCTAGAACGGTTGGTTTGGAGGGAGACCCACCAGTAGAGACCTTGCCCTGCTGTCCAGCTTAGTTGCATCCCATCTTCCAGTCCAGGTGTACATTGGGGTGGGGGGCACTTGAGTGAAGGCTTGCTATCCGGCTCCAGGCAGGGCCCTCTCTGGGTCTGTCTAGGTGGTTCTGCACCTCCTTTCTCCCACCAGTAGAGGTCTCTGTCTTACTCACTCGCTAGCAGGCTGCTGAGCAGGAGCCGGGCAACAGCTGCAGTTATTTCCAGCTGTTGCACCTGTTCTAGGACTGGCCTCTCAAGTTCCCCCAGCCACTAGCCATGGCGCCGGTCTCTGGGAGAGGGATCCTGAATCCCTTGGACTCCCAAAGAGGACTGGTGTGAGAGCGCTGCCCTCTGGGAGGTGAAGTGCGGAGATCATTTCAGGCAACCTCCTGAACAGGATCCCATCCCGTACCAGAGAAGGCCGCTCCAGTCTTTTTCTGACACCCATTCTTATAGTCAGGATTCCTCCTTATGTCTCACCTGGATCCTTTTGTGTTCAATTTAAAGCCATTTCTTCTGGTTCTGCCCCCTTAGATCTGAAGACTATTGGAGTTTGCGCTGGCACAAATCGATGATCTTAGGCAAGTCCTAGTCCGTCTTCTAGGACTCAGTTTCCACATCTGTAAAATAAAGGATTGGATATCATCTCTCAGCCCCTAACTTTCCAAGATTTTGCAGATCTAAGTGTAGATGTCCGAGGCAGAAGAAAATAATCTCCTCTCTGCCCCCTAACCGTTGCCAGTAGGAGAGCTGTCTTTCCTGTTTTTTTTTTTTTAATGATCTTTATTTATTTATTCATGAGAGACACACAGAGAGAGAGAGAGAGAGGCAGAGACACAGGCAGAGGGAGAAGCAGGCTCCATGCAGGGAGCCCGACGTGGGACTCGATCCCAGGTCTCCAGGATCACACCCTGGACTGGAGGCGGCACTAAACTGCTGTACCACCAGGCTGCCCTGTCTTTCCTGGTTTGACGGTCCTCTCCTTTGTGGTCCTTCTATGCTCCTGAACATCTATCATGTGCCAGAGAAGATGAGTCAGGTTCAGAGAAGTGAGGGCCTTTTCCCTTGATCACACAGCTTAGCTCCTAAGAATCTGAGGTTTTCACTTCTGATTCCCTTAGGAGGCCTCCCCCATTGGGTGCCAGAGCCCAGAGCAGAGCTTGTGTCTTAGAGAGAAGCAGGTTTGTGTGAATGGGAACTATAAAGAAATAAAGTATGCCTGTGTGGGCACAAGGGAAAAGATGTGAACATGCTCACATTCCTCTGCAGCTGGCTTGCTCAGGTCCTGGTAGGCTGGGGACCAGCCATAGTCCTGGGCCTCTCTCCTCACATCTCAAGCCCCCTGGTCCTCTCCAGCTTCCCCCACAGCCCAGGAGCTTCTTTCTTGGTTGTCTTTCCTGCTTATTGCTGGAAGAATTCCCAGTCCTACCACCCACTCCTAACTATCTCCTCTGAGGGCCTTTATCATAGTCTGACAGTTTCATTGTGGACTGTGGGATGGCCTTGGGTGGGACAAATTGGAAATTTTTACTTACATGTGAAGATCATGGGCTTGTTCATCCCCTCCCCTGCCTGGGCTCCTGACCTTTCTGTATATGGTGTTTGATTTGGGAGTTCAGGTGATGAGAGCTGGAAAGGAGAGGTCAAGAGCCAATTCCTGGTAGGTGGCAAGGCCTTATCACATGAATGAAGCATTCTTCTTGTTAGAGGTTTCCAGGATCAAGGGCCATACATCCAGAACCTCCCCTCTCCCTTGACTCTTCATTCTTTCACAGCGCATTCATTTATGGAGCGCCAACTCTGTGTAGGGGCTGCGCAGAGCACTGGAGATACATGAATGAATGAGATACGGTTCCTGCTCTAAAGAAGCTCAGAGTGTAGTAAGGAAGAAGAATGCACTTAGTCAGTACTCCCGATCCCGTGATGAGAGTTGTCATAGAGGGCTGAATTTAGTTCCATGGGAGCCCGAGGCTGCTGGCCTGGAAGGATGGGGCAGCTTCATCAACAGGGTGGCATCTGCAGGCTTTTGAAGAACGGGAATGAGCTGGCCAAAAGTGGAGATGGAGAATCACATTCCAAGGTGGGGAGGAAACAGCGCGGGAGGAAGGGACGTGAGAAAGAGCCTGGTGGGGTGGTGCAAGAGTGAGAAATTCAGCAAGAGGAAGTGAGGCTGAAAACAAGGCCTCCACTGAGAGTATTGCTGGAAAAGCAGGCAAGAGCCAATGCTTAACAGACTGGGGTGACATGATAACATTCAGAGTCTGTCTAGTAAACACCGCTGCCCCTCAATTCAGAGGAGATCAGCCAAGTCCAATCACTTTAAGCCAGTATCAAGCTAGGGAAGAGCTGTGGCTGTGGCCTCTCCAAGTGGACGCTTCAGGCAAGGAAGGGCACTAGCACATGCCAGCCACCCGCCATGAGCGGCCTTGCATGAACCACAGTCACCCCCACCTCTGTGCCTTGGCTGTGTAGCTCCCTTTGCCAGACAGGCCCTTCCCCTCTGTCTGCACCTGGTTAACTACTTCAAGATGTAGCTCAGGCATCTTCTCAGGGAAGCCTTCCCTAAAGACTCTGTGCTTCCAGTATAATAGAACTTGCCACACTGATGTATAACTGACCCTTGAGCAATGTGGGGGTTGGGGGCACCAACCCCGGCACAGTCAAACATCTGCACGTAACTTTTGACTCCCCTTTAAAACTTAATAACTAACTGATAGCCTCCTGTTGACTTGAAGCCTTACCAGTCACATAAATAGTGGATTAATTCGTATCTTATATGTTACATCAAGTAAGCTAGAGAAAAGGAAATGTTATGAAGAAAATCATAAGGAAGAGAAAATACAGGTACAGTACTGAACTGTAAAAAAATCCACTAACAAGTGGACCCGCACAGTTCAGAACCATATTGTTCAGGGTCAACTGTATTTTATCCATCCATCCATCTTCTTCATGAGTCTGTGAACTCCTTGAGGATGGGGACTGTGTCTTACTAAGTCATAGCCCAGGCCCACCAACATGCATAAGACCTGATACACAGAAGCTCCATAACTGAGTGAAGAGCAGGAAGTAATAGTACTATTCCTAATGATAATAAGCTATCCTTTTTTTTTTAAGATTTTATTTATTTATTTCTTCATGGGAGACATATACAGAGAGAGAGAGAGGAGCAGAAACACAGGCAGAGGGAGAAGCAGGCTCCATGCAGGGAGCCCGATGTGGGACTTGATCCCGGGACTCCAGAATCATGCCCTGAGCCAATGGCAGGCACTAAACCGCTGAGCCACCCAGGGATCGCCGATGATAAGCTATTCTAACTCATGATAATATCCCTGCTTGGCATGTCAGGTGCTCCGCGTCCACCCGCCTGAAGCTGCAGCCACATCCTGGACTACTCCTTTTCCCTCTCCAACTGTTTCCAGCCTGCCCCAAAGCTCACCCACCATATTTCCGAAGTATTCCCCAAATCTGCATTTTACCTGTGGGTACTGCTTCCATCTTGGCTCAGGCCAGCATGCTTTCAAAACCAGTGACTGCAACAACCTCTCTGCAACAACCTCCCATGGTCTCTCTGTCTCCAGTTTTGCCCTCCAACTGCTCCAATCCTTTCTCCACTTCTGTGGCTACAGTGATTATGTTAAAATGCAAATATGACCACAGGCACACCCTGGTTTAAAACTTTTGCATGGCTTTCTTTTGCCCTTTGGGCTTTCAAGGCCCTTCCTGAGCCTCTCCCTCCCTCTCCAGCCTGATCTCCAGCCCCTTACCCCTCCACTTTGATTTCTATATCCCGGCCCTGAGGTCTATGTAAGCCCAGGGGTGCTGAGGGAGTCCGGCTTGTGACTGCAGCTAGGAGAGTGTGGGGAGCCACAGGAAACAGAGTTGGTAAGGTTATAAATGACACCTGAGAGGTTTACCTCAGTGGCAATTACCATGATGTTCACAACCTAATGGGTGCCTGGGGGCTGCCCATAGAATTATGGAAGTAAAAGCTGGTAGGGTAGTTTGGAGTCAGAACCCAGATCTACTTTTTGTTTTATAGCCTACCATTTAATTGAGCATCTAATATGTGTCAGGTGCTAGGTATATTACATATGTTATCTGATTTAATTCTACAATAATCCAGAGAGGTAGAGATTATTACTAATCCCATTTGACAGCTATGGAAACTGAGGCCAAGAGTGAATAAGTAACTTATCTAAACTCAGGCTGCAGATAAAAGTCAGATCTGGGGTGCTTGGGTAGCCCAGTTGGTTAAATGTCTCAGTCTTGGTTTTGACTCAGGTCATGATCTCAGGGTCGTGATCCCAGGGTTGTGAGATCGAGCCCTGCCTCTGACTCCATGCTTAAGAGTCTCTCTCTCTACTTCTCCCCCTGCCCCTCCCTTGATAAAATAAAACCCAAAACCAATCAGAACCCCTACCTATCTGATTCCAAAGCCAGAGTCTTTGGACTATATACATACCTCCACTGAGTAAGGGGTTTTGAGGGGCAAGAGACCTGTCCAACTTTAATTTTTCTCTATCTTAAGCCTGGAGCAGGGCCAATTGTCCTTTTCAAATGAAAACTTCCTCCACTACTGTCTTTTTCCTGGATTAAATATCACTGCTAAGGACCATTAACTTCTAAAGATACCTGAGAGAAGGTGCCCCCCTGAGTTGGGAAGAGGGATGTGGGTGCAGATGGATGAGATGATGCATATGGGTGGAAAGGGCAGGACCAAGGGCAGATATGGAAGGCCACAGAAGACCAAAAGGAATAGATGGGAAGGGAGGGGATGTGAGAGACATGCTTTGCCTCCTTCTTCATGCTACTCAGATCAGCCCCCACTGGCTCCCTGAACCTTATCCTAGCCCACATTGGAGCTCCTGAGAACCAGGATGGTCTCCTATACCCATATACTGATGGGTATAGGAGACCCTATAGGAGACCCTCAATATATCCTAAATCATGGAAGTTTGAAATGATCAAATCTTAGAACCACAAAATCATGCAGTTCTAGAAGCTTCATGTTCTCATGGAATGTAGGCTCTTGGAAGCACAGAATTCTCAAGTCTTGAATCTTAGAAACCTAGAGCTTTGGAGTCTTAGGATTATGAAATCATGGATTCATAATCAGTATCTGTTTAGAAACCTTTGGAGATCAAAGTTCACCTTCCCTCTTATTTTGCAGGGGAGAAACTGAAGATCAGAGAAAGAAAAGTCTTCCTCATTGTCACACAGTGAATTCGTGGCATAAGGAGCTAGAGCTCCGTCCTCCGGCCATTAGCAAGGATCAGGGCTAATGCCAGGACTGCAGGGATGGAGCCACCGAGGCCTGGCCATTCCTCCTTCCCCCTGGCTTTGGCATAGCTTTGGGCACTCACCTCCTTAGTATAAGAGGGAACCCCAGGCAATGTCACCCTTCCTTGTGCCTCTCATCTTGGAGGGTGTGGTGTGCTGTGGCTGTGGCTGCAGGAGGCCCCCTGGGGTTGAGGGACCAGCCTGCCAGGCCCCCAATATTCTCAGCTGCTGCCAGGTCTGTTGGTGGGGCAAGCAGCCTCCTGGCCTGGGCATGGGCTAAGACATTTTCTCTGTCTCCAGGCTTTGAGCAGGCAGTGAGGGGTTGGGGTGCCAACTGGCACAGGAGCCAGGCCACAGGGCCGCCCCCAGGAAGGTGGTCGTGTTGCAATCGGCCCCTCCCTGGTTGGGGGAGGGGACTGAGGAAGAAAGACATTATTCAGTCCTTGGAGAGTTGGGCTGGCTCTGACAAGCACCCCAGCTGGGGCTGTGTCCCGCCCTCTCTGCCAGCAGAGGCTGAGAGATAAACACAGCTCATTTGATACGGGCCAGCCTGGGCCTTGCTGGGAAATAAATCTGCTGTCTGATCCCCCCTCTGCTTTGGGGAGCAGGGGAGGGGGCAGGGAGGGAGCTAAGCCGTGTGCTTCTATGGTCCCCAGTGGCCACTGAAGCAGACTGAGGGCATCATGGACCATGACCATGCCGCAAATCTTTGTTCAGGGAGGCCTGCTGAGAGACAGAGCAGGAGCAGGGCAAGGAGCCAGGGGCAGGCCAGGAGCAGTGCAAGGAGCCAGGGGCAGGCCGCTTCCAGTCTCTTACAGGGGAATCTTTCTAAAGGTTAGGAATGGCCCCAGAGCTCCTCTCCTTTGGAGGTGTGTGCCAGCCTGCACCCCAGGCCACCCCCAACACTGAGAGGAAATCCTGCCTGCGAGAAAGATTCAGAAAGTGTGAGACTCTAGAAAGTGGGCAGGAGGAAGTGTGAAAGGCAACCTCTAGACTCTAGACCCGGAGGGGATTAGGAAAGAAAATAGGGACTAGGGTATGGTAGCCGCTGAGGCAGAGAGAAGCCTCTAGACCGTGAGATTGGGCAAAAAGCCATGGAGGAGGGAGGTGATCTGCAAGGAGTTCTGCCTTGGAGTGAAGTTCTGGGTTCAGATCACGAGCTAGACGGCCTGGGCAAGGCACTTAGGTGCCAGATCCTCAGTTTTTCCATCTGGTTTTCTCATAATGATGGTAACAGTCCCAATGACCCTGCTTAGAGGGACAAGATCCAGTTTATTCAAGATGACCCATCTTGCAGGGTCATTGTTACCACAATTATCATAATAATAGGATTCAACAAGTGTCAGGAACTAGGCTGAGTAAGCCCTCGATGAGCATTATCCAATTTCATGCTCAAAATAATAATGTCAGTGGGGTAATTAAGTAATTTATGTAAAGAGAAGATAGTCAATAAATGTTGGCTCCTTTTTCCATATCTCAAGCTCACTCAATCCCACAAATCTTTGCAGACACTTAGCTTGTGCTAAGCATCCTACTTCCACCCTAGAGCTTGTTCTTAGGTAATGTAGACTTTTCCTGTAAGTAATGATAGCATCCCCTCTGGCTTGTAAAAAATCACTGGCTACCTGTGAGGAGGAGGAGTGGCAGGGATAGGGCCTGACCTGGAGCCCTCACCCACACCTTTGGTGGTGATCTGTAAGAGGCGGGGCAGCCTGGGTGGCTGATTGGCTGTGAGAAGTGAAAGAGGGGGTTTCAGGAAAGCAGGATTTCAGGAGAGGTATCTAGCCTAAGGAAACAACCATTCCTCAATCGTTCTTAGAAGCATTCACCTGCATATTGACAACTGATATGCAGATCACAAAAATGATCAATTGATATGCAGTCATAGTCATAGCAATGACCATCTTTAAGGATATTTAAAAGTCAGCTTTCTGGGGCTCCTGGGTGCTCGCTCAGTGGGTTGAGCATCTGCTTTCAGGTCAGATCATGATCCCAAGATCCTGGGATCTAGCTCCACACTGGGCTTTCGGCTCAGCGGGAAGCCTGCTTCTCTCTCTCCCTCTGCCCGTTGCTCCCCCTGCTTGTGCTCTCTCTCTCTTTGTCAAATAAATAAATACAATCTTTTAAAAAAGCCAGCTTTCTAAGAACCTTTGGCTAGGCAGTCCATGTTTTCCCGGTTCAAACACTCTCATCACAGCTCCCTGAACTATAAGGACACAGTACACTGTGAAAGCAGGAAAGCTGCTGTGAGCAGCTTTATTGAAAAAGGACCCAGAGAGAAGGTGTGCCTGTGTATACGTATGTTCACACGTGTGTGTGAGTAGAGAGAGAGTCAGCAGTGGGAAGGGTGTGTGTGCAGAGATGCAGTAAATAGATAAGCAAAATGGGACCAAGGGAAAGGAAGCCAGTGTGATTGTGAGGGCAAAAGGAGTACTGGACTGAGTCAGGAGACTCGGACTATCATCCCTGCTTGGTGACTGACTTCCTATGTGACCATAAAGGTGTAATTTATCCTCTCGGGGCCTCGGATCATCCATCTAATAACAGTTATACCACAATTTAAATCTGTAAGCACTTTGTTTGATCTTCCTAACTGCCCTATGAGAGAAGGGCTAAGGTTCAGAAAGAGGCAGTGACATGCCCATAGTCACTCAGCAAGAGTGTGGTCAGGCTGACAAGCTCAGATATTCTGGGCGTCTCACTGGGAGAGCACACCTGGGAGGTTCTCTTTCGCCTGTCTGGTCCAGCCAGGTGACATCCTACCTAGAGCCAGAGAGAAGGAGGGATGAAGCAGGGTCTTTGGGCTGGAGCCTCCTGGGACTGACAAAGCACTGGTTGGTTTGCCAGGTCCAGACCTGTTCTGCTTCTTCCACGGGAAGAGATATGCCCCCGGTGAGAGCTGGCACCCCTACTTGGAGCCACAGGGCCTGATGTATTGCCTGCGCTGTACTTGCTCTGAAGTAAGTTCCTCTGGCCACTTGGCCACCTAGGAGAGGTATGTCTGGGAGACCACAGAGGGGTCACCCCAGAGGGAGGGTGGGGCCGTGGCACTTCAGCAGCAAGCACTCAATACGTGGGAGCTACTGTGCACCTCCCAGAGATAAGTCACATCGAGACTGGGCTGGGGACCTGGGCCATCTGTCTTTCAGCCAGCCTTCCTTCCACCTCTGCTGCTGCCAGCCATGCCTGTGTCCCAGGACAAGAGCCTCTCTGTCCTGACCTCCCACTCCTTCCTTTCCTTGTGCCGTTTCCTCCAGCCACTTCTCTTGCCGTCCTGCCTTAGGATATGTTCTTCCAAGGCCACTGGCTCAAATATCAATTCTTCAAGGAAGGCTTCACCCACCCAAATGCCACCCTCACCATTAGCCTTATTTGATGCCTCACCTGCAAGGGTGTCTTCTTCTGGGGTGCTACATAAGTTTCTCTGTCCTTCCCTCCTGATCCCTGTTGGCCAAGTGTAACAGCTACCTGTGTCTGTCAGGTACAGCCCCTCCTAGATCTGTCAGTCACAGCCCTTTGAGAGCAGGTCTGACTGGGCACTCACTGAGGCTGGATTCGGAGTCCCGTGGG
Source organism: Canis lupus dingo (assembly GCF_003254725.2). Lineage (NCBI taxonomy): Eukaryota > Metazoa > Chordata > Mammalia > Carnivora > Canidae > Canis > Canis lupus. The sequence continues at coordinate 23,896,139 of NC_064263.1, forward strand.
AGGCTGAACAGACTGGCGCAGAGACCAGATCTTCTTGTTCACCTCTGTCTCCCCCTTCCAACTCCACCCCGGCAACCTCCACAGAGCCTTGTACTGTCAACTAGGTGGAATAAATAAGACCCCCAGGTCTAGAGTTCTCTGGCCAGGGATGAGGATGGAGGCGGAGTGATTTGGGAGGCTTAAAACACCCTCAGCTCTGGTTCAGCTGCCTGGGGCCCAGTCTGGTTGGTGTAATATCCTCAGCTCTCTCTGGGTGCTGGTGGTTGGGGGGACAGGGTACCTGGCTCCTACCTGGAACCAGCCTCTTGGTGCCTGTCTTTCCCTGCACAAAGCCAAGAGAGGAATGCAGGAGGCCTGTAAAAGTCTCCCTTGTTAAGACAACCGTCAGAGTGGGAGCAGAGAAGAGCTTCTGAGAAGACACTGGGAGGTGAAGGGGAGTGGACCAGCCCCTCTCCTGATCTGATCACTGGAGTTTCATTCCTCCTAGGATCTTTCCCTCTGATCTACTGCTTCTACCATGTTGGCCCCAGGCAGAACGCTGGTGCCAGTGGCGACATAGCCACTCACAACTGCTTCTCCTTGGTTCTCCTTAGCACATCTGAGGCCAATCAGTCTTTACAAAAAGAACTTTATGAAATAGAGCCAGAGAACAGGAAGAAAACCAACAGAAAATTCCAGACGTATTGTGCGGTCCAGTTGACAAAGTCCAAGTTTTGTGATCCACTGGAGTCAATTCATTTCTCCCCGGCTTCCCAGAGTTCCCACATACACAGTTTCCCCAACCCAAGAGACTATGGTGGTATCTCCAAAATATACCCCGAATCCCTCCACTTCTCTCCACCATCACCACTCCTCTAATAAAAGCCACCTTCATCTCTCCCTGGGCTGCTGTATCAGCCTCCCAATGGGTCTCCCTGTTTCCTAAGTCCTTCCTCCACATGGCAGCTAGGATGATCGTCTCTGAACATAAAATTGATCGTGTTATATTCTACTCTTAAAGCCTAGTAGCTTCTCATTGCACCTAAAGTAAAATTCAAATTTCCTGCTTTGGGGGCTGCATGAACTGACTTCTGCCTTTTTCTCAGACCTCCTATCTGGTTGTTCCTCCACCTGGATGCTTCCCCCACAAGACCTCCTCTGGAAAGGTCCCTTCCCTCTCGAAGTTCATCCCATACATGAGGGTTTCTGTGACAGCTCTTTCTAAAATAGTCTACTTTCGTTAACTCAATCACATCCCCTGTTTTATTTGTATCATAAATTTAACATCTGAAATGATCGTGTTCCTACTTGTTTAGTTTTTATAGTCTGTGTCCTGCTCCTAGGATGCAAGTTGTTTGAGAGCAAAAACCGTGTCGGTTTCACTGCTGTGTCCCTAGAGCTTAGAAGAGGGCCTGGCACCCGGTCGGTAGTCATGCAGTAAATACTGAGTGAATGGATGAGTCCCCTCAGTCACCAGAGGTGGCCCAGCATCATGGAAAGTACATAGGCCCTGAAGACAGTGCTCATCTGTTGTGTGCTCTTAGGCAACTTAACCTCTTGGACAGAAGCTCTTATCTCCTTGCAAAAGTTTGGATAGCAGTACCTACCCCGAGGACTGCAGAGAAGATGAAGAGAGATAATATATTTATGTATAATATACAGCCCCTACCTAGTTGCTACCCAGTAAATGGTAGTTCTGACTTTCCTGAGAGGTGATCTGGCTGCCAGGCCTCCTGCCCAGTCACCTGCCCATTCAACCCCTCACCTGTCCCCACCTTACTCCCGGTTGCATGTTGCTGATCGTCTCTATAACTAGGCACCTCCAAGCTGGAATCAAGAGAGAAATTCTAACTCTTCAGGTCACATAGTTCCTTGAACTCCTAGTTACTCTTTTGAGGGGCTCAGTTCACCCTCTAGACATTAAGTATCATGTGTGCAGGCCTCTAGAAGGCCCCTTTTGGAACTCAGACCAATTCTATGGACTTTGGGATGCCCCTTGGTGCTGATTAGTCCCTGTGATCTAGCCATCTTGGGAAGTAGTGATCCAGAGGGCCTGTAGGCTGGTCTAGGGTTTTCTGTGGGGCAAGAGGTGCTGTGGGAAACTCGGTAGGCAGGAGGCTGGAAGCAAACCTGCCAACTTCACAGTTGAAAAAAGCTGGCTCCATTCATCTAACCAAGAGGCCCTTTCTCACTTCTCTTCTGGCTCTCAGTTAGTCACTCCTTCATTCAGACTGGCATGGGCACTAGCTCGGAGCAAGGCCCTGAGCTGACAATTCAGAGAGGAACAGATGAGGCATGGCCCTTGTTCTTGGGAATTGGTGGTTGAATAGACGAGACCAAGGTAAATGTTTCATTACAACATAGTGCAATGGCCCTTATAGCAGAGAGGGGAATAAGGTGTGGGACGCCCAGGTTGGTCTGACAGATCCTGTCTGGAAAGCTAGGACCATCTCCAGAAGGAGCAGTGGCCTCTCTCCCTTCAGTTCTTCTGTTTCTGCTCATCTCTCTCTTTCTTAGTTTCTCTGTATCATTCTCCCCCATTTGCTGTACTTGAAAAAGCATAAGAACTCTGGGGCCCTGCTACTCTGGTGCCAGCTCCAAAGCGTCGTGTAAGTTTTCCCAAACCTCTCAGAGATTCAGGGAGTGGATCACAAAGCCCTGAGTCATCGCCACATCAAGCATCTCATCATGTCCCCATCCCTGTCTCCGGCCCTCGTGTGTCACATTTCCCTCTTAGCCATGAAGCTCAGGCCCAGAGGTAAAAGAATGAAGTCCTAGAGTTAAAATAACAACAGTCAAGATCAACATCAAAGTAACTCCAGCCTTTTACTCTTATTTCTCAAACATCAGGAAATGGACATGGGTCTGTGCAAATCCATGTACCCTACCCCTTCCTCCATGGTGGGGCATGTGAGCTGGGGAAGGGGAGAGACCTGACAAATTGAGTTTATTGTTTTTATCCTGTCCTGTCACAGGCTTAAAATGAGTGTAGTGCCCCACAGCGGGGATGGGGTTTTGGGAGAGGTCGGGTTTGGGTGGGAGGCAGTGGCTCTTAGAATCAGGACCACTCCCCTGTGTCCCCTTCAGAGTGCCCATGTGAGTTGTTACCGCCTCCACTGCCCGCCTGTCCACTGCCCGCAACCTGTGACTGAGCCACAGCAGTGCTGTCCGCGGTGTGTGGGTGAGTAGCCTCCTTCCTCCCCCTTGCCCACTGATCCTTACTCCCATCCCAATTAGGGCTTCTGGCTGAGGGAGGCCCCTGGAATGAGAGAGGGCAGTCTCTAGCCATCAGAGGTATTGAGGAGGCAAAGGTACTCAGAGGAAGAAACATCCTGGATCCCCAAGGAAAGCTGGGGTAGCCGCAGTCTTCTCATTCTTAGGTAGCTGGGCTTGGCAGGAAGAGGGAGAAAATGTGGGAAGTGGCTAAAGGAAACAGGGGTGTGCTTGGCCTGTGGATGGCACATGTGAACTCCAAGCTCTCTCTGGCTGGTCGGAGCTAGAGGGAGTGGACATGCCCCATGTCAGTGGGATGAGCGAGCAGGAGCTGGGAGGAGCTGTAGGGGATGCCAGGATTACGGCCCTGAGGCTGGGAATGACCAAAGGAGTTGGAGTACGTGTTCTCCAAGACTCCTCCCAGTGCTGAAGTTCAGGCACTCTGTGTGTCTTAATGCTGAATGCCTATGGTTCTATGATTTTAAGGTTCTAAGAGATTCTGAGACTGGGATTCTAGGAAGCAAAGGTAAAAGAGAGGAGAGGAGAAATGGTCTGAGAAGGAATTAGCATAACCAAGTATATATGCAACCAAATGGCCAATGAGGGGCAGCTAGTGGGAGACCAGCTTAGAAGCGGGGAGATGCTGAGAGGAGAATCAATGCTTAGAAGCATCAAGAAGGTGATATAATGGGGCTCCAGGCTCTGGAGCCAGGGGTCTTCTGGTGAGCTGGGGACCTGTGGGGAATATGTGTGTCAAGTACGTTTGTTTTCCGTGTGGGACCCCAGAAAGGATCTCCCCATGGCTCTGACTTGGGTCATAGGTATTCATGGCTCTGGGTTCCCTTGGGGAGCAGGGGCTTTGAGCTTCACCCTGCCTGGCGAGGGGAGCATTATGCCTTCTCCTTGGAGAGGCTCACTCCAGGAGTCCTTGCTTACCTCTCCTTGCTGACTTTGTGCCTAGGCCCCTTCCCCAGTACATGCTCCTCTCTGCCTCTCTATTTCCACATCCTGCCCCTTTGCCTGCCCAGCTCTATGGCTCTACATGTTCTTCATGACTCAGCTCAGCTATCAGCTCCTTCAGGAAGCCTTCCCACCAGCTTCCCTCCCCACTTCTCTGTGGTGCCACAACTGTGCTTCCATTGCTCAAGCCCTTACTACAGTGTCACTGCTTGTAGAATGTCTCTCTACCCACTTAGATTGTGAGTTTCCTGGTGGGAGGGGCTGGGTCTTACTCGGCACTCCATTCCCAATGCTTAGCCTGATGCCTGGTATAGACAAGGTGCTTAGTGAAGGTGTCTTGAGAGAATGAGTAGGTTCTCTCAAAACTGGAGACTTACCCCACTGCCTGGCAGGGTGAGGACTAGCTGATTGGCAGGTGCTGAGGAATGGGGCTGTGGTGGCCAGTGAATGATGGAGCTTACACCAAGCACAGGACAGTCTAGATCATTCCAGCTGACTCCCCTAGGATATAGCTCTGTGTGAGACTTTGTTTTGTTTCCTGCTGTATCCCTACCACCAAGAACAGTACCTGGCACTAAAGGGGATTCATAGATATGCTCATTGAATGTTGAACGAACAGGTCCCCACCACATGGGGCTCAGTGGGGCTGAGGCTTCTGGCCTTGCCTTCTTGTTCTTGTCAGGGCCAGCTAAGACACTGAGGGGCTGAAAGGCCATGGTGGGGACCCAAGAGAGGGACTGACATGATCAGATGCAGGTATCAGCGAGATCTCTCAATTAGCTAATATGAAGACTGGCTGGGAAGGCTGAGGCTGGAGTCTGGTTTAAATCCCAAGATAGGATTAGATGCAGAATCTTCAGTAAAGTGGCCCAGTTAATTTTAACAAACCTTTTGGAGTGATGTGAAACTTCATTATCTCTTCCCCTTGCCCCCTCATCTGCAGAACCTCACACCCCCTCTGGGCTCCGGGCCCCCCCAAAGTACTGCCAGCACAATGGGACCATGTACCAACACGGAGAGATCTTCAGTGCCCATGAGCTGCTCCCTTCCCGCCTGCCCAACCAGTGTGTCCTCTGCAGCTGTACTGTAAGAACTTTCATCTTCTCTTTTGCACAGGCCAGCACAGACAGGCCTGCAAAGCACAGTGGGGTGGTATGAGAGGGGGTGGGGGGGATTGTTCCTCCCTGTTAAAGCAAAGTGAGAGTGAATGGACTCCGGGGGAAGGGAGCATCTGGGGTCTGGAACGTCCTGCCCTTCTCTGGGCTTCCTCGTGCTCCTGAGCTGCCTGTTATAGCACCGTTACCTCATACTCACATTTGCCCATTTCTGTTCTCCCCAGTAGACTCTGCACTCCTTGAATGGAGGGAACATAACCAATTCACTTTTGTATCCTCTGCTACCAGCCAGCTCCCAGGGCCCGGCACACAGATGTCTATAATGATTTTTGAATGAATACATGAATGAGTGAATGATCAGTCCTGGGGTACAGAGACAGGGTCAGACTGCTTGTTGCAAATTGATTTAATCTGAAGTTGCTTAAACTCCCCCTGCTGTGATCAGAGTTGAGCCTAGGAACAGGCAGCAGTGTCCCCCTCAGGGGACAGAGACTGAAGCCAAGCAGGGGCTGATCTGGAAAGTCTTTAGCCTCCTCCTTGGTGGGCTCAAGTGTGGCTCTGCTATAGGTTTACAGATGGCTTTCAGCATGTCTTTCTTACCCTTGGGTTCAGCTCATCTGTGCATTGGCAGGAGAACTCCTGCTTTCCTGATTTCTGCTTCACCTGCTCATCAAACTTCTCTGGGCCTCAGTTCCTCTGAGTGTGGAAGGGAGTCTGACCAGGTGATCTCCAATGTCCTGTTTAAAATAATTCTCTGATTTAGCAGTGACACAAGGGTAAGAGGCATAGATTTGATGTCAGAAACCCATGTATGAGTTCCAGCTCTGCCATGGTTCCCTGTGTGACCTTGACTGAGTTACTTCTCTGGGGCCTGCGTCCCCATCTTTTCAGTGAGAGGATCCTCTGAGTCTGAGATTCTGAATCTTAAAAGTATCTGTGCTGCAGAGCAAACAACTTACAAATAATAAAGAGTGACCACTTATGAATCAACCTAGAGAGCAATTGTTTTTGCAGGACTTGAGCCTCTTCCAGTGGTCTAATACCTGCTAGTGCATGTAGATGTCTTGTGTTTATAGACAGCCCCCCAAAGACCCCAGGAGCAGAAAAGCACTGTTCTTATTTTTCAGATGAGGAAACTGAGGCTCAAATCAGTTAAGCAACTTGCCTAAGGTCACACAGGTAATTAAGTGGCAGAGCCAGAATTCAGATGCGGGGCCACATGACTCCAAAATTCACGTCCCCTCCCCCTGAATTGTGCTGCTTCCAGTAAAGAGACAAGGGGCTGGGTGAGGAGGAGCTGTGGGAAGAGACAGAAGTGATGGCATGTCAGGAGGGTGGTGAGAGCATTCTTGTGATTCCTGTCCCTTCTCGGATACTTGGGTCTCCCTTTCTTTCTTCTCCTCCTTGTTTATTAAATGGGACTGGCTTGACTACTGAGACTCTCTGAAAAGGAATAGGGAAGGGACTCAAGGTAATTATCACTTCCTGCCAGGAATATCGTGCCTTCCAGTTTATTTAATTAATTAATTTATTTATTTTAGGGACACCTGGGTGGCTCAGCGGGTGAGTGCCTGCCTTTGGCCCCGGGCGTGATTCTGGAGTCCCGGGATCGAGTCCCACATCAGGCTCCCTGCACGGAGCCTGCTTCTCTCTCTGCCTGTGTCACTGCCTCTCTCTCTCTCTGTGTCTCTCATGAATGAATAAATAAATAAAATCTTTTTTAAAAATTTATTTTAAATGTTTTATTTATTTATTCATGAGAGACACAAAGAGGCAGAGACATGGGCATAGAGAGAAGCAGGCTCCCCACTGGGAGCCCGATGTGGGACTCGATCCCAGGACCCCGGGATCATGACCTGAGCTGAAGGCAGACACTCAACCACTGAGCCACCCAGGGGTCCATGTTTGTGCCTTCCTATTTAAAAAGGGTTTTCACAACCACCCCCTCACTTGCTTTTCACAACCCAGATGGGAGCACCCCCATTTCATGGAAGAGGAAAGTGAGGCCCAGAGAAGAGAAGTGACTCACCGAAGGTCATCTGGCTTCCCCTTCCCTCTGCAGTGCTGCCTCTCCAGGCTGGCCCCTGAAGATGGGGACCTGGGGTTTTCAGTAAAAGAAAGATGAGCCCAACATGATGAGCCCACTGATCCCTCTCCTCTCTCTGGTCCACCTGTTTCAGGTCAGAGGAGGAGGATATGGATTTCAGTAGGAAAAGCCTGCAGGCTGGGCTCTAGTCCCCTCTGCTGGGCTGCATCTCTGATTCCAGGCAGTTCAGACCCCTCTTTGGACCCTCCTCATCTGTAGGATGGAGGACTCTCACCTCACCAGGCTGATGAGAGAGCCTAGGGAGAGACAGGGTCTGAGAATGCTTTAGAAGCTAAAGGATGAATGTTAGGGCCTCAGGGCCTGGGGAGGGAGTGGGGAGGGCACAGGGGATCCCTCCTCTGAGCTGACTGGGCATTCCCCAGGATGCTCTGCTGCTCTCTCCTTCTCCCACCTCAAGGGACACCTCAAGGTCATTTGCCCCCAGAGCAAGGGGCTCTCCCCACCCCAAGGCTGCTCCTCATCAGAGCTCATCTCCTGTTTGCTCTGTCAGGAGGGCCAGATCTACTGCGGTCTCATGACCTGCCCAGAACCAGGCTGTCCCGCACCTCTCCCGCTGCCTGCATCCTGCTGCCAGACCTGCAAAGGTGAGTCTGTGCCTAAATCCGGGCAGTGCTCACCCACTCCACCCCAGGGATCTAGCCACAGACTGTTAGAGGTAGGGGACTTTCCACTAATGAAGGGCAAATGGCTCAAGCAGAATCAAGTACACAGATGGTCAGATGGGACCCTGTGGGTCAGGGTAGTTTAGGAAAGCCTCCTGGAGGAGGCAGGACTGGGGGAAGGGAGTGCTTCATAGTAGAATGCTTCTCCAGAAGCACTGGCGTTGTGGAAGGACACTGGACCAGGGGCCAGGTGGCTCCGGTTTCATGTTGGTTCTTCCAGCTAATTCCTTCAGATTCTTTCCCCTCTTTGGGCCTCAGCTGTGTCGTGTGTGCACTGAGAGGTTGGCCTCGGTGATTTCTAATAGACTGTCTAATTCTAGTGTTCTTGGTCTTTGCACCAGGAATGTGTGGAGGGAGCCAGATTGCATGTGAGGCAGGGGCTGAAGAGAGAGACTCCCACTCAGGGCCTTGCGTGCTGGCCCCCCAGGGGGTGGAAGATAGAGTCCTAGGGTGTTCCAGCGGGAAGAACAGAGGGGCTGGAGATGGTGCCTGCGAATGTACAGTATAGATGAAGGCCTGGTGACTTCAAGTGTGGCTGGACAGGGTGGCTCCCCAAGGGACTGCAACTAAGCAGGCTTCAGGGATGGGATTCTGGCCTCCTGAGCCATCCATGATGGGCATTGAACAACATGCTCTGGCCTAGCCAAGAAGTTCAGTCCTCATGGTGACCAGGAGGTCAGTGTGGGGAAACTGAGGCAGAAACCCAGTTGTAGGGAATTTGTGAACCCAAGGGTGAGAAGAGGTGGTAATGAGAAGTAGGAGTAATTCCCCATCAGGGCAAAGGGACCTGCTGGTGCTCTGGGACTGCAGAAATGGCACCAGGCCTGGGAGGCTGAAGGCCGGCAGGCCTCCAGTCAGCAAGGCTGAGGAAGTGGAGGCTGACCCAGTTTCCCGTTGGGTTTCCAGATGGGTCAAGTGAGAAGTCAGCAGAAGAGGACACCACACAGTCACACCGTGGGGTGGTGAGTACACAGCTTCACTGACAGGGTGGGGAGAGGTGGTGAGGGGAGCTGGTATCCAGGGCCTAAATCCCATGACTCCAGAACAGGCAGTACCAGATATTGTCCTCATTTCTCATTTGTCGCCTAGGTCAGCAACATGAGCTTTGCCATGTTCCAGCCCCTCTCCCTAGCCTCTGTCATGGCTGGTGGGGCAGCAGGGGCCTGGGAAAAAGCGGCATGCAGTATGAGAGCAGGCCCCAAACTTTCCAATTTTTTTTAAGATTTTATTTATTCATTCATGAGAGAGGCAGAGACACAGGCAGAGGGAGAAACAGGCTCCCTGTGGGGAGCCCAGTGTGGAACTTGATCCCAGGACCCTGGGATCACACCTGAGCCGACGGCAGACACTCAACCACTGAGCCACCCAGGTGCCCTCAAACTTGCCAATTTCCCTCCTGAGAAACATGTTGACACTGTTCTGTCCCAAACCTGTGTCTGTCCTTAGTTCAGGCTGCCTCTGTGCAGCACGCTCCCCCAAGGGAACGGTGTTTGTCTTGGCCCAGCCTTCCCCACTCAGCCCCTGAGGTGCTGGTTCTTTGTTTGGGGGCCACCTCTCTGTCCTCCCCTCTGCCTTGGCCCCTGTCGATCTTAGTCTAGAGTTAAAATTAGCTAAACTGCCCAGCTTTCTCTGGTCAGAGAGGCAAGAGGCAGGAGGATGGGCTTACACCCCGACTCAGGTCTCCATCCACCCTCAGTGATATATCTGCAATGGGAACATCTCCACCTACTCTGTTAGCCTGGGTCACCTGGACCCTGGGAGGCTGGAGGCTGGCCTCCCATGCTCAGGGACTCCCCAGGGGTCTGAACTAGTGAGCTCTCCCTTTTCCTCTGCCATCCCATCCTCTCCCTAGGAGGCAGTGTGTGAAGCAAAGCCCACCCAGGCTTAGCTGCAGGCCCCAAACAGCTACTTACTGGATGACGTGAGGAAGTCCCATTAGAACGTTGGCTCCTCAATTCTTTCTTGCTACTATTCCACTTGATAAGCATTTCCTGGGAGCTTCCTATGTACCTGGGCCTGTTCTAGGGCCTGAGACAGTTTCCTGGGAGCTCTTCTGGGCTTAGTCTGGCCAGTCTCTGACTCAGAGACTCTATGGGCAGGAAAGGGCTGTAGAAGAAGGAATATGAGTGACTTGGTATCAGCGAAGAGGGTAACAAGCCCACTTGCTCCTCTGCCATGGCCTGGGACTACCTAGTCCTCTAACTGAGCTAAGATGCTCCTACACCACCACCCTCACCACAGAACCTTTGCTATCACTGCCAGTCTGCCTTTTACCTGGTCTGAAGGGGCAGGGTCTTACTTGAGTTCCAGGGGCTCAAGAAAGGGGGCTCTGGAGATCCATGGTCTCCAAGTGGGGTCTGCTCAGTCTTCTGCCCTGTGGGACTCTGGGGCCTGGTGAGAACTTCAGAGGCCCATCCCCTTCTCCCATGATCTAAATCTTCTTAAAGAATTCCCTGACTCTCATCCTCACTACACCCTCACCTTCGATTTCTTACATATGAAGTTGCCCAGGACCCTGATCACTATTTCTCCCAGATCAAGACCTCATTACCCTCTTTGTTCACTCCAGCCCCAAGGCCTTGGCTCTGACAGGCCTGAGAAGGGCTTGGATTTCCAAAGCACCGTCCTCTGAGAGTTTGCAGAGATCCATTGTCTGAGAATGTCTTAGGCCCCATCCAGATCCTTCTATCCCTAGTGTGTGGCTCTCTTTACTGGGAAGTCATGGGGGTGTCTACTTACAGGCCTCACTGTAGCCTCAGTCTTGCTGCTCCTCTGCTGGCACTGGCCCATCAGTGATCCTCATCCTTCCTGCCATTTGCAGAGACACTCCCAGGATCCGTGCTCAGGGGACAGTGGGAGAAAGAGAGGCCTGGGCACCCCAGCCCCCACTGGCCTCAGCTCTCCTCTGGGCTTCATCCCTCGCCACTTCCGACCACAGGGGGCAGGCAGCACGACAGTCAAGATTGTCCTGAAGGAGAAACATAAGAAAGGTGGGGATGGGAACCTCCTCTGATCCCTGAGGCGGGGGTGAAAAGGGGACCCTGACTGCTCCCGTCTCCCATCCCTGCACCCCCCACTCAGTGGTTCCCTAATCTTAACTTGGCCATGAGTTTGTGGATTCAGAAAGCATCAAAACTAAAGGTGTCCTTAAAGGGTACTGAGGTTGAGAGTACAGGGTGAGAGACAGAACCAGGCCTAGAACCGAGACCAGGGGGGCGGCACAACAGTATTTTTTGAGCTTCTGCTGTATTTTTGCTGGGGATCAAGGGGCACAGAACAGAGGTGAAAAATGGTCTCTGTCCTCAAGGGGCTAGACATGTAAATAAATAACTGTCATAGAAGGAAGTGGTGAGAGATAGTTTGGGACAAAGGAAGGAGGGAGTGGAGCGAGGCTGTGGGCAGATAGTCAGGATGCAATGGGAAGGGTGACCAGGTGGGTGGCTGTGACCACAGCAGGGAGGAAAGGGGGCTCCTGCGGGGCTTCTGATTGGGGGTGGGGCAGGCACAGCTGCCAAGGGATGTGTCTTGGCCGCTTCGGGACAGATGGGACAGTGAGAGCTCACACGGCCAGGCAGTGACAGAACTTGATCTCAGGCCTCCTCCTGCCAGGAGAGCCCGTGAAGGGCAGGAGGAGGCCTTTCCATCTCCAGCAAGAATTTCCTGGCCATGAGTCAGCTCTGAATGCCGAAACAGGGGTGAAGTCAGGGACGGGGACCAGTTTTATCCCTGGCCCCCACTTTGCAGGTGGTTGGCTGGGCCAGACTGGTGGAGCAGGGGCTCCCCGAATTCCCGGCCCACCTATTCCTGGACTCTGGCCCAGGTCTGCGCCACTGACCCTCCTCCCTTCCCGCCCTCCTTGGCCCAGCCTGCGTGCACAGTGGGAAGACATACTCCCATGGGGAGGTGTGGCACCCAGCTTTCCGCTCCTTTGGACCCCTGCCTTGCATCTTGTGCACCTGCCAGGACGGCCGCCAGGATTGCCAGCGGGTGACCTGCCCCACTGAGTATCCCTGCCATCACCCTGAGAAAGTAGCCGGGAAGTGCTGCAAGATTTGCCCAGGTACAAAGAGATGCTGGAGGCAGGGAGGGCACTGCCCAGAATGGGCTCTGGGTCCCTCTCCCCAGGGCACAGATACTTGGAACATCTCCCACATGGATGGGGCATGGACTCAGAGCCACAGGACACAGGGTTTTTAGATGCACTGGAGTGGAAGAGGCCAGACTCACAAAATATTAGACGCATGGAACATCGAGTATTATAGTGACAGATTCAGAGATTCTCACACATAGACACAGAAATAATGTTCTGGATTCTGAGAAATCATAAAATCATAGGATATGAGGATTTTTAGGGGAAAGAGCCCATATTTACTGAGCACTTGCCATGTGCCAAGGAGGTATTTCGCATACATGAATCCACGTACTCCTTCCCACAAATGGATAGGGCAGGAATCTTTTTCTCCATTTCGCAGACCAAGAGAAGACCTTGAGCTGTGTGACCTCGTCCAAGGTGTGGGCCTTGGACACCTTGGACGAGGTCACACAGCTCAAGTGACAGCTGGAATCCGAACCCAGGTCTGTCTTACTCCACAGACAGTGCTCTTGACCACTGTTGTCTTCCTTCAACGCTCATCTATGTATGAGGAAAACTGAGAGCCAGAGATCCTAAATCACATAGCAAAGTAGTCATAGAAGCTGGAATTAGAACTCAGGCTTCCCGACTTGCCAGCTGAGTTCTTCTAACACTGTCACGTGACCTGAGGATTAATGAGGGTGCAGAAGAAAACATCTGAGTATCTCCTGGGAAGAACAGCCTATGGCTGTCAGCAGCGCTGTTGTGAGGAGCAGGCCCATTCCCTGAAGCCTGGAAGGAGAGCAAGACGGGCTGAAGTTGTGGGCTGCGATTGTGCTTCACCACATCTGGTTAGAAGGCTGGGTTGGCAAAACTAAAAGGAGAGGAATAGGGAAGAAAAAAGGGGAAGGAAACATGCATCGAGAACCTACTAGTGCCAGGTATTGTACTGTGATTTCACAGAGTCCATGTACTCCTCATCTCTCAGATAGTTTACAAATGAGATAACAGAGTGGCTGCAATTATCCTAAGTCTCCACCTCCCCCGGGGCTTTGATGTCAGGAAGCGTGTGCTTCTATATTAGCTGCTTACTGGCTGACAAGTTATTGTCCTTTCTGAGCCTCAGACAGAGGAAAACATTGAGGAAAAATGTTTTATAAATTGTAAATAAGAATCCAAATGTAAGCGATAGTATCTGAGAAATATGCTACTGGGACAGGGCTAGAGAGGGAGCATGACAAGGTGTTACTTGGACACATGAGTGGTGGGGATTCAACTTGAATTCTCCAGGAGACTGGCAGTAGCTCACTGTTAGGCTCCTTCACAAACACACCTGGTCTTAGGCCCTGCCACCAGACCCCAATCCATTTCCCCTTAAAAATATTGAGACTATAGCTTTACAACCCTTAGCAGGACATCTCAAAGGGCTTCATAACTAGTAAGAGTTTATTTTTTTATTTTTATTTTTTAAAGATTTTATTTATTTATTCATGAGAGACACACACAGAGAGAGACATAGGCAGAGGGAGAAGCAGGCTCCCTGTGGGGGACCTGATATGGGTCCGATCCCAGGACCCCAGGACCATGCCCTGAGCCAAAGGCAAACATTCAACCACTGAGCCACCCAGGTGTCCCCTAGTAAGAGTTTAGAAGGAAGTATGTATGTGTAGGGACTTAGTCCTTTAGTCCCTGAAAAATAGGGAATGTTGGTACGTGGAAAATTCTGGGGAATGTCCTTGGAATTCCAGCATGTTGAGGCTTTAGGATTGGATCCAATTTGGGACCAAAACCCATTACCACTATTATCATCATCCCCCCTGCACACACTCCTGCGGCCCCCTTCACCATTTCAGTCAGATCATCGCCCCCTCTACCTCCTCTCCCACCATCACAACCATAATCATCACTGTGGCCATGATTACCGCACCCCTCCCAAACCTTCCATTCTGTGTATGTTCATAAGAGCCTTGCTTGCTGGTGTGGGTGACTCAAAAGACTTAAAGGATATAGTTCCTCCTTCACCCCATAGGTCTCTTTAAGAGAAAAACATACCCAAGGGAGGCAATTACAAGACAGTGCAAGGCAGTGCAAGGCAGACTAAGGACATGAGTGGGATGCATAAGCAAGAAGGGTTTTAAAAGCTGTGAGTGGGAAGAAGCAGGGTAAGCTAAGCCATTCCAAGTGGGCTGCCTGGAGGAGGTGGAGGATGAGCTGGGCCCAAAAAGATGACAAGTTTTCTGATATGCTAATCAATGGGAGGCAAATGGGAGAGGTGGCTCCTTTCTCTTTCCCAGGGGCACCAGAACTTTCCCAAGGATTTTAAAGACCTGAGGGAGATGTCAGACCAGTGGCCTGGCTTCCTGGGCCTACCAGGCAGGGGTGGGGGGTGGGGGTCAGCGTGTTCACAGGTCCTTTGTCTTCCCCAGAGGACAAGGCAGATCCTGGTCACAGTGAGATCAGTGCCACCAGGTGTCCGAAGGTGCCAGGCCGGGTCCTCGTCCACACATCAGTAGCTCCAAGCCCAGACAACCTACATCGCTTTGCCCTCGAGCATGAGGCCTCTGAGCAGGTGGAGATCTACCTCTGGAAACTGATAAAAGGTGAGCATTGGCCCACTCCCAGCCGGGCTGACCTCTGGCCCGTGCCCCCCTACCAGGGGCATTTGGTTGATCAAGTGCCTCTAGCCCAGGAAGACCGCCTCTGGCTACCCTTCTAGATTTGTCTCCAATTTCAAGATAGAGGGAGACAGAGATTCTGTGATTCTCTGACAGTTCTGATAAGCTCATCTACTCTGAGACACCAGGGCCTCCAAGTGCTCCCTCTCCTGGGAGGAAGGGGTTGTTGCACTTGCAAAGTGCCAGGACGTGGTAAAGCCTATGTGGTTGAAGCAAGGCATGTCTACTGGTAGAGCTTCAGCACTCTGTGAGGGGAGAGCTTTTCAGGCAGAAGCGCCTTCATGGCATCCTCAAAGCAGGAGGGCCTCGAGGCTAGAATCATTCAACCTCTTCTATGTTGTGGATTCCATCCCTCCAAAAAGTTGACATCAGAATATATTTCTCACTCACCCGATGCAACGGGGACGCTCATATCACCAGCTGAAGGTCAAGAGGAATTGCCATTGAGTTGGGCTTTTTGGCTCTTCCTGCCAAACACAGATCCCCTGGGTAGAGTAAAAGAAACTAAACCCTTTAAGTGTGAATCAGCTATAAGATCACTTTTCTCTACTGATGGGTCTGGCTGGAGTGGGCGGGGGTGGAAGAGGGGATGCTGATAATGATGGTAATGATAATGATAACCAATGCGTGGAGCACTTTAGAGTTTACAAAGTGCTTCACATTCGTTATCTCATTTGATCCTCAACGATCCTGAGAGTTAGGTATTATTATCCCCATTTTACAGATGAGGAAACTGAGGCTCAGAGAGGTGAAGTACCTGGCCCAAGGCCACACAGCCAGTAAGTGGAGGACGGGAGCTAGAGCCTATGTCTTGTGACGTCAGATGCGGCTCTTTCCCTGGTCTACTCTGCCTCCTGTCCTAGGAGGAATGGACGAAGAAAGCGGAGCCGTTCAGCCTGGAGAAGAGAAGACTCAGGGGGACAGGACCATTGGCTTCCTGGCTCTGAAGGACTGCCCCACACAGGGGAGCCATTGTGTTCTGAGTGACTACAAGGGTCAGAACAACAAGCGGGGGCTTTAAGAATCAGACAGACCTGAGTTTGAATCCTGGCTCTGCTATTTCTTAGCTGTGTGGTCTCGGGCAATCAATTGACCTCTCTGGGCCTCAACTGTTTTCTTCTGTTAACTGGGGAGGAGGGTTTTTAGAGGATTAAATGAAATAACTTGGGTACAGCCTTTCCTATAATAGGGAGTAACAACATTTGTATCTTCGTTCTACCTCCTTAGAATTATGGTGAAGCACGTTTCCATCAGAGAGGAAGCACTTTCTCATACCTAGACCCTTTCTGTAAAAGAAGGGAGGGAGCAAGCTCAGTTCACAGGAGTGTACAAGCGGCGGCTGGGTGAGGGTTCTGCCGCAGTTGAGGAGTTGGAGTCAGCAACCCTTATACTTGTTTTGCGCCTCGAGATTCCATCACTCCCTGGACAGGTGCTGGTTTACTCCAGACCTTCCCCCCAAGCCCACCAGGTACTGAGACCACAGGGAATAATAGGTCCCAGCCTTTGTCCTCAGGAGTCCAAGACCTAGTGACTCGGATGCAGTAGGAGCTCCTCGGGAGCTGAGCGGAGTCAGGCTGAAAGGCTTCATGGAGGAGAGGCCAGTGGCTGGAACAGGAGTTAGGAAGGCAAGAGGGGCACAGGCAGGTGAGGGGGGCAGCGACAGCTTCAGACTGACCCTGGAGCCTATGCTTACCTGCCCCGTGCCCTGTGATTCATGGGCAGTAGGCCCTGTGCTAGTCTGTTCCATTTCAGCCACGTGAGAAACCTGAGGGATATGCATTCATGCACCTGAAGATAAAACTGAGTCTGGGAGGTAAAATGACATGCTCAAAGTTACACAGTTCGAGCAGGAAAGCAAAGATTCAAACCCAGGTCTGACTGTCCTCAGATCCACCTCCACGGAGGTGACCTAATGCCTTCAGAGAGGTGCCTGAGGAAGGCCATGGGGTGCAGGACGGCATAGACCGGGGAGCTGTAGCTCGAGGCCCGTCTCATTACCGCCAGGTCCAGCAATAAAAGGAGCAGGTGGTGGGGGTTCTTCAACTTCTCAGTGCCAGCTGTACCATTGCATCACTGGCAAACACCCCTCCCCATCTCCTGACCCCCTGGGCGGCCTAATTGCCTCTTCAGGCTCTCTGTTACCTCCTGTCCCAGACTGCAGGCATCAAAGCAAATACTCAAGGTCTGATTCTCAGTGGGAAACCTTGTTTCTTCACCCAGAGGAGTGGTATCAGCAAGCCTTGGGGGTGGTGCAGGGAGAATAAGGGCAGAATTGGCCTGGAGACACGGACACCTGGGCTGAGGCCACACCACTGTGGGACCAGTGTCAGGCCCCAAAAGCTGAGCAGAGGGCTGATTGTTAAAAGCCTTGTAGATTCTGGAGTTTCAGACTAGAAGGGACCTCAGGGATCCTGATTCCAACCCCCATCTAGGAAGGAAGCCCCCTACAGCCTCCCTCATGGTCTCTAGCCCCTGACTGCATATGCCCCCTCCCCACCTCCACTGTGGACAGCTCCATCCAGAAACGGTTTGTGTCCACATTGAGCTGAGCATGTCCTATCTCCTGGGACTCACCTGCCAGTGCCTTCTCTGCCCTGGGGGTCCACAGAGCCCTGCTGCCCTCAGAGGGGGCACAACCTGAGAAGGCATGGCCGTGCTCCTCAGGCTAGCTCTTGATTCCAAGTCTAAGAGCTCTGTCCCTACAATCATGCTTTAGCTAGAGTGTGAGGACCCTCCCTCACCCCGTCATTTCCTCTCTAATTTGTATTCTGGGGTGTGTGCAGTGGCGGGCCTGAGCAGAAGGACCTATCCCCATGTCGGGCTTGTAATGTAGCCTGGGCCTTTGGAGCGAGTGTCTCCCAGACCCTGGTCCTTGGCATCTGGACTGGGGGTCCTGAGAACAATGCTGGACATTCCCAGCCTCCTGGACCTGAGTGCTGACGGTTCTCCTCAGTGGGATCCTACTCAGATTTCCATAAGCAAGGCCAATTCTTAGTTTTCTTTCTTAGCAGAGGCCTCACTGTCACACCTGTTCTTTCTGGCCACAGACCCTGGCGGTCACAGCTGGACAGCCCATGTGCTCAGGGCCTCTGTGCCGTGCATGGTGCCCATGGCCAGCTCCCCAAGGGACACAAACATCAGAAGATCTAGCTAATACCTCGTTGCCTTCAGGGCCCAGGCTAGATTGGGTACACGTATGTTTCCTTACCCATCCATTCATCAAGGGATCATTCACTCGTTTGTTAATTCATTCATTTATCCTACATGATTCACGAGTGCCAGGCTCAGGGGAGCCAGAGAGGAAAGCCCTCCAGGAGTAACCAGGGGAGGCAAGAAGAGACATAATGATAGCACATTAGAAATAGGTACAATGACCAACAGAAGCTAAGAGCTGTGGGTGCCCCCAAGGAGAGGAGATAAAGGAAGACTACTTCCCAGCTAAAGCTTAGAGGATGAGTAGGAGTTCATCCGATGGCAGCAGGAGAATCGGAAGTCAATAGGGGAAGGAGTTGCAGCAGAGGGGGCGGCCTAGGTAAAGGCTTGGGCCCCTTGGGGGACTTTAAGCAGTTGGCGAGGGTTAGAGCACAGGAAGGCCGCTCAGGGGTGAACAGAGCCCCGTGCTGTAAGGAGGCCTACCACTCTGACATTTGATGTTCTTTGGAGTCTAATAAGCACCCCTATTGATTTTTATCACACATTCTATGGGCAGGCCATATGGGCCATATGGGCCTCCCCCTCCCTCCACCCCACATTGTGGACTGGTGAACAGTGTGACAGGTGGTGGAGGGTGAGCAGAGAGGCGACAAGAAGTCAGGGAAAGGGAATGACAAGGTGATGTATAGTTTTGAATGCCTGCATTTAGAATCACAGATTGAAGGGAGAGGAAAGAGGTCGGAAGTCTAGTGTAGTGCCCAGGCAGGATGTGATGGGGCCTGAATAGGGAGGCTGGCAGTGGAGGTGGGGGGATAGGTCCAAAATTCTTGGGAAATTTAGTCTGCAGGATTTGGGGTCTGGTCGGGAAAGGGGAGGAGAGGGGTGGTAAGATCCAGTCTGTGTCTAAGTTACCCTGTTCCATTGACTACCTCACCTTTCCTGCTCATGCCCTTGCCTCTGCCTTCAGGAATCTTCCACTTGATTCAGATCAAGAAAGTCAGGAAGCAAGACTTCCAGAAAGAGGCACAGAACTTCCGGCTACTCACCAGCACCCATGAAGGTGGGACGTTAGGCTAAGGACTGGGGCCTGGGAAAAGAGCTGAGCCAGAGGCTGGGGCCTCTTGGGGAGTTCCAGGCTGCTGGTTCTGGGAGGGGGGCAGGGTGCTTGTCAGCCACAGACGTCAGTTCCCGGCACAGGAATCCAGTGGGCGTCTGGGCCAGAGATTTCTCAACTCAGGGCGCTTGGGAGCGGGAAGGTGAAGCAGAACCATCTGGATTTGGTCCTGGGAGTGAGGGAGACAGGGCTGTGAGGGAGGGAGGCCTGAGCCCCCAAACCCTGATGCTGCCTACCCCCTCTCTATTGGAACATTTCCTATCGAAACCCTCCTAACCACTTTCCTCCCAATGCCTTTCATTTGCCCTACACTATACTGAGGAAGATGGACTCAGGTGGGGCTTCCGGTGGGGGAGAGGAAGTCATAGATGGGAGTGTCCCCAACGGGTGTTAGGAAGCCAGCCCAGCTCCAGATGCCAGTTGGCTGAAGGTGGGGTCGTGTGCCAAAACTGATCACAATACGGGGTTAAGATGGAAATACCCATCCTCTTCTTCCTAGGGACTCCAAACCCAGGGCCTCACCATCCTTCTTGTCCTCAGTTTTCCCCATCCCAGTCACCCTGCCTCTGCTGTGCACAGTACATGCACACGCACACACCCCTGCACACACATGCACACATCCCACCCCTGACCCCCACCCCTACACGCCTCTTCTGCTTTCCTCGATGCAGGTTACTGGAATGTTTTCCTAGCCCAGACCCCGGAGCTGAAGGTCACAGCCAGTCCAGACAAAGCAACCAAGACCTTGTAATGAAGACCTAAGCAGTTGCAGATACGAGCTTTACCATTTTTGTTGTTATATATTAATAAATGATAAGTTGCATTACTCCTCAGCCCTGCCTGCTGAGTTCATGTCCGGCTACTGTGTGTCCCCACAGGGACTAACTGCAAGGTAGGCCTGGTTATGCCCATATTATTATAGGGCTGGAGCCTGAGATGCAGTAGGGACAGAGACTAGCCCCTGTCCTTGCTTGTCACCAGAGCCAGGGCCAGTTGCCCCAGCCTCCCTGACCAGGCCCCTGTCTGGCTCCGCAGCCTCTCCCCGGCTCCATACTGCTTCTGTCCCTGGGCCCCCAGCTATGGCTCCTCCCGCTTTTATGGGTGCCCCCCTCCTGGGGCCCACAGGCACTGAGCCTAGGAAGCAGACTGACTCTAGTTAGCCAGCGGAGAGGGAAAGGGAGCCTCCAGGCACTTTCCCCAGCAAATCTTTCAGGGATCGCGATTGTCAGCCACGCTCTACAAGGAGGAAACTGAATTTAGGGAGAAGAAGTCATGTGCCTGAAGCAGGCAGTAGCAGAGGTAGAATCAGTGCCAGGTCCCTTGCTCCAGGCTAGCACTCCTCCCCCCGTCTGTTGTGACCGATGTCATAAACCCAAATAGTCTCACCTCTAAGGATTTCCAAGCCTTGGCAGTCACATTGCTAACCCTGGCACCACAATCTGGGAAGAAAGCCTAACAGTTACAATTAAAGACAACATTAATAATTTATCCTGCCTACATGTACAATTACTTGCAGTTTCAAAGATGTTCTAACACTCATGATTCCACTTAAGATGAACAGTGTAGGAATTACCCCGACGTTAAGAAGAGGAAACAGAGGACCAGGATGGGGCCAATGTCTTCCCCAAAGCCTCGCAGTAACAGCTAAGTGAGCTCAGGACTAGCCCTCAGGCCTGCGTCTCCCAGACCTGTGGTTTCCCTCCAGCATAGCACTGCCCTCCCCCCCAAGCATGATGGGAAGGGCTGGAGTCCTGCCACCTGCTGCCACTTAGAGGGCTCTGACCATTGTCCCCTGAGCCTTGGTCTCTGTACCTGGATGTCTGAGGTCTGGGAAGTCTGCTAAGCTGCCTACCAATCCCACTTTCCCCAAACTCCCTCCGCCAGGTCCCAGGGGTCTGGTTTGAGAGGCTGGGGTTTGAGGAAATGGCTGGACTCTCCTCCTCTCCCCCTAAGTCAGAAGACATTAGCTCTTCCCAGCTTCTACCTGTCACTCTGAGAGAAGACACCAAATTCTTGCCTTGTTTGCCCACCACCTAGGGCTAACTTGGAACTCGGGGATGAGTTCTGAGCATCTCACATTTGAAGTGCAGGAATCAGAACACGCAGCCACTTACATGGTGAACTCTGGTCATCCTTCAACTTAGCTCAGATGTCCTGTCTCAGTAAAGCTTTCCTGGAGGCCCCCTACCCTGCCTCTGCACGATGGCCCCTCCCCTCTGCTGGAGAATGGGGTTGGAGGCAGGACTCTGTAATCAGAAGTGCCTCTGAGGCCTCAGGACAGGAATGGACTGTATACTTTTCCTGATGCTGCAGACCAACCACCTTCTTGGTTTCTTTGATGGGCTTATCTGAAGCCTGTGATGTTCACCCCAAACCTTTTCCACCGTGGGAGGCACATTCAGCATATCAGTACCTCCTCCTTTTGATCCAGATGTTTCTGAGTATGCACATGTAAGGTTTGCCTTGGGAAACTCTCGGCAGCTTTCCCACGAGTTTATGCCTTTCTGACTTATATTCCCCTTTCATGTATTCATTCATAAAACACTTTCTCAGCTGCTCGGGGATAGGCCTTATGCTACATGACCCACACAGAGTAAGGAACTAAAGTCTTGAGGAGGAGATGGGGTGTCACAATACCAGGAGTGCTAAGGGCTCTGACAGCAGGGCCCTGGGGAGCACAGGCCTGCCCAGACCGAGGACACTTCAGCAGGCTCTGAAGGATGAAGAGGATTAGAAGAAAAGATGGAGGGATGGAGGGAGTAGGGAAGGAAATGACACAGGAAGACATGGTACATGGGAGATGAAAGAGAGCATGTTATAGGGGGAATCACAAACAGCTCACTGTTCCTGGACAGTATAATTTGACGCAAAGAGCTAAGGGAGGTGAGGGTGAACACCCAGCTGGGGAGCTCTGGCTTCATCCTGAGGGGAGCTGGGAGCCCTAGAAGGGTTTTAGTGCTTTGGTCAGATCTGTGGGTTAGCAAGCTGGGAGGTAGGAACAGGTTTTGGGGAGCTGAGGTGGTGTCAGGGAGGTGAGGAAACAGACAAGTGTTTGAAGACTTTGGTGGTAAAGGAGAGGGGAGGGGCCGGGCAGTGGCTGGCAGTGGACATGGATCAAAGAAGAAGAGGGTTTTTCTGATGGGAGAGATGTAAGCAAGTCTTGGTGATGAGGAGACCTCACAGGACACGGAAAAGTAGAAGAAACAGGAGTGAGGATGGAAGAGGGGAGGTTTAAGGACAAGTTAAAATCCATTCTTCCTCAGCCACTAACTCACTGTGTAACCCTGCAGGTCTCCCCATGAGTGTGATGAGGGGAGAAGGAAGGGGTGGTTTCCCAGGGCTGCCCAGCTTTTCCACTCATAGGGCTCCCTGAGACTCCAGCAGGGAGTCCTAGTTGGTGACGAGGCTGGGCTCTGATTGAAATAGTGGCATCCTGGGAATCCCGGGTGGCTCAGCAGTTTAGAGTCACCTTCAGCCCAGGGTGTGATCCTGGAGACCTGGGATCGAGTCCCGTGTCAGGCTCCCTGCATGGAGCCTGCTTCTCCCTTGGCCTGTGTCTGTGCCTCTCGCTCTCTGTGTCTCTCATGAATAAATAAATAAAATATTGAGAAAAAAAAATAGTGGCATCCCCT
The DNA here is from genome assembly GCF_003254725.2 of Canis lupus dingo. Lineage (NCBI taxonomy): Eukaryota > Metazoa > Chordata > Mammalia > Carnivora > Canidae > Canis > Canis lupus. Next base: position 23,918,821 of record NC_064263.1, read on the forward strand.
CCCATAGGCTGGCCATTGTTAACAATGTACGTTCAAGTCTGTTGTCTCATCCAATCTCTAGGACAGCCCTGTGAGGTGGGGACTGTTGACCATATTAAGAAATGAGGAAATTGAGGCACAGGGAGAGGAAGTGACCTATTCAAGATCATATACTGGTAAATGGAGGGGTTGGATTCCAGCCAAGGTCTGTGATTCTGTACCCTGATGGGTCCTAGAACACCGAATAGGCCAGGTCCTGGGCTGGGGCAGGTGCAACGAACCTGGTAGCCTCCTGGTCCCCAATCCTGATCTTCATATTCTGATGCCAAGTCTGCCCTCTGGGTTTCCTGGGGAGGCTTCTTCCTCCTCCTCCAGCAGCTATGAAGCCACCTCCCCCTGTCCCTCCACGAACCCTGGGCTCTGGGAAATGTCAGTATTTCTGAGAAACAGGACGTGGCCTGTGGTTTAGGGCTGGCCTGGGGGTAAGGGAAGGCCTGGGGCCCCACCAGGCACAATGGTGTCTCTCTGCAGGGCAGGCCCAACCACCCCCCTTCCCCTCACTCTGGTCCCTGGAAGACACACTGCCTGTCTTCCCCTCCTGCAAGGCCAGTTCATGGAAGATGGACAGGAGGTGCTGCAGGCGGCCGACTGACGTTGGAAGGGGTGGTGTGGTATGTGTTCCTGTGTACAGGGAGTTATCTCAGACCTTCTAGAATGGGATTTAGGACCTAGATGTCTGCCCCAGCTCAAGGCTGCTTGAATGACCATATGACCTCTGACGTCTCTCCCCAGTCCTACCTTTCACCTCCAACACAAAACAGAGCCACGACATTCGCCCAAGGTCCAATAGTGACCTAGAGTTGGGCCCTTATAGGGTCTGACTTCCGCGTCTACCTCCTCTCCACGCCCTATGATGTCAGGGCTGGAGGGGAGATCGGCCTATTCACCAGCTCTTCTGCTGCCCCCCTCCCGCCCCCTGAACCACTCCCCTCCCCAGCAAGTCTCGCCTGCCACCCCAGAGCCATATTTCAGAAACACAAATCTGCTCTTTCTCCCCATGAAGCCCCTTCTTCGATGCCTTCCCTCCTGGTCCCTCAGGATCTGACTCCTATGGCCTCTTTGGCCCCAACTCCCCATCACCTCTCCTAGCAGCACGCTGAGATCCAGTGTGCTGCTCTACCTGACCAGGCTGGGATGGATCTGAGCTCCTGGAAGACTGGATCACAGATTCTGACACCATCAGGACATTCTCTGTTGCCCCCTGCGTACCAATCTGTTTTTCCCAACCAACTCTTTCAAGAAGCACATAGGACACCATGCACTGCTCAGGCTTCTAACAGCTCTCAATCAGACAGGGGACAAAGGATCTGCCCTTCCAATTCCCATAGAAAGATTCTGGAGAACGATGCTGGTTGGTCCATCTTGGGTACATAATCAACCTTAGGTGGTTAGGAATGAGGTATTAGAATCATGACTGGAGTAGAGGGAGCAGTTTCCTCAAATAAAGAGGTAGCAGCACACACATCGTCAGTAAAGGGGTAACCTTTACTATTCCCAGCTGCCACCACTACAACTTCGGACCACTTAAACCAGTGTCCTCTCTTCCACACCTTAAACACACTGTTCCTTCTTTCTGAAATGTCTTTCCCTAGTCTCTTCCTACAGTACTCCAGCTTATGCTCCAAATCCTCTTAGGAGAAAAAGGTCCCCCGGGCCTCTCTGCTGCCCCAACATTATTATATGCTCTGCTATAACCAAACACATGCTTTTGTATTGCAATGATCTGTTCCTGAGCCTTTCTTCCACTGGACAGTAAGCTCCTTGAGCCAGAGACCACATGGTCATCTGTGCATTCCCAGCCCCTAGTCCACAGGAGGCATTCAATGCATGCTTACTGAAGAAGGAAATGAGGGAAGGAGGAATGACATTGATGGCGAAGACAACAGTGGTGAAGTGTGGCTGACTGCTGATGTGGAAGAGATGCTCAGCAAGTGGTTATTGAGCCTTGAATGATCACCACTGCTATTCTTACTACCGTTACCTCCGCCGCCACCACCACCATGACTGCCACTCCACTACCAGGACCACCCCTCCCATTGCAGTGTCCAAATGGAACTTGCGCATCATATCCTAAATATTTAAAAGGTATAAATCAGACTACCAAATTATTAAATAAATATGTCCTATCTTCCTACCTTGACAAATATACCTTCCTAATGATTTAGAAGGCCAAACTTTAAATTTTCTGACTTCTTCTTTGCCAGAACAATGGAAACACACAGAGAGTTAACATTTGGCCCCTGATTTCCAGTTTTTAGTCTACCTCTCTTTTCTCTCTCTCTCTTTCTATCCCTCCCTCTCTCTTTAAAGTTAAATTCAATTTGCCAACATATAGTATAACATCCATTGTGCATCCCATCAAGTGCCCTCCTCAGTGCCCGTCACCCAGCTACCCCATCCCTCTACCCACCTCCCCTTCCACAACCCTTTATTTGTTTCCCAGAGTTAGGAGTCTCTCATGGTTTGTCTCCCTCTCCAATTTTTCCCACTCAGTTCCCCTCCTTTCCCTTGTAATCCCTTTCACTATTTTTTTAAAGATTTTATTTATTTATTCATGAGAGACACAGAGAGGGAGAGAGGCAGAGACATGCTCCATGCAAGGAGCCCGACATGGGACTCGATCCCGGGTCTCCAGGATCATGCCCTGGGCCGAAGGCGGCGCTAAACCACTGAGCTACCCGGGCTGCCCCCCTTTCACTATTTCTTGTATTCCACGTAGGAGTGAAACCATATGATGATTGTCCTTCTCTGACTGACTTACTTTACTCAGCATAATACCCTCCAGTTCCATCCACATCGAAGCAAATGGTGGGTATTTGTCCTTTCTGATGGCTGAGGAATATTTCATTGTGTATATAGACCACATTTTCTTTATCCATTCATCTGTCGAAGGACATCGTGGCTCTTTCCACAGTTTGGCTATTGTGGACATTGCTGCTATGAACGTTGGGGTGCAGGTGTCCTGGCGTTTCACTACATCAGTATCTTTGGATAAATACCCAGTAGTGCAATTGCTGGGTCATAGGGCAGCTCTATTTTTAACTTCTTGAGGAACCTCCACACTCTTTTCCAGAGTGGCTGCACCAGCTTGCATTCCCACCGACAGTGCAAGAGGGTTCCCCTTTCTCCACATCCTCTCCAACATTTGTTGTTCCCTGTCTTGTTAATTTTCCCCATTCTCACTGGCATGAGGTGGTATATCTCATTGTGGTTTTGATTTGTATTTCCCTGATGGCAAGTGATGTGGACATTTTTCCATGTGCTTGTTGGACATGTGTATGTCTTCTTTGGAGAAATTTCTGTTCATGTCTTCTGCCCATTTCATGACTGGATTGTTTGTTTCTTGGGTGTTGAGTTTGATAAGTTCTTTATAGATTGGATACTAGCCCTTTATCTGATATGTAATTTGCAAATATCTTCTCCCATTCTGTAGGTTGTCTTTTAGTTTGCTTGACTGTTCTTTTGCTGTGCATTAGTTTTTTATCTTAAGTCCCAGTATATCTTGATTAAGTCCCAATAGGTCCACCTTTCTTCTCATTTCAACTCTGCCCTAGAGTGTGAAGGGCCTCATGCACGCACAAGTAGACACCCCAGTCTGCATGCCTTTGGTGGTTTAAAAATATGTCCAGTATGATTTTATACTCCTCTCATTGAAAAGTCTGGCCCATGCCCTCTCCCCTTTAATCTGGGTGGGCTGTGACTCATTTTAGCCAACAGAATGAAGCAGGAATTATGCTGGGTGACTTCCAAGGCCAGAGCACAAAGGGTGATACAGCTACTGCTCTGTTTAATGAGATAGTTGCCCTTGGCATCTGGAACCAGTATGTAAGAAGTCTAAGTAACTCTGAGGTCGCCATGCTGTGAGGAAGCCCAAGCACCTGGAGGGGCCACACAGATACTCTAGTGGACAGCCCCAGCTGAGCTCCCAGTCAGCTCCCAGCATCGTCCATCTGATCTATGGATAAACACCTATCCAGATGATTCCAGCGACCAGCCACTGAGCTTTCCCAGTGGAGGCCCAGACATAGTAGAACAGAAACAGACCATTCCCATTGTGCCCTGCCCAAATTCCTGACCTGCAGAATTCATGAGCATTAAAAAAAAAAAAAAAAAAAAAAAAGCTTTTGTAATCTGCTCAGCTTGGGAGTAATTTGTTACCCAGTGATAGCAGCCAAAACAACATCCAAGCTACATCCAAGCCCACCTCCCTGGGTGAACTATCCCTTCTGAACAGTTGAAGAATAGACCTAGAGAAGAGGACAACGTGGTCCCGGTTGCAGACTTGGGCTGTTTGGACCGAGAATTCCGGGATCCTGGGTTCTCAGAGTGTGGGAAGGAGGGTGAGGGCACACCCTCTTGAACCCGTAGACTTCTTGTGTTATGGATAGGGGTCCAGCTGAAAGAAGGTCAGAGTGGAGCTGGGTCTGAGAGTGGTCCTACCCTCCACTATCACCACCACCTCCATCACCACCTACTACTACCAACACAGGGGATGCAACTGTCCCATGTGTCCCACTGTGCCCTTGGAAAGATCCCCATCTGGTGAGAGAGAAGGGGACATTTACAATGATGGAAGAAAGTACAGAGGCCATGAGAGACCACAACAGGGTGGGGGACAGGAGGAGTATCAGAGAAAGTGTCCTGGAAGAGGGGGCACCCAAATGTAGGCTTTAAAGAAGTAGCCAGGAGACGTGGAGAAATCCTGATCCAGTCCTGGGAAAGAGCACATTCAGGAGCCTGGGGACAAGTGGTACATTTGGGGAAGGGCAAGCAGATCAGGCTGACAAGAGAGCTGCTTTGGCCCAGGGCAAGCGGGGGGGTGGGAGTGGGTGGGAAAAACAGTCTCTAGAGTCAAGCCAAGAAAGAGAGGTAGGCAGGCAGGGGCCAGCTCTCCTAGGGCCCTTAAAACAGGGCTGATTCTCAGGGAAGATGTGCTGACCCAGCTGTCAATGTTGGTGCCTATCCTGATTGTCCAGGGCCCACTCCAAGCCAGTGTTTACTCTGAATATCACTACCCGTCCTCACCCCGCCCTTTTTCTTGAGCCTGGAAGGATTTTAAGCAGGGATATAACTCAATCAGATTTGTGTTTTACAAAGATCCGTCAGGCTTCTGTGGGAGAAAGACTTAGAGGGAGCCAAGAATGGAAGCTGAGCAATCCATGAGTAAGCCATCACAGCTACCAGTGAGAGAGGTGATGGCAGTCTGGACTACGGTGTGGCAACACACGGAGAGAAATAGATAGGGTTACTATTTAGAGGGTCGATCAACAGAAGCAAGGGTAAGCCAGACACAGCCCCAAGCTTCAATGAGCTCAGTGCAACAGAGAAAAAGCAGCGTGGATAAACACAGCAATTAAAATCAGCTCATTTAATCCTCACCATGAATCTCAGAGGCAGGTACCAATATTCCCCTTTTGCAAATGAGGAAAAGTGATGACCTGTGGCAGATACTCTTGGGTGTCCACCCAGCCGTCTCCCCTACCTCCTCCTCACTCACGGAACTCCATCTGGATAGAGGCTCAGCACCCAGGGTGAACCACTGACCAGTCTAAGCCAACCTTAGCAACCCAACTCTCCACTGCTGGTAACTGGTCTAGGGCTAGGTATGTGATCCAATTCTGGTGACATGTCGAAGGGGAGGATTTTCCACATCAAAGGAGAGAGTGACATGAGGAGAAATCCTGTGTGCTGCTGCCCTCTTTTGCTTTCTACTTCAGATGCTATCAGCTAAGGAGATGAGATATGGAGCTGCAGCAGCCATCTTGTGACTATGAGGCTGAGGATATGAAAGCCAGCAGTGCTGAGGAAGGCTGTAAGGAGCCAGAGTCCTCAATGACATCAATGACTCACACTGAGCCAATCTGGGGACCACCTACGTTTCTTGTTAAGCAAACAACAGATGTCCTTATAGCTTATGCCACCACAGCAGCACTGCCAATGACCTTCTCATCCTTTTAACATTTTCATACACACCGGCTCTACTCCCAGCAGCCAGCACCTGCTTCCCCTTGTCAGAGGATGACCTTCAGGCTGCTGGAGCCCACTCTGACTATGAGCATGGAAAGCCAGAAGAGCCTGGGAATTTACACCCCTGCCCTACCCAAAGGGAGGCCCTTAGCCAATGACAGAAGAGTATGGAGGTGTCAGTCCTCCAGCTGCCTTGCACTCACTGATCTGGCCAGCTCTGTGGGGTGATCTGCATTGTCCCCAGAGCTCCTCTGCAAGATGGAGCCAAAGCTCCTCTTTGTGGGACTTGGCTCGATCAAATTCCCCCTCCAGTCCCACTTCTTCACTCCCCTACTACTGGTTTGTCTTAGAAACTCTTCCTAATATGTTATTTTTCACATGACTCCTTGCCTTAAGTTCTGCTTTTAAGAATCCCAACCCAAGACAGCCACTACTAGTCAGATTTTCTGTACTTGCAGCCTAGAGTAACCTAACAGACATAACCCAGCAAGGGGAAGTTCTCGTAGCAAGTTTGTTCAAATGTAGTTTTCTGGCTTGCAAATCTTATGGTTTTTGTAAACACACTAATAAGTTGGTGATTAAAATTTATTTTTGTAAAGTGTTGTATTATAAACATAATTACAATGATAGCTAATTACTAATGAATAGCTCCCATGAACTAGTAGCAAGCTGTTAGCTTTACCTCAGTGACCTCATTTAAGCTTTACCAGAACTCTACAAGGTAGATACTATTTATATTTGTTTTCTATGCTGGGTAGCAAACTACCATAAATTTAGCCACTTAAAACACATTTATTATCTCACAGTTTATATATAGGTCAGGCACAGCTTAGCTGGGTTCTCTGCTAGGGTCCTAACAGTCCACGATCCAGGTATCCATAGGGGTGTGGTCTCATCCAAGGGGATGAGACCCACTTGCGAGCTCCCTCAGGTTATTGGCAAAATCTGTCTCCCTGTAGTCATAGGATTGAAGTCCTTGTGTTCTTGCTGGCTGTCTGCCAGGGGCCACTCAGTTCCTATAGACTATCAGGTGGTCTTACTTCTTCAAGGTTCAAAGTTTGGAGGAGAGTCTCTGACTCCAGAGAGGATCCAGTTCCTCTTTTAAGGGCTTTTACCTGATTCAATCAGGCCCACCCAAGATAATCTCCCTTCTGAGTGACTCAAATCTCATTCGGGATCTTAATCCTGCAAAATCCCTTCACCTTTGTCATATTCCACTGGCCAGTGGCAAATCACAGGTCCCACCCACACTCAAAGACAGGGATTATACAAGGTGTGAACATCACGGGGACCCTACAGACTGTCTACCACACTATTATTATCCAAATTGTGTAGTTAGGGAAACTGAGGCAACGACTTCAGTAATCTTACCCAAAGTCATACTGCCAATGAGTGGACATAGAATGTGTTTCAAACCTGTGCACTCCAGTTCAGAGCCTGTACTGTTAACCATGATCCTGCACTCATGAGCCTCTGCCCCAAGTTCTTTCCCTTTCCTTATGTCCCTGAATCCAGTCAATAATCATAAAAAGGAAATAGAGACTCAGAGAGGTTAAGAGACTCACCCAAAGTCACACAGTGGTGGAGTCAGGGTAACAAACCAGGTTGATCAAACTCTCAAGCCCAAGATTTTAACCAATGTTAAAGGTAGCATCTTAATAGAAGAATAGAGTGCTGAAAAAGTTCATGGGAGATGAAGGACACTCCACTGGAGCAGGTGTGGGGCAGGAATGGAGGAGGTAGCTTTTCAACAGGGTCATAAGGAAATTACAAAATTTGGCTATTTGAAATCAAGTCGGGAGGTGGTAAGGAGGAAGTATATCTCCAAAAAGGGAGAAAGCTTGGGCAAAGGCAAGGAAGCAGGAAAGCACAGGTGTTTGAGATGAGGTAGGGATGGAGGGTGGCTTCAGACCAAGCTGGGGGACTATGAGAAAGCAGGCTAGAGATGTGGCCAGGACCCAACTTGGAACACCAGGATAAGGAGTGCAGTCTTATGTGAAGGCAGTTGGGAGCCACAGCAGGATGTTGAGCAGCAGCAGCAGCAGCAGCAGCCATGCACCAAAATGCCTTTAGAGGTGTTAATGGCAGAGCATGGGAGAGGGAACTGTGAGAGTTTTCCTGCTTCTAATGGCCTTTTCCACTCAAGAACACCTTTGAGTCTCCCAAAGCCCAAGGAAGGAGGGTGGATGAATGAGGTCGTGCCCATTTTATGAGCAAGGACACTGAGATCCTGGAGGACTCTATGAGGGGAATGAGGCTAAGTAGCAGGCCCAAATGTCTCACTTCAGTCATGGTGCTGGGGAGATGGGAAGCAAGGACTGTGTTTTTCTTACAAAATACGGCTCATTCCTCCTTTGCACATCCTACACTCATGCACCAGAAGCAACACAGGGATTGTTCAAAATAAGGATTTTGAGGCTCCAAACCCAGAGGTTCTGATTCAGCAGGTGAGGAACGGGGCCAGGTTTTGGCGTTTTAAACAAGCACCCCAGGCAGACCGGAAGGTCCGTCCAGAGCACCCTTTTAAGAAGCTCTCGGGATCCCTGGGTGGCGCAGCGGTTTAGCGCCTGCCTTTGGCCCAGGGCGCGATCCTGGAGACCCAGGATCGAATCTCACGTCAGGCTCCCGGTGCATGGAGCCTGCTTCTCCCTCTGCCTGTGTCTCTGTCTGTGTGTGTGTGTGTGTGTGTGTGTAACTATCATAAATAAATAAAAAAAAAAAGAAGCTCTCAAGAGCATAAGGGTCAAAAATTTGGACTTAGAGTGGGGTCCACGACGCAGCCTCCCCCTACCCCACCCCTCGTCCCCCAACAAGGCCTTCTCCTCCTCCCTGTTCCTCTGGAGTCAGACCTCATCGACCGGCCCAACATTTTAAGAGCCAGCTGCTGGAGCCGGGGGCCCAGCGGTTTAGCGCCGCCTGCAGCCAGGGGTGTGACCCTGGAGACCCAGGATCGAGTCCCACAGGGATCGGGCTCCCTGCATGGGGCCTGCTTCTCCCTCTGCCTGTGTGTGTGTGTGTGTGTGTCGTGAATAAACAAATAAAATATTAAAAAAAAAAAAAAGCCGGCTGCCGGGCCGGGCGGAGCGCCGTTGCTGCGGGGGAAACTGAGGCCGGGGCGGCCGCGCGCCGCGGAGGGCGCGATTCGAACCCGCGGCGGGGCTCCGGGCGGGCTCCACTTCCCGCGGCCGCCAGCAGGGGTTCGCGGAGCCTGGGGATCCGCGGGCCGCAGGCGGGGGTCGGGGCCGGGGCGCTGAAGAACGGGGGCTTTGAGTTGCGTCTCCCGGCGCAGACCCAGACGCTAATTAAAGTCGCCTGGGCCGCGGGGGCGGCGGGGCGGGCACAAAGCCGGCTTTGAGCGGGCGGCGGCGGCGCTGGCGGGCGCGGGGCCGCGCCGCACAGGGGCCGCTTGTGGGCCGTGTTTGTTTTTGCTCGTAAAGCGGGCGGCCGAGCGGTGCCGGGGCGGCGAGGGGGGCCGGAGCCGGAGAGGGCCCCTGAGGCCACGGCCGCCGCCCCCGCTCGGCCCCGCTCGGGCCGCTGCGCTGGGCTCCCCCTCGCCGGCGGCGCAGCCCCGCCGGTCCCTTCCCGCGCTGGGCCTCAGTTTCCCCGTGAATCCCGCGGTGGCCCTGGTAGCCTCGCTGGGCATGAATGCTTACGAGCGCGCGCTGTGTTCCAAGGCCTGGGCTGAGGCTTCCGCCCCATTCGTTTTATTTAGTCCTCCACCTTCATTACTCTCCCCATTTTACAGATGAAGCTGGAGAGGTTGAGCGCCTTGCCCCCAAGGTCACGCAGCTCTCAATGAGACAGCCGGGCCTGGAATCCAAGCCTGTGACTCCAGGAGTTACAGGAGGCTGTCTCCCTAGCAGAGCAAGGCTAGGGCCAGCTGGAACTCACAGGAAGGTACGTTTCAGCAGGAAGAATTTTCCTAGTCAGAGCTTGCTCACTCCCTATCAAGGTGTCCCCGAGAATGAGCTCCCCAGCGCTGGGGTATTCAAGCAGAGTCCCAACACAACCAGTGGTGGCTCTCTGAGGTCCCTTCCAGCCCTGGTCTTTAGGATCCCTGGCTATGCAAAGAGGCGCTGCCCTGCAAGGGAGGCACCTTCCATCCTGGGCTGTCTTGGGCACTGGGGTTGGAGTGGGGACCAGGAAAAGATGGGAGCCTCCTCCTTGGAAGCCCCTGTGGTTGGAGGGATCCTCTGCTTCCATGGTCACAGAATCACTGAACCTTAGGCTCACACTCTGGGCCTTTACACTGCAGCCTCCAGTGATAAGAATCTGCTCCAGCCATATGGATCTCTCTTCCACCCACTTTTCACCTGACTTCTGCTCACGCTTTAGTTGTCAGCTCAGAGCAAGTTCCATTCTTGAGGCACCCACCGTTTGTCCTTTGGAATAACCCATCACAGTGGTAAGAACATCCTTGATGCCCTTGCCATCCCTGTCAGGTCAGGGCCCCTGAGGGTGGGACCATATGGGCTTGCCACCGGCCAGTCCCCTCCCTTGATGGACTGGGCCAGGAAGATGCATGGGGATCAGAGCTTCAGGCTCTATTAAGTCCTGTCTGGGGAACATGGCGTGAGGGTGGGTGCCATCAGAGAGATACAGAACCCTGGTGGGAGCTCAAGTTCACTGCTTAAGGAGGTGACAGACCAGGCAACTGACCGTGCCCATCCAGTGATGTGGGCACTGAAAGAAGTGTCCTGTGGCTGGGGGTCCCGCCACCCCTCTGAGACTGGACTCTAGCAACCTGAGCTCTAAGCCTCCCCACCTTCCTCCACCCCTACCCTCACCTCTACCCACCACGGGCATGGGTCTGCACGCAGATGGCTGTCCCCCCACTGATCCCAGCCACCTGCGAGGAGGAGAGCACGAATGGGGGGCGGGGGGGAGGAGAACCAGAAGGGTGGGTTTCTGCAAGACTCTCCCCCTCTCTAAGTCCTGGGAGCCAGAGCTTGGACAGAGACACTATTAACACAAAATTTGCAAACATGGCTTCTAAAAATAGCTCTGGCTGGCAAGGCCCACCTGGCATCGGCTGTACCTTCTCGCGGCTGCTGGCTGGCTCCCCTCGGAGTACCGCCTTGGTCTGTCAGCGAGCATGTCACTCTGCCCTCCCCCCACCCTGTTGGGAGGGCGGCTGGAACCTCAAGATGAGGCCTGGCCCAATCTGAAGAGGGTGGGGATGCACAGAGAGAGGGGGACCCCAGACAGTCTTGCCTATAAGGAGGGTGGGGGAGGCAGTTCTGCCCCATAGGGAGATCCCCCCAATGAGGGTTGGGGGTGGGTGGGTACATATGTACAAAAGGCAAAGCAGCATTTAAACTCCCGCAAGTGAAGACAGCCTGATCAGAGTAAAACATACCAAGAAGAAAGAAGGGACACCTGGATGGCTCAGCAGTTGAGCGTCTGCTTTCAGTTCAGGATGTGATCCCGGGGTCCTGGGATCGAGTCCCACACTGGGCTCCCTGCATGGAGCCTGCTTCTCCCTCTGCCTGTGTCTCTGCCTTTCTCTCTGTGTTTCTCATTAATAAATACATAAAATCAAGAAAAGAAGAAGAAGGAAGAAGAAGGAGAAGAAGAAAAAGGGAAGAAGGAAAGAAGAAGGAAAGAAAACTCCAGGGGGGAGGGCAGGGCCAGGAGTGTGGCCCCATGGTTCCCAAGAACCCAGATGGGGCAAGCATACAGTCACCCCCCAGCAAATCCTCAGGACCAGAGCACCAGGCAGTTACCCAAGAACCCCTCTTGTCCAGCCTTTTCATTGAACAAATGAGGAGGCTGAGGCCCGGCCTGGTGACATGACTTGCCCTGGATTCCTCAGCAAGGCAGTGGCAAGACAGGGCTACAACTCGGGTCGGTTGACCTGATGCCCTGTTCAGAGGCCTGCCTCTCTGCTGGCTGATGGGATGACTGTCACTGATAATGAGTGTCAAGATGCTCCTTTTCCATTGTGGGCTTATTTAGAAATGATTTTCTGAGCACCTGTTGTGTACTGGGTACACAATGGTAAACTGGACAGGTAGGTCCTGAATTCTGGTAAATTCCACTCCAGTCTAATGGCAAGAACTGCTCAGGTAGGCACAGAGCTCTGCTGTGTTCAAGGTGCTTCCTGTAAATGCACAGAAAAGAATACCTATTGTGTTCTTGAGTTTACAGTTGAGGAAACTGAGGCTTAGGAAGCTGATAACTTGCCTGAGGCCACCCAGTAGAGTTGGGAATAGAGCCTCCTTATGTTGCCTCAGGAGGCCTTGGGTTCCTTCGAAATCAGTGGGGATGGCTTGAAGGAGCCCACTCCCTTGCTCCTGGAAGCCTCCTGTTCTGGATGAGAGCTAAGAGGGCCCTGGGAGGCCCCAGGATCAAAAACACCAGATTATCCTGTAGGGCTTTGCTTTTGTTTGGATCCAGTGGCATCCCCTGGACCCATGACACAGGGAAATCCCAGCCCTCATAAGGGCATGGAAAGCCTGGCTGCTCCCGACTGGGCAGCTTCTACCCTGCTCTCCCTAGCCCTCCCCATGCATCCATCCAAGCAGATACAAATGCTCACTCCTGGAATAGGAAAGTAAAGCCAGAGCTATAATGTGCCTGGCTTTCACACAGGCCCCATTCAGGTGTCATAGCAGGGAGGGGTCATGACGGTCAGCAGATGTGAAGACACGTCACCTCCCTTGAAGGAGTCCTGGTGGCGCTGGGTTCCTCACAATAGCCCCTGGGCATTGCCCCCCTGTGGTCTCTCGATCCCTAAGCTCACCCTGGCTATGGACCTGAGTACCATTTCTTCCCCTTTGTGAATTCTACTCCATAACGGGCTCACTCCAGGTGAGTTTATCTGGGGTTTGTACGTTCACTCCAGCCATTTCCCCCACACCCACAGGGGCGCCTCACCACATCTACATCTTTCCACTTGCTGCCTAGAACTTTCCATGATGCAATGCTTGTCTTGAGTCCCCATTTATCACACACCTTACGGGCTGACAGGGCTCTGACCATGGGCCCAGGGAATAACTGGCTGTTCCACTCTGCCCACAGACTCTGAGGTCCATCTGCAACAGAGAACCATCCCCTACCTCAGAGGGCCTACTACCCGCACAGTGCCTTCTGATACAGATGGCCACTTTGGACACATAAATTGCCAGCTTTAAATTATATGTCCCTTCCACCCTAGCCACACTAGGTTAGATCTAAGAGAGACCAAGTGCTCTAAGAGGTGGACTGGCCCAGGAATACTACCCCAAGGGGCACTCCAGGGTAAATAGAGGCAAATCCAATCTGAAGGCACAAAGGATATTTGCAGCCCTGTCCAACATTTTCTTTTGATGAAAAGGGTAGGTAGGCAGGGTAGGTAACTACGCTACCCTGCCCCTTTTCAAAGAAGCAGTGCTGGGCAGGTGTTTGCATTGGGGAGGCCGCTGATGAGACCAGAGGTAGTCAAGTGAGGTGATCTGCTTGCCAGTGGTGGAATAGCTCAGTCTTCTGAATGCTTCCTGCAGGGGTCTGGCCTGGGACCTGCCATAGCAATGGGCAGGTGAAAGTGGAGGAGGATGGAGCATATGGAGCTGTCTTGGTGTCTGAGCCATTCCCAGTTCTAGGCCATGCATTTCTCCTCCGGCCCACCCCCAGGCCTCTAGAGAAGAAATCCTAAGATGGCCTGAGAGCCCAAGGTCCTTGCAACCAAAATGTGTGTCTAGGTAATAGATTCTGTTTCGTAGGGAACTTAAATGGGAGGCCCAGAGAGTGGGCAGAAAAGAGTACAGACGAGTGGGAGGCTGAGTCATGGGACGAGGAGAGCCTAATCTGGGATTGGGGATGACCTGGAGAGGGCTCTGTTAGGGGCTGCCAGGCCAGCAGAAGTACAGTTTTTTTTTTTCAAAGATTTTATTTATTTATTCATGAGAGAGATTGAGAGAGAGAGAGAGAGAGAGAGAGAGAGAAAGGCAAAGATACAGGCAGAGGGAGAAGCAGGCTCCATGCAGGGAGCCCGACGTGGGACTCTATCCTGGGTCTCTAGGATCAGGCTCTGGGCTGAAGGCGGCGCTAAACCGCTGAGCCACCCAGGCTGCCCCAGAATTACAGTTTAGACACTGATTCAAAATGACTGTGTTGCCTGAGAAGTCTTCTTGCCATCCCCCACCTCCCCCACAGTACCTCAGTGGGTACTTGAAACCTGAGTGACCCAAATTTACCACTGGACTCTGACAAAAACTCTCAGGTTTGAAGGGAGAAGGCCTGACCATGCTGTCAAATGCCAGGTGACCCAGATAAGTCACTCAGCCTCTCCCAAACTCAATTTTCCCATCTGGAAATTGGGGAGACCAATCCCAGTTTCTCCAAATCCTCCCACAAGACATGATGTTGGCAGGGGGCAGGGGTTGTGCGAATAAAATGAGATCACAAATTGGAAACCACACGGAGACTCAGCATCCAATTACACGTGATTCATCATTTATGACCTCACCCGCGTGAAAACACCAAATGGCAAATCCTTGCCTTTTGCCCTCACTCAGGTTAGAGATTATTCAGTTATTTGGTCAACGGATACAGAAAAAGCCACACTTGGGTGCCTGGCACCATTTGGGTCTTTAGAGGCACAAAAGAAAAAGATCCCAGCATAGCCCTCCAAGGGCTTACAGTCTGTCTGGAAGATGAAGTTCAGACAAAACCTAATCACCACCATTTTTTGGCGCCCTCTATGCCAGCACTGTGCAGTGTGCTCTGTACATGATGTTTCATTGTACCGATCACTGGTGGGTGGTATTATCCTCTGTCCACAAGAGAGGAACCTGAGATTCAGTGCGGCTACTGGGGACGCTTGTCCAACTCCATATAAATTACTGGAGGTGAGGCATCAGCACTGTGGTCTTTGCAGTTTCCCTGGCATTCTGTGGATACTGTTAAGTGGGGTCTGCGTGCAGCAGGAGGTGTTGCCCATTATTACTCCCTGAAGGCTGCTCTGGCCTGGCCCTGTGCTGGGTGCTGGCATCCGCATCAGAATTTTCAGCTTTTACTTAAAAACATGTGGTCTGGCCAGAACTGCATTTCAACCCCATATCTCCTGGTTCTCCCTCCCAGTGTACACACCCCTACCCTGGCACATCTGACCTCTCACGAGTAAGAACTGCAGCTCCTATGTGTGCATGCATCTAGCTCCTCAGAAAGATTATGAGCTCTGAGTTCAACAGGTTAGAGAGACTGAATCCTCCTCATCTTTGACCCTTCATGGGGTCAAGCCCTGGGTCTAAGAAGTGGAGTGCAACTTAGGGTCTTGGCAATAGTGGCCCAGTGCGAGCCCAGGGTGTCTGCAGGAGTCACACAGCTGCCATTTACTGTAGTTAAATGTGTGTGCCAAACCTCGTGCTGGGTCCTTGCCCTGCGTTGTCTTATCTAATATGTACATAAAATGTTATTGCCATCCAATTTTACAGATGAGGATATGGAGGCTTAGAGAGGTTAGTGACTTGCCCAAGATCACACAACTAGTAAATGATGGAGCCAGGCCTCGGTCTTGTCCCCTGATTCTGTACATCCTACAGCAGCCTTTTAAGCAAAGATCAAATCTTCCCGCGGACATTTAAAACTTTTAGCAGGATGACCGCAAAACCATCAATCAGAAGGGTCTCCTTCCTTACTGTACTTCTCAGATCTCACCACCTGGAGCCCTTCCCTCTGCAAGGAGCTCTAGCACATAAAGGATGGGGGGATGGAGACTGAGGACAGTTAGGAGGGGAGAGAAGGGAGCAAGGGATATCCCAAAACAAGAAAAGTGGGACACTGGGAGAGAGGCCAGCATCTCCTCAGGACCCACAGGTTTGTTTCTCCCCTTCTACATGCTGCAGTCCGTTGACCCAGTGCCAGACTGTGAATGTTACCCCGAGCAAAGCGCAGTCTACTCCCCCCTCCACTGGGAGCCCCCACCCCGCCCTCCCTAGAAGGAGCGGGCTTCAGAGACCTTGCCAGCTCCCACACTCTGGCCCGGAATGGCAGCTGCTTGGCCTTTGCCCACCCTGCTCGTGGTCCTCCTGCCACGAGCGCTCCCTTGCTGCGGACAGGAGAGTGGCACCCACCAACCCCCCTGATCACCCTCACAGCACACCAGTCCTCTGGAAGCAGGGAGAGATCCAGCCTTGGGGGTGCTCCATAGCAGGAAGGGTCTCAAGAGCAGGGGAGTAAGAGGCAGGACCCTTGGGTTCTGGTTCTGGTTCCACTTTGTCTAGTGTTGTCGGGCAGACTAGTTTTCGTCTCTCAGCCTATCTCCTCAGCTGTGAAATGGGGGTGGAGGGCCTAGCCTCTAAGCACGCTTCCAGTCCTGACAGTGGAGGAGTTAGCTGCAGCAGAGCAATTCCAGGCTTGAGCAGGGGAAGTTGGGGGCAGGCTTTGAGGCCCCTGGACAGCAGGGCCTCGGGCACTGGCTGCTGTCTCCACCTGGGCAGCTGCTGGGGCTGGCTGAGCAGCACGGAGAAGAGGGCCAGGGGCCTTGAGAAGGAGAGGTGCCTGACAGAGGAGACAGGGATGACAAGGGAAGAGGTTGAGTGGGAGAAAAGGGAGAGGTGGAGACAGAGAGGGAGAGAGGATGAACAGGCTGGTCAGACTGGCAGAGCAGGAGGCAGGGGAAGGGCTTAATCAGATCCCCTGCTGCACACCTGAGGCAGTTAGCACCAACGGTGGCGTGAAGGGGAGGCCAGTGCAAAGCTTCTTGCTATTTTTCATAAGAAAAAATTGGGGCCCCCACCAACTGTGGGAATATTCAGGACCCCATGATGTCTCTCCTGAACTCTTCTGGTACAGAATTGTAAAATCACACAGACATCAACTAAGTAAAAGTGATATGTACAGAGAAAAGCCTAGAAGGACCACTGATCAGGGAGGGAGGGAACACAACGGGAAAGAGGTACACCAGACATCAATTATATATGTAATCGCTTATTTTTAAGCCAGAGAGCAAGTACACAGGTGTTGATAATATTATTCCTATACTTCTCCACATGTTGACATATTTTATTAAAAAAGAAATCCCTGTACGGGAATTTGCCAGTCTTTTTTTTAAAATATTTTATTTATTTATTCATGAGAGACCCACAGAGAGAGGCAGAGTCATAGGCAGAGGGAGAAGCAGGCTCTCTGTGGGGAGCCCAAAGTGGGACTCGCTCCCAGGACCCCAGGATCATGACCTGAGCCAAAGGCAGAGGCTCAACCACTGAGCCACCCAGGCATCCCACATCTGCCAAAATCTTAATGGTGGTTCTTTGGGAGAATGGGATTATCACAATTGTTACTATCTCCTTTTAATTCTGGTATTTTCCAAATGTTCTACATTGAACATATATGGAAAAAAATAACTAAACCCTTTAAAATAAATTTTTCCTGCTACGACCATCTTTTTAGTCTTCAGTGGAAATTAAACACAACTGTCTGAGCTACCTCATCCTCAAATCCTTTCCCTCATCACTTCACAGGCTCAGTAAACCATCAGCCCCTCTGCATTCTTCCTCCCTACCCTGAAGCCCATGCTTCTCCAAGGCAAGGCTTCCAGCCCTCTTTGTTCCTCAACCCAGTAATGCTCTAGGTAGAGAGGAAAGATTATTAGGTTAAATATAAGACAGAAAAGGGCTTGAGACTTTACTGGTTTGGGCACTTGACCACTCAAATTTTATTTTCCCTTATTTCTCTTTTTCCTTATTTTATAAATATATAAAATAACCCAAGATTTTTGTGAGGCCCCAATAAGATAATACATATAAAGCATTCAGCATTAATGAACAGGGCCTAAAATATAGCAAATATTTAATCATTATCATTATCATTGATGACTGCCTACTGCTTCCTCTAGGAAGCCTTCTTGACTTGATGAAAGAAATATTTCATCTTGAACTGGGCACCAAGCTGGCTTTCTCCTCCTGGCAAAAAACCTGGATCCCAGTCTCAACTCTGTCAGTAGCTATGTGACATTGAGCAAGCTCCTCCCCTTCCCAATGCTTTAGTTTCCTCATCTGCAAAATGGTAGGCTTGGACTTCCTGTTCCAATAGTCTATGACTAGGGTAACCATATAAACCAGAATTTTTTTTTTAAGATTTTATTTATTTATTCATGAGAGACACAGAAAGAAAGAAAGAAAGAAAGAAAGAAAGAAAGAAAGAAAGAAAGAAAGAAAGAAAGAAAGAGAGAGAGGCAGAGACACAGGCAGAGGGAGAAGCAGGCTCCACGCAGGAAGCCCGACGTGGGACTCCATCCCGGGTCTCCAGGATCACGCCCCGGGCCGAAGGTGGCTCTAAACTGCTCGGCCACTGGGGCTGCCCAAGCCAGAATGTTTTTGAGAGAGAAATGGGCACTATCAATAATCATTTAGGGATGACAGGTTTAAGGCAGAACCTGGCATACTGGGAAGTCTGGTCATTCCATGCTTCAGAGATCTATTATTTCCTTGCCCACCAGTGTGGTAGGCAAAATAATTCTTCCTCTCCCAAAGATGGCCACTTCCTAATCCCTGGAAACCTGAGGTTATGTTAGATCACCTGACGTACGGAATTAAGGTTATAGCTCAGTTGACCTTGAGAGGAGTCAACTGGATTATCTGGGTGAGCCCAATGTAATCACAAAGATCCTGATAAACTAAAGAGGGAAATAAAAAAGAGAGTGCCAAAGTGAAACACTGTAAGAAAGGCTTGACCAGCCATTGCTAGCTTTGAAGATGGGTCCAAGGAATGTAGGCAGCCTCTAGATGCTAGAAAAGGTAAGAAAATGGATTTTCCCCTAGAGCCTCCAGAAAGGGATACAGACCTGCTGATACCTTGATTTTAGCCCACTGAGGCCCATTTTGAACTTCTGACATCCGGAACTGTGAGACAATAAGTATGTTGTTCTCAGCCACTAAGTTTGTGGTGATTTGTTTGTTATAGCAGCAATAGGAAACTGATACACCTAGTATGGCTCAGCGGGTCCCTTTGGTTGGCTGTTCCATGAGTGCTGTCCTTGGAGCAGAGACAGAGAACTGTCTAAGCACCAGGAGAGCTGGATTCTAGTCCCTGCTCTGATATTAACTCACTCGGTTTTTTCTGTAAAGTAGGGAGATAATAATCCCTGCCTCATCTATCTTTGTGGTGGTGAGTGGGTGGAGTGTCCCACATTCACTGACTTATTCTATGCTCAACTCTGTGCTGGGGGCTGGAGCTAGTCCCAACCTCATCTCTGCTCTTGAGATGAGTAAAGAGACAGACATGTAAGCAGGTAATTAAAATATAATGTGATGAACATAAGGAGAGATTTTTTTTTAAGATTTTATTTTTATTCATGAGAAACACACAGAGAGAGGCAGAGATATAGGCAGAGAGAAACAGGCTCCCTGTGGGGATTCCGATGCGGGACTCGATCCCAGGACCCCAGGATCACTACCTGAACCAAATGCAGATGTTCAACCACTGAGCCACCCAGGTGTCCCATAAAGAGAGATTATTATAAGTGTACACTGAGAAATATATAAGCCCACCTGCTGGGAGTGGGGGCTCCCTATCCAGTCAGGGCAGGCTCCATAGAAAAGGTGATGTCAGAGCTGGGTCCTAAAGGATGAGTAGGAGAAGCCAGGCAGAGCAGACAAGGAGGACAGGAAAAGAGAAAGAACAATCCGGACAGAACAGCAGAGAAGCAAGTCCCCAGAGATATGAGTCAGCATGGGTTGGGGGACAGAGGTACAAGCAGCTTCATGGTGTTGATGTAGAAAGCCTGAGTGTAAATGGGATGCTATGAAGATTAAGTAGAATGATGGGTTAAGGCATGACAGGAGCACAAGGTTGCATTATCGGTCTGTGTGTCCCCCAGACCCGTGCTGGGTCAGGAGACGATCTGTAATGCACAATTCCTCTTGACCCAGCTTGAGTGATCTCTCCTGGTTGTCTCATCCTCACATTCCCCCCAGACATGTGCCAAAAGCCTGGCAGCTGCCCCAGCCTACTGGGGGGGATGAAGCCGTGCAAAATTACAGCCACTGAAAGAGGCCGGCGTGACCTCAGGAGCTGAGTTTCATCATTCTGAAATCATGCTCCTGGCCTTAGTCAGAGGCAGAGAGGTGGGGAGGAGAGGGTGGGAAAGCAGAGCGGGTGGCAGCAGGTTTGGGCGAGGTGCCGGGGCTGAGGAAGAAAGCAGCTGGAACCAGCAGGGGGTGAGATTCCAGCTTGGATTGTATCCATCATGCTGTGTGACCTCAGGCCAGATCCTTGCCCATGCTGGGTCTCTCTGGGCAGGATGGGTTCTTGGTGCTGTTCCCAAGGCCTGTCCCAACTGGAGCCTCCTTGTGGAGGTAAGAACCCTGGGGTTCTGCTGGTCACTCCTGCGGATGTGGTTCTTTGTAGATGAGTAGGAGCCTGTGCCAGGCCTGTCAGGGTTTGGAGCAGGACTCTGTAGGCTTCTCAGTAGCATCCACATTTCCAACAGGGTCATGCCTTTGTGAAACACACGAAGCTAACTGACTTCTATCAGGCAAAACCTATAAAGATGTCTCTAAGCTTTGGGTTACCTAGCCACACTACCCAGATGTGCTTCCCATTTGCATTCTGCATCCTTGTCCAGTTCTTTAAGACGTAGTTCCTGAGTAAGGCTGAGTATCTTAATTTGCTGCCATTTCCTCACAATTCTAGAGGCTAGAAGTCCAAGATCAAAGTGTTGTTAGGGTTGTTTTTTTCTGACGCATCTCTTTGGCTTGTACATGGCCACCTTCTGGCTGTGGCTTCACATGGTCTTTCCTCTCTGTGTCCTAATCTCCTCTTATAAGGACACCAGTCATATTGGATTAGGCCCATCCTGTGATTTCATTGAACTCAATTACCTGTCTAAAGACCTTATCTCCAAGTTCAATCACATTCTGAGATACTGACGGGGACCTCAACATATGAATTTTGAGGGCGACACAATTAGGCCCATAACACCGGGCTTTGGAATCGCTAGTGGAGCTTTTCTAAGTACAGATGTCTGGGCCCATCTCCAGAGATCTGAGTGTAAACTCCATGAAGGTGGGCCAGGAGATTTGCCCATTGCCATATCCCTACTGCCTAGAACTGTGTCCATCCAGCACGTGGTATATGCACACAAATATTTGTGGAATGAAAGGATGATTTAATAATCTTGGGATGGGGCCCGTGTGTGTGTCATGTACAAAGTTCCATAGTTGATTCTGATTCACCAGGGGGTGAAATCCCCTGAGATGTGATTGGATTTCATCTTTCCTGTTGCTGGATGGGAAGCCTAAGGTTCAGTCAGGAGTGCTTGCTTTGGCAGCACATTTACTAAAATTGGAACAATACAGAGAAAATTAGTATGGCCCCAGCACAAGGATGACAAGGTTTAGTAAGGAAAAGAAATAGCAAGCCTAGCACTCTACAAAGAATGTGGGCTCGTTGGGTCTACCCCAGCACCTCTCTAGAACATGAGGGCAAAGGGAAGGTTGGACCTGACACTGCCTTTTGTACCTCTTTATCTAGTTATTCATCTGTATTCCTTATAATATCCTTTATAATAAGCTGGTAAACAGAAGTAAATGTTCCTCTGAGTTCTGTGGCTGCTCTACCAAATTAATTGAGCCTGAGGAACATGTTGAAGGACCTTCCAGTTTATAACCAGTTGGCCAGAAGCATAGATGGGGGCAGTCTTGTGGGCCTGAGCCCTTGACCCACTGGATTGGATGCTATCTCCAGGTCGACAGCATCAGAATTGACTTAATGGCTTGGTCATGTTGGAAAATACACGTTGGACCTGCCTTTAGCACCCTTCACATATGGCCCCTGCCAACTCCCGGCCTCACCCACCCTCACCCCTGCCCAGCCTGTGCTTTAAGCCACATGACATCCAGCACCATTTCCCTGATCCTGTCATGCCGCTTACCTTCTCATCTTAGTGTGGGCTTCCCGGAATGCCTTTCCCCACCTTTTTGCTTAGGCAGTGTCTCCTCGAGCTGCACTGGAGCTCAATGCCTTCTCTCACTGCCCAGGCTGGGGGTAGTGGGGGCATCCTCTGGGCCTCTAGAGTCCCCTGTGCTGCCCTGTTATCCTATGCTGATCACCCTGGTGGCAAATGCCCATTTGGGTGCCACCTCCACCAAACTGGGAGCACCTGCATACAGGGCTGAGCTGGTAAGTAGTAGCTTGTGACTTGATGCCTTGTACAAGGCTCTGAGTTTAAGTCCTCAGCAAGTTTTCAGGGATTGAAGAGTGAATGAATAGCCATTGGTGGCTGAATGGGACCTGCTTTTGTAGCTCCTGACCTCACCTTCACCCCCCTATGTCCCAGGCCACTGCCTAGGGAGCATCTCTGAGGCAGCCTGGGGCAGCGGGTGAGCTCTCTGAACTGGCCAGTGCAGAGCAGAGGCGGGGAAGCAGAATCTTAGCCTCAGGTGGAGACCTCAGGCCGGTAGGGCTGGCCAGGAAGTTCAGAGAGGTGAGAGGGCAGTGGCCCCAAGAAGAAGAGACTGGAAAATACTAGTAATGGGGAAAGAAGGAGGGGAGGGAGGAGGTGGGCAGCTGAGAGGTCAGAGACTCAATTTTTGTTCTCAGAACTGTGGTTCGGCCTCAGAGAAGCTCCCCTGATCTGACCTTTCAGCAAGTTTCTGCTTCTGGGACTCGGGTTCTTCAACTGAAAACAGGGGCAGGCAGGCTGGACTAGATGGTCATTAACGTCTTCTCTAGCCCTGGCCAAGAAGATTCGAGAAAAGTGTGGCTGTCTTAAAGGTACTATTTGAGAGGACTGTGTCTAGGCTGGCACAAATTTCAGGGGCTCCCATCTAGCCAGGCATTGGAAGGACGTGTCTCGGGGCCTGAAAAGAACTGGAAGCAGCCTCCCCACGCCTCCTGCGCTGGAATTGGCCCAGAGTCCCAGCCTCCCCACGCCTCCTGCGCTGGACTTGGCCCACAATCCTGGCAGGCCCAGTGTGGCCCTGAGCACTAATGAGGCTGGCCACCTGGGGAGCCATAGACACTCAGCCTGGCCTATTTTGTGGTGAAACCAGGGTCACTTTTCTGCCTAACCCTGAGGTGATACTCCTGAATGTGGCCTGGGGGCTGGCAACACCATTCACAGGCCACCTGGAACCCTAAGGAGTACATCTGGTTGGGTGGGGACTGAAGGAAGCTCCAAGCCGCAGAGGCCCAGGGACCAGGTCTTGGGCCATGTGGACAACCTTTGTTGGCTCCACACCCCCTGGGTCCTGCCCTGCCAGGACAGGGCCTGCTGTCCTGGCTCTTGCCTGTAACTATTCCCTGAGCCGTGATTTCTGATTCTATTGGTGAAGACAGGCCTCTTGGGATGAGCCAGTTGGCCCCTCTCGGTTATTTGCTTCTCAAAGTTGGAAAAACTACGTTGTGCACCTGGCAGTACTTGCCGCTGCTGGGTTTTTTTCCCTTTTTTCTTTTTTTTTAAGAAACAGAAAGTAACCCCTGTGCTTACTGCAACCAAATCCATTTTATTGGCCTTCTGCATCTCCCACTGCAATAATAACAACCCCTTACATTTGATGAGTCTTTTACGGTTTACAAAGCACTTTCTTATGCATTCTTTCTTTTGGTCCAGCAACAGTTTTGGGAAAGAGGGCTGGGATTATTATACCCCACTACAGGTGAAGAAAGAGCCTCAGATAAGATCAGCTGCCCGAGGTCACACAGCAAGATGGAGGAGTTTAAAGCAAATGATCTGGGTCCTCTGACTGAGTCCTCAGTTCTTTCCCCAGTACCACACACCCTTCATGGCACTTGAATGCCCAGGGTCTTAGACACCCTCTTCCAGAAACAAGGGCAGAGGGCTCAGCTACCTGCAACCTGGACTTATTTCTGAACTTCTTTCTTTGGTGAATGTAACCATCACCTCTCCTTTCTGATCACCTCTAAGCCAATGGCTCTCACATCTGTGCTTTCCTCTGGGACCTGAGAGCTTCAGATCCTACCCTGTGTCTCCAGGTCTCTGTAATGTTCCCACCTGCCCCTCACTCACCCAGCTTAGAAAATTCAGCTTTACCATATTTTCATGTCTCTTTCACCTTCTAAATCCAGTTGGCATGGGTATTTTACTTATTAATTCATTTATTCACCCAGGCAGTACTAATATATGCTAAATCTTTACAGTCTATTCTGCATCCCATTTTTACATTATACTTAGTCTTCTGTGTCTGGTTTCTTTCCCCTAGAATAATGTTTATAGGGTCCATCCATGTTGCAGTATGTATCAGTACTTTATCTTTTTATAGCCGAATAATATTCCATTGTACATATCTACCACTTTTATTTATCTATTCATCAGTTGATGGATACTTGAGTTGTTTCTACTTTTTGGCTATTATGAATAATGCTGCTATGAACATTTGTGTACACTTTTCTATGCTTTATTTCTTTGGGTATATACCTAGGAGTAGAATTTCTGGGTCATATGGTAACTATAAACTGCAGAACTGCCTTCCAAAATGGCTGTGCCATTTTACATTCCCACTAGCAAGGTATTAGGGTTCCAATTTGTCCATGTCCTCACTGACACTTGCTATTGTCTATCTTCTTTATTATAGCCATTACAGGGGGCATAAAGTGCTTTCTCATTGTAATTTTCATTTGCATTTCTCTAATGAATAACGATGCTGAACTTTTTTTTAAATATGTTTTTGGCCATTTGTATGTTTGAGAAATGTCTGTTCAGACCCTTCACCTATTTTCCAGTTGGGATTATTGTCTTTTTACTGTGGAGTTGCAATTGTTCTTTATGTATTCTGAGGATACAATTCCCTTATCAGATAAATGCAAATATTTACTCCCATTGGTGGGAGGTCTTTTCATTTCCTGAGAGCATCCTTTAAAGTCCAACTTACCTATCTTTTCTTTTTTTTTCTTTTTTTCTTTTTTTTTTTTTTTTTACCTATCTTTTCTTTTGTCATTTATGCTTTTGGTGTTTAAGAAGGCTTGGTCTAACCCCAAATCACAAAGATTTACCTTAGTCTTCTTCAAAGAGTTTTATAGCTTTAGTTATTACATTTAGGTCTATGGTCCATTTTTAGTTAAACATTAAACATTTTTATTAAAAACTTTTTTTGATTGTGGTAAAATATCCATAACATAAAATGTACCATCCTAACCATTTTAAAGTACACAGTTCAGTAGTGTTAAGTACTTTTATGTTGTGCAACCAATCTTCAGAACTTTTTATCTTGTGAAACAAACTCTATATTCACTAAAGAATTTCCCTTTCCCCCACCTCTAGTCCCCGTTGAATTCATTTTTATGCACAATGTAAGAAAAAGGCCTATCTTTATTCCTTTGCATGTGGTTACCTAATTGTTCCAGCATCATTTGTTGGAAAGACTATTTTTTTTTTCCATGAATTGTCTTGGCACCCTTGTCAAATATCAATTAAGCATAAATACAAAATAGGGTTTAGTTCTGGACTATCAATTCTGTTCTATGATCCATATGTCTATCCTTATGCCAGTATCAGACTGTCCTGATTACTATATCTTTGTACTAAGTTTTTATTTATTTATTTATTTATTTATTTATTTATTTATTTATTTATGATTTTATTTATTTATGAGAGAGAGGCAGAAACACAGGCAGAGGGAGAAGCAGGCTCCATGCAAGGAGCCTGATGTGGGACTCAATCCCGGGCCTCCAGGATCACGCCCTGGGCCGAAGGTGGCGCTAAACCGCTGAGCCACCCAGGCTGCCCCTGTACTAAGTTTTTTTTTAAATTTATTTATTTGAGAAAGAGAGAGAGAGAGCACATGTGCATGGGAGTGGGGGGGAGGGGGAGAAGAAGAGGCAGAGAATCTCAAGAAGACTCCCACACCCTGAGATCATGACCTGAGGTGAAATCAAGAGCTGGATGCTCAACCAACTGAGCCACTCAAGACCACCTCTTTGTAGTAAGTTTTTAAATCAAGAAATATAAATCCTCCCACTTTGATATTTCTTTTCAAGATTGTTTTGAAAATTTTTGGTCCCTTGCATTTCTATATGAATTTCAGAATTAGCTTGGCAATTTCACAAAAAAAAGGCAGCTTAGATTTTGATAGAGATTACATTAAATCTGTAGATCAATGTAGGGAGTATTGCCATTTAACAATATTAAGTTTTTTGATTCATGAACATGGAACATCTATTTATTTAGGTCTTCTTTCTTTCAACAGCATTTGGTGGGTTTCAGAATATAAGTTTTGCATGTCTTTTATTAAATTTATTCCTGTTCTTTGTGATACTATTCCACATGAAATTATCTAATTTCATTTTTATTTTTTAAAAGATTTTATTCATTTTAAGGAGAGAGAACACAAGCAGGGTGGAGGGGCAGAGGGAGAAGCAGACTCCCTGCTGAGCAGGGAGCCCATTATGGGACTTGATCCCAGGACCCTGGGATCATGACCTGAGCCGAAGGCAGATGGTTAATCAACTGAGCCACCCAGGTGTCCCTAATTTCATTTTTAGATTGTTCATTGCTAATCTGTAGAATATAATTGGTTTGTGTATATTGATCTTTTTCCTGAAATCTTGCTGAACTTGTTTATTAATAATTTTTTAATGGATTCCTTACAATTTTCTACATCGGAAATAATGTCATATGAATATAGAGCTCGTTTTACTTCTTCCTGCTATTGCTTTTTCTTGCCTAATTGCCTTAGCTAGAACTTCCAGTATAATATTAAATAGTAGTGGTAAAAGTAAGACATCCTTGTCTTATTCTTGACTGTATAGGAAAAGCTTTCAGTCTCTCACTATTAAGTGTGATGTTAACTGTGGGTTTTCATAGATTCCTTTTATCAAGTTGGGAGGTTCCCTTCTATTCTTTTTTAAGTTTTTTAAATCAAGAAACAGTGTTGGACTTTGTCAAATGCTTTTTCTGACTCTAGTGAGATGATCATGTGGTTTATGTCTCTGATTAGGTATGTTATATTAACTGATTTTCAGATGTTAAACCAATCTTACATTCCTAGGCTAAATATCACTTGGTCAGAGTGAATAATCCTTTTTATATGTCACTGGATTCAGTTTGGTAGTATTTCGTTGAGAATTTTTGCATCTGTATTCATGAGAGATATTTGTACTTTTCTTGCGATATCTTTGTCTGGTTTCTAGTCTCAGAGTAACAGTGAGTTACTCATAAATAAAATGAGTTGAAAAGTGTTTTCTCCTCTTCTAATTTTTGGAAGAGTTTGTGAAGAATTGGTATTAAATCTTCTTTAAATGTTTGGTAGAGTTCATTCATTTTTATTGTTGAATTGTTTTCTCTTATATGAATATCAGTTTGTTTATCCATTACCTGTGGATAGATATTTGGGTTGTTTCCAGTTTTGAAATAAAGCTGCTATGGACATTAGTGTATAAATCTTTCTATGGACATATGTTTTCATTTTCTTGGGTAAATATTTACAAGTGGAATTGCTGGGTCATTTGGTAGGTGCATATTAACTTTATGAGAAAGTCCCAGACTAATTTTCAAAGTGGTTGCATCACTACACTTTACACTCCCACCAGCAATGTATTTTGCTTACTCCACTATGCTTACCACATTGGATGTGACCTGTCTTTTTTATTTTAACCATTCCAGTGGGCATGTTGTGATATCTCAATATATTTTTTAAAGATTTTATTTATTTATTCATGAAAGACACAGAGAGACAGAGAGGCAGAGACACAGGCAGAGGGAGAAGCAGGCTCCATGCAGGGAGCCGGACGAGGGACTCGATCCCAGGTCTCCAGGATCATGCCCTGGGCTGAAGGCGGCGCTAAACCACTGAGCCATCTGGGCTGCCCGATATCTCAATATTTTAATTTACATTTTTCTGATGAATAATGATATTAAACACATGTCCAGGGTGCCTGGGTGGCTCAGTCATTGGGCGTCTGCCTTCAGCTTGGGTAATGATCCCAGCATGCTGGGATCAAGTCTCAAGTCAGGCTCCCTGCTCAGCAGGCAGGGAGCCTGCTTCTCCCTCTCCCTCTGCCTGCTGCTCTCCCTGCTTGTGCTCTCTGTCAAATAAATAAATAAAATCTTTCAAAAAACCCACACATGTTCATATCTTTTGCTCATACATTTTTTTTAATTGCATTTTAATTGGGTCTTCTTACTATTGAGTTGTAGGTGTTATTTACATATTCTAGATAGAAGTCCTTTGTCAAACATTTAGACATAGAGAATATTTACCTTCCTACTCATTTTATTAATGATGTCTTTTGAGGAGCAGGAGCTTTAAACTTTAAGTTTTGTTAATTCCATTTTAATGATTTTTCTTTTATGGTTATTGCCTTCTGTTGTGGTCTAAGAAATCTTTGCCTACCCAAAGATCATGAAAATAATCTAGAAAAAATTTTCATAGCAAATTTTTTTAGCATTGTGTGTTGAACAGATTTTTCTTTCCACATTGAATTGCTTTTGCTTTTTGGATGTAATCAATTAAACACTATTTCTGTACTAACTATTCTGTTCCCATTGATTTACTTTCTATCCTTATTCCTGTACCACAATGTCTTAATTACTGTAACATTTTTGTAAGCCTAGAAATCAGGTAATGTAAATTCTTCACCTGTTTTATTTTAAGACTGTGTATTCTAGATCTTTTATATTTTCCTATAAATTTTAGAACTTGTCAGTTTCTTTTTAAAAAGTATGACTAGAAATTTGGTATTGCTCTGAACCTATTGATCAATTTGGGGAAAATTGACAAGTTAACAATATTGGGTTCTTCCAACACGTTAGCATGGTATATTTTTTCATTAATTTTGAGTTTCTTTATCTCTTCAGCATTTTGTAGTTTTTTTTTCAAGATTTTTATTTATTTACTTATTCATGAGAGACACAGAAAGAGAGAGAGGCAGAGACACAGGCAGAGGAGAAGCAGACTCCATGCAGGGAGGGAGCCTGACGTGGGACTCGATCTCGGGTCTCCAGGATCACACCCCGGGCTGCAGGCTGCACTAAACCACTGTGCCACCGGGGCTGCCCGTCATTTTGCAGTTTTTAGTGTAGAGATTTCGCACATATTGTTTATGTTTTCAATGTTATTATAAGTAGTGTTAAATTTTTTAATTTTCCAATTGTTTATTGCTAGTATATGTAAATACAATTGATTCTTATAAGTTGACCTCATATTCTGTCACTTTACTAAATTCACCTATTGCCTCAAGTAGGTTTTTTCAGGTAGATTTCTTAAATTTTTCTATTTATTTATTCATACTCTTTGAAAATAAAGAAAAATTGGTTTTTTTTTTTTAAAGATTTTATTTATTTATTCATGATAGTCACACAGAGAGAGAGAGAGGCAGAGACACAGGCAGAGGGAGAAGCAGGCTCCATGCAGGGAGCCCGACGTGGGATTCGATCCCGGGTCTCCAGGATCGCGCCCCGGGCCAAAGGCAGGCACCAAACCGCTGCGCCACCCAGGGATCCCGAAAAATTGGTTTTATTTGAATGTCTTTTAGTTACTTTTCTTGTCTTATTGCGTTGGCTAGAACCTCCAATAATATAATATTGAAAGAATTGATGATGCTAGCAGACATAATTGCCTTGTTCCTAAACTTAGTAGGAAAGTGTCCAGTATTTCACTATACAGTATCATTTAGCCATAGAATTTTTATAGATCTGGCTTTACAGATGGAGGATATTTTGTTCTATTTCTAGTTTGGAGAAGTTCTTTTTTTTCTTTTCTTTTATCAAGAATAGGTGTTGAGGGAAAGCCTGGTGATTCAGTTGGAAGGGTGTGGCTCTTGATCTTGGGGTTGTGAGTTTGAGCCCCACACTGGGTGTAGGGATTACTTAAATAACTTTTTAAGAAAAGAATAGGTGTTAAATTTTATAAAAATACAGATGGTTAGACAGTCTGGGTGGCTCAGCAGTTTAGTGCCACCTTCAGCCCAGAGTGTGGTCCTGGAGACCCAGGATCAAGTCCCATGTCAGGCTCCCTGCATGGAGCCTATTTTCTCCCTCTGCCTGTGTCTGTGCCTCTCTCTGTGTGTCTCTCATGAATAAATAAAATCTTTAAAAAAATTACAGATGGTTATCATCCATGTGCACTTAAAAAGAACAAGCATTCTGCAGTTATTGAGTGTCCTGTTTTGCAAATGTCAGTCAAGTCAAATTGATTAAGGTTTTTTAAGTCTTGTATATTATTGTTTTGAGTGCTCCTCCTTGCCCCCAATATGTGTCATAGTTTCCCAATTCTTTGCATATCTCATGTTTTGGTTTTGTTAGATAAAATGTTCTAGCAATTCTGAAATCTGAAATTTTCCCCCTACAAGCTGTTTTTGCTTTTTGTTGCTTAGTAACTTGACTGGATAGATCTGTAGAGCATGCAGTGTGCAGTCACTGAAGTCTTTTTTTTTTTTTTTTTAAGATTTTATTTGTTCATGAAAGACAGAGAGAGAGAGAGCAGAGACACAGAGAAGTAGGCTCCATGCAGGGAGCCTCACGTGGGACTTGATCCCAGGTCTCCAGGATCACACCCTGGGCCAAAGGTGGCGCTAAACCACTGAGCCACCCGAGTTGCCCCCCCTCCTAAAGATTTTATGTATTTATTCATGAGAGACACAGAGAGAGAAGCAGGCTTCATGCAGGTGCCTGATGCGGAACTCGATCCCGGGACTCCAGGATCAAGCTCCGGGCAGAAGACATGGGCTAAACCGCTGAGCCACCCCGGAATCCCCGTCTTTATGTTTACATCTTGCTTCCTTGCCTCTGTATCTGCATTGCTAAACAGTCAGCCAATGATTGGTCAGAGGATGTGTTCAAATACATTGAGTCCATAAAACACCTTCTTCAATGGCTCTCTGATAAATCTAATGTGTGTGTTAAGAGTACATTCAAATTTCAGGCAATTTACAAGGCTGCCACAGTTTCTACTTTCTGTTGGGCACTACTGTGTTCCTCTGTCTGCATGGCCTCAAGTTCTACCAGGATTATGTGGACAGTCAGAGCACTCTGCTCTCCTGTTCACGTCAGAAATCTATGGGTACTTATCAAGACCCACTATGACAATATCATCCCTTATATATTCCTACTAAATTTCTGTCCTCTAGCTTGTCCAGCCAGGACCTCAACCTCAAGTTAGCTGAGTTGTCGCTTTCCTTGTACATTTTGTCACTGAAATTGCTACTTTTTCTTTCAATGCCCCTGGGCATGGGGTTTTTCAAATCAAGGGAGATCCTTCCCAGAGCAAAGATGTAGTTTTCCATGATTTGTTTCTCTATGTAGAACAATTACTGTGGTAGCTGAGCTGGCATGGTAGTGTGGGGTAAAAGGGTCAGGAGCTGCCATAAGCTAAGACATCACAGACTGCTACTGTTCTTACCAAAGGTTTGGTAGTTTTTCATGAATAAATGCTTCTCAATTTGTTGTAAGCCCTTGATCACTTTTGTTTTTGATAATTTTATAGTTTTAATGCTTTAGGTTTTTGATTTTTGTTTTTTTAAAGAGAATTTTTTTTAGCTCTTTAATCTGCCATTCCAGAAGTCCTGCCTCCATCATTCTATATCCATGTAAATTGTGGATTTCTCCACATCTTTTTCCGGTTCTGTTAATTTTTATTTTATTTTTTATTTTTTTTGTTTTAAAGATTTATTTATTCATGAGACACACACACACACACACACACACACACAGAGGCAGAGACACAGGCAGAGGGAGAAGCAGGCTCCATGCAGGGAGCCTGACGTGGGACTCGATCCTGGGTATCCAGGATCAGGCCCTGGGCTGAAGGCGGCACTAAACCGCTGAGCCACCAGGGCTGCCCTCTGTTAATTTTTAATTCATGAATAAAGCTGCCCTAAACATCTAGGTACAGGTTTTTGTGTGGACATAAGATTTTTGTGTGGACCTAAGTTTTCACCTCATTTAGGTAAATATCAAAGAGCACAATTGCTGGATCACATGGTAAGACTATGTAGTTTTGTAAGAAACTGCCTATCTTCCAAAGTGACTTTACCATTGTGCATTCTCACCAGCAATGAATGACAGTTCCTAAAGCTCCACATCCTTGCCAGCATTTGTTGTTGTCAGTATTTTGTATTTTAGCTTTTCTAATCAGTGTATGGTGGTATCTCATTTTTGTTCTTTTTAAGATTTTATTTATTTATTCATGAGAGACACACAGAGAGAGGCAGAGACATAGGCAGAGGGAGAAGCAGGCTCCCCTGCTGGGACCCTGATGGGGAGGCGGGGAACGGGACTCCATCCCAGGACTCTGGTATCACAACCTGAGCTGAAGGCAGACACTCAATCACTGAGCCATCCAGGTGCTTCATCTCATTGTCATTTTAATCCAGAATTCCCTAATGACAAATGATGTGAAGCATCTTTTCATGTTTGTCATGTGTATTATTTTCTTTGGTGGGATGTCTAAGTATTTTGCCCATTTTTAAAAAATTGGTTATTTTCTTGGTGAGTTTTAAAAGTTCTTCATATATTTTGAATAAGTCTTTTTTTTTTTAAGATTTTATTTATTTATTCATAAGAGAGAGAGAGAAGGCAGAGACATAGGCAGGGGAAGAAGCAGGCTCCTCAAGGGGAGCCCGATGTGGGACTTGATCCTGGAACTCCGGGATCAGGCCCTGAGCCGAAGGCAGATGCTCAACTGCTGAGCCAACCAGGTGTCCCGAATAACAGTCTTATATCAGATTTATCTATTGCAAATATTTTCTCTGAGTCTGTGACTTGTTTTCTCATTCTCCTAAGAGCATCTTTCACAGAGCATAAGTTTTCAATTTTTTTTTAAAGATTTTTATTTATTTATTCATAGAGAGACACACACACACACACACAGAGGCAAAGACACAGGCAGAGGGAGAAGCAGGCTCCATGCAGGGAGCCCGATGTGGGACTTGATCCTGGGCCTCCAGGATCACACCCCAGGCTGCAGGCGGCGCTAAACTGCTACGCCACAGGGGCTGCCCATAAGTTTTCAATTTTAATGAAGTCTATCAATTTTTTCTTTCATTGATTGTGGTTTTGATGTTTTGATGTTAAAAAGTAATTACCATACCCAAGGTCATCTAGGTTTTCTCCTATGTTATCTTCAAGGGGGTTTATAGTTTTGTGTTTCATATTTAGGTCTATGATCCATCTTGAGTTAATTTTTGTGAAGGGTGTAAGGTCTGTGTCTAAAT
The DNA here is from genome assembly GCF_003254725.2 of Canis lupus dingo. Lineage (NCBI taxonomy): Eukaryota > Metazoa > Chordata > Mammalia > Carnivora > Canidae > Canis > Canis lupus. The sequence continues at coordinate 23,951,920 of NC_064263.1, forward strand.
TCTTTTCTTTCTCCCACATGAATGTCCAGTTGTTTCATCACCATTTGTTGAAAAGACTATCTTTGCTCCACGTATTGCATGTGCTCTGCTGCCAATAATCAACTGGCTATATTTATGCAGGTCTACTTTGGGGCTCTCTATGCTGTTCCATTGATCTTCTATTTTTTCACCAACATCACACTGTCTTATTGTTGCTTTATAGTAAGTCTTGAAGTCAGGTAGTGACTTTGAACTTTGTTCTCCTTCAATATTGTGTTAGCTATTCTGGATTTTCTACCCCCCCCCCCCCCATAAACTTTAGAATTGGTTTGTCCATGTTCACAAAACAACTTGCTGGGATTGTGATTGTGATTGCTGATCAAACAGTGAATTTTTTTAAAAAGATTTATTTTAGAGAGAGCAAGCGCATGCATGTGAATGGGGGATGGGCAGAGGGAGAAGGAGATAAGCAGATTCCCTGCTGAGTGAGTGAGCCTGACCTGGGGCTCCATCCCAGGCCCCTGAGATCATGACCAGAGCTGAAATCAAGAGTCAGAGACTTAAATGACTGAGCCAACCAGGTGCCCCCAATCAGTGAATTTTTTAAAAATTGTATTTTAAAAATTAAGTTCTATTGCTTTAATTCTATAAATTTTTTTTTGATAATTTTTGGTTCCCTGTTGAGATCCTTACTTTTCCTCATGTTTATACTTTTCTCTAATGTCTTGAACATATTTATAACTAATTTAAGCTCATTGTCTGCTAATTCCAAATATTAATGCCACATTGGTTTCTACTAAATTATTTTTGACTATGAGTCACATTTCCTGCTTTGCATGTCTATTAGTACTTTATTTTGTGCTGGACACCATGGATGCTACATTGTGGGGTGTCGATTTTATTGTCTTCCTTAATGGGATATTGGGTTTTGTTCTGGCAGGCAGATAATTTAGTTGTGGATCTGGAAAAACCTGATCCTTTTGAGGCTAGTTTTAAAACTTGTTAGGGTACACCTAGAGCAGCCTTTGTTCTAGGGCTAGATTAGCTTTACCCCAAGGCTTGGAATTTCTGAGAGCTCTACTGGATGCTTGGAGTATTCAATGAAATCTCCATATTCCAGCTAGTTATAACTCAAACACCTCAGTTCTCTGCATGCAGTAGTAGTTGTTTAGCTCACAGTTCTCCAGTAGTTGTTCTCTGCTTGGCCTTATGGATTATCTACCTATCCACGTGTAGGGGACACCTATGCATATTTCTGGAGCTCCTTTTCTATACCAATTTCATTCTCTCTGAAACCCTGCCCTGCGAATTTCAGCTGCTTCAGTAATCCTGAACTCTGATTTGTTTCCTCATCCTAGTAAATCTCTGCATTAGAATCTAGAAAATGCCTCCAAATTGGGTGATAATGAGGCACATCACATTTGGTTTTATTTCTGTTAGGGATCATATTCCTACTCTGTTGTCCAACATCTGAAAACAATTATTTCACATGTTGTATCCAATTTTATAGTTGTTTGTGGCAGGAGAGCTAATTTAGTATCAGTTATTCTACATGATCCTCTATCATTTTTTAACTGTGTGATCTTGGGCAAGTCATTTAACCTCTCTTAGCCTCAATTTTTTCATGTCAAAATTAGGCTAATAATAGTTACTCCAAAATAGTGTTATGAAGATGAAAAGAAATTATGAATTTCTGATAGTGCCTGCACTTTTGCAGAAGCTCCACAAAGAATTACTATATATTACTGTGGTTATGGTATAATGTGTTAAAATCTGTATTGGGCAGATATGATTGAAAAGGATAACAGGGAAGTAACATAGGTAAGGAATTATACCTGAAGCCACAAGGTCTCACCATCACACACAGCAAAAAATTCAGTAGCAGTGGCATAGCCTATAGGTTTTGGATTGTCCTAACCAGCTATTGACCTGCCGAGCTAAAGGATGGTGTTCTTGGAGCCAAAGACAGATGAAGGCATTGTCCACAAGAAATGAAAGAGCAACAAGTAGTATGGAGGCAGTGGGATCTAGTGGAAAGAATACACAGGCTTTGGAGTCAGTCCTCAATTTCAATCCCAGATGTGTTGACTTTAGGTAGGCCACATAATCTCATCTTTAAAATTGGGGATAATATATACCTTGCAGGGTTGTTCTGAAAGTAAGAGATATTATATGTAAAGTCTATAGCATACAGCTGCCATGTAAGAACTATTAGCTCTATCATCTGACTATATCACCTCTTTGCTTAATAACTTCCTTGGTTTCTTGTTTCTTTTACAAAAAAAATCCAAACTCCCTAATATGCCTTAGAAGACCCTCCTTGGACTGACTTCCTTTGACCTCTTCAGCCTTGAATGTTGATAATCTGAGCCCCCTTGACTTTGCTTCAGCCATGCTGAACTACTTTGTTAATCTATCCAGGCTTTTTTTTTTTTTTTTTTTAAGATTTTATTTATTTACTCATGAGAGACACAGAGAGAGAGGCAGAGACACAGAGGGAGAAGCAGGCTCCATGCAGGGAGCCCAGTGTGGGACTCCAGGATCATGCCCTAAGCCAAAGGCAGCCACTTAACCACTGAACCACCTAGGTCTCAATCCAGGCCTTTACATTGCCTTTATCTCTGTATGAAACATTATTCCCATCCTCCACTTGGCTTATCAATTTAGATATCAGTTTATCTTATTCATTCCTTTGTCAATTCATTCATCAAATTTTTTTTTTAAGATTTTATTTATTTATTCATGAGAGAGAGAGAGAGGCAAAGACACAGGCAGAGGGAGAAGCAGGCTCCACGCAGGGAGCCCAGCCCGATGCAGAACTCGATCCTGGGACTCTAGGGTCATGCCCTGGGCCGAAGGCAGGCGCTCAACCACTGAGCCACCCAGGGATCCCCCTCATTCATCAAATGTTGATGGAAGGCCCATCATATGGCAGGTACTGAGATACACCAATAAACAAGGTGTATACAGCCCTGTCCTCATTGAATTTATCCTATAGCCTTACTATAAACATGGCTATAGTCTAGACATGGGGGGCCCTGCTATATGCTTTCATGGTACCTTGCACTTTTCCCCTCTTACCCCTTCTCTTAGTATTTTGTCATTGCTTATAATTTAAAATTAACCATCGCTAGATTGGAAACTCTATGTGGACATGAACCATGTAGTCCTAATCTTCATTTCTACTGCCTTGCACATTAAATATTTGAATTAACAGTAAATACTGTTAACTGAAAAATGAAAGCTCAGCTTGGCTCTGAAACATCCAGAGCACCTACTCTGTACAAAGTACTGTAGGGAGATCAAGATATGGGTGCATCACACCAGCCTAAGTGTGAGTAACAACTACCAAGATCTCCGATTCAGGTCTGGGTCCCCACCCGCTGAGCTAACAAAGCCCATGCCGATACCCTCTTGATTCTGCTGGTAGTCATAACTCACCGTTGCTCTTCCCACCAACTCAGCTTCTGCTGGAAAAGTTTCTTCTTTCTCAATGCTTTTAAGAGTTCTTTCAGCTTTAGAGACCCTACTTATGTCTCCAGGAACCACACCAAATTCTGAACAGCAGCAACTGCACACACAAGAGTGCCTCCCGTCAGTGAATGACCAGACTCCACAGGAGGTACTTTCTAGCTTTCTTCTAGGCCTCTGGGAGTTTCCTGCTTCCCTTGTGTACTATCTCTATAGCTTCATCTTTTTTCCCCCCAATTAATATTGTCAAAGTCTAGTTGTATTTCCTGTCTCCAAATGAACAAAATGACTAGAAACTCAGCTTTATTTAGCTTTCTTAAGAAATTAGATTGGCTTAAAGCAGTGAGAAAGTCATTCTCATGTACTGATGATGAACATCATAATTGTTATAACCTTGGGGGCGAGGAGGGCAATTAGGCAGTATGTATCAAGAGTTCCTTAAGAATTTATATACTTCGACACAGGAATCCTACTCCTAGGAATCCTTCCTGAGGAAAATTAAAAATGCATCAAAGATTTGGTTATAGTTACCCAAAATACAAGCAGGAGAAATTGCTCAGAAGAAATATGTCTCTATGAGACCTGCTTAAAAGTTCCTTGAGACATTGAATTTTCAGATGAGAATTATTATTATAAACTATTTAGGTCTAAAATTTAGCCATTTGGAAGATCTGAGAGGAAAAAAAGCCTCTCAATTCTACAAATGTGGCAGAGTACTGAGAGAAGTGGACAATATTTCAAGGTTAAGCTCCACCTCTGACTTGCAAGATCACCTAACCTCCCTTTCCTCATCTACAACATAGAGTAATATCTGCCCTATCTACACTGGACAGGCATATAAGGAGGGGACCCAACTTCCATTTTGCCTGTACTATTGAGCTCTCCATAATGATAGGAATGGCCTTTATTGGCTTCCCTTTGCCTTCAGAATGACAAAATCCTTACCATAGCCACAAAGTATCCAATAGTCAGGCCCTGTCTACATCTCTAGCCTAATCTTGGGCATAACCTCCCTGTGGGTCACTGTTCAGCCACACTTCTCCCCAGGGCCTCCACATACACTCTTCCCTCTACCTGAAATCCTGCTTGAAATCCTTTTCCCTAGCAAACTCCTACTGATTTATAAAATCTGAGCTTAAATGCCACTTTCATTAGGACATCCTCCCAGACTACCCCCTACCATAGGTAGGTTCTCTCTATAAATTATATTCTCTCACAGTGCCCTCTGCAGTTCCTTTGTAAGGCTTATTATCACAATGGTCCTTAAATACATTACTTATTTGGTTGCCTCTCCCTTTCAAAACTCCATGAGGGCAGGTTCTGGTTCTGATTTGTTCATGACTATATTTTCAGGACTTTGCAGAGTGCCCAGCACAGAGACCCGACGTTATTTGTTAAATGAGTGTATCCTTATAATCTTGTAGTGCCAGGAATGGAGATCTAATGCCTTCATTTTATAGCTGACAAAACTAAGGCCCAGAGAAGACACATGACTTTTCTAGCATCACATGGCCAGTAAGTGGACAAGGTAGTTTTACAGTTTGCTCACTCATTCAATATATATATATATATATATATATATATGTGTATATATATATATATATATATATTTTTTTTTTTAAGATTTATTTACGGGAGAGAGAGAGAGCACATGAGCAATCGGGTGGTGGGGGCAGAGGGAGAGAGAGAAAACTCAAGTTGATCTCCTGCTGAGCAAGGAGCCAGAGATGGGGCTTGATCTCATGACCCCAAGATGAAGACCTGAGACAAAACCAAGAGTTGAATGCTCAATCAACTGCACAACCCAGGCGCCCCTCAATATTTTCTATGAACCTACTATGTTCTAGGCATGTTTGAGGTGCTGGAGTGAGAATGATGGCCAAGACAGACCTTTACTTCCTGAAATTTACATCGTGGTGGTAGAGATGGCCAATAGGCAGATACATCAGATACATAAATAGCATTTATCACTATCTCATACCTTATAGATCTACAAAGAAAGAGGTTCTCTGAAGACAAAAATCACATAACCAGTGAGGACTCAAACCAATGTTTTCTGCTTCAAAGTGCAGGGCTCTTTCCACTACACCACGCTGCTTGCCCTGAGTAAACAAACAAAACCATAATTTATGAGGCTCCCTCAGCTGCCTGTGTGTGTGCTTGGTGGGGTGAAACCCTCATGCTGTCCATGAAAAAGGGCCAACATCATCAGAAGTAGCAGCTGACTGGCTTGCCTGCTAAAGCAGGTGTCACAGCATTAGCCAGCCTGGCCTCTACTGCCTTGAAACTTCACATCTGGCACCCAAAGAGAGGGAGTGTGTTTAAATAAGACAGCTATTGACCAAGTGGCTTGAGGAGGGTTGGATTTGGCTGGTCTCTGGGAATGATGCAAACCACAAGGGGACAGTACTCAGGAGGTAAACAGAGAAAACAGATGGGCTCAAACTACAGGCGTGACTATTGCCTGAGCACCCCATACATCACTGGGGGAGGTAGGCAGAGGCCTCTTCCTGGCTGGAGATCTGTTTATTTTTTCATTTATAAAGGCGCCCCCTGAGGTCTGTATGTGGGGAAATAGAATGCACACTTAAGATCACTGGCTTTCCTCTAAATTGTTTCAAGTAGACACATGGTTGAAATGAAGAGTACAAGACACATGGTGTGACACAGCAACCCACCTGAAAGGCTGGGTGCTGGGAGATCAAAGGGGAGCTCAGACAGGTGAGCAGAATCACCAGCAAGCCCACTAAAACACTGGGTCCATTAGCACCTCCTCCTTGCTTTGTCAGAACATCAGTTTTGATAGTTTCAATGTGTTGTCTATAACATAAAGTGGCCCCTCTAATAAAGGACAGTTGAAAATAAATGATGACAACTCATTTTTCTCATATAGGTTAAAGCCTAAAGTACTGCTTTGCAAATAATAGTTATCATTTACTGACCAATCACTATAAACTGGCATTTTATTATAATCTCTAATCTTTACAACAATCTTGAGATAGCTATTACCTTCATCTTACAGATGAGCAAAGTGAGGCTCAGAGAAGTTAAGTGATTTTCTAGATGTCACAAAAGTAGTCAACAGGTACTGAGCTCTAGTCTGTTCATGTTTATATATATATGTATGCTCCATGCGCTGCATGGAGCCCAATGAGGGGCTTGAATTCATAATCCTGAGATCAAGACCTGGATGCTTAACAGACTGAACCACCTAGGCATCCCCAGTCTGTCCAACTTTAAAGTCCAAGTACTTTCTATAAAACCAATAAGTGACAAACACTTGCCTGATAGCAAAAAGCAAGTGTCTCTAGCTGTTCCACTGATTCTATAGGCTGGGAAGGTGAGCTATACACAATTCTAAATAAGGGTAAGGAGGCTTCATGTAGCTTCATTCAGGATAGCTTTTCCCTTACTTTAGGGGTGAGCTTTGGGGTTTGCAGCAATAGAAATAAAAGCATATCACCGACCAGTCCCAAGTATAATGGCTGTTCAGTGAGTGACTGATCTTCACCCTAGTAATGACAGGCAATATTGCTTCCTGTGCTCCACACCACTGGAAAAGAACGCAGGGCAAGAATGGATGGTGATAGGCCACTCACAGTCTGACTCTCAAATCCAGCTCTACCAGGTGCTAGCTGGGCAGCCTCTCTGCCACTCAATTTCCTAATTCACAAAATTGGGCTAATATTTACACCTCACAAAATTATTAGCATTAAATAACATAAAGTATATGGAAGCACTTGGCATGGAGTTAGTGTATAATAAATGTGACTTGGGATGAATTTAGTTGACCATTCTAGGACTATGGGTCATTTTGGCCCAAAGAATTCCAGGGAGATGCAGTAAGTTCCAGGTCTAAATCAGAGTTTGTGTTTGTGCGTCAGAGAATGGCCTACATGTATCCTTAGTGGAACTGTGGAACCAATCCCATCTCCATGGTTTAACTAGGACCATGGCTCAGGCAAGAGCCAGAGGATTTCCAAACATGAGATGACCCAGCAGAAGGCTAATCATTCCAAATTTGAAGCTACTCCCAATTCTCTCCTGAGTTTCCAAGGAAATCAAGAAGTCACGTGCCTAAAACTGAACTAACTCCAACTCCATATTATTTTCTTCTGCTTGCTTTATTTCAAGATGTAGTCGCAACTTGGCTCTGACTTATGACCTCCTTCATAGAGGTATTTCTTCAGGCTACAAAATGTGATTTTTCTAATGTATGATTCAGACAACTTAAAATTCATCAGTGGTTTCCTATGGTCTATAGAGTGACTCTAAACTATTTAGCAAAGACCTCTGTGATCTGGCCTCTGCTCACTTATTTGACCTCATAGCCCACTATTCCACCTCTCCTCAAACCACTTATAATCTCTAAACATTCCATGCTTTCTCTTATGTTGTATGTCTTGTTCCTTCTGCCTGGGATGCCCTTCACTTTCTCATCTGGCAAACTCAGTTTAAGCACTTTGTCCTCTGAAACCTTAATCCCTAAGGCAGTCACAGACAGACCACCCTGGGGCCCACACCAAGTTGTGGACACATACCCCCCCTTTACATGAGGAGGAAGGACATGGTACAGTGGAAATGCAGGCTTCAAGTCAGAAAGCCTAGCATTCAAATTCTGGCTCTCCAGGCCAACCAGAGGAGAGAGAGCCTCAGTCTCTAGCCTAATGTATAGTCCACTGGTGTGGTTTTCCCTACGTAAAGATAGAAGCAGGGCATCATAGCCAAGAGTCAGGGACTTGAACCACTGGCAAGATCATCCCTATCTGAGATCAGTAATTTTAAAGGTGTAATTCATTTTACTCCTTTTGTTCACTTGCACACCTGACAGGGAGTCAGCTTCCTATACAGGTTTGCTAATCCCAATCATTCAAGTATTCCAGTTCCTCTAATTTTTCATTATAAATTTATTAAACACACATCTCAGGACACCTGGCTGGTTCAGGTGGTGGAGCACGTGATTCTCGATCTGAGGGTTGTTAAGTTCGAGCCCCATGATGGGTGTAGAGATTACTTAAAATCTTTAAAAAGAAAGAAGAGGGACACTTGGGTGCCTCAGTTGGTTAAGTGTTCAACTCTTGATTTTAGCTCAGGTCATGAATTCACAGTCGTGGGGATTGAGCCCCAGTTGGTACCGCTCTCAGTGCAGAGCCTACTGGAGATTCTCTCTCCTTCTTCCTCTGCCCCTTCCCAGGCTCACTGCCTACTCTCACTCTAAATGAACACATAAATCTTTTAAAAAGACAAAAAAGACATATCTTACCGTTGACACTTATTGGGCAAATCATGTAACTCTCTGAGACTCCCTAACTTCATTTGGAAATTAAAGTGTTGTGAGGATTAGAGAAAGTTGATTTAGACATCTTGCACAAATTTTGGCCCTTGATAAGCACTCGAAAGTATGATAGTATTATAGCACATTATAATTACTTGTCTACATCTCTCCCTCTACTAGATAGTAAATTCCTCAAGGGTAAGAAATTCATCTTTGTACCCCTAGTATCTAGCACAATAGTGCTGGGGACACAGTAAACTTTTAACAAAAATCTGTGAAATGCATAAACATGCACATTTGCCTTTCCAATGATGGTCTGGTCCAGGAAAGCAGAGAACTTGTCATTTGCTTCTCTCCTGTTTTCACAGCTGCCATCATGGGTGTCAGGCAAATCAGTAGACATTTTCAAAGCACACTTATGAGTGGACCAATACATTCTTACTAGAGGCAGTAAAGTCACACGACATCAAGTCTGAAGACTTTGGTTCTAGCCCTGGTTCACTCCCTTACTGTGAGATGTTGGACATACTAGCTAAGCAACTAAGGCTTGTTTTAGGCAAAATAGGGAAGAGAAGAACTTTGCAGATTATCACAAGGATGAAATAAGATAAAGCCCCACATAAAAGCAGACTATAACTAAGAGATACAAGGGAAACACACACATATCAGACTTTATGATTTGCAGGAAAATGGTTCTGCTTCCTGTACATCCCCCTCCATGATAGAATAAAACACAATATCATGATTATGCTATGTTTATATATTCTTCACACATCTTTTAGAAAAACTTGGGGTTTTGTTTGTTTGTTTAGTTTTATTTAAGTAATCTCTATACCCAACATGGGGGCTTGAACTCACAACTCTGAGATCAAGCGTCCCATGCTGTTCCAACTGAGTCAGCCAGGTACCCCAAACTTGGTTTTGATATTCAAAATGTAAAACACGGCCTTGTCCTACTCCAGTGCAATAAGTAAACAATAAATGTTCAGGGGCTTTCTCTGTGAACCTGCAGCACTGCTTAAATAGGATAAAAAATGCCAAATTTCCTCTTGTCTTACACGGTTAAATCAAAGGCAAGGCCAAAAATTGGACAATCTTTTTTCAAAGAAAAACAGTGTTCTTGGTTTAAACTGAAACCAACTAAATGCATTGCTTAGAGAACTATGCTCTATTTAGAAGAGTTTCTGGTGATCTAAAATTAATCAGAAAACTTTATTTTATTCCAGCCTCTCTTTAAATTCTTCTTAACACATTTATTAGTCTACTTATCTAACTTGGTAATTTAGTAAGCATGGTATACTGAGCATAATGGAATCTTTGTTTATAGACTCAAGACCACTTGGCAGGGATACTGTAGAGAGGACTCAAGCAGCAGATGAGTGGTTGAGTTAGATAAACATTAAGATCGCCTTCACATCTCACAATCTGGGAACTGAACAACTAGTTGTACTTTCACTTATAAAAACGAACATCAATCATCACTGGGCAGTATCAAAGTGTGAACTAATATAGAGCCAAGAGCAAGATAGCATAGTGGCTGAGACTGCAGGCACTGAAGTCAAATGGTCAAGATTTGTATCTTGGCTCTGTGTCACCTGCTAACTGCGAACTCTGTGACTTTGAACAAGTTAATTAACTTTTCTGCCTTAGTTTCTTCATGTAAAACTGGAATAAAAGTACCTATTTCATAGGGTTGCTATGAGCATTAAGAGTTAATACTTCTTAATATACTTGAACAGTGCCTGACACCTAGTAGGTGCTCTAAAGTGTGAGTTTAATACATGTCCAATAGTAGGAGCTGCCTGTGGAGTATTTCATTAAAGCCTTAAAACCTTTTAAGTAAGTAGCTCACTGTAAAGATGAGTAGGGGCACCTGGGTGGTTCAGTCAGTTGAGAGTCCAACTCTTGATTTCAGTTCAGGTCATGAGATCGAGTCCCATGTTGGGCTCCACTCAGTGCAGTCTGCTTGAGATTCTCTCTCTCCCTCTCCTGCCCCTCCCTCTACCCGCTCATATGCTCACTCTAATATATAAAATCTTCTTTAAAATAAACAAATAAAGATGAGGACTCAAGTTCTTGAAGAATGAGTACCTTACTAAAGTCAGTACCTTAGACTTTAGAGTTCTCTGCCTCCCAACTTGTACAGTTTCCATCAAAGCACCCTGCTCTCCCAGTATGCCAAAATTGAGCATGCACAAAACTGAGTTGAATTTATGCTAATGCAATATATATCCCATAAATTAGCTTTGGGAATAATCCTTGGTACCTGCTTCTTTCCTATCAATATTCTCATTCTTAAGACAGAACAGAAATAACTCCACTAAAGGTTCACTTAATAATGGATTACTTATACCATGACTGTGTAAATGATGAGTGACATTCTTTTTTTTTTTTTTTTTTTTTTTATTTATGATAGTCACAGAGAGAGAAAGAGAGGCAGAGACACAGGCAGAGAGAAGCAGGCTCCATGCACCGGGAGCCCGATGTGGGATTCGATCCCGGGTCTCCAGGATCGCGCCCTGGGCCAAAGGCAGGCGCTAAACCGCTGCGCCACCCAGGGATCCCGATGAGTGACATTCTAACAGTTAAATAAAATCCACTCAAATGGTGAACCTTCCCCAGCCTGTGACTTGAGTTAACTGCTCTGTTGTTCTTACAAAAGACTATGAAATGTTGCCCATTATGATTATCCTGGTTATTTTCTGAATTATTAAGTCCCTTGTATGTCACTTCTCTAAGTGTCATCTACACTCCTACATAACGCTATTTAGGGTGCATGTCCTGCCACTCCAAAATGATAAACCTCTGAGCTCTAGCAGTCTCTAAAGTATGCTATTCAGGAGTAAACATAACTAGCATTCAACAACTGCTTGACACTTTGGATTTGAATGATCCAAAGCAGCTATTAACGTGGTTTTTCCATTCTTCAAGAGCAGTCCAGTAAAAGATGTGAAAGAACCTGAAGAAAGCCTGAAAAACCGAAAGAAAGAAGTCAAAGAAGGACTGGCTATGAGGAACTTTTGAGTATTAAAAAAAGAAAAAAAGAGGAGGAGAAGCCAAAGAGAAGCCTCAAGAAACAAGGAGTCTGGCAAGAGCAAGTGAGAAAAAAAGAGAGGGAATGGTGTGGGGGAGCCAGACGATATTTAGAGTTTGAAATGAAAGGGCAATTCTAGAATTAAGGTGGGTTTGGACCAGAAGCCTTACCAAGTTTCTCTGGCTAAAGAGCCTGGGTGGCAATCTGTGGGTGGCCCACACTTAAGAACACAAAAAAAACTGGACACAGATACAAGTGGTGAGGAGTGTCATGCAGCAGGGAGTGGCAAGAGTCAATCCTAAATGCAGTCATTTGGGTACAATGTACCCTTTAGAGAGGGCATGGTGACAGCATGGGCTAATTTACAGAGCCGCCAGGGCAATAACTCAGAAAGCAATACTGCCTTCTCACAACAAAACGAGGCAGCCCCAGAATGTTTCATGGTGGTAAAAAGCTGCATTACAGCACACTGAGATCCCGGAACCAATGAAAGGAGACAAGTTTACCAAAACGAGTCTTGACACAGAGTACGTTTCTGGCAAATACATTATTATGCACTCATTCTACTCATGTCCTGGAGAAACTATTTAGTTTCCTTATATGGCCCTTCTCTTCAGCTCTCTCCTGTAAAAGAACTAATGTCTTCTCAGAGAAACAAAGATAGAAAAGAAATAGAACTGTTCCACTCATCCCCCCTCCCCTCCTCAGTTCTTTTCAGGGAGGTGAGTAGAGGCACACATCCTTGAGTGTGTCAGAGAACTACCCAGTTTTTAAAATCAATTTCAAAAAACTGAAATGACTTCTGCTAAAGAAATCTGCATTGATGGGGGAAGAGAAGGGAAATACTGCAACGGTCTACACTGGCTGCCAGAATTAAGCAGCCTCGTTTTAACAGTGATATTTTTCATTAATCTCATTAAAACTTTAATAGTACTAGAACTAAGATATAACATGCACACATAGGTAGAAATACTATATGGCATACAAGATCAAAGAAAATGCCAGCTGCCCTCTGAGAATCAACTTCTAATGTTATTTCTCTTAAAATTCATCAATTGGCCCTCACAGTCTTCAAATAAAATCCAAACTCCTTAGCAGGACCCCAGCTTCATTTCTCAATACATTTCCTCCCAATTCCCAAGTCTATTGTCTATTTCCCCTCAAAGCCATGTTCTTCTGCCTAGAAAATCTTTTCTATTCCTCTTTGCTTGGTAAAATCCTACTCATCTTTCAAAAATATCTGCTTAGCTTTCTCTCTTCCAGAAAGAATGTCCACCCTCCTGAGCTCTCAGAGAACCCTGTGCTTATTTATCACTGAATTTACATAGAATGTTATAATTTCATTTTACTGGCTTGACTTTTCCTCTTCCACTAGAGCTTGTAGACAAGTGCAGGACACTACTATAGCCTCCTGTGCCAAGGTCAGAGGCCTGACACATAGTAGACACACATAAATGTTTTCGTGAATAGTAAATATAGCTGAGGAAACCTTACCTTCTTTCAAAAGAAAAATACCTATTCTCTAAAATTTTTCATAAAATAGAATTATCTTCTCCCTTTGATCACATTTATAGTCATAATGATGACTTTGAAACAGTGTAATATCTGGCTCATATCCTTGATAACATTTCAGAAAGCTGGTAGCTGACTGAACATTTTTCACATCAGGAAGAAAGCCACCACTTGTAGAGCACCTATGTGCTACCACTTGTATACCAAATTTATGCTTATTATACCATATAATAAACATTTCTTCAGTCTTGACAATCCATAGTAATTTGTTTTAGCTCTATTTTGACAAAAAACTCGAGGCTTAGAAATGTGTCCAAGGTCACATGGCTAGCAAATGATGAAGGCAAACTAATACAATGTGCAAGATCAGGACTATATTTTCTCCTAAACAAACTAAAAAATGATGTTGGCTGAAACTAAGATTTCTCATGGGGTTGAAAAAATGATGAAGGCAGCACATAACTTGTTCATCTCAAACTATGGGTGTGCAGTTTTAACAATATAAACTGAAAACCAGCCTTGTTCCTATTCAGAGTTGAGATAACTGCACACACTGCTGCTGTTCTGTCAAGTAACAGCCTCAGCAGACATTCAGTTTGAAGCACTGTTTTAACACAACTTCTCATATTTATTTAACTCCTGTGGAGAACATGGTAGAGTTTTGTATAAAAAGAAAAAAAAAAAGGCCACCACTTTACTCCTTTCTAAGCCTTGTAGACAGCTCAGAGTTAAGGCAGTATACTGGGTGTAGTGATCACAGGATTTTCATAATCCTTTTAAAGGTGGAACTCCAACCATGAGCAAGAACTTTCCAGTTCAAAATTCAGTTATACTAGAGATCTCAGATTAAAAAAAAAAAAAAAAAAGACCAGACCGTTGTTTTTTCTTTAATTTTTCATTCTTATTTAGAAAAATGACTTAGAAAAAATAAATAAAAAATAAATAAAAAAATAAAAAAAAAGAAAAATGACTTAGAGGCAATGACAAAAATAACCATTTTAAAAGAGATCACTCTTTAGAGGTTTTTTGTAAAGATAAGTGCAGGCTTTCCATCCTTTCACATTTTAAAAAGAAAAGGCTGTGGAATAAGTCAACCTTTGCTTGCTACACAAAGCCTCTGCCTTCTAAGTCCTGGACATAATGCCAGGACTCATCTCTCAAACTTCTGGTCTCAATCAAGTTCACACAGTGCCTGGCCGGAGAGCTGCATGATGGCTGCTAAAGATGTTCACGTTAATCCAAGATCAGCTGCAATCATAACCTTAAACAGTGGACGGCTGACTGCATCACGACATACGCAGGCTAAGTCAGACATCCCTCATCTGTTAGTCGTGAGTCACGCCAGCAGCTGAGCCTGTGTTCTTTCCCCTGGACCTCACTGTGAAGGATCACCACCACACACCATCTCCATCCACTGAGCTCACTGTCCAGCCATCATGGAAATCACTTAAAAGTTATTACTGAAATAGATTATTTTCCATAAGTAACAAATGAAAATGTTTTACTAGCTGTTTAGTCCTACTAACAACTCAATCTCTCCATCTTTTCTTGGGCAGCCTGTATTTTCAGGCAAATGGGAGGGTTACAAATACAGATGAACAACATCTGTATAAAAATGTGTGCTTTATCTCTTCCTCATTACATTCCTGGAAAACTGCTGTTTCTGAACATTCAGGTTCCTCAATAAGGAGAAATTTTACTCCATTTCACTGCCTGGGTTTTACTAAGTATTCAGAGTGGGAGAGGGGAGGAGACAAAGATCACAAAGAGCAGTGTAAAGCATGCCCTGTGTCAGCAGCATGGCAAGGTCTCTACTGTCGTCAATGCTAACACTAAGTAATTTCTATTTGTGCTCTGCCTGAGGCTTTTCCCTACTTACTAATTGCAAGTGAAGGTCCAGAGAGTTTTTGTGAAAGGGGGAGAACACAAGCAATGAGCTGGTCTGTAGCCAAGTGTCAGTGTACTTTATAACAGAGGAAGAGAGGATTAGAGGATTACGGGGAGATTTTTGTTTCAGCCTTTAGTCCAACCAAGATTTAAAAGACTTACAGAAAATGGCTTCACACAGAAGTACGGTAGTGGGAAAGAGGTTACAGGGGGAGTGGTAAACATGTCGAGTAAACTTCAGGGATAAATGAAGACCCACACAAGTCCACAGAATGCAAAGGAACAAGGAGGAATACTTCCTGAGCCATAAGTGCTCAGGGCGCAGGGTAGGTAGGGCCCAGTGAATGAGCAACTAACTAGCTTCAGTGATAATTCTGAAACCTGTTATAATTTATTTTTGGAGTGAATTCTTCTCCAGAACAGGTCAAAGATTGTGCTTAAAAAAATGTCCTTAGAACACATAACAGCTTCTCAAATATTCTTTTTGCCTCTTGCTTCCAGGTGCTTTCCCTTTGGTTAAAACCAGAAACAGTGTAAAGCTCACAGGATGGAAGAAGTCTTTTGATACAGGCAAGGTGAGGCACAGGATGAACTTACACAGTAAGTGAGACTCTGCCTTGGTCTTCTCCCTTGACCACTCCACACCTCAGAACTAACAGAGATGGCTGTTCACTTCCTCTGGAAGAAGCCGGTGATGGATACTTGTCTGTTGGCTTTGCCCAGAGCAGCAGTCCCTTTCTTTGGGCCCTTTCGTTCTTCTTTGGGTTCTTTTTTCACAGTCATAGTGGAGGGTCTGTGTATGGAGGAGGTCTTCATCTTAAGTTCTTCTTCACTATCTGTGCAGGATTCACTCTCATAGACTTTTTCAGTCACTGGCAGAAGAAGGAAAAAATGGGATAGGAATGGGTCAAGTCATTTAGAGCACTACTATTAAGAGAATGAGATGTCTCATTCACTCTGATTCCCTAAGACCCTCTGATCAAGGCGAGTGTGCTCACCTGGTACCAAAGCTTTCTCCCACCAGGAGATCACATCCGGCCACAGGTAGGAAGTACAAATCCTGAGCTCACATGGCCTCAGAACCAACATTCATCCTAACTGTCTCACTGCTATGTCCCATGCCTTTCAATGGGCCATTATCATTTGATTGCCCAAATTCTGCATTTGGGTCCTGGTCTATGCTAGCTAACTTCCTAAATTCTGCACTGGAACTGTCTATATTTCAGATACCTACTTCTACTTCTACCTCTATCCCTTGACTTCTTCAGTTTCACTTCCCTGGCCAACAGTGCTTGCCTATGTCCACTGCTGGTTTCCCTGGCCCTAATTTCTGCTCTATATGCCAGTCCCCATTCTGTCTAGCTGGGCGCACAGTCATGGACCCTCCTGGCTAGTTCTATCCTGATATCACCCACTCTGTATATCCCAAGTACAAAGAATTATAGATTACTCAATTGTTTGATTCTTAGGTCTGAATGACCCAAGACTTAGCAGTGGTCTACATCATAAAGTTAACTGCCCCAAGCAAATTCAATCATAGGACAAACTTGATAGTTTTAAGTAAGGACAATAATAAAATGAGAAACCAAAGTTACCAATTCTTTTAACTCCCTATCAGCCAAAGGCATATTTTGCCTTCTCTTACATCAATAAAATTCACTGACCCCTCCCCAAAGGAAAACTTTGAAAAGAAGTATATCAGTGAGCAGTCAGTACAAAGAAGCTGAAAAGGGCACAAGCAATAACTTCCAACAATGAGG
This sequence comes from Canis lupus dingo, assembly GCF_003254725.2. Lineage (NCBI taxonomy): Eukaryota > Metazoa > Chordata > Mammalia > Carnivora > Canidae > Canis > Canis lupus. The sequence goes on from NC_064263.1 coordinate 23,968,838, forward strand.
TCAGACTGATGAGGGTCTCTTTAGTATTACTGTGGTACACAAACCAAACAGTACAATGCCACCTTCCTGTGACTTGAGAGAGCTGCAGCAGCTGTATAACCAGTTGTATTAACCTCTAAATTCTTTCTCAGCCTTAATGGCTGCAGCCAGAGGTTGAAGAGAAGCAATAAGGGAAAACATCTCCTCTTGGTTGAACACAGTAACCTAATATGCATAATAAATGCTCAAACAATTGAAGTGAAAGGTATTTTTCCACTTAAAGAACAATAATAGGTTCAAGCACTTAATTAATTAATTTTTATAAAGATTTTATTTATATGAGAGAGAGAGAGACGGGAAGGCAGAGACACAGGCAGAAGAAAAAGCAGCTCCATGCAGGAAGCCTGATGTGGGACTCGATCCCAGGACCCCAGGATCACACCCTGAGCTAAAGGCAGATTTTTTTTTTTTAAGATTTATTTATTTATTCATGATAGACACACACACTGAGAGAGAGAGAGAGAGAGAGAGAGAGAGAGAGAGAGAGAGAGAGACAGGAGGTGGGGGAAGCAGGCTCCATGCTGGGAGCCCAACGTGGGACTCCATCCCAGGACTCCAGGATCCCGCCCTGGGCCAAAGGCAGGCTGAGCCACCCAGGGATCCCCTAGGCAGATGCTTTAACTGCTGAGCCACCCAGGTGTCCCAATTATTTATTTTTTTAAAAGATTTTATTTATTTGAAAGAGAGAGAGAACATGCGGGGGGAGAGGGGCAATGGGAGAGGGAGAGAGCAGACTCCCCACCAAGCAGGGAGCCCAACGCAGAACTCGAGCCCAAGACCCCAGATTCATGACCCAAGTTGAAGGCAGACACTTAACCAACTGAACCACGCAGGTGCTCCTAATCAATTATTGATTGTTCTTTTTAATAAAATATACAATTTATATTTAATTTATATTTTTATTTATATTTAATAAATTTATATTTAATAAATTTATTTATTATATATAATAAATATATTTAATAAAATATATACAATTTGATACAAGTCAAATTGTTCTAGAGGCAGTGGCTTTGGAATCAAACATGTCTGCATTTTAGTATCAGTCTGGAACTAGGCTTGAGGGGCTCAATAAAGTGTGTCCTTCTGCCAAAAAAAAAAAAAAAAAAAGAACTAGTATCAGTCTGTCACTTATATATTCTCAAACTTCTGATGTGCATCAGGATCACCTACAGGGCTTGTTCAAACAGATTGCTGGACTGTATTTCCAGAGTTTCAGATTCAGTAGGTCAGGGATAGAACTGAGAATTCGCTTTTCTTTTTTTTTAAATTTTATTTATTTATGAGAGAGAGAGAGAGAGGTAGAGACAAAGGCAGAGGGAGCCTGATGTGGGACTCTATCCCGGGTCTCCGGGATCAGGCCCTGGGCTGAAGGGGACACTAAACTGCTGAGCCACCCGGGCTGCCTGAGAATTCACTTTTCTAACACGTTCTCAGGGAATGCTGGTGCTGCTGGTCTGGGGACCACACTTTGACAATCACTGTTCTTTCCTCCCCTGTAAAATGGGGTAACACTGCCTCACAGAAAGTACGGATGCACCTAGTAATCTTAGGGCAAGTACCCCTCCATGCTATTTTTCCCCCTCATAATGGGAAAGTCATATTAGAGGTAAACTGGCTGTTGGCAGTGGAGCTTCCTTTCTCTGTACCCATCTAATCCCACTAAGGTTGAATAATTAATGATTCCCTCCTTAAGAGTTTTTAGGATCTGTCATTACTTTCAAGAGCCTAGAATTCATTTTGTTGATTCCTGTCAACTTAGAGGTGCTACACACACACACACACACGCACACGCACACGCACACACACAAGTATTCTAAGGCCTTATTACTCAACTGTGCTCCACGGACCAGAGGCATTAGAACCTCCCATGAGTTTACTAGAAATGCAGAATTTCAGATCCTGCCTAAGGGCCTCTTGAATCAGAATTTAGATTTTATCAAGATCCTCAAATAATGCATATACTTAGACAAGTTTGAGAAATGTTGCACTAAGATACTTAAGGAATTCCCATGGCATACCTATAGGTTCAGCAATTATGATCCCTGAACACTACCACCATCTTATAGACAAATTGAAAAGATTATTGGAACAAACTTATGAGCTACTATTTACTCAGTATCTTCAATTAGGAAAGTATGAGAGTCACATGCAGATATAGAAAAGAAACAACTTACTAGTAGTTGTTAGCGTAAGACTTGCTCCTTCATAAGCTGTATTTTGTATTCAAATGGCAGCAGGTCTATAATATTAAACTCTAAAATCAATTAGCTCATTATTTCATTACTTATTACTGAAACCACTGGTTGTCTCATTGCCAATCTGTGCAATGCATTGCTTGGCGGGGGGGTTGTTAAAAACCAGTGAGGGCAACACTGACAAAGTTTCTTAAGCAGCACATGTGGTATACACCGAGAGCTAAAAGAAGGATTTCTATATTGAAAGCTGTAGTTATTTCAAATTACAAGACAAAGGAGATTTCAACTTAAAGATATAGAACTTTTATTTTATTTTAACTGAATAACATGCAACTGGTCTATGCTGCCACAAGACAACCCAATTAATGTGGGTAATATCAGAATTATTCTCCATTCAAACGTTTTGCTCTTGGAAATCCACCTCATCCAGAAGTCTACCCCAAACTTATCTCAGGGGCTCAAATCCCTAGTCCCTGCAGCAAAATCACAAAAAGGGAAAGATCAGTTTTTAAAACCCCCATACCAACTCTGATCCAACATAGGACAGGGCAAGCCCCCTATGCCGGTACACTTGGAATAGTCCAAACAGAGAGAGGAAAGCACAACTCCTTTGTTGGTAACAGGAGCCAAGATTCATTGGTTGAGTTTGGACTAAAAACCTTAAAAAAAAAAAAAAAAAAAAGTGCTATGTGAGCACAGTTTTCTTTGTTGCATCCAAGGCTCTTTATAGTCCTGTCTGGAGACAGGAGTGCAAAAAGCCCACATCCTATACCTGGCCCAAACTTGAGTACTGTTTTGAACAAAGCAATAGGTAATTAGCCACAAACTCCCAGTGAATGCTCACAATGATATATCTCACGTTTTTCTTTTGGGGTAGAAGGAGGAAAAAACTGGCACTGAGCCTTTTGTCCTCTTAAATTTAAAAGAAAAGAAAAATAAGAATTTCAATAGTAAATATATATAATATCACCAATAGTCAAACAAACAAAAAAAAAGGCCTGAGAATATACTATCAAAAGACTGAAAGCAGACAAAACCAAACAGAACGAAAAACCAAAAATCCAACCCTGCTCAAAGTCCAGAATTCACAGGCTCACAAAAAATTTGGCACTGAAAAGACAAATTTCCACATGTAAGGAATTTTATTCCCTGATCATCTGCTACGATTAAAACAGCACAGGCCTTTTCAGAGGGGTGGGAGGTGGGGGAACAATGAGATGGAGCTCACACTAGTTCTCACAACTACATATCCTAGAAAAAGTGGATTCTTTGGAGTTGATCAATCTTTTTAGGATGTAAGTTTTGAACCAGAAAAGGAAAATCAAGAAAGGGAAAAAATACTTTAGGAGAGCAAGTGCCACAGGAAGGGAGAAACTACAATTATGAGTTAGCCAACTTATAAGAGGTTCAGGAGCCTAAGCCCACAACCTTCTCTAAACAGAGAAAGACAGCACCAGGACTGGAGGTTGCATGGTGAAAGGCCCACAGAAACTTGGCTCAACTAGGGAAGGGTAAGATAAGCTTAAGCAATGGCTGGAGAATCACTTATAACTCAAAGTCTAAATTCTAATACCTCTCTAGGTCACCATAGAAAGCCTGTGACTTACAAACAGGAAACAAAGGAAGTGATGTGGAAGAGTCAAACCCCTCTGTAGAACAAATGGGACAAAATACCAAGAAGACTCTTGACTCTCTTCAGAGTCTCATCATCTGTGGGGCTTCTTTTCCACTGTTCAAATGTATAAAACAACCATTGTAAAAAAAGTTTCTCAACGTCTGTAACATCTTAGGTTGGTACTATTTCCACCTTGAAAGTGTGTGTGTGTTTTTTTTAAAGATTTGACACACACACAACACACACACACACACACATACACGGAGAACGAGCAGGTGTGGGGAGGGGCAGAAGGAAAGAATCTCCAGCAGACTCCCTGCTAAATAGGGAACCTGATACCAATCTCGATCTTATGACCCTAGGATCATGACCTAAGCCAAAATCAAGAGTCAGACGCTCAACCGACCGAGCCACCCAGGTGCCCCAAAAGTGGTTTTTAAATGTTTCTTCATCTGCATCTTCACAACTCCACATACACATAAAAAATGGATATTTTACATCCATTCCATAGATCAAGAAACTCCCCACCAGAGGTGATGTGACTTTCATCCAAGATCTCAAAGCTCATTTCTATAGCATACGGCCCAAATAAGGACCCACGTCCTGACTTTAGTTGTAGTGTTCTCTATACTCTGCTACTCAGAGTGTGTGCCACAGACCAGCAGCACGGCCTCACTTAGGGATGAGTCATGTGCACACTCAAGTTCAAGGAGCACTGCTCTGTATGAGATTACGAAGCCTCTTTACAGTAATAGCTCTATCTCTAGATTTGGAGCCAAAAACTCTTACCTATGCAGCCTTCCTCATCCACAAAGGTTTTTGATTTCAGCACCCGTTTTCGTTTTCTTTTTTCTCCACTTGAGCTCTTTAAAAAAAAAAAAAAAAATCACAGGGAGATCAGAGGTTACAACATCCAGCCAACCAATTAATCTATAGAGAAGAATAACAAAAGCTTTTTAATCTATAACAATCACTCTCCAAATATTTATTCCATGATGATAAAAAGTTGAATGAGGAACTCTACCCATTTCCTTTCAGGACTAGTCCTACCACTCAGACAAGTTCTGTTCTTATACACGCAAGCTGGATGTTTAATTGTTTATGAGATGAGAAGCACATTCAGCAAAGAACTATGTTCATTTGGGGATGCCTGGGTGCTCAATAGTTGAGCTTCTGCCTTTTGGCTCAGGGTGTGATCCTGAAGTCCCAGGATCGAGTCCCACATTGGGCACTCTGCATGGAGCCTGCTTCTCCTCCCTCTTCCTATGTCTCTGCCTCTCTCTGTTGTCTCTCATCAATAAATTCAAAAATCTAAAAAACAACAACAAAACTGTTCATTCAGTCAACAAACTTTGGTTGAGTAGTGTCGGCCCCATGGCTGAAAAGACCAATAGGACAAGGACTCAGTCGGGGAGAGAAATAAGACAAACAGACCTCCGCAGTTCACTGTGGTAAGGTCTTTAATGGAGGGCGGTGGCAGACATTATGGGAGCAAAAGGGAAGGCCCCTAAACCACATGAGAGGTCTCCAAGGCATCCCCCCCTTGCTGTAGATACTTGCTATTTCAGCCTCGACACTGCAACATTGCCTCCATCTAATTTAGTCTCACATAGGTTATTACTAGTATCAATTTCCTTTCATCTTCACTGGTCTTTTATCCATTTTCTCTTCAGCTAATGAATAAATCAGTGCAAAATTTAAATAACAGTCTTAATATAATTAAGGAAAACTAATAGTCATAAAAGGGGAAAAAAAAAAAAACTTGTTAGCACCCCTTTCCTCAACTCTTCATTATCTACACTAATAGATACAGACAAGGTGCAGTTGAAGATCATTCAAAACTGTATTTCCCCATTTGTTACCAGCTTTTCTCACCTTGCCCTGTTCCAGGAGAGTTCATGAAGAGCAATAAATGTATATAAGTTGCAAGCAAGACCTTATTTTGCACAATTTCAACAGGAGTTGGGTAGCACAGCAGTCCTGATGCTAGAAGTCATGAAAAACAAAACTCCCAGGCCTGACCTCTGCAACCTTCCTAGGATTCTGCCCCTTTAGCCAAACTCTCACTTCAGGTGAGAAGAGAGGGAATGCCAGTCTATAGTACCTACAGAAGAGCAAAATGAGACAAGAGCCCTCTACTGGTATCTGTGAAATGTACAGCAGCATCTGATTCAGCAAAGGAGTTTCAGATCCTTGGGAGACAAAGGACAGATGGAAAGGCAACCATCCCAGTACAGTTTTACCTTGACGGAAGGAGGCTCTGGCTCAGTCTTTGGCACTGGTTCAGGAGGTGGAGAAGGAGGAGGAGGTGGGGATGGTGACTCAGCTTCATAATCCCCAGGAGAATCTGCTATAACTGAAATAATGAAATAAGCTTAGATAAGAGAGAGAGCTGTGGTACTATGTGGTACAATACCTTCTCCAGTGGCTTTTTAAACTTCCACATCCAACAAAAGACATTTTGCAAGCAGTAATTCATGACAACCAAGGGCTCTGCAGTTATATATCTTTAAAATACACTTTTTCTTCAGGCATCTAGGTAGCTCAGTCAGTTAAGTGTCCGACTCTTGGTTTTAGCTCAGGTCATGATCTCATGGGTTGTGGGATGGAGCTCCCTCTGGGTCTCTGCCTGAAGATTCTTTCCCTCTGCCCCTTCCCCTGCTCACTCTCTGTCTCCTTCTCTCCTTGGAATAGATAGATAAATCTTTAAAAAAAAAAAAAAAAGAAACACATTTTCTTAATTTTATACAAAGAAAACGAGAGAATTAAGAATTACTAAAGCTGGAATATACCTTAGAGATCATCTTATCTAAACTTTTTACTTTACAGGAAAGTCAGGATATAAAGTTGTTTTACAAATATCTGTTGATCATGTACATGTGTCATGTATTCCGCTTGTATTTCATTTTTTCTCACAACAACCCTAAGAGACAAATATTATTATTCACACATTACAGTTGAGTAAAAAGAGATTCAAAGAGGTTAATTAACTTGCCAAGATCACAGAGCTTGTAATTGAGGCAAGAGGTTTTCAACCTCAGTCAGTCTGATGCCACAGCCTTACTATCCCAACTATCCTGTGTTGCCTCACCATTAAGGGCAGACATTTTCTTTAAGTGGATATAATGCTCGGATTATACCAAATATTCCATGCTCGGGTTATATCACAGTCTTTGGGACTGTGATATAAAGATTATTTGCAATCACCTAACATGTTAGATCAAAAATTCCCAGCTGACTTTAAGAGCATAAACTTTAGAAGAAAAACCACTTTGAAATATTCACAATTATAATTCTAACAACTTAAACTGGCTCAATATTGTATAGGGCAATTATTTCTAGTAATTTTGGTACACTGTTCTCCTACAGTGAGATTGGCAGGAAAGAACACTTTTAGGAAAGAAATATTGACCTGGAAGTGGTATCACCCGAGAAGAGAGAGAATCACCAGAAGGATCCCACCATTCCGGAACAGTTCCAGAAATACTGGTCTTGTATAAAGTCCATGAGAGAGGAAGTGAAAATCCTCAGCTGACCTATTGCTTAATCATCACAAAGAAATTGCTGGTAAAAAGACTGGGTAGCTGCTTAGCCTCACCTGCTCCCTGAATCTCCTGGCTGTATTCAAATTCTTAGCACAAGTCTTGGATCTGAAATTCTCCCAACTGATTAGGTCAGTGTTAAAAATTATGACACTGGAGGGTTCAAGGCCAAATGACCTAAAGAGGTGAAGTACAACAAGAGCCAGAATGAAACAATAAATTATACACTTCAGTATGAAATGGGCCCCAAAACTTTATAAGCTCTGGGAAGCAAGAGTCAGAAACATATGAGGAAAGTGGTCCAGCTAGCAACCCAGCTGTGGGAAGCTAGAGAACATGACAGGAGCTCAAGTAAGCAAGAGCAAAGTCAAATAACAGAACCAAGCTTCTATTTTTCTAAAGGTATAGCAATTAAGAAAACTGTGTCACATGTTTTACAGGGGCAGGAGGAAAGTTTACACAGTGAGGAAGCCAAAGAAAAGGAATCCAGAGTACTCACAGTAATAAATTTAGTTTTAATTCTATTTCCACTTCAGTAACCACAAAAACACTTAATCCTAGTGGCACCCTCTAAGACCCCTCTCACGACACTGTATGGAACTGTTTGTTTATCTAGCTCCCCCTCTGACTCTAACCTCCATAGAGGCAGAGACACCACAATTCCCCTGGCACTGAACACAGTATTTTTAATAAAGGAAAACAATCATTTTCTGAACTAAATTTGGGATGAGGGGCTTCTGGGTCAAAGAAGAGTCAGCATAAACGTCCCTCTCCCTTCCCACATCCCCCAAAAGAGAATCATTACAATGATGGTGATGGCAAAGGAATGAAATGCTGTGAACCTGCCCCTCCACCCCTATCCCCACTATAACAGGGAAGAGAAAAGAGAGAGCCAGGAACTTGTAATGAATAAGAATTTTCAACAAATTCCCAGAAGATGGAAGGCAGATGGGAGAAAAGTCGACAAGAGAAGCATCAGTCAATTAGATGAGTCAGACAGGAAAGGTTACTATCTATTACAAAACTTCTATTTTATTTAATTTTTCAAATTGTGTCTCACTTTAAGAAAATCTTTTAAGTAAAATATTTTAAGGAAGGAAGGATGGGGAAAACAACTAGAATCTTCTGGGCTTTACAAACATTAATCATTCATTTTCATAATAACCCAACAAAAATCACTATTTCCATTATTTTATTTACCTGAGATTCAAAGATTTTTAAAAATTTGGCCACATTCATATGCTATAACCCATGTTTATCTACTTTAGTTTTTACCATCAGGGCATTCTCCCTTGATATATTTTTAGAGACATAAGCATAAGGAATGTTTTACATTAGTGTATTTTAAAAATATTTGTAATGAATTTGCAGCCCTTCAGATGAAAAGGTACTCAGATGGTAAATGCTAACACTTACCCCAGGAAAGCAACCTTTATCGGGGCAGAATAAGAACTGTGGTAAAACTAATTTCAGGGATCCAGCAATGTAATCACTGTTTAATCAATGAGTTCTATGGCAGAGAGAGATAATTACAATTCCTGGAAATCAGTCATAGGTTCCTAGGAAATTTTTTAAACTATTTATATGACTCTAAAAAGAGGAAGGTCATTTGCTTAACATTCTCCATAAGCAATTTGCAAAAACTGAAAATGTCAGCAAAAACTTAAACATATCAGTTAAACCTATTTCTTTCTAGCAATGTGGACATTACTCTTAATGTGATTTCTTTCTGGGTCTGGCCTCTCTTGCTTTATAAACAGAGTACGTAGAATTGCTAAAGGTGCTATGACTGCCATGAAGAGAAACAAAGGAAAAGTCCCCTGAGTAGTTAAAGATGAAGTTGAACAGAATTTCTAAGAGACTTACTATTGTTTAGCACTTACAGAACACCTCCATAGAAAAAGTGGGGTGAACTGTAAGAAAACCTGCTATATCAACCACTGTCCTGGCACTGTTGATGTATCTTACTTGATGTTCATAAAAAACCTACACAGTGTGCGATAACATCCTCAATTTAGAGATAGGGAAACAAGGAAGTGGAGAAATTAAACAATCTGCCTAAAGTCACACAGTAAGTGGCAGAGGTAAGATTTAAACCCAGGTCTGTTTGACTCCAAAGTCTCTGCCATTTCCCTTACTCCTGTTGCTCATCTACTAATTTCTAGCTGAAGTCAGCATACTGAATAGTATATACTGGTAATAAAATGGTAATAGGTTAGAGACTATGTGAAGGTTTAAAATAAAAGCCCATTGGCTTTGAGACAAACAATTCAGGAATAAAATGGCAAAGGTTTATGTATTTAGTCAGATCCTAATTATCTTTTCTAGATAAAAAATCTGAGCCTCTCATCTATAGTCTTATTATTTTTTAAAGATTTTATTTATTTATTCATGAGAGACATAGAGAGAGAAAGAGGCAGAGACATTGGCAGAGGGAGAAGCAGGCTCCATGTAGGAAGCCCGATGCGGGACTTGATCCCGGGACTCCATGATCACGCCCTGGGTCAAAGGCGGTGCTAAACCACTGAGCCACCCAGGCGTCCCTATATTATCTATTATTATGGGTTATCCACTTCTATCACATTTCTTCTCTCTTCTTTCCAAACTAATAGCCCCACTCATATTTCTAATCACCCACAGGTACTATTTTTGTGGGCTAAGGATCAGAACTACAGAGATATTTCAGAAGTACATAATGAGTGCTTAACCACAGTAATTCCTTGACTTAGAGGTGACTCCTTTCACGAAAGTATCTAGTTTACCTTTTCTAGTACATTAGGCTGCTGGCTTGAAAGACTCTTCCAGAATCTTCCCCAAGGCCTTTTCCTGGTTGAAATAGGGAAGACTATTCCAATTAGCACATATCTCTGTTACTTCCTAATTATTTTCCCCATGTATCTGCATGGAGTTGCCTCCATTTCTCCATAATTCTTAACTAGTCAGAATGTTTCTTGATGGTTCTTGTTGCATCCACATGTTTGGGTATCTTCTTTTCAGTAGTCTTGGTTAAAGCATTTTGATAAAGCACATGCAATGAGTATATAGCAACTGTCGCTCTGGGATGCTCACAATGCCCTATTTCTACCTATTCCAAAGTCATTAAATAATCACAGCTCTGGTAGGCACTATACCTCTCACAGGATATCAAAGGCCATAAACTCCATGGGTGACAGGCACTAAGGAGGGCACTTGATGGGATGAGCACTGGGTGTTATATGTTGGCAATTGAATTTAAATTAATAAAAAAAGCCTATAACCTCCAACATGTAAGCATGGCTATTAGGATCTAAATCCATTGAAGAGTCAAAGATGTACCTCTATCACAGATTTAATTTCCTTGTGTAATTTCTTAGGTCTGTTCATCTCTTTTGCATTACAGTCATTTGTTTATACAATTTGGTTTTTCACTCATTTGTACATATACCGTTGCTGAGTTGCTTTGGGGAAGCCTCCTCTGCCATTTTCAGATCTTCCAGCAGTTTCTGGTAAGAGTAGAGTCTAGCCAGTTTATTTTGTCCCACAACAGCAGAACAGTTTTTTTTTTCCATATTTGTTATTCTTCTTTAATCTCTTTTAGCATCAGTTTGTCTTTGTACCTTTTGCTGAATTCCTTTGGACTAGATTTAGATTTCTCTAACCCCTCAAAATCTTTTATACCCAGCATGGCAAAAAATCATGGAGAACTGATTACAGAAACTCAAGCTTTTCATCACTGTTCTCAAAGCAGGGTAGAAGTCATCTGGCGTATCAGTTCAACCAAGGCATCTTTCTCCATAGCAGCCTATTCTTTCTTTACACCTTCATTTACACATTTACACTCTTTGGGAAGAGATCTTGGTATTAGAATACTTGATATTCTTTGAAAAGGCACATTAATTTTCCAGGTAAGAATCTTGTCCTTATTCTATTTATCTTAAAATAGAGCCCACAGCCTGAAACTGAAAGGGTTTATGGTTCCCTTTCAACAATGAACTATAGATTTTTAATCTTAGCACAGTTATACTTATGTGGTGCAGAACACCACTGTACCACCTCCACCCTTGATGCCTACCATATTACCCATTTTAAAAGACTGACATGAAGTTGGCCAAAAGCATATCCCCATTTCATTTTCTAAAGAGAAAAGGTCTTTGATAATATATATAATAATAATCCTTATTCTCTTTCATATTTGTTATTTTGGCACATTACCAGAAAATGACAGTTCTGGTCAAAAGGCTAATGGAGACTTTAATGGTGCTATATGTCTCACAAAACTAGGATTGCTACTGTTACTGTGATCTATAATAAATTACTTCTTAACTCCCTGAGCATCATAAGAATTGACTCCTGTTACGGACTGAATGTTTGTGCTCCCCAAAATTCATATGCTGAAGCTCTAATCCTTAAAGTGATGTTATCTAGAGGTGAGGCCGTGGGGGAAGTAATTAATGGAATGAGATTACTGTCCATATAAGAGAGAGGATTTCTCTCTCTACCACGTGAAGATATGGCAAGAAGGTATCCTACAAAATAGGAAGAGAGCTCCTCATCCAGAACTACACATCAGACAGTGCCTTGATTTTGGATTTCTCAGTCTTCAGAACTGTGAGGAACAAATTTGTCTTATTTAAGCTATCCAGTGTGTGGTATTTTTGTTATAGCAGCCTGACTGAGACAATCCCATTAGCCAAAAATTAATAGCAATGCTCACCTTCATCTTCACTGCTATCAGACTCAGGAAGTTTGATTCTTCTCCTCTTTTTCTTCATATTTTCAGTTTCTTTTGTTTCATCATCAGATAACTCCACTCGCTTCCCCCTGTTACTATTCAGGAAAAATTTAAGCATGTTACACAAAATAAAAATATGAGTATTTATATGCTATTATGAGTCTTGCTTCATAACTCATGGTCTTAATTCCAGAAGACAGAAGAGTCAAAGTAGACTAATAAGGATTCTTTTTAAGGATATACTGTTGACAACCTAGTCTCTTCATGGGGTGACCAGAATTAAACATTTTTCTAGCTCTCTATATAGATCATTAGAAGCTACTCACCAATTCATAAAGAATCACTACAAATTCCTTCTTACTTCTATTGGCATTTCAATCATTCAACAAGCATTAAATAAGCAGCTACTACGTATACAGAGGCTCTTTGCTAAACACCGAGGATGAAAGATGAAGAAAATACTGTTCTCAAGAAGCTCTGGCAAGAGAAATAAAAACCAATACACAGGAGACAATGTGATAAATATTACTGGATGAATAAAATGCTATGGGACAAAACTCTTATTTGAAAACTGAAAGCTAAGTGGAAGTGTATCAGATAAAAAAGGGAGATAAATATTTTAAAGAGAAATATGGGCAAAGGTATAGACTTAAGACCTTAAGGTGATTCTAATGACATAATAAAAACCTAGACTCTATCTTGACATTAGTTAGCTCCTCTGGATACTCTATCACACTACTCAAATATGTATGAGACATAGTTTTTATCTTCAAGTAACTTACTTCTTATGTAACTTTAAATATCAATTTACCTTTCTAACTCAAGCTAGAAAAAAAAAACAAATTAAACGCCAAATGAGTAAGAAAAAATAACAAAGAGCAGAAATCAATGAAATAAAATAGAAAAAATTAAAGCCAAAAATTGTTATTTTGGGGCTAACGATTAATAAATTTAATAAACCCTTTTATAACCCTGATTAGAAGAAGACAAAACTATATATTGCCAATATTAGGAATGAAAAAATGAAGGAATCTGTAGTGATAAGTACAGATTCTACAGATACTCAAAGAATAAAGCTGTATTAGGAACTTTATGGCAATAAACTCAACAACTTAGAATAAATTCCTTTAAAAAGATAAGCAAAACTGACCCAACAAGAAACAAGAAAATTTGAATAGCTCTATTTTTAAAAATCAAATAAATAAAATAAACCTTCCCACAAAGAAAACTCTGGGCTCGGATTCACTGGTGAATTTTATCAAACCTTTAACGAAAAAAAAAAATAATGTATATCTTATACTCTTTCAGAAAACAGAAGGACACTGCTCCCAACTAATTTTATGAGGCTAGCATAACTTTGATACTGAAATCTGATAAAGACATTATCAGAAAAGAAAATAACTGATGTGTAGCCCTCACAGATACAGTGGCAAAAATATCCTTATAATATTAGCAGATAGCATCCAACAATTTATAAAAAGGATAACCTATTATGACCAAAGTGAGGTTTATCTCAAGAATGCAAGGTTGGTTTAACATTTTAAAACCAATTAAGGTAAATTCCCCACCTTAACAGTAACATCAAATGATCATCTCAATAAATGTAGAAAAAGCATCTGTCAAAATTCACCCACTCATACAACACCTCTCTGCAAACTAGGAATAGAAAAGGATTGCCTCTGTCTGGTAAAGGGCATCTACTAAAAACATACAGTTAACATCATACTTGGTAATGAAATGGCTGTAACCTGGCTATAGCCATCAACCATGAGTGCCTTTCCCATGGGATAGTGACATTTTAATCCAACCACATCACATATTCCTAGGAGGTAAGGCCCACTGGACAGAGCCTTGACCCTTTGGAACTTCAGCATTTTGTTGATGTTTTCTACTAGAGTAGCCCCAGTCTTGCTACAAAAGTCAAGTATTTCTGGGCCTATCAGTGCTGACAGTGTCTTTAGAATTTCTTTCAACAGACTAATTCCTACCAACTATGAGGTAGTGTCTCAAATTCCTGGATCCATTTTTAACAGCTTGTGTGCTTTTTATTTTCTTTTCTAATTACATTTTACCACTTGAAAAATAAACTCATTGATATAAAAAGAAAACAAAGAACTTTTTCTCTTAAATTTAACTGGAAACAGCAACCCTTCACTTGGCAATCTGAAGTGCAAAACAGACACAATCAGGCACACTTATGCTATGTCCACAAATTTAAAACAAAGTAAAGAAAAAAAGACAATCAATTTAGATCGATGGGGCCCAAAACTCTGGCTTTGGGCTCTAAATCATCTAAACTGGCTGATTCCACAGTTCTACTTCACTAGATAAGCTACTTAGCTTCTCTCTTCATTTTGGTTATACAGCTGTATCCCTAAGGCATTAAGTGGGATTTAGTACTCAACTGAAAACTGCATGTCAATAAGCCCAAACAGACCTTCTCACCCCCAGCAGAGACGCTCTTCTCCTACAGGCAACAAAATTTTCCTACCTTTTTTTTTCCTTCTGCTGCATCTTAACAGGCTCTGCTTTTTTGCTGGATTTCTTCAGGCCTGTAGGGACTGCCAGCTTTGGTTCAGTGACAGACACTGGAGGTTGCTCCACTATTTTTTCTTCTTTAACTGCTTGTTCTGAATCCAAATTGACTTTAAGTTTATCTACAAATACAGTATAGCAGATGATATATAACCTCACCGTGCAATATTAATCTATCATTCCTCTGACAGTCTACTAAGTGCCAAGTAATTTGTTAGAGGCAGAGGCTAAAGGGATAAAAAACAGTCCTGTCTTAACAGAACTCAGGGTCTAGTCAGAGAACATTTCTCCTTTCCAACTACCACCCTACCTATAACTGTTTTCATTTCTGCCTCTTGCTAATCCCTCATTATATCACAGCCCCCAGGCCAAATAATAGTAAAAGCAGGGCTTACAAAAAGCAAATACAACTTTATGAGGTAACATCATTCTTATTTATTTGATGAGAAAATTAAGAGTCTGAGGGATAAAAGATGTGTCCCAAGAGCACAGTTTTCAAATAGTGACAACAGAAATTCATACCAAGATCTTGTTTTCTATCTTCTTAAACCTGGATACTCTTATTATCTCACTACTATCTTAATGATATATAATTAAAAGACTACTTTGGAATCAGAAAAGTTTGATTCAAATTGTTTTACTCTGGGTAAGTGACCTAAAGGTCAATCTTCTCTAAAAAAAAAAAAAAAAAAAAAAAAAAAAAAAAAAAAAAAACAAACTGAAGTAATACTTATGAGATTACTTTAAGGATTAAAAAGGATTAGTATGTGAAGTTACATGACTTATCCAAGGTAACACTGATAAAAAAGGCTGAGTCAAGATTTGAATGTAGGTCACTTTAACCCCTCAAAATCCTTACCTTTTTCTCTACACCAAGCTGAAAAACACAAAAACAACTACTATGCTGTGCAGAGGACTAAGAAATGCAAGCAAGATGGGCCTAGCCATCTGAGAAATTATATATATAAGAATAGCCTTTGTGCTATAATGAATAATAGTTTTTTTCAAGAGAAGTCACAAAATACTCATACAAAGCTGGGAACAGCTAACGTTCTTCAATAAGTAGCTTTGGTTATATGCTGTAAAATAGCTTAAACCAGCTATAGTATATATATATATATATAAAAAAAAAAACATTGATACCTTAGCCTTAGCCATTATACACTGCTTAGTATAACAATTTATAAAGTATTTGAAAGAACAGATGATGGATAAAAGTATAACATGCAATCTGTTTATATTTAATTTTTTTTGAAGACTTTACTAAGAATTCTGAATGGTGGAATCTATCAGAGAATGACGGCATTCTCCCCTGCCTTTTCAAAACTGATCTTCTCAAGTATCAGTACTCCTCAAACTTTTATACCAAATTGTACGAGAGTAAACATGCATCGCCAGGAGATCGAGTCAGTATGATATATAACCTCACCGTGCAATATTAATCTATCATTCCCGATAGTCTACTATGTGCCAAGTAATTTGTTAGGAACAGGGACTAAAGTGATAGTCAAAAACAAAACAAAACAAAACAAAACAAAAACACACACACACACACACACACAAAACAAAAAAAACCCAGTTCTCTAAAGTTGCATGTATATCCTTAAAGTTTATGCACATTTTGAATTCTGTTACATGGGACAGCCTGGGTGGCTCAGCAGTTTACCACCTGCCTTTGGCCCAGGGCATGATCCTGGAGTCCTGGGATCCAGTCCTGCATCGGGCTCCCTGAATGGAGCCTGATTCTCCCTCTGCCTGTGTCTCTGCCTCTCTCTTTCTCTGGGTCTCTAATGAATAAATAAATAAAATCTTTTTAAAAAATGAATTCTGTTACAGAATTTCTATCACATTGATAGCAGTTGTTTTAAAATTACAAAAAACTGTTAACTATTTCCTCCCTCCCTCTTGGGATAAGGAAAGTGAGGCTATTGCATTGAGTTTACCAATTGCAAGAAACTGATGTTAATTAAAATACCAGTGACCAAACAGTTTCAGTACCCAGAGTTTTTACTCTTTGTTGTGGTTTCACAGTATTTGAGGAACTCTCAACTCATTCACATATGCAACTACAATTGGCCAATTAGCTGGCAAAGAGGCAGTTCACTGAAACATTCTCAGACTACGGTTAAGGAAAATGTAATCATATTTCTTTCTTTTAATCTTAATGATCAAGTCATTTGTAGCATTTGACTAATAAAAAGCATCTCCTAGGGCAGCCCGGGTGGCTCAGAGGTTTAGTACTGCCTTTGGCCCATGGAGTGATCCTGGAGACCTGGGATCAAGTCCCACATCAGGCTCCCTGCATGGAGCCTGCTTCTCTCTCTGCCTGTGTCTCTGCGCCTCTTTCTCTGTGTCTCTCATGAATAAATAAAATCTTTAAAAAAAATAAAAATAAAAAATAAAAGCATCTCCTTCTTATACTCAAGGAAATATGAAACACCTTGATAAGATACAGATGACCTCTTAATTTCGTCATCAAAGCTGTAATTTTTCTCACATACTAAGCATTAAAGTTCTTATTAATGAGATAATTCACATACCAAAAAATTTACCCTTTTAAAGTGCAAAATTTTTTTAAAAAGTGTAAAATTCAGTGGTTTTTAATTGTGCAAACATCACCACTGTCTAATTTTAGAACATTTTCATCACCCCAAAAAGGAACCCTGTACCCATTAGCAGTCACTCTCCAATCCCAACCCAGCCCATGACACTAATCTACTAATAATCTACATTCAGTCTCTAAAGATTTGCCTATTCTGGAAATTTATATAAATGGAATTATATAGCATGTGGCCTTTCCTGTCTAGCTTCTTTCATTTCACATGTTTCAAAGTTCATCCATATTATAGTATGGGTTCATTCCTTTTTTTTTTTTTTTTAAGATTTTATTTATTCATGACAGAGAGTGAGAGAGAGAGAGAAAAAAAAAAAAAAAAAAAAAAACAGGCAGAGGGAAAAGCAGGCCCTGTGCGGGAGCCTGACATGGGACTCGATCCTGGGTCTCCAGGATCACACCCCAGGCTGAAGGCGGCACTAAACCGCTGGGCCACTGGGGCTGCCCTCATTCCTTTTTTTACGGCTCAATAATATTTCATTGTGGGGCACCTGGGTGGCTCAGTCAGTTGAGCATCCGACTTTGGCTTAGGTTGTGATCTTGAGGTCCTGAGATCAAGCCCTGCATCAGGCTCCCCACTGGGTGCACACACATGCACGTGCTCACTCTCTCTCTAATAAATACAATCTTAAAATAAATAATAGTAATACTCCATTGTGTGGTTATATCACATTTTGTTTATTCATTCATCAGATGATGGACCTTTGGGTTGTTTCACTTTTAGGCTATTATGAATAATGCTGCTATGAACACTTTTGTACAAGTGTCTGTGTGGACATATAGTTTTAATTCACTTGAGTAGATATGTAGGAGTGGAAGTGTTGGATAATTGTTTAACTTTTTGAAATACTGCCATACTGTTTTTAGAGCAAGCATATCATTTTATATTCTCCACAGCAATGTATGTGGGTTTGACTTCTCTACATCCTTGCCAACACTTGTTATTGTCCAGCATTAAGTTTTAAATGCTTCAAAGTCCCCACAACTCTTTTCATCCAACTGTCTTCATTTTCATTGCAATGATCTTGTCATGTGTCAAATACAATAAAAATATTGTTTTATTTTTATTATTTTTTAAAGATTTTATTTATTTATTCACGAGAGAGAGAGAGACAGAGACAGAGACACAGGCAGAGGGAGGAGCAGGCTCCACACAGGGAGCCTGAAGTGGGACTCAATCCCGGGTCTCCAGAATCAGGCCCTGGACTGAAGGCGGTGCTAAACCGCGGAGCCACCCGGGCTGCCCAATATTCATCGTTTTAGTCTAAACATTCATCCTTAAAAAAGATCTGTTCAATAAATCAACTTTAGAAGCCATTCTTTTTTTTTTTTTTTTTTTTTAGATATTATTTATTCATGAGAAACACAGAGAGAAAGGCAGAGACACAGGCAGAGGGAGAAGCAGGCTCCATGCAAGGAGCCTGATGTGGGACCAAGGCAGGCACTAAACTGCTGAGCCATCCAGGAGCCCTGGATCCTTTTTAAAGCCATTCTTTTTATTAGGTAAGTATATCTTTTATTTTATCCAGTTTCCCCACTCTATTATTGTTATTGTCTGCCTAGCAATTACGATCATTAAGTATTTTATTCTTTATTTATTTGTTGGTCTCTACTAGTATTTAAGGACAAGGGCAGAGATCTCACCCTTTGGAGAGATTTTTCCATTGTATCACCATGCATATTAGCACCAAGTACACAGTAGTTGCTCAGTAAATATGTCCTAAATAAACACATGAATAAATAAGTGTATACTTCTGTATGGCTTGACTTTTTTATGACTAGGAAAAATTCATGGCTTATATATTTTAGAAATAAATTTTTTTTTTTTTTTAGAAATAAAAATTTTTAAATTCACTGGTTACAAAGGCACAAAAAAAACAAAACAAAAGTGGACCTAAAAGTCACCAAGAAACCACATAATCTGATTCAGTTCAGTGGACCAGTATCAGCCATGCAAGCCAGTGACCTTAGCACCATCAATTTTCACAGAAGTAGGGAGCCCTCCTTGTGCACTCTGCCTGCAATACAACATGCTTACCAATAACCTGAAAGTATCAAATTTTCCATATACTTTCAGAACACAAAAACCTTCTCTGATAGTTTTTACGGCAAACAAACACCATCTCCCCAAAAGCCTCCTCCAACCACTAATTTGACCATCATGGGAAAGGAGAATTCTGACTAATTTTGCTTGCATAGGCATGTAACAAAATGCCTTACCACAAGATCTTTGTAAAACTGATGGTCCAAGAGAGTGTGCCATAATTATCCTGCGGCTCCTGAATTCTTTCTGGTATTATGCCACATACCCTCGGGGGATGTGTACTTGGTATGAGAAGTATGAAAATATGTGACTACTGGTTCTTTCCATATGAATTCTTATTTTAAAAAAAATTTAAATAAAGGCAATTTTGTTTTCTCAAAAAGTATTATTTTCAAACGGCCAGTACCATCTGGGCCCTTCTAATTCATACTGAAGTCTAGTTCATTACCAGGAGTAATTTGCAAAAAAATAACTATAGAAAGTCAAGAGATTTGTTTTTGCATCCCCCTGGGGAGACAGGGGTAATAATTAATGATGGTCACACGAGGCAAGCTGACCCTACCACCTAGGATATTAACCTCAACACTGTACTGTTTAACCAAGCAGCCTCCCTTCTATTTTGTCACCCATTTTCAAAAGCTCTATGAAACAAATTCTCTTTTCAAGGCAGAAAGTCAAAACAGGAGTAGTAAACTACCCTCCAAGAGATCTAAACTGAACTCAGCTCACCCATAAAATCAAATCCACTGTTCCAGTTGGATTATTTCCTTTTTTTTTTTTTTTTTTTATTTATTTATGATAGTCACACAGAGAGAGAGAGAGAGAGAGAGGCAGAGACATAGGCAGAAGGAGAAGCAGGCTCCATGCACCGGGAGCCCGACGTGGGA
Source organism: Canis lupus dingo (assembly GCF_003254725.2). Taxonomy (NCBI): domain Eukaryota; kingdom Metazoa; phylum Chordata; class Mammalia; order Carnivora; family Canidae; genus Canis; species Canis lupus. The sequence continues at coordinate 23,989,023 of NC_064263.1, forward strand.
TTCGATCCCGGGTCTCTAGGATCGCGCCCTGGGCCAAAGGCAGGCGCCAAACCGCTGCGCCACCCAGGGATCCCAGTTGGATTATTTCCATTCAATATACTACTGGTGAGGAGACTGAAAATTTATGTTAGGATGCAGGAAGGCTACAATGATATACTAGATGGGCAAAAACTGGACAGGGTGCCTTTTACCTCAAATATGTTATTATACTAACATTTATGGATTAATCAAAGGAAGGTAAAAATATGCTTACTCATAGCAGCTTTTCCAAAAAAATTGCTCATCACATTCCCTTTTCCTGGTGCCTTGTTGCCTACAGAAGATACCTAAAAGCAGAAAACACATGATTTTTTTTCTAGTATCTAGGCTGTTCTTCAAGTGGTAATCGTAAACAATCTCTTCAATAGCAGGGCACAGTGTCATGATGGCACAATCACTACATAATCATGCCAAAATGTGTCGGCATTAGATTTAAGAACAAATCCAGGCCAGAGCCTCCGATGTTAATCTCCAAAGTTTAGTTGCTCATAGTTCTTACAGACTTACTATCCATGAATGTGTCTAAACTTTTGAGTATATTTAAAAACTACTTAGTTTTATGGAATTAAAACAGATCAAAGGCAATATGGTACACAAGGGGTGGGTGGTGGAGGGGAGAACCTCTAAAATGTTACATTTGTAATAATCACAAGTGGATCTGAATGCTGGTTGTGCCACTTAATAGCAATCTGATACCCAGGCAAATCACTCAAAAAATCTAGCACTTAGTTTCACCACATACAAAATGGAGATCTCTCCTCCTCACTGAACTGTTAGGATTTAAGCAAAGATCAAACTACTGGCACACAGTGTTTTCTCTCCACTCCCCTCTCCTTTCCCAAAGTGGAAGTTGTAAAATCACAATGAAGGGATTAACAGTAATAACAATAGTTATGCTTTTTGGGAGTATTTTTAAATAGTTTTTTAATGAGACTTCTTAACTCGGTGTACTTCAAGTTACTTTATATGAGTGAATAATAAAAAACTAAGGGAAGCAGATAAAGAAAAAAGCGAAAATTCAGAAAACAGAACAGGAATGTTAAATATACTAAGAAGAAAAGCATACATGGCATAGTTCAGAATATAAGATGTTCCCAAAATGATGTATTGCTAATACGCAATTCCTTGAACTTTGTAATTTTCAAGTATTTTTGTATGCTTTATTTCAATTGGCTTGTACACAACAATTTTGCAATGTGCACAGGGCCATTTTATAGAAGAAATGGAGGGATTTGGGGAGAAGCTTTATTGAAAGAAAAAGGACTATTTCAGATGAGAATATCAAGAATTAAAGGATTCAGACTAAAGTAGAAAAACTAGAACATATTATTATATATCAGAACCTTATGTGATTAAATTACTACCACTAGAACTATAATGCTTTTCTAGTTAACCATTTTGAGCTACAAAGACATACCTTTAAAGAAGACTTACATTTGTTACCTCTTTAGTCTCTGTTTTGGTTTCTTTGTTGACATCTTGGGTTTTAGAAACAGCTTTAGAGGCAAACATTCCCATTATTCCTTTGGGCTGCTGTAAAATCTGTTTGGAGGTAGGTGGACTGTGACCATTGGTTGTCAACTCATGATTGGCTGGTGTCTCACTTTGTACTTGAAGATTTGACTGCTCAAACTTTTCAGAAGATGAGGATTCAGCAGGAGCTCTGGGCACTGCAGCTGCACACTGTATGGCACTAAATCTGAGGTCACAGAGGTTACATTAGTTTCAAAGTCTTGCTTCTTCCACATAATACTTTCTAACTCTAATACTATTAAATTAGAAAATTTTATAACTAAAATGGATTTTAGAAATTACTTTGCACAAAACTCTTATTTAGATACAAAACAAGTATTGGAGAGACACTGAAGGACTTGCCCTAGATTATACGTCTAGTTAATAACAGAACTGGAACTGTTCTACTGTACCATTTTGAGTATCTTTACTTTTCTCAAGAAAGTATATTAATTCAAAACAATAAGGACACACTAAAAATAACAAAAGATTAGTATTTTCACTATCCTCGGGAAATCAAATGGTTATCTCTTGTTTTTAAAGACCTTCAACTTACAGGACTACATATACAATAAATATTGACTGAACCAAAATTATTAACTTTAAATATTAACAAATTTCCTGGCAACTATCCTGGCCAGAATGGATCATGCTTTAAAACAAGGAAGAAGCTGGGAACAGAACCTCTGGCTCCTATGACTGGTGGTCCTTTCACTGTTGTTTGCTAATAATTTCTAATAATACCAACAGAGGCAGACAAGTATGCCCAAAGCCAAGTGAAGAAATCTGGAACGGTATAAGTGGCATATTAAAGGGAACATTCATCTCTTCTATAATTATTGTAGATGTGCCTGTTTCACACAAATCATAGCTGTACTTAAAGCAAAGTTCTCCAACTTTTCTAACAAAGGACATTTAATTTCCCCCAGTCTTTAGCTTACTGGAGGTAGGTGAGAGCTCCTTGGATGTAGGAAGGGTATTCATTATTCATCTTTTGTATTTTAGGTATGCAGTACAAGACCTGGCACACAGAAGTACTAGTGAAAGAATGATAACTGATGTCCCTGGAAGTGAGGCTTCTGGTTTCTCTCTCCAACGTATCACCTCAACTTGGAGTGGGAGAAGATGGAGGTTAAGAAAGAAACTATATGGTAATAGTAATTTTCTAGATCAACCAAGCACAACTTCAAGATTAACTGCTAGAATAACCAGCCTAAGAAAAAGTCTCTGATAAATCATTTAATTTTAGAAGTAACTTTAGACTGAGCAGCCCCAAAGCTAGAGTGAATAGCTCCAAGAATCGTCCACTGATTTATATGGTCCATTTCAGAAAACCCCATACTAACACAAATATTTTGTGCACCAGAGTTAAGAACAGACAGAAATCATTTCCTTTCACCCACTAGTCTTCCTCTCTAGCCTTGCAGTGCTTCCACATACGAGGAAAAGTGCAATGTTTCATTTCATTGTCAACATCTAAAGTTGGCCCTGAGACAGACTCTTTCTCCATTTGGTCTACAATCCACACCTTAGGGTCAGGACCAGAAACTAGCAATAAGGAAGAGACCAAGTTAGGCTGGGAACATGTCCGAAGGCAGAAGAATCTGCTCAGTTCTAAAATTTCAACTTTCTTCCTGTCATAGCACTTCTTAGAACACACAAAACAATGAGTCAGATCTCAGTTGGCCCATAATTCTCAGGACCAAATACAAACTTCTTTATTGGAGATAAATTCTTCACATTTCTACCCATGATACTTTAAGTATTTAAGTAACATTTCATTAAAGTGCTTCCTATTACTACATTTCTACTTGCCATGTTTACTTGAGTGGTCCCTGAGCAAATTTCATTTTCAACTTTTGAGTCACCTTTATTCCTGTTTGCTTACTTATTAGGTACAACAGAATAACTGATTTTTAGAGCTTCATATGCCATGACAACATTTTAATACAAGTTATTTTTGGAATCTTATAATTTACATAAACATATCAGGGTATTCATCTTTTCCTGGGATCCTTCCCTAAAAAACACCACTTATAAATTATTATTCTTTAGCTATGTAATTATATTTACTTATTTAATAAACATCTGTATGCCTATTATACTTAAGGTTTTGAGCTGTAGAAAAAAGAACTAATGTCTATCATTAATTCACTCAACAGTTACTTATCAAACGCTTAAACATTTGCTAGGAACATTTTGGGTACAAAACAGACACAACCCCTATTCTTATGGAAGTTCAGAAACTATGTTCGGGAAGTCTATATCTATTTCTCCTCAAGAACTTGGTTCTATCAGTTATCCCATCCTCCCCAGTAGCTTCAACCAATTTCTTCTTTTATGGCTCTTTCCTAATAATACATGTTCAAGGCCTTCTCAACTTTAAAAATGTATATATCCTCCCTTAGTCTCAATTCCTTTTTAGTTACCTCTCTTTTCTCTCCATTTCACAAATTCCCTGGAAAGAGTTGTTCATATTTGCTGTCCCACTTTCTCATGCTCCCATTTATTCAGTTGACCAGAATCTGGTCACTCCACTGAAAACTCTCTTACCGAGGCCATCACTAAATCCAATGGACTCTTCAGTTCCTTTTTTTTTTTTTTTTTTTTTTTTAAGATTTTATTTATTTATTCATGAGAGTGTGTACACAGAGAAAGAGAGGCAGAGACACAGGCAGAGGGAGTGAGCAGGCTCCTTGCAGGGAGCCCGATGTGGAACTCGATCCCAGGTCTCCAGGGTCACACCCTGGGCTGAAGGCAGCACTAAACCCCTGAGCCACCCAGGTTGCCCTTCAGTTCCTATTTTACTTTGCTTCTCAGCAAGGTATGATATTGTCAATCAGTTCCTCCCTGAAACGCTTTCCTTTGCTTTTAGAATCCCATATACTCTTGGGATTTTCCTCTCATCTCTGGTTGCTCCCATTTAGGCTCCCCTTCTCTTGCCCATTTTTTGAAAAACGGTTATCACTTAAATAGTGCTTACTATGTGCCAAGCACCATTCTAAGTATTTTATATATATTCATTTACTCCTTGACAACCCTTTGATGTTGGAACTATTGTTAGCTTCATTTTACTGATGAGGAAGCTGAGGTACCAAGAGGTTAAATAATTTGCTCAAGGTTATATAGCTAGTAATTGTGGCCTAGAGTTTTACTTTCTGCCCTCTTTCATTCTATTGATTCTCTCTGCATGACTATATCTACTGCTGTGGCCCAATTAATTATTTTCTCTGATTCCAAAATTTCTATCTTCACATCAAATTTCTCTCCTGAACTCTGGACTATTGCATGGACATCTCCACTTGAACTCCCCACAAGTTTCCCAGATTCAACATGTTCAAACCCAATTCATCATTTTCTTTCTCTTCCCAAGCCTACTCCTCCCCACATATTCCCTTTCTTGGTGATGACACCATCACCTAAGCAGACACCCAAGTCAGACACGTGGCCATCACCCTTAACAGCATGAACACCCCTCTCCTACTTCCATCCCCCACCCCTGGTCCCCAAGCATTACAATATCCAGGTTTTGACAGCATGATTCTTTAACCTTTATACCTCTTCACCCTCAACATCACTACTACACTTCAGGTAACTGTCATCTCCACTCTGAATCACTGCAATATTTTTCAACGATGGCTTTGTCTCTTGATTATTCCCTTCTGATCTATGTTCACCAATGCAGCCAAGTGATTTTTTTTTTTAAAGATTCTATTTATTTATCTAGAGAGAGAGAACATGCACGTCCAAGTGTGTGAGCAGGAGAGGGGCAAAAGAAGAGGGAGCAAGAATCTCAAGCAGACTCCCTGCTAAACATGGAGCCCAATACAGGGCTCAATCTCACAACCCTGAGATCATGACCTGAGCCAAAATCAAGAGCCAGATGTTTAACTGACTGAGCTACCCAGGCACCCCCAAGTGATTTTTTTTTTCCCAAGTGATCTTTCTGTAATACAATTCTGATCATTTTATCCCTTGGCTTCAAAATCTTCAGAGGTACCCTCAGATAAAGTCTAAACTCCTTATCCTAGTAGTCAAAGCATATAATCTGACACCTACTTCCATTCTTATACCTCATTATTTCCTACCTCTCACTCTAAGTTTCTGCCATAGAAAATGACTGTGGTCCCACACAAGCATCAGGTTTTCTCGTAGCTCTGTCCTTACATTCTTACTTCTCCTTTAACTAGCTACTTCTACTCAGGCCTTCAGGCTTCACTTAGTTGCCACACCCTCAAGGAAGCCTTCGTTTTGCCTCCTCACTCAAAAGTGGAGGATGAATACTCCCCAAACATCCTCCCATGGTATTACTCCTACTACAGCTCTGTCACACGATACTGTAATTGTCTCCCATAGGACCATCAGTTCCATAAGCAGGTATTGGGCCATATTCACTCTATAGTGTGTGGCATGTCATAGGTACTCATCAGATCTTTGTGGAATGAATTCAAATTATCTCACTTAGTACCTATCAAAGTAATAGGTGCTTAATACATCTGGGGAACTGACTTGAACCCTTGTACAACCCCACAAAGTAGGCATTATTATATCTAATTTAAAAATGAAAAAGCCAAAGCTCAAGCTTAAAAATGAAAAGCCAAAGCCAAAGAGTTTAAGTAATTTGTCCAAAGCCACCAGACTATTAAGCAGCAAAGCCACAACACAAGCCTGTGTATTATATAGTCCATCTCCTTATGGAAGATGATACAAAGAATACAAAAGATGAACAAGATCTGATCCTGGCTGTGGAAGATCAAATGTTTTTTGATGGAAGGTAGAGGGATAACAAAGTAGAAATAGTTTTTGAAAGACATCTGAACTGGTTCTTGAAAAATGGGTAGGATTTAGACAAGTAGAGACTAGGGTAAGGGAGTAATGAGGGGACACAACAAACATTTCTGGTGGCGGTGACAGGATAAATACATGAGAAATAGATTTATGGGGAGTCCATTGGGGTTTTCAGTATGGGTTGTGGCTGCTATTTTTCACCTTATGATGTACTAATAAAACCAGGCATGTGTCTTACTGCAAGATAAATGGGGTTTTACTAGACTTGGCATTCACTCTTAAGAGGCAGCCACTGTGTAAACATCTTACAAAATCAATTCGTAAAGAAGCCCACAAGGAACATTAAGGAGCTCACTTGCTGCAGTTCTGCAAGTTGCTTTTAAGGATGTCATAGTCGGTATTGAACAGAGGCCCACTGTCCTTTAGCATGGCTTTCTGGATGCTGTACACATGGATGCTGGCAGTCACAGCTAGCTTGGACTTCACTGCTACAAGTCAACAGGAAAAGCAGTCTGTTAATACACAAACTTCATAGCATGTGGGGACTTTAACAAGAAACCCTTCTGCATTAAAACCATTTGCAATCTGTGGTGGTCTAAAAAGCACTAAAAGGCCAAAGAGTCACATACACAGCATAACATCAACTCTTCTGTCTACAACTGAGACATCATGACAAGGTAGGTGGTGGTGAGTCAGTTCTAAGTACAACACCTGTGAGGGTATCACTCATCCAGTGGACATTCAGTAAATATTAATAAATGATTGATGATGATTTTGATGTGTTCTTTTTTTTTTTTTCAGGGAAGAATCCTACACTCTAGCATATAATTAAATAAGTAATTTCTATTTGAGAAGACTCAATTATATAACTCAATTTTTCTATAGAGAAAGCAACTCTATAGCAAAATACTACTAGCCAGGTAAGTCTGCAGAGAAAAAACACAAAAGAACATTACAAGAACAAATGTTAGATTCCATGAAGAAAGGGAATGCGCTTCATTATGTATCTACTGAATGAATAAATCTCGCTTTGGCCACCACTGTGGGGGAATTCAGAAAGACAAAAGTGGACATCACCACCATTAAGTAGTTCAGAGTTAATTTGTAAGAAAACCACACCACTGGTAGGAGTCTTTGTATACAAAGTACAATAGGGCAGTTTTTATCTTGAGGTGTATGTCCAGACAATGTAGACCCTGTTATAAAAATCCTTTGAACTGGATTTTTAAATAATAGAACCATAGCATTAATAGTCTTGAAGTGAGAGGATACATTTAATTTAGAAGTTATTTTAAGACTTTCTGACTTCAGAAAAGCATTCTTTAATTTTCTTCCTAAAAAACCGTTATGGAACACAATACAATGTTTAGAGACTACTGCCTTTTTTCAGGTGATGAGGTGTTCCATATGGCATTCATGATAGTTTTTTGCAATGAAAGACATGAGTTTTGAAATCTTGTAATAAAAGTACTTTGTAAATGTTGGCAGCTATTGGTCTTAAAATGGGAAGTTAGGCAGATGTGGTATTCTATTTTAACATGCTTCAGAAACTACTAATAAAAGGAATATTCAGCTCTTCAGTTAAGTAGCTAAATATATTATATGCAGATGCTAGGGGGCGATTTTTTACTGTACCTACACTGATACCATAAGAGGAAAATCTTGCTAAGTCGCTGAAACTTACCTTCCAATTTATCTTCTCTCACTACCGCAACCTTGTGGCACTGTAAGGAAATAACACTTCATTAGTGTTTAAAGTAGTAGTACAACTTGCGATTCTAAAGCTTCTTTGCTAATAAATTCAGTTGCACGTGGATGTGAAATTAGGAATATCAAGTACCCCTAAAAAATCTGTGTACAGGGTGCCTACGTGGCTCAGTCAGTTGAGTGTCCCACTCTTGGTTTCCACTCAGGTCATGATCTCAGAGTCCTAGGATCCAGCCAGGGAAGGAAATTTGCTTACCCCTCTCCTTCCCCCTTTGGACACCCCTGCTAAATTAAATACATACATACATACATAAAATCCTCTTTAAAAATCTGTGTACAGTTTAATAAAGTCAGACTTATTTTTAACTTACTTTAAAATTTCTCCATCTGGGTAAGAAAAGTGACAGAACATACATATCAATACAATCCAAAACCAAACAGCAGCCCCCAGCTCACAGTGCTGCCAGCCCACAGAAGAGGGTGAGTGTGCAGCGAGGCCAAAGCCCCAGTATCTGTGGGGCCCAGGCCTACTGAGCACAGTGATCATGATGGCACTGATGTTGGGCAAGGTGTACCATCGAACATCACCAATACTTCAAGCTGAAACACCTCTCCAGCAGGGGCCCCTCTGAAATAGATTTGGGGCACAGAAATTGGTGTGTTAGCCAAGACTTCGACTGAACAAGAGAAGCTCATTTCAAACAAGGTCATGACTCAGCTTGGCCCTTCATGAGCTGAAAAACTCATCCAATGTAGCTGGCTATTGGACAGTTTTCCAAGGTACTTCCACAGGTAGAAGCCCTGGATAGTTTATCAGAGTGATTAATCTAAACATGCCCTGTAAGGTCATTAAGCAATATCTCACTGCTTGCTAAATTCATCCACCTAGCCACCAAGTCTACATCAAATTCAACCCTCCCAAAAGGGTGATCTGACTGGAGAGCCTCTCATCCAGTGTAACAGATTAAAGATGGTTCTCAAGAGATTGAAGGCTTACAAAGCCCAAACAGAGCTGGTCCTGGAATATCACCTACCAGACAAAAGGGGTGTTGGAAACATTCTCCAGAACAGAAACTAACAAGATCTGCCCCTATAACAAAGTTCAACAAATAAACCAGAAAGTAGTTACTCCATGAAGAAATAACCACATTTACCTAGAAAGCTGAGAAGCTCTTCATCCATGCATTGAGAAGCTCCTTGTCCTAAGATTGGCATGTATGAATTCTTTGAAAATTATATTAATTTCATTTCTACTGATTTTATCTGGAAATTAAGGATGTGCCAAATGAGTCAGATATGAAGACTCATCTTTTGAAATCATCTAGTGTGTTTTATTCAGTTATCTTCTATCAGTGCGCCACTGAAAGACATCAGAAATGTCTAAATTAAAAATCTTTAGAGCATAATTAAAAGAGCAATTGATAGTAACCTAACATTTGTTCAGAAGATTAAGTGATTGATAATGTTTCCTTACTTTCTGGAAAAGAAACAAAAAAATTCCATGTCATTTGGGGAAAGTATCTCATCAGAGGCTTTTGCATAAATTGATGCCAAAAGGACATCTTTAGCATGGTGGTGTATGGCTCTGTGAGATACTAGGTCTATAAAATTCCGGAAAAAAAAAAAAAACAAATGGATTTACAGAGTAGTTACAGGATGCAAATTCACTGCTGCCTTTACACTATTACTTTTTTTTTTTTTTTAAAGATTTGAGAGAGAGAGAGAAAGAGAGAGAGAAAGAGCACAAGCAAGTGAGCAGAAGGGGGAGGCAAAGGGAGAAAAACCCCAAGCAGACTCCTCATTTAACACAGAGCCCAAAACAGGGCTCGACCTCACAAACCATGAGACCACAACCTCAGCCAAAACCAAGAGTCAGACACCTGATTGAGCCTCCCAGCCCCCCATACTAAGACACTTATAATCTAGCCATATATGCTGAATTTATTTTGTTAAACAAACCTTCAGTTTATTCAGAATTTTCAGTTTACTATAAAAATGTATTAATTATAGCACATAGGAAAATTTATTTTCCTAAGACTTTTCTTTGGAAAATACATGTGCACCAAGGGATATGATTTATGTTAGAAATTGACATAAGTTCTTGCAAAAACACCAAAGTTGAATTTTCAACAGAAAATGTAGTCTTATGTTTTTAGAGGTTATTCAGTATAGAAATGTGTGCTTTAGGATCTACTTGCTAGTTTCACTATTTAATCAAATATAAGATCTACTTTGATGAGTAACAAAGTACAAAAAAAAAAAAAAAGAAAAGAAAACCCACAGCACTAGTAAAACAAGCATACTTTATCATCAGGAAATAGAAATAGTATGCTTGGGGAAAATTCCCTTGATATATATAATAATCATAATTAGTAAATAGGTATAGCACTTAAAAGGATTTACATGACAGGTTAAAAAAGACCAGGAAAATAACTGAGTTTGCTAAATGAGTTCTTTATTCCTAATCCAAGAAGTTAACACCTGGAACATTAACTGCATAGTTACATCCAGTGTTATCTGGAAGGAAAAAAATTACTGGCGAGTATAATCTAAGTAGCCATATTAAAATGAAAATGCTTTGATTCCTTAATGGAACAACAAGGATGCTTGCTGACATCCTATCGCCTGCTAAGAAGAATAGAGCAATATGAGAGCTGGAGGAGAAACTTGACTCTTCAATGGCATATTTACACTTACTTTACTTGGTGCTAAGTCAAATGAAACCAGTCCTTGTACAAGCTGTTATTAACTGCCTTTGAAAATTTAGTCCATTTTATTCTGGGCACTTAAAATGCAAATGCCAATAAGTGGTTCTTATGTATTTTGTGGGGGGAAAAATTATTTTCCTTTTTTTTTTTTTAATTTTAAAAATTCAATGTTGATCTTTCAAAATGGACCAAGGCTTTTAAAAGGATTACAGTAGGGGTGCCTGGGTGACTCAATTGGTTAAGCATCTGTCTTTGGTTCAGGTCATGATCCCAGGGTCTGGGATCAAGGGGCGCATTAAACTCCCTGCTCCTTGGGGAGCCTGCTTCTCCCTCTCCCTCTGCCTGCCACTCCCCCTGCTTGGGCTCTCTCTCTCTGTCAAATAAATAAATAAATAAAATCTTTAAAAAAAAAAAGGATTATAATAAACATTCTTTACAACCTGAGCTGAAGGCAGATGTTTAAACCAACTGAGCCATTCAGGTGCCTCTACAAAATTTTCTATAAATATTTACTATGTGCTTTTAAAATATGTTGTGAACTTCTAAACTTATGAATTATCACTAGCTTAAGTGGCATACATTAGTATAAATATATTAGAATGAAACTAAATTTTAGAACTGTGAAAACAAACACAAAAAAACAAACACCATCTCAAATAGGGTGAGTAAAAGAAAACTTCTCAGTAAGTGATGTAATGAGAATAAATATATAATCATACAGAACCAAAATTGGATCTGTCTCTCACAGATTTGGAATACATTCTAAAACAAGCAAAGACTTAAATGTAAAGAATGAAACCATACATATACCATAAGAAAATATGGATGATTCTTCTATAAACAGATAAATGTAAACTGATATAACCGGAGAATGAGGAAAGTTTCCTAATAATAAACAATAAGAAATTATTAAATAATCCATAAAAACTAATATACAACTTTTGAATGACAAAAATAAACTTTAAGCACAAAATACAAAGACAAATGATAAAGTGGGAAATATCTGTAACTCATATCACAAAAGAGTTTAGAGTTTCTAAAATAGAGAAAAATATTCCTTTAGAAAAATAGGCAAAAAGTATGAACAGATAGTTCACCCTGAAACAGATGACAACATGCATTTTGTGGAGAAGGGGGCTCTAAATATTACTAGTGGGAATGAAAAATGGAAAGGTATTTGGCAATTACCCAATGAAATACATATACATCCTAGGAATCCTAGGAAATTTAACCCTAAAAGTGGCAAAAATATACAAAACACATATTTATTATAGCACTATTTGTAATAGCCAAATATTTTAAGTGACTCAACAATCTAATCAATAAGGGACTGCTGAAAAAACTAACAGATCAATGTAGGTTCAGGTGGTCATAATAAGGAATGAGGAATATTTCTGTAACTGCTATGGAGTGATGTTCAGGATCCACAGTTAAGTAAAAGAGCAAAGTGTAAAATAAGGTATATAGAATGAAAGTTTTATCTAAGAAAAGGGGGTAATATGAATATATATTTGAATATATTAAAAACAAATACAATAATAATGGAAGGGGAAGCAAAATCTATTAAAACTATTACCTGTAAGGAAAAGCAAGAAATCTAAAAATTGAAAGTGGGAAAAGATCTAAATTTAACTAGATACTGAGTTAGTGGCTTAACCATAGAGAAGAGTTATTGCAAGTGACTAGAACACAGGCTGATTGTGCATTCCTAGAAGGATATATTCTACAAACAAAAGGAATTGGAAAGAAATCTTAAACTGTTTTCAGTAGTCGTATTATCAGGAAATATAGGTTTGCTTTTCTAAATCTCTTATGTTTGGCTTAAGCAAATATATATTTATGAAAAACATTAGGAACTACTAAAATTTACAACATAAGAGAAAAAATGGTATAAAATCAAGAAAATTAAAAAAAAGGATAGCTATAAATTTAAACTGAGAATATCAGTATGTTTTCATAATGTATTTTCTCTTTAAAAAAACAAAAGCCATTCCAAAAAATGCCATATTCTGTAAACTATACAAATTACAGAGCTGGGATCCCTGGGTGGCGCAGCGGTTTAGTGCCTGCCTTTGGCTCAGGGCACGATCCTGGAGACCCGGGATCGAATCCCACATTGGGCTCCCGGTGCATGGAGCCTGCTTCTCCCTCTGCCTACGTCTCTGCCTCTCTCTCTCTCTGTGACTATCGTAAATAAATAAAAATTAAAAAAAAAAAACAAAACAAAAAAAACAAATTACAGAGCTAATGAGAAAAGGAACAGTAGGAATTAACCACTCAAATTTATGCAGCTTTGTAAAGTAAGGCCCTAAAAAACAAAAATTGGTAGCTTCAGGAGAAAATCTGGACATCCCAGACGGTTCAGTGTGGCTAAATGCTGCCCCAGGGAATACTGAAAATGCCTAAAAATGACAGTCAAAATGCCAACTTGCTGATGTTCAATAACATAGACTAGGGTAGAGCTCTGCTAAGAGTGAGTTACTTCTAAGATGGACACAGGAGTAAGTTCAGCATCCACAAACCCAGATCCTGGTTGGGGTAAGCCTTCTGCATTTTTCAGCAATTAAAGGAAGAAAGGGAAATATGGCTATTTAATGAAAGAAAGTTATTCTTTATAGAAAAATTCCAGCCAATAAATTCAGAAAGTATGACAGAACATTACCATTTTGTAACTCCTAGTGAATTAATAATCTAGGTAATGATAAAAATCAATCTTGGCTAAGATCTTTAGATGAACAGCTAATGGGGAACTTTCACAAAGCATGGATTAGGCTGTCAACCTTAAATACCACAAAAAGAAAGTTAACAAAACATTCCCTTGAAATTTTCAGATAATTCTCTGGAAGATTCTCTGGGTTGAGATTAAAAAGAGGCTTTCACTTCCTACATGTAAAAAAAAAAAAAAAAAAAAAATATTTGTATAATAATGACCACTGGAAAATAAAAATCATTTATATTTTTAAAAATCCACCCTTTTTCTTTTTTAAAGACCTTTTTCTTCCTAAAAACACATAACACTTAAAAAAGAAATTAGACGGAAAAGAACTAAACCTGATATTATGCATAATCATCTGCCTTTCCTTAGGAGAGCTCTCTTTAAGGGTAAGCATCCACATTTGATCTATTAATTCTACCGGGTTCCACAAAGGGGCCCTGCGGGGCTGTTTGGAGGGTGAGTACAAGGCTCCAAAATTCTCACACCCACTTCAACCACAGCAACTCTCCTCTTAATATATTTAATATATTAGGATTCTAAGATTTCATTTGAAAAACCAAAGCAGAATTTGAATGTTGTTAAATTGGTAGAATGCCTTCTATAAGCCATAGTATAGAATTTTTTTTAATTGAGTTATACATGAATTTGAAAGATGGTCTCAAAAAATGAGAGGAATTTTGAAATTTTTGAAAACTGAGGAATACAATTTAAATGCTTTTTTTTTTAATGCACTTTCAGGGATCCTCACCCTGAAGATCATCCAAGGATTTGAAATTAAGAACCTCTGTCATGTGGGTCAGAATGAAAATATATAACTTTACCTTAAAACATAAATTCTTAACCTTGAACTCTGTTCCAGAAGATCTGTGAACACTCAATAATTTTATGAATATGTCAACATATGTACTTTCAGATTCTCAAAGGAATCAACGATCAAATAAAGAATAAAAATCAGGGACGCCTGGGTGGCTCAGCAGTTAAGTGTCTCCTTTCCGCCCAGGGTGTCATCCTGGAGTCCCAGGATCAAGTCCCACATCAGGCTCCCTGTGTGGAGCCTGCTTCTCCTTTTGCCTAGGTCTCTGCCTCTCTCTGTCTCTCATGAATAAATAAAATCTTTAAAAAAAATAAAAACCACTGCTTTAAAGGAATACACAATGATTCCTAGGTAAAGAACTGACATGGGGGCAGCCTGGGTGGCTCAGCGCTTTAGTCCCACCTTCAGCCCAGGGCATGATCTTGGAGACCTGGGATCGAGTCCCACATCAGGCTTCCTGCATGGAGCCTGCTTCTCCCTCTGCCTGTGTCTCTCTCTCTCTCTCCTGTCTCTTATGAATAAACATATAAATAAAATCTTAAAAAAGAAAAAAAGAACTGACATGGCTGGATTGAAGGCATTGACTAATTAAAGAAACAGAGGGTTTAGTTAATCCTGGAAACAAAAGGAAAGAACACATTCAGATGTAAACCTAGGCCATGCGTGGAAAGGATGCTAGTGGCAGGTTTACTTCTGAGAATGAATGAATCAGATCTACTTAATTTTGTGTTTCTAATATATGACGACATCTGATTCTGTCTACACTTATAATAAATATCTTGATTATCATCTGGCTTGCCAAATAGCTTACCAATAAGGAAAGAATATGCTGGTCATAGAATATAAGGATCTATTCCCCATAACATAATTATTCCCCATAATCCCCTAGATTAATTACTAAATTGCCATAGTTTTAAATCTCAAATACTTGGGACTCTTGCTACAAGATAAATCCAGTTAGCATTTCGAAAATCAGGATTTTCTGATCTTAGGACTCTAAGAGAAAGTCAAAAGGGAAGACAAAAAACATGTATTAGTGGATCACTGAGAAGGAAACCTAATCCTTGGGCTAAATTCTATGGCGCGCTGATGGTGGTGATGGTGGGAGCAAAAGTGCCTTCAGAGTAGAGGTTTGGGGTAGTGAGAATAGAAGAAGTGTGAAGTGTGCCTTACTTTTGGCAGGAAGCCAGAGAGGAGAAATTATCAAAGTTCCCAAGGATCAGTCTGGTGTAGGGAAAGGAACAAGTTATATCAGCAGAGCTTCTGATGCCTAACCAGACACAGGAGTGTAAGATGATCCCTGTGCCCCTAAAAGGGACAAGGAAGTAGCTAAAAGAAAGTCAGTAAGCCCAAGAAAGCTTTGTGGTCAGGATGATGAAAACACAACGGTGACTTGTGTTAATGGATGACCCGATAGCAGATGAGACTATAAAAAGACACAGGAGAATAAAAATGTTCCTGGCCTTTGCACTAGCTCAGCCCCTTGCCAACACCCCTATCCTTCAGCCACTCAGACATAAGCCTACCAAAATGAAAGCTCAAACTGAAATCAAGTTCAGTTTAAAAATAAAACTGGACTTCCTCAACACCTGAATTTTTGGCCTAATGTCTGAACAGTCTAGAAATTAACCATCACTGTTCCTAATATACTTTCAAGAGGAAAAAGGAGGAATAACAGAGCAGTCTCCTAAAGTCTTGTTGCCTAAGAAAACTACATAATTATGATATTGTCTCTGCATCACAGCCAAGATACTACCCAAACTTCTGAGTTTTAGGTTTGGTCTCAAAATTCAAAACAATCATCTTGAAGCTGTCTTAAAACTTCCACAATACTAAATCCTGTTTTTTTCCCCTATGTTTTATAACACAGTTTAATAGCTCAAACATATTTCAGTTCATCATAAGATTCTGACAACTTACGGAATGTCCATTCTGAATGAGACTGCCAGACACTAAATAGGTTACATGCAGTTGGGCTCCTGAATTCTCCTTTCTCTTCCTTTCAACATAATCGTATAGCATCCTGTTCCAAATAGAAGGTAAAAGTCATTATTAGTAAGAGTTTTTACCTCAAAACTTTTAATTCATGGTTTAAAAGTTAGATATATTAAATCTGACAGTCCATCAAATTCTTTACAGAGTATTTTTTTTTTTTTTTTTTACAGAGTATTTTTGATCCCATGGACAGAGAGTTATAAGAAGATGGATTTTAGACAGGACATATAGGTTGGGATCAACTAGTATTGAGTTAGCATAGTGACCAAACAACTGAAATAAAAGAAATCTAATTATAAACCAAGAGAGACTGAATCTGCATTAAAACAGTGGCAATAACATACAATGGACACAACAATGAATCAAGAAAAAGTTCAGTCACTAATTATATGATCCTGGGTAAGTTAAATAATTTTTCTAGGCCTCTTAATCCTGAGGTATTAAACCAGGAGGCTGTATTAGATCAGTGATTCTCTTAACCTGGGATTCATATGGCCATTTATAACCCTCCACCCCAAAACTGTAAGCAAAATGCATATGTATTTTTCAGGGGGAGCCAGTTCAGGGTCTTCAGTAGATTCTCAGAGGGATTGCTCTAAAAC
The DNA here is from genome assembly GCF_003254725.2 of Canis lupus dingo. Classification (NCBI taxonomy): domain Eukaryota; kingdom Metazoa; phylum Chordata; class Mammalia; order Carnivora; family Canidae; genus Canis; species Canis lupus. The sequence goes on from NC_064263.1 coordinate 24,005,904, forward strand.
ATTAAGAACCACTATGTATATAAGTGTTTAGTTCTGAAATTTCAATTTTATGTTCACTCAGACTCCGTGCTATTTCAGAACTGCAAAATTTAACAGCTTACTCACACTGCCTAGTATTCAGAATATTCATAAACCTGAAATGGCCACTCCATGTAGAAATAATGCTTTTAGTATTATCCCTACATTCCTTTTTGTCCTTGTGTTCCAGCAAGCATCAGAAGGTGGCTCCCTGTAACAACTTACAGTTTAAGGAAAGAGTTTAACAAAAACAATAAAAGAGATGCATCATTTGTGTCTTTTACTTCAAGAAACATTTAATGAGCGTCTGAAATGCCACTCATACTTCTGCCACAATTAAAAACTCAAAAATTCCAAGGGAAACTCAACCCAACTGTTAACCACTCTTCTCGAAGCATCGACTCTCTCAGCTTCCATGATCCCATGCCCCACTGAATTTCATTATTTCTACATGGAGTGACCAACTGCTTCTGCCCCATTCCTGCATAGACTTGACTACTTCTGGGCAGCCCGGGTGGCTCAGCGGTTTAGCGCCGCCTACAGCCCAGGGCCTGATCCTGGGGATCCGGGATCGAGTCCCACGTGAGGCTCCCTGCATGGAGCCTGCTTCTCCCTCTGCCTGTGTCTCGACCTCTCTCTCTCTCCTCTCTGTGTATTCTCATGAATAAATAAATAAAACCTTAAAAAAAAAAAAAAAGACTTGACTACTTCTTTTTCCATATGGCTGGAATTCTGTTGTCAGCTCCCTTTTTTTAATTTATAGAGAGACCAATCATCTAGATGTGCCTGGATCTTGGGGGTTTTCTGAGACATAGACTTTTAGTGCTAAAACTGACAGTCCTAGGCACACCAGGATGGTTGGTCACCTTACTACTTATTCTCCTTTTGGTTTCATTCATCCCCATGTTTTCATTTAATCCTGTCAACATCATCATCTGCTCAAACCACCCAAGCCAGAAATCGGGAGGTCAACCTGCATTTCTCCTTATCCGGTGAGTTTCCAAATCTCATTGGTTCTTCCTCCCAAGTAATTTTTGACTCCACGCCCCAAACCTCTTACCTGGACTGTTTCAATTTCAAACGTCAATTCTGCCCTGCCTCTTTCCCATTACCTACAAGGCCACCACAGTGAAGTTTTAAAAACGCAAATCAAGGGCAGCCCAGGTGGCTCAGCGGTTTAGCGCCACCCTCAGCCCAGGGCGTGATCCTGGAGACCTGGGATCCAGTCCCATGTCAGGCTTCCTGCATGAAGCCTGCTTCTCCCTCTGCCTGTGTCTCTGCCTCTTTCTCTATGTCTCTCATGAATAAATAAAATCTTTAAAAACAAACAAAAAAATGTAAATCAAGTCATTTGATCAATACAATTTTACTTTATGTTCTATGCCTTAAGGATAGAGCAGTAAACAAAGGAGTTAAAACTCCTACCCTTATATCATAGAAGAGAAAAACAAAAAAAAAAAATAAGTATATAATGTCAGACAGTAGTAAAGCTATGGAAAAAAACAAAGGTAAGAAGATTAGAAAGTGCCTGAGAAGTTTTGTTATTTTATATAAGGTCATTAGGGAAGACCTCATGAGCAGAAGAGCCTTGCAGGAAGTGAGGGAGCCGCCAATGTGGATATCCTGGGGAAGAAAGTTCAGGCACAGCGAACAAGAATGTAAAGGTTCTGAAGTAAATATGCAAATAAGCAAGGTCGAAGGAACAGGAAAGAGGCAAGTGTGGAGGAAGAAGACTGGTAGGGAAAAGAGAGCCAGTGCTAGACGTGCAGGGCTTTATAGGATTTCAAGCAAGGAAGTCATTAGAAGGTTTAGAATAGAAATAACATGATTAGAAGGATTCCTACTGCTGTGTGGACAATATACTATTGAGGGGCAAGGGAGGATGCAGGGAGACTAGTTAGGAGGCTACTGCAATAATCTGGGCTAGAGATTATGGTAGCTCAACAAGGACATTAACAATGGAGGCAGCAATTAGTAGACGGATTCTGGGTATAATTTAAAGGAAGAAAAAAGAATTTGAGGTGGGCTGATTTTGGGAAATGAGAGAAAGAGGAGTCAAGAATGATTCAAAGAATAAAATTGTCATTTATGGCAACAGGAAAAAGCAGGTGCTGGGGGAGAAATTAGAGGTTAGGTTTTAGGCAATGTTAAGTCTGAGATGACTTTTAGTCAGTAAGTGATATTGAGAGGTAGTCTGAATTCTTTTCTGAATATCCTTGTTCCAAAGTCTTCAGTCTTTCCCAATCTCTTCAGGATTGACTCCAATATCCTAACGATGATAGGGAAGACCCTTCTGGTTCTAGCCCCTCTATCTCTCACCATTCCCCACATTCATACAATTTTCAGCCTTAGGAAACATTCTGTGGTTCCCCTTGCTCCTCTGTATGACTGTTGTTCTGCCTAGAATGCTCTTCTCAGACCTCATCCACCCAACTCCTCATCAAGACAACAAACAGCTGTTACCACCTGCATGCCCAATCACTTCCTCAGTACCACCAATGATACTTAAAATGCTTCCACTACAGATAAAATTTTAAAAGATGACAGGACACTTAGGTCTTAATTTTCTCAACTGTTAAAGAGGTTGATAACATCCATCATATTGGACTGTTACAAAGATTATGTGAGACACGTTTGTGAAAATACCTACCATAGTGCTTAGTACTCACTCAACAAATATTTATTGGCCCTTATTAAGAGCCAGACACTGAAGGTACAATGATTGTGGCATACTGTATTTTCCAAAGATGGCTACAATATCTCCCATCCAATATGCTCCCATAAAGAGGTGGAGTCCATCCCCACCCCTTGAATCTGGGAGGGCTAGTGATTCATTTTAACCAAAAGAATGAAGCAGACATGACACTGCTTGACTTCTGAGGGTAGTCAGAAAAGGTAATCAGCTTCTGCCTTGTACTGGAACATCAGCTTTTGGAGTCCTGAGCTGCTATGTAAGAAGTCCAACCACCTGGAAACCCACTGACGAAGCCCAGGCCATATACAAAGACACATGCAATATCTGATCAATAGCCCCAGCTGAAGTCCCAGCAAATAACCAGCATCAACCGACAGATATGTGCATAAAGATCCCCACAGAGGATTTGCCCCCCACCATTGAGGCTTCCCAGCTGAAGACCAGACATTATAGAGCAGAAATAAACCATTTTCTCCGTGCCCTGCCCAAATTCCAAACCAAAAGAATCTATGAACATAATAAAATGGGTGTTTCAAGCTGCTAAATTTTGGGATAATTTGTTTCACAGCAATAGTGAGTGGAAAAGTGATCAATTTGATAAACATGTTCCCCACCTTCATGCACTTTATACCCTAGTAGAAGCAGGCAGACCAAGAAAATGTCAGAGTAATGATTATAAAATTCTGGATCAACTGGATATACACATCTAAAAAAAATGAAACTGGACCCTTTCCTTACACTATATACAAAATGATTCCTGGAGGAAATAGTGTCTATATTTGAGGGCTTCATTTAAAATTAGCTTCAGCTGGGGCACTTGGGTGGCTCAGTTAAGTGCCTACCTCTTGATTTCAGCTCAGGTTATGATCTCAGGGTTGTGGTATTGAGCTCCCCATTGGGCTCTGTGCTGGGCATGGAGCCTGCTTGAGATTTTCTCTCTCCCTCTTTCTCTGCCCCTCCCCCGCCCCTCTCTAAAAAAATTAAAAATAAAAATTAATAAAATAAGCTTGAGCCAACACCTAATTTGAAAATTACAGCGTATTCTTATTATGAGGCCTGAAGGATTTTTAAGATGTTAACAAGCACATGATATGGAGAAACCTAGAATATAGTGATAGTTATTGTTGTAAGAGCTAAAACTATAAAACTCTTAGAATAAACATAGAAGTAAATCTTCATGACCTTAAGTTGGGCAAAGCCTTCTTAGATACATACTATATACAGAGCACAAGCAACAAAAGATAAAACAGGGGCACCTGGATGGCTCAATTGGTAGAGCATGCAATTCTTGATTTTGGGGTCCTGAATTCAAACCCCACATTGGGCATAGTGCTTACTTAAAAATAATATTTTTAAAAAAGGTAAAAGAAATTGGGCTTCATCAACAATAAAAACTTCTGTGCTTCAAAAAGTACCATCAAGAAAGTGCAAAGACACCCTTTCACGAAGATGGTGCCAAAGGCAAAGAAGGAAGCCCCTGTGCCTCCCAAAGCCAAAGCCAAGGCTTTGAAAGCTAAAAAAGCAGTGCTGAAAGGTGTGCACAGTCACAAAAAACAAAGATCCACACATCACATACATTCCAATGACCCAAGACTGCATCTCTAAAGCGGCAGCCCAAATATCCTAGAAAGAGAACCCCCAGGAGAAACAAGCTTGATCCCTATGCCATCGAGTTCCACTTGACTACTGTGTCAGCCATGAAGAAAAAGAAAAGACAACACATTCATGTTCATTGTGGATGTCAAGGCCAATAAGCACCAGATCAAACAGGCTGCCAAGAAGCTCTACAACATTGATGAGGCCAAGGTCAACACCTTGATCAGGCCTGATGGAGTGAAGAAAGCATATATTCAACTGGCTCCTGATTATGATGCTTTGGATGTTGCCAACAAAATTGGGATCATCTAAACTGAGTCCAGCTGGGTATAAATCTAAATTTCTTCACCAAAAAAAAAAAAAAAAAAAAAAAAAAAGTGCAAAGACAACCCACGGAATAGGAGAAAATTTTTGCAGATCATATATCTGATCAGGTGCTCACTTCAGCAGCACATACATATTTGATCAGGGTCTTGCATCCAGAATATATAAAAAATACTCTTTACAATTTAACAAGACAACTCAGTGAAAAAAATAGGCAAAGGATCTGAGTAGGCATAGTTACACAAATGGCTAATAAACACATGAAAAGATCAACATCATTGGTCATTATGGAAATGCAAATCAAAACCATAATGATACCAATTCACACCTACTAGGAGATGGCTAAAACAAAAAAGATGATAAAGACTTGGCAAGAATGTGGAGAAACTGCAACCCATAACCTACTGCTGGGATTTTAAATTAGTGTGGCCACTCTGAAAAACAGCTTGGCAGTTCTTCAAACTGTTCTATGACACAGACATAGGTATAGATCCAAGAGAACTGAATATGTATATCCACATAAAAACGTGTATACAAATGTCCATAGTAGTATTATTCATGATTTCCAAAATGTGGAAACAACCCAAATGTCCATCATTGTACTATTTAAGTGTGTTATGGGTTGAACTGTGCCTGCCCCCACACACACCAAAAAAAGATATGTTGATATCCTAAACACCAGTACCCCAGAGTGTGGCCTTCTTTGGAAAGAGGATCTTTGCAGATGTAATTAGGTAAAATGAGGTCATACTGGAGTAGGGTGGGCTCCTAATTCAATGACTGGTATCCTTATATGATGGCCATGTAAGATATGGCACACAGGAAGAATGCAATGTAACAAGAAAGACACTGGGGTTATGCAGCTATAAGCCAAAGAATGCCAAAGGTTGCCAGCAAACCACCAGAATCTAGGAAGGAATGAAGGATTCTTCTCTATAGGTTTCAGAGAGAGTATGGCCCTGTCAACACCTTAATTTCAGATTTCTAGCCCCTAGAACTGTAAGATAATAAATTCCTAATGTTTTAAGCCACACAGTTCATAGCATTCTGTTATGGCAGCCCTAGGAAACTAACTTGTCATATAATGGAATATCATTCAGCCCTAAAAAGGAATTAAGTACTGATATATGCTACAACATGGACAAACCTTGAAGACATTACGCTAAGCAAAAGAAACCAGACACGAGACTATATATTACAGGATTCCATTCATATGAAATGGCCAGGATAGGTAAATCTATAGAGAGAGTTTACTAGTGATTGCCTAATGCTGGGAGGGTGGGGGAAGGATGTGAAAGGAGTGGAGAGAAAATGCTAAGTGCGTGCTAATGGATACAGGGTTTCTTTTGGAGGTGATGAAAATGTTCTACAATTAATTATAGTGATGGCTGCGTAACTCTGTGAACATACTAAAAACTACTGAATTATACATTTTCAGTGGGTGAATTGTACAGTATGTGAATTTTATCACAATAAAGCTGCTTTTCAAAAAAAATTAAGAAAGTAGTTAACAGAGTGATATTACAGAGAGGAAGGGATGGGGATACCTGAAATAAAGCATTAGAGAAGGGTGGTTGCAAAAAGTAATGTGTGACATTTGAGCTAAAACTTGAAGGATGAGAACAGCTGGGAGAAGAGCATTCCAGACAGAGGGAATGGTTCAAATGTTCTAAGTCAGAATGAGCCTGGCATATTTGACGGACAAAAAGATGAATATGGCTACAGTTTAAGTAAGGTAGAGAGAGGCATGGGATGAAGTTGGTTGAGAGACAGGGGCTAGACAGTGTGTTAATTCTATAAAAATTACAAGCAAAGTAACTACGATAAAATCGCAGGCAACTTTATTTCATCTCCAGCCCTCAATATGCACCTTTAAGCCCCAACAGGCTTATATAATAATAGTTATTTCATAAATATCTATAAACATAACAATTAGTCATATATGTCCGTTCTGAAAGTTACCTGAAACCCTTGGGTCTGGGCCAGCACTGCCATTAGCAACAGAAAATCTCAGATAAAGGTCAGTCCAAATTCATCCCTAGGCCAAGAGTTTCAGGTCTTGAAGGCATAATCATAGCCAAAGCCAGATTCTAGGTCTGTCAAAAGTAGCCCACATAAAGCCAAATCAACCGATTCTAGTTATCAGGAATTTTCTAAGATTCATGGAACATTGCCTGACTCAAAGAAAGCTCCCATGACTCAAAAAATTGGGGAAAAAAAAAAATCAGACCACTTTAGGAATAAATTGAACTAAATGAGTATTTAACTCAATATATATGCTCTCAGCCTATTTACCAATTCCTCCTCTTGGGATAGAGACAAGATTTTTAAGAAATTTTGGAAGTTAATTCAAAAGCTTGCCTTTTCCCTTTTGGCCTCAAGTTGAACTACAAGTTTCAGCAAGCAAAGGTGATAAAGCAAAAGTTCAAGAAAGGCAATGCTCTGCATCATCCTGAACACTCCCATTTTAGTTCATTTAAATAGTCCTCCCCAGTACACCTGTTGACCTCATTATGAAAGTACTTCACTAACACCCAGATGTGGGCCTAAGGAGCACATGTGAAAATGTAACGAAGATACAAGATGACAAGCATACAAAATCTGAGAAGTAGCCCGTTTAATAAATTTGAAGTAACAAAATGATGTTAACCAGAGGCCAAGGCTACTAATAAATCCAGCAAATATACAACCACATATTTGTATATAAGTCCACCTATCTCCTAAATAAATACAAATTTAGTGAAAGGTAGTAAAAATAGTATTCTTTCCTATTTTCCAGGGGAAAAAAAAATTCTTTTTTTTTTTTTTTTTTAATTTTATTTATGATAGTCACACACACAGAGAGAGAAAGAGAGGCAGAGACACAGGCAGAGGGAGAAGCAGGCTCCATGCACCGGGAGCCCGACGTGGGATTCGATTCCAGGTCTCCATGATCGCGCCCTGGGCCAAAGGCAGGCGCCAAACCGCTGCACCACCCAGGGATCCCGAAAAAAAAATTTCTAACCTCAAGGCTATCTGCAAAGCTTAAAACAAAGCAAAACAAAACAAACAAAACACACACACACACAACTCCAGTGTGAATAAAAATCGTAGTAAATTGTACTTACTGTTTGGCCTGGTTAACATGAACCCCTAGTGTATAGCTCAGCCATTTGTATGTCACCTGCAAGAAGAAGGAGTTGGTTTTTAAGTGTTAAAAAACATTAATGACATTAACATTAAATGATTCCAGCGTGCAGGTTAGTCCCAGGGGCTCCTAAAGATTCCTACTCTCAGATGATTGTGCCTTATAAATTACAGCGGATGCCACCCTAGTTTTGCCAAGAACAGTCCATCTGGGTAGGTAGGACTGAGATATTTATCTTACACTAAAAAGTCTGTTTCACAGGCTAATTAATACAAAAGTCTAAAATGAAAGGCTGAATATACATACAAAGAAAAAGCTCTCATTTTCCTCACATTCTTTGTTTTACCCTTTATTCACACTGTCCTTTTTTGTGGCCACCACTGATAACTATTAAAATTCACCCAGAAGCTAGATTACTTTGCAGTGTATGACATAAACGTCTAAGGAAAAGCTGCAGCCGTGCCTGTTTGCTAATGCAAACATTAGCAGGCACAGGTGGTGCAGGGGCCAGGGAATTAAAGAAGTGGATGGGGGCAGCCCGGGTTGGCGCAGCGGTTTAGCGCCGCCTTCAGCCCAGGGCCTGATCCTGGAGACCTGGGATCGAATCCTATGTGGGGCTCCCTGCATGGAGCCTGCTTCTCTCTCTGCCTGTGTCTCTGCCTCTCTCTCTAATAAATAATAAAACAAAATATTAAAAAAAAAAAAAGAAGTGGACGAATGCTGTATTTGGGGTTAGACTGGAATCCACTGGCATCAAGCCTTGGTCTTCCTTCCATCCTTCCTTGAACTCTCTTGTCAAATGTCACCTCCTTGGATGCTCCTCACCTCTTAGAAGTCTTCCAATTCTAAATGCCGAGTTTCCAATAATTAAGAACATAGGTGAGGCGAAAGCATTAGTAAAAGAGACAGATCTAGGTTGGAAAACTGCCTATCCTTCACTAACTACAAGTAAGTAATGTGGTTCCTCTGCTTCAAGTATAGGGATACGTCCGGCGCCCTTTGGGGTCGCTGTAAAGATTAAATGCAATACAGTACATCCCAGGCTCACAGCAGGCATTCAATCGTCACGGTCTGTAAAGTCCACTCACATTCATCTTCTCAGTCAATCTTTCATTCCAACCGTGAGGGGGCTGGTCAAGCCTACGAATACCAAATTTCCTAGCGGAGGAAACTGACGGTTGAAAGGTGAAACAACTAGTCACCTAACCGAATCACGGCACAATTCTTCAACAGTCAACTTGGGGCTTTAAACCATTTCACCTCATCGGACAGACGCAGAAACACCTCAGAATTGTTATCTACCAGGGCCCTTCCCTCCACGCCTGTTCTTGGCCTCTGCTCCTTGCACAGCACCCGGCACGCCCAACCCAAGCGACGCGGACTAGCGCGCGCCAGAGGAATTCCCCCTGCGAGCCCCCGTGAGCCCTCGCGAGCCCTGGGGCACCAGACGTGGGGACCCGTCGCCCCTCGGCCAGTCCCCACCAGGCCAAGCGCAGAGGGGTCAAGGCCCCTGCCGCCCTCAGGACTCCAGTCTCCTGCCCACATTCCCCAGTCCTAGCTCCTCACGATCTTGTTCTGGTCCGTGACGAACTCGTCTATATTTTCCAGATAAAGCTGGTCCGCCATCGTGCGGCACAGCTGCGAGCCCCGCCACCACAAACGCAGCTCCCGCCGGCGGGAAACGTCTTTCCTCTCTCCCGGGTCCGGGGTCGTTTCCCACAGCAACGGAGGCGACGCGCTACGGCGGCCGCCCGAGGGTCAAACTAGTGACGGAGACGGCGCCGGCTCAAGTAGGCGGAGCTAGTAGGTAGGAGCCAACGCAAGCGCGGACTAGGAACCTGCGCGGGACCTGGGGAGGGTGTTTCTGGAGCCCTGGTTTTAAATCTCCCGTCTGCAATTTAATGCCTGACCCAAAGCAAAATACCTCCTCGTAGGAGCCACAGCCTTACCACCTGTAAATTGATAACATAATCCTTGCCCTTTCATACCTTTATTCAAAAAATGCTTATCAACTACCTACCTATTCCGGGCACTGCTTAGATGCTGGGGACACAGCGGTGAATGATCCAGACAGAAATAAGCCAGTAATTTTAGTAGAGTGATGGCAGCTGGAATGAAGTACTCCTGGTTATAATCCCTCAGAATTGAGAAATTAGGGGTGGCTTTCCAGAAGGGATGGGATAAGAGAAATGTTTCAGATAGAAGCAAGAGCATTTGCTGGGAAGAAAAGAAAACACCTAGATTTGGAATCTAAATCTTTAGGTAAATGGTGGTGCATTTGACTACTGAACTGTGGAAGACTGAGAGAAAGAGCAGATGAAGAAAATCAAAGAATTCTCTATGGCCACAGTTATAATGGAGAAAACATATAAAACCCTCACACCATGCCTGTACACAATAAAATTAATAGCAGTTGGGTTATATTACTATACACAGGGTACACTGTATTAGGTGCTTTGAGAGTGAGATTTCATTTACTCCCTAGAGCAACCCTTCAAATGGATTGTGTTTGTCCATATTTTATAGAGTAGATTGCTGAAATTTAAGAGAGGAAAGATGAATTTTCGAGGTCACAGGGTTGGACGGTAGTGCTGGGATAGGAATTCAAGTTTCTTTTCATTGTTCCACAGGGATGGGAAGAAAGTCAAGATAATTTTTTTTTTTTTTTTTTTGAAAGTCAAGATAATTGACCAGATTCTTGACGCTATCCCCATGCCAAAGGGAGCAAATGATAATACTATATAGAATACTTGACCCAACATGGCCCTAGGTATACCAGTATTAAAAGGTTGTGTGATGTTTAGAAGCCAGATTAGTGGTTAACCTTGAGACGCCTACCCAGCTTGAACATTCCTACCTCAGGGAAGAGGAGCTGAATGGAAGACATGTGGGCTTTGGAAATATATTTTTCTTTTAAAAAGGAAGCAAACAAACAAAAACCTGGGATTGAATCCCAGCTTTACCACTTCCTAGCTGTATGGCTGTAGGCAAATCACTTAACGTCTCTAGTCCTCAATTTCATGATCTTTAAAAGATGGGACAATAGAACGCAGTGGTATACTAATAAATGTTTAACAGCCAAATTTAAAAAGCCCTGATTTGTAGTGGTTGACAACATCTGTGATGTGTATACTGCCATCACAGCAGACTTCAAACTCCTGATAGTGACATCACTGAACACAGGTAGAGACACACAATATCACACAATTACTTCCACAATACATGTAGAATAAACAAATAACCTCAAGAGCATATATGGCAGTAAAATAATTAGGAAGTGGTTATATTGAATATTTGTTGTCTTTGTTTTTAATGATTTAATTATAAATTTATAGTTTAATTTTTAACTGTGGCTCTCCTGAAAAATTAATAAAAGGAAACCTAGTTTGGGGTCAGCATGGGGAGCTCTCAGGGCCTATCATTCCTTGTCAATTACCAACTCAACAGGCCATGTTCTGTGCCTGGGGCATCTGCAATGTAAAATTAACTCCTTATTCCAGGCATTGGGAACATCTTTCCTATTTGAAATGTAACCAGCAAATCTCCAAAAGGAAAAAGTACCACCATTTCTACCTCTACCAGGAAGGGAGGGAGGAAGGAAGGGAAGGAGGGAGGGAGGGCACCTGAGTAGCTCAGTGTTTGAGCATCTGCCTTTGGCTCAGGTGGTGATCCTGGGATTGAGTCCTGCATGGGGCTTCCCCGCAGGGAGCCTGCTTCTCTGCCTGTGTCTCTGCCTCTCTCCATGTGTCTCTCTTGAATAAATAAATAAAATCTTAAAAAAAGAAAAAAAGAATTCAGTCCCTCTTCCTTAAAGATGAAGCTTCACATCAATGTCAAAAACAAGAGCAGTTCTCCAGGAATCAGAAAAACCAACTAAAGCATTTCCTAAGCACATGAGGCCAGACAAAACTTGGAGATGGTAGTGTCAGCTGATACCAGAAGTGAGAGCCATAGGATCAAGATTCTCAGCCTTCATGTTTCAAAGAGGTTGATGTTAGAAGACGGACATTCCTATTTCCTCCTTTTCATCCCCACTTCATCCCAGAAATGATTGGCATAAGAAAATCTAATGATTGTGACAAGGCATGGGATGGGAAATCTAGCCTGGACCCAATATTGGGGAAAACATGAAGAGTAGTCAACCCCTGCAGGCAGGACCCCCAGACTAAAAGTAGGGGAAAGAGGCCAGGCTTCTGACCAGGAAATGGGGCCTGTGGGAGCAGCTCAGGAGCACAACCAGCTGGCTGGGCTATGGGGCCTCAAATCGCTGGGGGTCCACAATGGTCATTCCAGAGTCCTGGGGATCCAGAACTTATTAACACTAAGGTATTTAGCATTAGATCATTCATACATTCATTCATCAAACATTATTCAAGGCCTCCTGTCTATCAGGCCCTGTGTGACAATGGGAACACAGCATGCTCTTCATCTCTGGGAGTTTAGTCTGTGGGGAGTAAACAGCTTCCTCTGTGAGGAAGCACAGAGTGCCATAGAAACCTGGGAAAGGCAATTAACCCAACCTAGGGATCAGAATAAATGTGGGGAAAACTGGATTTAGGTATCTAGGACTAGGTAGCACGTATCCTTTCACTTTAGGTGAAATATATAAGAAATGAAATCAGAGTACTGTCATCACAGCTTCTTACATGCACAACAAGCCAATATAAAAAGAGCTACTTTATGAGAACATAGGTACCTTACCTTGTTCAGACTGTCTTGTGGAATGTACAGCTATCAAGGCCAGGACACATCAACCTTCTTGACAGCTGGGGAGGAAAGATCCAGGGAAGGCCAAAACAACATCCTGTTCTAACACACCTTATCAGTTCTATAAAAATCAATATTAAACCCCTCAGTTACCAAGCCAAAGCAGGTGAGCCAAGAGGGCACTCAGACACTGGTTCCCTTGTTTCCCCTATTTCCTACCCACTGCCACTCTGCCACACACACCCCCCAGCCCATGCTTGCACCTCAGCCTGTTTATTTCTCAGCTCAGTCACCAAAAGGGTCACTTTGCTACCTTTGTTGCCTCAGTCACACAGAAAAAGAGCAGAAAGATCCCACCCACACTCCCATCTTGCAATTGCTTTGTATATTATTTTCCTTTTCCCATCCCCTTTGGGGCTGGAAGGGTGCTTTGGAGGAGTGTGTGTCCATATTTTCACTGAAAGCATCTTTGCTGCAAGCATTTTAGCCACATAACTTAATTAGCCAAAAGACAATTTCACCATAAAAGATAAAATCACGAAAAATAAAAGAGGGACATTCATTAAAATGGACATAATTAAAAGTGAAGAACTTAAAAAGACTTTAAGGCAAAATACAAAATATTTGAATACATTCAAAATGTATAGTGTAGATTCATGGCAGTACTGCCATAAATAACTGATTTTTTAAAGATTTTATTTATTTATTCATGATAAACAGAGAGAGAGAGAGGCAGAGACACGGGCAGAGGGAGAAGCAGGCTCCCCATGGAAAGCCCCACGTGGGACTTGATCCTGGGACTCCAGGATCACACCGTAGCCGAAAGCAGATGCTCAACTGCTCAGCCACCCACACATCCCTAAATAACTGATTTTATTTTGTGGATTATACCTAAGCATTTGTCTTCAAAGTCTTTCATTCATGGTATTATACTTTTTTTTTTTTTTTTTTTTTTTTTTGGCTTGTTGGTTCATCTCCTCATTGGACATTGAATGTTTTTTGCTAAGGTTTCTTCCTTCATTAAGAGAGGTATCAGTTTCCAAGGAGTAGGATGCATTTCTGTAATTGAACTTTGTATTGCATTGTGAAAGCCTTCTACACTGTTGTTTGTTCTTGGCATATTGCCACATGTCCTTTGCTAGACATACAAAGTTCTACGGGAAATGTGGTTTCAAAACTCTGTGCCACTGTATGAGGGCTAAGATTTATATAATGTAAAAATGGGAGTTCTGCATAAATGGAAAAATGAAACCAAACTCAACCAGTTGATAAAACCAATAAAATAAACCAATAAAACCAATAAATAAGCCAATAAATGTCACTTTTTACTTTTGAGCCAATATTGCCTTATAGCCAATTAGTTATGTGGCAAAGATGCTTATGGCAAAATTATCTAAAGCCAGAGGGGGATGGTAAAAGTGGAAATAATTGGTTATGGGAAGTTTTGTCCTAAGCACACCATTTTTGAATTATTAGATTGAGGTGGCCGGGGGGGGGGGCGGTGCGCGGATTGGGGGAGGCTTGGCATTCAGGGCTAGAAAGAAAAATGATCCTTCTCTAGAGACCATTGCTCTCTGGCCCCCAGCATGGCTGGTTGAGAAGACTTCCTGAGGAAATGTCAAGGGCCTCAGCTTTGGTATGGAGTAAAGAAGAGGCAAAAGCCATTCTAGACACAGTGGAGGGAGTACCTGCTCTTTTTGCCTCATTGTCTCTTTCCTGTATCTCTGCTTCTTTCTCTACAACTATTCTGTTTGACTTTGGCTTAATCACAGTTATTTCCTCATAGTTTTAGTTTAAACATAGCCATAAGTTACCAGGGCTCATCTACCTTCAGCTTTCACCACATTATTACAGATGCTCTTGATAATTCTCCATTCTGTAATTCCTAAATGATTGAACCTGATTTGCTCAGCTTACCTCAGTGTTTGGTCTTTTAAATCTCAGATTATCAGGGTTTCTGGGTGGCTTAGTCAGTTAAGCATCTTGATTTTGGCTCAGATCATGATCTCAAGGTCATGAGATCAAACCCCAGTCCAGCTCCATGTTATGCATGGAGCCAGCTTAAGACTCTCTCTCTCCCTCTCCTTCTGCTGTCTACGCATAAGCAAATCTATCTCAGATTATTGATATCTTTTTCAGGATACTGAGCAGCCATGGACAAGTTCCTCTTGGACAGATGTTTCTTATTCATTCCAACTGCTCATTGAATTCCTTCTATGAACCCATTATATATATGAGATACAGTAGAATATAAGATATCCAGATGCAGAATTAGATTGGGGATCTACAACATCTAGATGGGCCACCAAGGGACAGGGCTGAAGGCAGAACCTTAAGGAACATCAGCAGATAAGGGACATGCAAAAAAGAAAAGGCCTAGAAAGGGAACTGAAAGAGAGAAGTAGCCCTGGGAGGGTTTAGTGTGGAAACAAAAGAAGTGAGCTTGAAGGAAGGAGTCTGCAACAGTGTCAAATGCTTCCCTGAAATGGTGTTGGGAGCAATTGAGAGGAAGGCATTGGATTTAGCAGTCAGGAGGCCTCTGTTGACATGGGCCCAAGGGCAAGAGTCACAAAAGCCAGATGGCAGTGAGTTAAGAGTGAGAAAAAGTTAGAAGAGGAACCGAACATGGAGACTAAAGACAACTCTGGCCAATTAACTATGTGGAAGTGGAGAAATGGTTGGGAGCGAGCGTAGCCATGAACTTCACAACATATCTGTCCAAGCAATAGTGGTGGGAGTTGGTGATGGACACTTGTCTTAGAAAAAAGTATGACAGGCATTCTGGGGGATTTTCCATCTGGACTGTCCTCAGTAGGGATGCCTCTGAAACTTCAGGCTGGAATCTGCAGAAGGAGGGCATACAGTAGATATTCAGTTCCCACAGAATGGAGATTTCATTAAAGACCTTTCATCCCTGCATTCCCAGCACCCAGAGTGGTCATAGCTGGCACAGGGTAGGTCCTAAGCAAATATGCATTGACTCGTAACTGAATGGCCAAATGAATCAATGGGTGGATAAAATAGAATTCAATATTGTTCTGTTCTATAATCCCTTTTGTTGATCTACAGAATATTGTTTGTGGAAGGTGTTGTCTACCTTCCCTTCCACCACTCAAACTATTACATGGTCTGTTATCACGGTGAGCATTGCTGATAAGCTAACTGGGGAAACCCAGCTTTCTTCAAAGGCTCAGTGATCAGAAATGGGGCAGGGGTGTGGGGGTGCTTTTATGGACAAAAGTTAGGACCAAGCACAGGTCCTAAACAACCTTGAGAGCTGCACAGAGTACTGCTGTTGGAGATGCTGAAGAGTGGCTTCATACATTCCTATATATATAAACTTCATACACAGTGGTTTATCTAGTAAATTTGGTCTAGTAAATATTCCATGGATTGACTAACTTGAAGTATCTTACCTTTCAATATTTTCTCCCAAGAGTCTGGAGTAAAAACAAAACCAAGGGGTAAACTTCACTCAAATTGTCATTTCCCCTTTCTCTGACCATAAGTAAATGGCTCCATTACACCTTTCATTTCTCCCTACCTGTCCAATTTCAGGACCTCCTTATCATTGGTCTGTTTTTCTTAACTTGTTTTTTGCTTATTAAGGAAATTCATGTTAATCTCCATCTTCTCCAGCTCATCTCTGTTCCAATCTGCACCATGACCCATCTTTATTTTTTTATTTTTTAAAAAAATTTTATTTATTTATTCATGAGAGACACACATAGAGAGAGGCAGAGACACAGGCAGAGGGAGAAGCAGGCTCCATGCAGGGAGCCAGATGCGGAACTCGATCCTGGGTCCCCAGGATCACGCCCTGGGCCGAAGGCAGATGCTCAACTGCTGGGCCACCCAGGCACCCCAATGGTCCATCTTTAATACCAGTTCTAAGGTGATGTAATTTTCTTTCTTTCTTTTCTTTCTTCTTTCTTTCTTTCTTTCTTTTCTTTCTTCTTTCTTTCTTTCTTTCTTTCTTTCTTTCTTTCTTTTCTTTCTTTCTTTTCTTTCTTTCTTTCTTTCTTTCTTTCTTCTTTCTATTTCTTCTTTCTTTCTTTCTGTTTTAGAAGGGGAGAGAGAGAGGGTAAGGGAGAGAGAGAATCCCAAGCAGGCTCCACACCCAGCTCAGAGCCCAACACAGGGCTCCATCTCACAACCCTGAGATCATGACCTGAACAGAAATCAAGAGTTGGACATTTAGCTAACTGAGCTACCCAGGTGCTCCCAGGATCATGCTACTAAAACGTAGATCTGATGGTGTTACCCCCCACTTAAAACCACAATCCAATTTTAGAACACTTCCAACAGCCCCAAAATATTCCTGTGTTCCTTCATTCCCCACTTACACAATCACTCCCTATTCCCATCCCTGACTCCAGGTAACCACTCATCTGTTCTCTGTCTTTATAATTTTGTCTTTTCATAGAGATGGAACCTACAATATATAGTTATTGCGTATGGCTTCTGTAATGGGCTGAATTGTGTCCCCCCAAACCCAACAATATACTGAAGTCCTAATCCCCAGTACCTCAGAATGTGATTGTATTTGGAGATAGAGTTTTTAAAGAGGTAATTAAGTTAAAATGAGGTTATTAGGGTGGACCTTAATCTAATAAGACTGGTCTCTGTGTAAGAAGAGTAAATCAGACAGTATAAACAATTAGAGGAGAGACCAAGTAAAAACACAGGATCAGAAGAACTGCCTCATGGAGGGAGCCATTTTTCAGATGGGTATACAAGAAATGAAAAAGTTAAAGTCCCAGATGTTTAGTCGCAGATGGAAGTCACCTTTCCTTCTGTCATCTCCCATTAGGAGGCGCTGGTGCTCCTTCTTATGAGAAGAGTAACACTGGCTATAGAAGCTCAACAACTAATTAGAAAACACCCTATGGGCCACTCTGAATTAATTGCCTGAATTTAAAGAACAAAGGATTTCACATTAAAAATCAGATTTCAGGTCTTATTTATTAATCCAAACAACTAGCTGTCATGTTCTGCCAAGGATATTTTGCCATTGGCCAAAGTACTTGCTCTATTATTTTTCTCAAACCCTTTTCTTGTAAGTGAAATATTTCTTGGCTACTTATTCAATAAAAGGAAAGAAAGAGCTACATTGAGGACCATGAGTTTCAGAAAAAGAGGGGGAAAGAATGGAATTTTTGTGAAAATGAAGTAAGCGCAGTGTTGTCTATATTGAAAGAATACAACCTGAAACGCCATTATGAAAATAAAGCAAAATAAGAACTAAGAGGAATATGGAAAAGATGTGAAATGAAAAAGCAACAAAATGGAAGCAGTAAAACATCAACATAATTTATTTTTAATTCAGGTAAATGTTTCAGCTATAAACTTTAATTAAAAGACAATAAATTGGGGATCCCTGGGTGGCTCAACAGTTTAACACCTGCCTTTGGTCCAGGGCGTGATCCTGGAGTCCTGGGATCGAGTCCCACGTCAGGCTCCCTGCATGGAGCCTGCTTCTTCCTCTGCCTGTGTCTCTGCTTTTCTCTCCGTGTGTCTCTCATGAATAAATAGATAAAATCTTTTTTTAAAAAAGGGAATAAATTATAAGTGAATGAAATAGAACAGAATAAATAACACAGTAGCACCTTACAGAGGCTGTAGGCATTTGAGATTCTGTCTAATTCAACCTCTTCCCCCAGGATCCTTTCCCTCTTCTGTGGATGGAACTAGCTGAGGCCCAGAAACATTGGGTGAATTGTCCAAGGTCACAAAGGTAGGAAGTGGCAAAGTTGGGAATAGAAATCATGTCCTTGGACTCTATATTTCTGCTTCTTCCATGTATCCTATGGCCACAGAGCTTGACAAACATTTGTTGAGTTGGTAAAAGGAAACCTAGTATAAAGAAAATAAATTATGATGGAGAGTCCTAAATTCTAGTTCTAAGTATGCCACTGACTGGCTGTGTGACCTATGGCAAGTCACTTTCTCTCTTTGGACTTGAATATTCACAATTAAAATATAGAGTTGAGACGTAGAAAGTTAATTGGGAAATGTGTCACATCAGCCAAGATAACTCTTTTATCCTGGGGCTAAGAACCTGGCCCCAAAGGAAAGGAGTAAAAACCTCATGGTTGTAAACAATAGAAGTCAACTCTGGCTGATTTAAATAAGAAATAAATTTGTTAAGATGATCTTCTATAGCTCATAGAGTCACCAAAAAGCCTGAAGAATTAGGGTAAAAATGTGGGCTGACAATGAAAGCCTTCGTCCACACAGACACTTGTACACAAATGTTTATAGTGGTATTATTCATAATGGCCAAAAGTAGAAAAGGCCCAAATGTCATCAACTGATGACTGAATGAACAAGATCTGGAATGCAGTGGAATATTATTCAGTCATAAAAGAGAATGAAGTACTGACATAAGATATAGCATAGACAAACCTTGAAAAAATTGTGCTAAATGAAATAAGCCAGTCACAAAGACTACCTACTATGTGATTCTATTCATATGAAAGGAATGAGGAAATCTATAGACAGAAAGTGGATTAGTGGTTGCTCAGGGCTGGGGAATGGATTGGGGATGGAGAAGCAAGAGGAGTGGGCTTAAAGATCTTGAGGTTTCTTTTTTAGATGATAAAAATGTCCTAAAATTGCCTATGGTGATGGCTGCACATATCTATGAATATTCTGGAAAATCATTTACTTTAAATGGGTGAATTGTATGTGAATTATATCTCAATAAAGGTGTTAGAACAATCGGCAGAAACAAAGGGAGTCAGCAGGTACAACTTCATCCCTAATCTATCATGCTACAGGCCCAATCCAGTAAGGACACCACTGCCACCTTTATCCCTGCCCTGAACACTGGACCCAGAGGCCACCACTCACTCTGCTGGCTTTGCTGCCCTAAAACCTAGGCTGCCCTGACACTGCCCCCACCACTGCCAAACTCTCCACCATCCCTGATTCTTTGCAATACAGGCATCTTATTCTAAGTTCCAGGATAATATAACTTACTGATAGAGTCTAAATCATACCCTAGCTTTAAGGGAGAGCTGGAAATCAAATTTCTAGCCTTTTTTACTTCTATAATAGGAGACAAGACCTGTCTTTCTCCAAGACTCTTATGGTGTAGAATTCTCCAAATATAAGAAAGGAGTTTAGAGTTGGACAAGTGAGCAAACCAACCAATCAAGCAACAAACAAAAATAAAAAAAATCAAGCCATTATACACATATATAATCCCAGTTGAAATGCAACTATTTCAGATTAACCTGTCCTTCAAACATTCATTCATGTATGCCCCAAGTCACTGTAAGCACTTAGTAAGTACTAAAATCTCTTTGCTGGCCTTAGGCTATGCCCCATAGACTCAGAAACAAATAAAACACTGACCTCCCACTCAAGCAGTGAGAGGAGAAAAAGTGGAGTAGTATGGGCCCCAGGCTAAAAGGATAAGGAGGAAAACAAGGGCACAAACAAGGGATTGGTCAATTCTCCTTGGGAAGAAGGCTAGAAAGTCTTTGCAGAGGAGAATCTTTGAAGAGAAACTCGAAAGGTGGGTTGGTGCCTTGCTAAGCACAAGAAAGGAAATCAGGGCATGGACCAGCCAAGTGCATTAGGGGAAACCATGGGCAACACAACAGTGAACGCTTGGGGTGTGAGACCGCACAGCAAGACAGGGGCTGGACAGGTCCTGGGGAAAAGATCATTAAGGGCTATAGAGTTCAGACAAGTATGGACTTCCTTTTTTTCCATATAGAGCTATTGGAGGATATTTTATTTTCAAAATATCATTTTGATGCTGTGCAGAGGATGAACTGGAGGAGAGAGTGTGCAAAGAGGTCAGTGAGAAGGCAGTTGCCATATTCTAGATGTTTGATGACAGAAGAGAACTAGGGTGGTAGCAGTGGCAATGGAGAGGGTCAGAGATGGATATGAGCAAGCAGAAGTTGAGTAGACCTTGTCAGAATTGCTTAAGTGAGAACAGAACCCTGGCAACCCAACTGTCCCATCTCAACACTCATTCATTCCCCAACATGTACCGATGTGTAAGTGCTGGGGGTGTAGAAATAACTCCCAGTTTAGAGGGGCTCTGTCTAGAGGCATCTCAATAGACAATTATAAAGAGCAAGGTGGCTGCCAGGAGACTCCTGGATAGAAGATGCTGTGGGGGTATTGTGGCTAGGGAGTTCAAGGAGGACTTCACCCAGATTTGAGACCTTTTTTTAAAAGATCAAGAGGAGTTAGCCAAAAAGAAAAAGCTAGAAAAGAGGGACTGCAGGTAGAGAAAAGAGCATGTATGGGGTCATGAAAAGGTGCTTTGCAGATCTCCAACTATGGGAGTGTAATAGACCAAGGGCACCAGACACTGCTCTGTAAAGTCCACCACCTTATTTGTGCTGATATCACACCTCCTTTGAGCTGTTACCAGCCAAGGATTGTGCAGCAGGGAGACTAAGTAGACATATTCCTGAGGAACAAGGACTCCTCCGACAGCCAACTCTGGCTTCATGACAGCCCAACCTTCTTTAGACTGCACAGTGGTCTAGGATACTTTCCACCCAACCTTCCCTCCCCTTCTGCTTACTTAGGGTCAGACTTGCATGGAGGATTAATGGTTCAACCAACCTCTCCCTTTTCATTTTTTAAACACCTGTTGTCATATGAGTAAAATTCTTGTATGTTTAATCCCCTCTCTGTTCTGCTTCTTGGGAGACCTGAACTAACATATCTGTGTAAAAGCATAAATTCTTCAAGAACTCTGGACTTCACTCTGGATGAATTCACAACACTGGGGATACCTTTAGTAAGTTATATTGAGACAAAATAAAAGTTGAAGTTTGGAGGTGGCTGGCCTACAGGTGTGGAGAGAGGGGAGAAGGGATTACAAATAGTTGTAATTGGGGCTGCTGAGCTTTAGGACATTTTCATGTCTGGAGAGTCCTCATCTTATGAGATAGACAGATCCAGCTTCCCATCATAGAAACTGAAAATGCTAGACTTGCTTTCCCAGCAATCCCTGCAACTAAGGCATGGCACATGACCTAAACCCTGCCAGTCAGATAGATTACCCTTAGGCCAACCTTGAATTGGATGCTAGTGAGGCAAAGAAGCAGGAGTGTACAGAATCAGTGTGAGCCACAGCTAGCAGCAGAGGAAGCAGCTATAGTGGTAGAGTCCAGGGTCTGGCATTGATCATTTTGATGGTGCCGGCAGTGGAACCCATTCCCTAGAGCAGTGGTTGTCACATGTTCATTAGGCCAGTTCTGTGTAGTGAATTTGGAAGTTGACCCTGGGGTGAAAGCTTCTCTGGCCCTCCAGGAGATTCTGTGAGCTACCTAATATCCCTTCAACAATTCCTTTTCTGTATTTTGCTTTGTTTTGTTTTAAAGATTTGTTTATTATTTTAGAGAGAGAGAGAGAGCACAGTGGTGGGGGGAGGGCAGAGGGAGAGAGAGAATTTCAAGCAGACTCCTCCACCTAGCAAGGGGCCTAACATGGAGCTCAATCCCAGGACCCTGGAATTTTGGTTGAGCCAAAATCAAAAGTCAGATGTTGAACCAACTGAGTCACCCAGGCACCCTTCCATTTCTGTTTAAATAAGCAAAAATGTGGTTCCATTTGCAGCAAAGAATCCTGCTTGACAAAGGTAAGAAGAAATAGGAGGTATTAGTAGTTTTAGTGGATAAGGATGGAGAAAGGTAGTAAGACAGTGTCATATGCTGTGAAAATCTGTCATATGCTGTGAAGCTCTGCAGCAATGGGACTTACATTTGTATCCTAGTTCTTCATTTATGTCTCAGTCAGCTCAGGCTGCTGTAACAAAACACTGTAGACTGGCTGGTTTAAACAAACATTGATTTCTCACAGTTCTGGGAGCTGGGAGATCCAGTGAGAGCCCGTTCCTGGTTTGCAGATTGCCACTTTCTTGTGGCATCCTCACATGATACAGAGAGAGGGAGAGAGAGCTCTAGTCTCATTCTTATAAGGACACTAATCCTTGATAAGGAGCTCTACCCTCAGGACTCATCTAAACCTAATTACCTCTCAAAGTCTCCACCTCCAAATGCCATCACAATGGGCATTGGGACTTCAACATATGAATTTGGGGGGACACATTCAGTCCATAGCCACCTATTAGCCAAGTGACAGTGACCTTGAGTAAGTCATTTATCTTTCTGAGCTTCAGTTACCTTACCTGTAAAATGGGGATATTGAGTTTTAGCTCCCTCGTAGGCCTGTTGTCAAGATTAACTGAGAAAATAGGTTAATGAAAATGCTTTATAAACATAAAATGAACTCTATGAATGTTTATAATTTAGCTTAACAATTCTTAACACAAAGTGTGGCGAACAGAAAGTGCTCTTTAAATGTTTGAAGTAAGGAAGTGCCTGGGTGGCTATGTCAGTTAAGCATCAGACTCTTGCTTTCAGCTCAGGTCTGATCTCTGGGTCCTGGGATTGAGCCCAGCCTGGAGCTCTGCCTAGGGCTCCAAGCTCAGTAGGGAGTCTCTTTGAGGATTCTCTTCCTCTCTCTGCTCCTACCCCCATCCCATGTACTACCCGGTGTGTGATCTCTCTTTCTTTCTCTCTCTCTCTCCCTCTCTCTAAAATAAATAAATCTTTTAAAAGAACATTTGAGGGACACCTGGGTGGCTCGGTGGTTGAGCATCTGCCTTTGGCTCAGGTCGTGATCGCGGGGTCCTGGGATCGAGTCCCATATCCAGCTCCCTAGAAAGAGCCTGCTTCTCCCTCTGCCCATGTCTCTGCCTCTCTCTGTATCTCTCATAAATAAATAAACAAATAAATAAATAAATAAATAAATAATCTTTTAAAAAATAAAAAGAACGTTTGAAGTAACAGGAAAGAATAATAATTATTGTAGGAACAATTACGGTGTATCAGCCACTTTAATAAATGCTTCATCAGCATTATCTTCCCAATAGCCTAAGATGACCAACCTAAGGTAGGACTCTGTGGCTTTAGTACTGAAAGACCCACATGCTGGGAATCCCCTGAGATTTGGACATAGGTTTGAGTATCATGCCCATTTTACACTTTAGGAAACTGAGACTTAGACTGTGCAACATGCCCCAAATCACATTTAGTAAATGACAAAGTCAAAATTTGAACCTAAATCTGTCTAGGAGGAAATGTGGGAGGAGAAGGGTCTTCAGAATGAAAGAGGATCAAAACTCTGCTCTTTAGCTGCATGACCCCATCTCAAGCCCAGTTTGATTTTAGGGGCTGGTGTTGGGAGATTGCCCAGAGAATGCCAAAAACTGGCCCAGCCCCAAGTCACCTGTTCCTCCAGGGCAGTCCCTGGCAGTTCTTTGTTTTGTTTTTTACTTCATAGGAACTCTCCTGTTTCTATAGAGTAATTAAGCCCTCATGCTTTATCCTGTTTATATTTTGCCTTTTCCTTTTGTTTTGCTTATGAATGAAAGAAAAATCAACCTTGCTAACTCCTTAAAGCAGGTGTTTTGGGGCCTTGAGCAATAGGATTACTATAAATACGGATAGGGAGGTGGGGATTTCTGTGCTGAGCCAGGGTCAGAAGCAAAGTATCTCTCAGATGCTGATGGGTAAATTTTGCTTGGGGGTGCAGAGGAAGAGTGGTCAGTATGGAAAGAAAACCTGGTTAATTTCAAGATCACACTTCCTTTTTGCTCAGATACCATCTGTATTTGCCCCATTTTATCTCCCATAAATTCATCCTATGCTGTGCTGTTGGATCTAGAGTTGGGAGGCTGGCACAAGGCCCCCAGCTTTGCCACTAGTAAAGTGTGTGACTTAGACCATCTCTTCCCTCTCTGAGCTTTGGTTTTCTCATTTGTCAAATGCAGGAATCAGATTAGTACAGTATGTGCTTCCCTAGGGATCCTTGTGGTGTTGACACTCTAGGACACTGTAACGATACATAGAACTGAACTGCTTCTGAAGGCAGGCTCTGGACTAGTGATGTGAGTGTGCATGTGTGCATGTACACATACATGTGCATGAGAATTGGAGTGTGAGTGAGGGCATGTGACATGTGAATGTGCCTATGCTTGAAATTCTAGCTCTGGTCAAAGCCCTTCATCCCACCTCTGCCTAATTCTCCTGATTGCTTTTCCAGACTCAGCTCTCCCATATATTGGAAGTAAAAGCATTTCTTTTGGTAGACAGGACCATGGAGCAGAATGAACCTGGAGTCAGACTCGGGTTTGAAACCTGGCTGCACTCTGTACTTGGTATTTACCAAAGCTTAAATTTCATCAGTGGTTAATGAGAGCTAACAATCCTTAGCTCAGCACAGTTAGAGGGTGGAATGATACCAGTATGTCAAGTACCTGGCTTAGAACCTAACACATGGGACATTCTCAATTGTGCACACAACAGGACCAGTTGTGCAACTTGTGGGGCCCAGTACAAAATGAAAACATGGGCTTCTTTTTGAGAAATTATCATGAAAAAAAAAAAAAGAAGAAATTATCGTGAATTTCACGATGGCAACAGCAGAGCTTAAACCTAGCATGAGGTCCTTTTAAGTACAGGCCCTGGGCACCCATAAAAGAATATCCTATTCATGTTAACTTTCTTCCAGGCAGGTGAGCTAAGTTGTTGGGAGAAGAGTGATGGATGTAAGGTGATGTCATAGGTAAGGATCCCCAAATAACTCAGAAAGCAAAAATTGAGTCTTGGAAATCTCTTCCATCCCCACCCCCTACCCCCCCGAAACTACCCTCCCTGGCCATGGGAAGGCACAGATGAAGGTCAAAGCAGGTGACTCACTTGCTTCCTTAACCACCGAGAATATTTTTCCCACTCTGTGAATTCAGCCTTCCTCTCTCCCAGATGCGGAGACTTAGCTTAGGATAAGACATCATGCATCCTTTCCCAGAGAGTCAATCTTCATTTCTTATACCCACTTTTACGTCACCTAAGTCCTTCTGGATTCTCTGGAAAGGAACTGGGGGCCTGGGGCCCAATGACAAGGAAGGAGTTTCTGAGGGAGGTCACTGTCTGAGGGGCAGAAGGGATCCTCCAGACCAGAGTATTGCTGAACACTTGGGAGCTGGGAAGTCAGCCAGCGTTTCATCTTTTGTTTTTTCCTCCTGGGGCTTCCTGTCCCAGAGGTGGATGGAAAGGGGTCATGGGGGACTTCCTGATCGCTACAAATAAACCTTTCCTTTGTATTTGGCCAGGCAGCACTTCCAGCCCAGACAGACCAGACTGATAGGCAATAGCAGAGGGGGACAGCAATGCTGCCTTCAGAGGAGGCTCACCCCTAGTTCCATCAACGATTGCAGCAAGAGGAGGCTATGCTCGATGGGGGTGGAAAAGGCAGTCATGTGGGACGCCAGGACTGACTGCCCATCGGGAGTGGAGGGTGAATGGGAAGTGGTAGGGAGAAGCATCAGAGAATGTGAGGGCCAGAAGGGCCCTCAGAGGCCATCTGCTTTGTTCTCTGCTGACTCTCGGTGCCCAGAAATGTTCCAGGCACATCGTAGATGCTCAATAATCATTTACTGAATAAATGTGTGAATCTGATCCAGCATCTTCATTTAACTGACCCCAGGAAGCAAGGCCCAGAATGGAAAGGAAAGTTTCCCAAGGACACAGTAAGTCAGACTAGAGCTCAGAGTCTTTGAATTAAGCTTCCTTAAGCTAAGGGAGTTAGGAGAATTCCAGAAAAACTACTCAGAGAGCTTGATATGTGAATCTGGAGTTTGGGGATCATAAGACATAACTTGACACATGCTTGAGGACCTCTGTGATGAGAGGCCAAATGAAATTTGTAGGACAAGGAGAGAGATGGTTGTGCTAAGAGTAAACTGTTCTCCCACTGGCCATGGGGCAAAGACAGGCGTGTCCTAGGAATTGATGTAGACTGAGAAGAAGGAAGCTGACTGGGATCTCCTTAAGAGTGACCTACCCTCAAAGAATCACATGGAAGGCACTGTGATTCCAACAAAGAGGATGGAATACTAGAAGCTCAGGAGCTAATTTAGAGGGGAGGCCTTGCCTTGTTAAGCAAAGTCCAGGTAAAGGCTCTAGGCGGGGATCTGCAAAAGATCTGCTAACGCCTTCCAAAGAGAAAGAATTGATTTAGGACATCTGATCCACCCTACATGGCAGCATAATACTGCAGTTCATGCCCTGTGTTCCTCATCTTCTCCCTTCCTTGGAACCAGGGATAGATATACCTCGAAACTAACAAAGCTTGTGTTTCAGTGCGCCTCCCTTGCATGAACCCCTTTAGGCCCGTTATAATTTTGGATTCTTTTCCTTAAAGAGTATATTTATTTTCTATTAGTATGTAACAAAGTGCCACAAATGTAGCAGCTTAAAACAACACAGGTTTCTTATTTCAGTTTCTGTGTGCTGGAAGCCTATACATGGCATAATTGAATTCTCTGTTCAGGATCTCACCAGGCTAAATTCAAAGTGTTTGTCAGGTCTGGGGCTCTGATTATTGGCAGAATTCAGCCATTTATGATTGTAGGACTGAGGTCCCTGTTTTCCTGCTGTCAACTAGAGACCACTCTGAGCTCTTAGAGGCCATTCCAATACTTTGCCATGGGATCCCTTGTTATGTACTGAATGTTTGTCTTCCTCCCCTCCCCACAAATTCATATGTTGAAGACCTAACCTCCAATGTGAGTATTATTTGGAAATGGGGACTCTGGGAGGTAAAATTAAGCTTAAGTAAGGTAATAAGGGTAGGATCTAATCCAATAGGATCTCAGACTTCTAGCCTCCAGATCAGTGAAGAAATAAACTTCCATTGTTTAAGCCTGTGGTATTTTGTCATGGCAGCTAAGCTGCCTAATACAGCCTATGGAGTTTGCAAAACAAATGCTTGCTTTCTTCCAAACCAAACAGAGCTCATCTTTCTAATTTTATCTTTTTTTTAATATTTGAAAGCACTTGGAGAATTCTCATTACCTGAGGACCAAAACAAACAAACAAACAAACAAACAAAAAATGCAATGGGATCTGTCCAAGATTTTATTTATTTAGAAAAACTATTCAGGACACTGAAAGTTAGAGAAACTTGGTGATAAAAAATAAGGTTTTCTGTCTACAGCAGTATGAGCTCACTTTGTTACACTAACTAGTTATACTAACAAACTAGTTACACTAACATTATGGCAGAGGAGACATAAATGTAATAAAACAAATACACAGCACAACAACAATGACAACAAAAATACATAATAGTTCAGGAAATGACCACAGTAGAGAAAATCCTGGGTTGGAAGTTGGGAGATTGGGTTGTAGTCCTGATTCTTTTACTGACCACTTTAGTTACAGTGTGGAATGTGTACAAGATGAACAACCCACAGAGAAAAATGGATAGATATGAATAGGCGATTCACAGAAGAGGTTAATGCACATGGACAGGATATATGAAAAGATGCTCAAACTCACTAGTTGTTAGGAAAATGTAAACTTTTAAAAATAGGATGCACCTTTACAAAATATGACTGACAAAAATTCTTTTAATTTTTGAGAGCATCCAGCTGTTGTTAGAGGGTAAGGAATAAGACACCATTACACATTGCTGGTGAAGGTGTAATTACACCATAAAGTACTCTGGAAGAATCTATTAAAATTTAAAATGTATATATTTTTTGGTTTAGTATCTCTCTTTTAACACTTTATATTATTGGAGTAAATGTATTAGTACCTAATGTGTATATATATACACATTAGGTACTAATACATTTACTAATACATATAGTACTAATACATTTACTAGTACATTTACTAATACTAATATTAGGTACTAATACATTTACATTTATATATATATATGGATATTTATAACAACATTGCTTATAGTGGCAAAAACAAACAAACAAATACTGGATATAACTTGAATGTCCAACAGTAAAGAAATGATTGAGTACATTTTTGTGCATTTACATGTATTATGGAATATGAGCTTGCTATTTAAAATATGAATTAAATTTAGAGGTACCTCAGTAGCTCAGTTGGTTGAGAGTCTGACTCTTGCTTTTGGCCCAGGTCATTATCTCATGGGTTGTGGGATTGAGCCCTATGCTGGGCTCCACACTCAGCAGGAAGTCTGCTTGAAGATTCTCTCTGCCCCTCTCCCTGCTTGTGCACTGCTCTCTCTAAGATAAATAAGTCTTAAAAAAATAAATAAAATATGATTTAAATTTATATATGTCAACCAGGAAGAGTGAAAAGCAAGTTGCATAGTAGTGTGTATTACATGTAACTATTTTCGTTAAGAAAAAAAAGAAACCCCTTTTTTAGGTTTGTATATTTGTGTTAGCAAAAAGAAAGGTGTAGAAGGTTATACAGTCACTGTTAATATTGATAATTAGGGATTATCAATATTAGGTTAGAAGATATAGGAAGGGAATGGTAAAGGTATTAGAGGAAAGTAGGGGAAGATTATCATATGCTTTAGATGTTAATTCTCCCATTGTTTGACATATTATAAAGAATATATATTACACTTCTTAGGTTTTTTTTTTAAGATTTTATTAATTTATTTGAGAGAGAGCAAGAGAGGGAGAGAGAGCACAGGAGAGGGAGAAACCGACTCCTTGCAGAGCCTCGATCTCAGAACCGCAAGATCATGACCTAAGCCAAAGGCAGGCACTTAACCAACGGAGCCACCCAGTGTAGGCACCCCTACACTTCTTAGTTTTTAAAAAGTATGTTTAGGGGCACTTGGTTGGCTCAGTTGATGGAGCTTGAAACTCTTGATCTTGGGGTTGTGGGTTTGAGCCCTGTGTTAGATGTACAGATCACTTAAAAATGAAATTTAAAACAAAAGATGCTTAGGGGTGCCAGGGTGGTTCAGTTGTTAAGCACCTGGCTCTTGATTTAAGTTCAGGTCATGATGTCAGGGTTACGAGATTGAGGTCTGCACTGAGCCCTGCATTGAGCCCTCCATGCCCAACAGGGAGCCTGTTTTAACATTCTCTCTTTCCCTCTCCTTCTGGTGCCCCCCTACAAAAAAAAAAAAAAAAAAAAAAAAAAAAAAAAAAAAAGGCAGGATCAGAGAATGTCTATGAGAAGCCCTAGATGTCAGATTTAATATACAGACTTCAAAGTAGTCATTATGCTTTATGAACATTTATTCAATGTTCAGCATTCAAAGTTCAAAGAATTCAAACAAAAGAGCTGAAAGAATTTTTTGCTTAGCAGACCCACCTTAAAAGAAAAGCTGAAGGAAGTTCTTCCCAGATGGTAATTCAAATCCAAATGAAAAAAACAAAGAACACTGGTAAAGGTAATTATGTTAACTTTTATAATTATAGGTGCGTAATTCTCTTTTATTTTGAAACTGATTTTAAAAGCAATTGTAGGGATCCCTGGGTGGCGCAGTGGTTTGGCGCCTGCCTTTGGCCCAGGGCGCGATTCTGGAGACCCGGGATCGAATCCCACGTCGGGCTCCCGTGCATGGAGCCTGCTTCTCCCTCTGCCTATGTCTCTGCCTCTCTCTCTCTCTCTGACTACCATAAAAAAAAAAAAAAAAAAAAAAAAAAGGTTAAAAAGAAAAAGCAATTGTATAAAGCAATATATATATATATATATATATATATATATATATATATTTCTGAGATATATCATGAAAAGCTAAAACAACAAAGGAAAAAATAAATGGGGTATCATCAAAATCTAAAACTTCAGTGCTTCAAAGACATCACCAAGAAACTGAAAACAGGTGCACCTGGCTGGCTCAGTCGGTAGAACATGTGACTCTTGATCTTGGGGTTGAGCCATACATTGGGCATAGAGGTTACTATTTAAAAAGGAGTGAAAAGAAAACATACAAAATGGACACATCAGATAATTCCTTCCATGCTTTTGATTCTCTAATTTAAGTACTATTCTTATGTATTTTTGCTTCTATCTGTTTTTATATATTTATGAATGGGTCCTGACTCCCCTAAAGGGCAGGAAGTAGGTCCTAGTTATTTTAGCATAGCTTAGTGGTTACTTTGATAAAAAAATTTTATCAAATTGGTAGAGAAGACATTCTGAGCATACCATTGGGGGAAAGGAGATTTGAAGAGGGGAATGGTTACACATGGACTTGGGAAAGTTTGCCAAGCCCTATTGTAATCTCCTGTGGGAGCCAGACTGAAGGTTCCCTGGAGCACTAATGGATTATTCTCGAAAAGAAAAACAACAATCTCACGGGCTAAAGACTCTTTTTTTCCTGATAGCAATCTGTCCACTTAAGCTCCTGGTAAAATTCTTGCAAAACCCAGACAAGAACAAGGGTACTGGCCCTGGGCTCCTGGGGGTATCTGACAGCAGGTATGTCATGGTTACTCAGTGGACCCAGAACAAGCATGGCACCACTTAGGCAGGTTTGTGAAATGAATGAATGAAACTTCAAGGGAAAACAAAATAATTCAAGGCCAGAAATAGAACTTGTCAAAGAAGCTTTTATAATAAGAATACATCAGCCTACACGAGAATACATCGGGAGAAAATATAATAGTCATCTTCAGGTTTTTATAGCCTGAAGCCAGTGGTGCTGGCAAATGGTTAACCATCTCTGGCAAAGGTTAGGGAAGAGGGGCAGGGAAGCAGGTTTGCTGATTTCCATGGTGTAAATGCTCCTAAATGGCCAATTTCAGACTACACCCTGCACACAACCAGCTCTGAGAGCCAGTTTATTTCTCCCTGTGCTACAAAGTATTTCAACACTGGAGCACACATGTGTGGTCACATTATTTTTCTTTTCTTACTTTATGCTTCCCCAGATTCTCTCACTACTTTGTGTCTTGATCTGTTTAGTGCCAGCCTTTTTCTAATGCTTACCTACCCACATCCTTTAGGACAGTTCAGGAATCACCTCCTTTGAAGGAAGCCAAATTTTGACTATCCCAAATGGGTTAGGTGTCTCCCCTTGCCCTCCCACTACCACCTGCTGTTCCTTTTGTCATAGAACTTATCATATCTCTACTGTTTTGTTTGCTTGTCTCCCTTTCCCACCACATAGTCCTGGTGGGAACTGCCACTACAATATACCTTCTCCTTAGTTAGTCCAGAGGGCTACAACTTACGTTAGATAGCTTTGATCCTGCCATGGGAGTATTTGAACTGGAGTTGCAGAATTAAGGCTGTGAGGTTTGAGATGGGCATTTTGCTTATCAGGGTAAAGGTACTCTGAGAAAATAAGTCCAATGTGCAAAGTAAAGAAGAAATGGATGGACAGTTACATGATACATCAAATATAACAAAATGGAGCTACTATAAAACCTAAATGGTTGTGTATGTGTGTACAAATATTTTTTTAAACTTTTCTGTGTATTGACTTTTTTTTTTTATGTAAGCTCTATGTCCAGTGTGGAACTTGAGCTCATGACCCATAGATCAAGAGTCATATGCCCCCCTGACTGAGCCAGCCAGGCACCCCTGAAATTTGTTATAATAAATTATTGAAGGAGGGAGGAAGAAAGAGACAAGAGTCAGAGAGTGAGAGAATCCTGAGGAGATTCCCATCTCTGGGTTCGCTTGTCTTAAACATTCCAGCTGCTTTCCTGTCCTGCTCATGATTATATTTGGAAAAAAATTCTCTTTATACTCTGCTCTGTCAAATTGGAGTTTTGTCACAATCAAGAAGGAAATCCTGACTAAAAGGATAATATAATGCAACTGTTTTCACACCTATCTCCTCCACTAAACTCAACTCTGAGACTAGGATTCTGTACTATGCGTTTTTGTCCTTCCACCCTCCCAAACCAGGCATTTCAGTGGAGCAGTAAGTAGCACGGCTTTAGCAGTCAGAGGATCTGTGTATGGTCTACGGCTGCCATCTCACTGTGGGATAGTGAGCAACTACTTAAATCTTTCTTAGCCTTGATTTCCTCACTTGTAAAATGGAGATAATGTTTGCTCAGTAGAATGTGAAGATAAAAGAGGCAGTGCATGCAGCGCTTTCAGCCAAACTTCAGGCCTACGGCAAGTGCTTGATAAATGTTAGCTTTACTTAGTAGCTTTTTTTTTTTTTTTTTTTTTTTTAATTCATGACAGACAAAGAGAGAGAGGCAGAAACATAGGCCGAGGGAGAAGCAGGCTCCCCATAGGGAGCCTGATGCAGGACTCTATCTCAGGACCCTGGGATCACCACACGAACCAAAGGCAGACCCTCAACCACTGAGCCACCCAGGTGTCCCAGTAGCTGACATATTACCTCACATTCTCTCATTCTCTGTCCTTAGTTTATAAAATTATTCAGTCCTCTCTATTCTAAACTGATGTTGATTATAAATGACACCATAGTTTATCATAAAAATGAGAAAATAGTAACACATATATGGAAAGACAGTACAGTTTGATGGTTTAAAACATGGGTGCTAGAGATAAAAGACTTCTGTGGTTTTTTTTTTTAATTCTTTTTTATTTTTCAAGTAATCTCTATACCCATCATGAGTCTTAAACCCACAACCCTGAGATCAAGAGTTACATGTGCTCTCTCTACCAACTGAGCCAGTCAGGTGCCCCAGACTATCTTTGTTTTAAAGACTTTTGATAAATTGTTTAACTTCTCTAAACTCAGTTTCTCCATCAAAAATGGCAACTATTGGGATCCCTGGGTGGCGCAGCGGTTTGGCGCCTGCCTTTGGCCCAGGGCACGATCCTGGAGACCCGGGATCGAATCCCATGTCGGGCTCCCGGTGCATGGAGCCTGCTTCTCCCTCGGCCTATGTCTCTGCCCCCCCCCCCCTCTCTCTCTCTCTCTGTGTGACTATCATAAATAAATAAAAATTTAAAAAAAATGGCAACTATTCCATATGTTCAGAAAGTTAAATAGAGGCATGGAAGACATAAAAAAAGACACAAATCAAACCTTTAGAAATGAAAACCTCAGGGGGATCCCTGAGTGGCTCAGCGGTTTCGCACCTGCCTTCAGCCCAGGGCGCGATCCTGGAGTCCCGGGATCGAGTCCCGCGTCGGGCTCCCTGCATGGAGCCTGCTTCTCCCTCTGCCTGTGTCTCTGCCTCTCTCTCCCTCTCTCTCTCTCTCTTTCTCTGTCTATCATAAATAAATAAAAATAAATCTTAAAAAAAAAAAAAGAAATGAAAACCTCAGATGTCTGTGATGACACCAGGTAGGACTAAGAGTAGATTACACATAGAAGAAAAGATTAGCAGAGTTAAAGGCACAACAATATAAACGGTATAAATGAACTACATAGATAAAAATGAATTAAGAATAACAGAAAGAGCATGGGTAAGCAAATGTGACTATGGTCAACTTTATTTTCAGTATCCATTTTTTCCCCTTCTTACTAGAATTCATTGAGATACTATGACAGTCTCAGGAGATGACCCGCTCCAAGAAACTTAATCTGGCCATACATACATCTCATACCTATGCTCTGGCTACAACTTTTAAAATATAGAATGTTAAAGACGGGTAGGACTTCACCAGGCATTCCACACATACCCACACCCTGACCCCATTTTACAGAGTGAGGCCCAGAGAGTTCAAATGAATTGTCCAACCAGACACCATAGTTGCAGGGCAGGGGCTGGAGCCCAAATCTCCTGGCTTCATGTAATTCCATTCAACACAACAAACACCTAAGTGAGCCCCTGGGAACCAGGCCATGGGAAAGGAGTGGTAGGGGTTTTCTGGGAAGGGGCTCTGGATGTAGGTGACTTCACTGGGTGGGGGCTCAGAGCCAGAGAACATTTGATTGTTCCTAGCCAATCTGTCCCAGTCCTCCACCCCCAGTGGGCATGTCCTGGATAAACTGACTTTGTACAATACAAAGCTAGATTAAATTCCTGCAACCCATGAAGCTAAGTAAAATGTATGAGCACACAGGAGAAGAGCTTAATTCTGTTAAGAATTGTTAAAAGGCAGGAAAGATTTCTATAGTAAAAGCTGGCAGAGTGTGAGTACTTAAGGCAATAGTCACAATCAAAGGCCATTTGCCAGTCTGAGAGTTAGGTTTGAATCCCAATTCAGCCATTTGAACAAATTCCTTTCACCTCTCTAAGCCTGTTTCTTGAGCTATAAAATTCATATTAAACTATTTCCATGCAAACTGGGGAAGATGAAGTGAGATAAAGTAGGAAAAGTGTTTAATGTTAATGGTGGCAATTAGAACTGTTACTACTGTACTCCAGAAGCATGCACAATTAATCCTCACAATAGTCCTGATATGTAACATTTTATTAGCATAATTGTTTTATAGATTAGGGAAGTAGTGCTTGGAGAGATTAAGGACATTATTCAAGTTGCTTACTAAGTACTGCTAAGGTACCAACCTCTGCAGCCTGGCTGAAAGTACATATTGGGGGACAGGTGAAAATGGTAAAATAAACGTCAGATATGTCAAACTCTGGAGATGGAGTTACTTTCTAGAAGCCCTGTGCACCTTTTTTTGAACTATATGATAATAGGTTGTGGTTCATCTTTTTGGAAGTTATTTTGATCTTAGGTGGTAGGAGGAAAGACTCCCTTTATTCTCCCCCCCCCTTCAAAGACTCCCTTTAGACTTTTTTTTTTAATATTTTATTTATTTATTCATGAGAGACACAGAGAGAGAGGCAGAGACATAGGCAGAGGCAGAGACATAGGTAGAGGCAGAAGCAGGCTCCATGCAGGGAGCCCGATGTGGGACTCGATCCTGGGACCCCAGGATCGCAACCCGAGCCAAAAGCAGAGGCTCAACCACTAAGCCACCCAGGCAACGCTCCCTTTAGACTCTAAGAAAAAAATTTTAACAATGAAAATTGTTCACCAAGTAGCTAGCAGACTGTTTCTCAAACTCAAGTTATGGATGGGCCACTATTCAGAATTCTCATAGACTATGGGCCCCTGGCTGGCTCAGTCAGTGGAGCATACAACTCCTAATCTCAGGGTTGTAGGTTTGAGTCCCATGTTGGGTGTAGAGATAACTTAAAAATAAAATTTAAAAAAATTTTTTAATTCTCATGGACTCACTCCAAAGTTGACTAATTTTTATTTTAATTCCACTTACATATTTTTTAAAAAGATTTTATTTATTTATTTGAGAGTGAGAGAGAGATCACAGAGGTAGAGGGAGAAGCAGACTTGCTGCTGAGCAGGGAACCCGATGTAAGGCTCGATCCCAGGACCCTGAGATCATGACCGAAGCCAAAGGCAGACACTTAAACCAACTAAGCCACGCAGGCACCCCTGCCACTTACATATTTATAAGAACAAAACTCAGTATACATTCTTTGTGCTTATGGTTCTTCTACAACTCTAAACCAAGACAAATGGAAAATAAAACTATAAAATTAAACCTATAAAATAAAACCTATAAAATTCAAATAAAAACTTCAATTGAATGTGATAGAAGATGTTTTTTTTGCTGAAATTAAATTGCTATTTGAAACTTGACTGTGCCTCATACAGCTTTGGCATAGTTCTTTAGAGTTTGGCACACTCATAGCACTGTGTAACTGTAGGCAGTTCCTATCATGCGTCTCTGGTCAAACTCATGGAAAATCTTGATCTTGATAGTACTCCAAGAACCCATTTGACTTTCACGTGGCATCATTTACATTAAGTCCACCTCCCTCCCATTGTAACAGTTAATGTAGCACTACTGGACACCAGAGCAATCACAAGCATAAAGTAAATGCGTGGCGTGGCAGGTGATGGTCTTCCAGACAACTGAGAGCGTGACTGTTTTAATTTATGTGGAATATCACCAGAATGAAATATAACATTTTTAAAATCTCATAGACACATTTTAGGCTTCTAAAAATCTATGAGCCATGAGGAGTCTACAGACTCTGGTTTGAGAAGCTCTGGTCCAACTATCTCCAAAAGTCGGGTGTCTTTACTTAAAGAACTATAAGGAAGAACATCAGTCCCCTGGGATCGGAATGACTGAGTCACTTGTACATACACTATTCTGCTGTTTCCCCCTTTTATCTGCCTGGTGAACTTCTACTTGTTCTTTGAGTGTATTCATCCTCTGGAAGTCTTTTCTGGCTTCTAGAAGCTGAGTCAGCCTTGCACACTCTGCACTCTTACCATACATACCCGATATGCTCAGTCTCCAGCCCCCTTAGCCCTGGTGATATAATTATTCTTTCACCCTCTTGCCTTGCCCCTGTATCATCCCCTCCATCCTTTAGACTGCAAGCTTGGTGAAGGGAAGAACTGAGTCTGACCCATTTGTGGTCCTCATTTCCCTACACAAGGACCAGGCACAGGGTATTGCTCAGATAGGAATACTAAATAGATAAATGAATGAATGAATGAATGAATGAATGAATGAATTCATTAATTACTGAGCTAAGGGACCTCTCTTCTAGCTCTAGGATATTCAGCTCTACCATCCAACTCAGCATTTTCTTTCCTGTCTTCAACTCCCACTGTTCTCTTCAAGAGCTTGAAAAAGACTCATCCTAGACTCAGGCTATCAGAGATAGAAGCACCTAGTGAAATGAATACAACTAAAATGCAGAGAGGGGAAATTATTTGCCCCAGGGAACCCAGCTAGGATGTGAAAGCACTAGAAATGTAACTACATTTACATTTTGTGCTCTGATTCTGATTTCTAAGGCATTATTTATTTATCATTTATTCCTTTATTTATTTTTGATTAGACCTCCCTTGGGGGAAACCCATGTTCCCTTGTGACCTCACCTCCCCATGGCAATGTTTTGGGAACAAACTGGATTCTCACGGTTCTCCCAATGGTGGCAGGGTGCCCATGTCAGGCAAGGTATTTTTCATAATGAAAAAGAAACAAAAATAGCGTCAGACCTCATTTGTAATTTCCCCATAGCAGCCAGAATCTAAAATCTCTTTGTTTCCCTTCTCAGTTTATTATGCTGCCCTTGTCCTTGGTAAAGTAGAGGGAAAAAGTGGATTTGAGGGCTTTAAAAAAAAAATCTGTACTTATTTGTTTACGTAATATTTACTCCCAGAAGCATTTATTTTTGCAGCATAGGCCAATACGGACATCCTGCAATTCCCACCCGCCTTTCCTCCTTCATTTGGATGTCTCACTTCTCTCCCATGGCTGAAAACACTAGTGTCATCCCTGACCCCAGGATATCCTTCTTCCTTCCAGGCAGAAAGGCAACCTGGCTTCTCAAGCCAGGCTTTCCCAGTGGGCCATCGTCGGTTTGACCCCACAACCACCAGATCCTCGTTCAACATTTAATCACTTCCTCTCTCGACACCCATCCTGCTCTTCTTCATCCTGCCTCTTGGCCTAGTCCCTGGAACCCAGGTGAAGAAAAATCCAGAAGGAAGGAAGGAAGGAGGAAACTCAGACACAGAGATCACCCACTGGGTGCCTGAGAACATGCTTTTTTAGTGTGGGGAATAAGGGTCGGGCTTCTCTCATTCTGGAATGATCAAATGAATGAGTGAATGAATGAGTGAACGAATGAATTTATTTAGTGGTAAAATACACATAACATTAAACTTACCATTTTAGCCATATTTTAAGTATATAGCTCAGTGGCATTAACTAATTTACATTATGGTACAACAATCACTATTATCTATCTTCAAAACTTTTTTTACGAACCCAAATTGAACCTCTGTACCTATAACTCCCCATTCCTCTCTTCCCAGCTCCTGGTAAACACTGAACACTTTCATATACATTATTTCATTTAGTCCTCCCATCTGCCTTATGAGGTAGATACTGCTATCCCCATCCTTGACACCTGAGAAATCTGAGGCTCAAAGAGGTTAAGCAATTCAGCTCTTAAGAATCCAGGCTGAGATTAAATTCCAAATGACTAAGCTCTTCCATTCTTTTCATTTGTGTGTCTTTCTCAGGCTGTGAGAGAGTGAGAAGTGATGTGAAAGGAATGGTCTTTGCTATTAAAGAGCCTATTCTTTCAAGAAAAACAAGTATAGCTTGCCAAAATGTTTGGCTCAACATGTATAGAGGCTATGGAATGAGGGTGGGGCTGTGGCAAATACCATCAGGACTGTGCATTATCATCCATTCCTTCAATGTTTACTGGAAAATTGCTCCTTATCAGGGCTTCTGCTGGGCCCGGAGAGCCACCACACTCCACCCTAACCTGGAAGAAGTGGAGAGCCTAGTCCTTCCGAGGATGAGGAGGAAGGCAGTCAGTGGAGAAGATATGGTAGGGCATTCCAGGCAGACAGCCTCACACATCTAGAACACAGAATGATCAGGAAGCAGGAAGAGGGCAGGGGTCCTGGCAGGGAGGTAGCAGGAGATGGAGCTATTAAGATAGGTGGGCCTGGATGATAAGCCTAATGGAGTCTGGATTTGTGCTGGCAGCACACAGACAACATCTCCATGTCCAGACCAGACTTCACCTGTCAATTTCTAACCATTTATATATGTATTGTGTTGGCATTTTTACTTGGATGTCTTTTTTTTTCTTCTACTTGGATGTCTTATAGTCATCTCTAACTATATATTTCCCAGAAAGAATCCTGACTTACATGCTTCCTTGCCCAACCCCACCAGCAGAGATATTAAAAATATTTAGGACAGAGGCACCAGCAGGCACCCCAGGGGTTGGGATGAGCAACTCAAAGGCCCATAGTTAATAGATAGTATTAGCACTTTAGATGCTGAAGAGTGGGAGGATCTGAAGGTCCCAGGGGAAAGTTTCCTTATGCCTATTTGCAGCCAATTTCCCCCTTCTCTCCTGCAGGCAAAATCATCCATCTAATTTCTTCACCATTGTTTAGTTTCCCTATTACAGGACTTCATGTAAATGGAACTGGACAGTGTACTCTTTTGTATCTGGCTTCTTTTGTTGTAGATATGTTATGATTGAAAGCTGGCAAAATATCAAAGATGACTGAATTTAATGGTGTTCTTTTGATAGATAGTAGTATACATGTAAAAAAAGAAATATAGGGGATCCCTGGATGGCTCAGTGGTTAAGCCCCTGCCTTCGGCGCGGGGCATGACCCTGGAGCCCTGGGATCAAGTCCCAGGATCAATTCTCACATTGGGCTCCCTGAATGGAGCCCGCTTCTCCCTCTGCCTGTGTCTCTGCCTCTCTCTCTCTGTGTCTCTCATGAATAAATAAATAAATAATCTTAAAAAATAAAAATAAAAAAGAAATATATATATTTCATAAAACTTGTTCTTACCTTTATTGTTGCAAAATCACTAATTACATTGTAATAATCAAGACTTTTCAATAATTTTGATTGATAATAAAGCCCAAAATTAAATAAGCTTTGTTGAATTACTGTATATTTGAGACTTTTTTTTTACTTACTAATTTCAATTTGGAAAAACTTTCCAGTAGTAATTGGAATTGTCAAAAAGCTTCTTAAAGCAATATTTTATTTTTTTAATATTTTATTTATTTATTCATGAGAGAGAGAGGGAGAAAGAGAAAGGCAGAGACACAGGCAGAGGGAGAAGCAGGCTCCATGAAGGGAGCCTGATGAGGGACTCGATCCCGGACTTCAGGATCATATCCCGGGCCTAAGGCAGGTGCTAAACTGCTGAGCCACCCAGGGATCCCCATTAAAGCAATATTTTAGATGAAAAAATGTATCATGATTTTTATATGTTATGGTCAAATATTGTTGTGGGAACACATAATAAATTATGTATTTCATAATAATTATATTTATATATCAAAGCAAATTTCTAAAACTTAGCGTATGTAATAAGTTACTAAACTGAGAGCTTTTTCCCTAATGTCAGGAACAAGATTAGGATGTCTGCTCTTACTACTTTTATTCAACAGACCTAGCTACACCAATTGGACAACAAAAAGAAATAAAAGGCATGAGGAAGAAATAAAACTTGCACTATTTGCAGATGACATGATATTATATATAGAAAACCCTAAAGACTCCAGAAAAAACTACTAGAACTGATAAATGAATTCAGTAAAGTTGCAGGATATAAAATCAATGTACAGGAATCTGTTGCATTTCTATATGCTAATAATGAAGCTGCAGAAAGAAAAAATAAAAAAATAATCCCATTTATAATTGCACCAAAACTAATAAAATACCTAGGAATAAGCTTAACCTAAGAGGTAAAACAACTGTACTCTGAAAAGTATTAAACACCAATGAAAGAAATTCAAGATGACACAAAGAAATGGAAAGACATTTCATGCTCATGGGTTTGAAAATGTCTATACTACTCAAAGCAATGTACAGATTTAATGGAATCCCTATAAAAATATGTTGTTATAAAACCACCACTATTATCTATCTCCAAAACTTTTTTATCATCCCAAACTGAACCTCTGTACCCATAATACTCATTTCCCTCTGCCCAGCTCCTAAATTAAATTACTAAATTAAATGAAATAATTTAGTCCTCACATCTGCCTTATGAGGTAGGTACTGCTATCCCCATTCTTGACATCTTAGAAATCTGAGGTTCAGAGAGGTTAAGTAACTTTCCTATGGCCCCAACAGCATTTTTAACCAGACTAGAACAAACAATCCTATAATTTGTATGGAACTACAAACAATCTTGAATAGCCAAGCAATCATGAAAAAGAAAAAAAGCTGGAGGAATCACAATTCTGGACTTTGAATTACATTACACATAGATGAATGGATAAAAAAGATGTGAGTTATACACACACACACATACAAAGATGTGATCTATATACACAAAATAATAACGTATACATTATTCAGCCATAAAATGTTGTTGTCATTGCAACATGGATAGAGATAGAGAGCCAAATGCTAAGTTAAATAAGGCAGTCAGAGAAAGACAAATAGCATATGATTTCACTCATGTGTGGAATTTAAGAAAACAAATGAGCAAAGCAAAAAAAAAAAAAAAAGGAGACAAACCAAGAAACAGACTCTGAACCATACAGAACAAACAGATGGTTACCAGAGAGAAGGTTAGTGGGGGAGAAAATAACGAAATTTATAAAAATTAACATATGTAACAAATTATAACAAAAAATAATCCAAAATCTTTTCATTTCATTATATAAATTATCATCAGTTATACTGTGATTTTCATCATTCCTTAAAGCAGTATCTAAGTCCATAAAGAATCAGTATCATATTCACACACGCTATAACCAGACCATATGTTTACATCTAAACAAATGTAAGAGTAGTATGAATTTTTCATAATCAAAATATTTATTAGCTGCCATGGGCAACTGTTACAAATACCAAGCAATTCTTGAGTTCCTCCTAGACCACAAATTGGAACATAAAGAGCAAATAGATTCTGTTCCACTGGGAAATGATGTCTCATTATGCACTCATGCTATTTGAGAGAAAAGATTCCACAGGACCTGTTCATGTGTTTATCTCTTCCTCTACCCAAAAGCTCCGCCACTCACATGCTCCCCATACTCCAGAGCAGCAGCATCCAGCCTGATGTGGGCAGCAGCACAAGCCACAGAAATTCAGACATAGCGATGTAATGAAAGTGGTCTCTCTATGCATGATTGAGTGGAATGGTGGTTACACAGATGGATAAATTCATCTATGTACTTGGATGTGCGTGTTTTATTGTATGTAAAACACACAATTTTTTTGTATTGAGGTTGTAAGGCAAGAATGGTGAAGTGGGGCAGCCCTGGTGGCTCAGCGGTTTAGCGTTGCCTTCAGCCCAGGGCCCGATCCTGGGGATCCGGGATTGAGTCCCATGTTGGGCTCCCTGCATGGAGCCTGCTTCTCTCTCTGCCTGTGTCTCTCTCTGTGTGTCTCTTGTGAATAAATAAATAAAATCTTAAAAAAAAAAAAAAAAAAAGGAATAGTGAAGTATTTCCCTGGGGCCTGAACGAGGTTAAGCCCAAAAAGGAATGTTTGGTGTATAGGACATGCAGTGTCAGCACTGAGCACCAGCTCCTAAGTGTCAAGTAAACCAAGCTTTCTTTACTAAACTCTGGGGTGGGGGGGTGGGGGGTGGTGAGGAGGTGTGCATGCCAGGGAGGGAGGTAATATATGCCTCTAAAGCATGGGGCCCAGGGAAGAGACCTCTCTTGCACTGGTCCATGAGTAGCATTGCATCCTTGATTCCTCCTTTTTCCTCACTCCCCACATATCCAATCCATCAGCTGGCCCTGTGGCTTCTGCCTCCAGAATATATCTCAAATCTCTCTTCTTGCTGTACCTCTGCTGCCCTGCTCCAGCCCAGGCTGCCATCATCTTTGACTTGGACTACAACAATCTTGTTAACTGGCCTCTCTGCTTCTTCTCCTGCCTTCCTCCTACCTGCGCTCGCCATAGCAACCAGCATGATATTAAAACATAAATAGCATCAGAATTGCTATCTTGCTGCAAACCATTCAACTGTATTCCCTTTGCTCTTAAGATAAAGACCAATAATTTTAGGGACCTTTAGGGTTCTCCAGGACTGTCCCCTGTGCATCTCTCTGGCCTCAAGCCATCCTCCTG
Source organism: Canis lupus dingo (assembly GCF_003254725.2). NCBI lineage: Eukaryota > Metazoa > Chordata > Mammalia > Carnivora > Canidae > Canis > Canis lupus. The sequence goes on from NC_064263.1 coordinate 24,048,685, forward strand.
ATTTATTCTCAATCAGCACACCCTGTTTAGGGATTTGTGTGATTGCCCACAGATTTTTTTTCCACAGATTTTTTTTTATCTCACCCACCCACCCAAAGCAGGCAGGAGCTATCTGTTTTGTTCATTGCACTGCTGCTTGTCACAATGAAAGCATTTAATAATTACTGTTGGCCAAATAGATGCATGGATTTTTTTTTTTCATGGATGTTTTTAAACTAAAAGGTGGCACTGACAAGTCTGGGTTTTTTAAAGGTGTCTGGATGTAATGTGGAAGGTATGATAGATGGAAACAGGCGGGAGGGAGGTGGTTGCCATTTATGCATGGGTTTAGGATCTCACTGACTAACCTCTACTGTTGAGAGTAAATGATAAAAAAAGAAGTTACTTAAAGTGTGAAACAGGGAGAGAGAGGCTAAGAAGTAGAGGCATTCTGCTTTATATAATGGAGATCTATGTAAAATTTCAGTGGGAAGTCTCCATTACTAAAAATGGATTTCAGAATCCTTAGTGTAACAGAAAGAACACTGGGCTGGTAGTCAGGACCTGAGTTCCAGTCCTGTTTCTTTCCCTGAATGTTCTTTGTAAGTCTTGCCTTTCCTGAACCTCAGCGAGGGCAGGGATCTGAATGATTTCTGAGGTCAGTACAGTGTTGACAAGCAGAGTCTTCACAAGTATAGCAGAGCCCTCACATGCCTTCTTTGGCTCGAGTCCTTGCTTCATTTTATCTGTGACTCCTTAAGAAGCTGAGAAGAGGGTCAACAATAATAGAGATCAGGGCACTGAGATGTTTCAGGTCTATGACATCACATGCTTACAGGCATGCTGGGCCCCTGGGCATTGCTGATCAAGAAAGGGAGGGAGTTGATGGAATCTGGCAAGGGGGCCATGGTTGGCTGTGACCGTGGAGCTAAAGGTTCAGGATCAATAGTCAGAATCAGGGTCCAGAGGGGTATGCCTCAATGTAGGGGCACAGGAGCCAACAAGAACACCAGGATTCAGACCACAGACAGTGCTGTGGATCCTTGGGGCAAGATTGCGGCTGGCAGCTGAGAAGACAAGCTATTCTGTCTCCAGTTACATGGACTGGCATCAGGCAGGACCCTGGTCCAAAAGGGACCTAGAGCAGATTTTAAAAACCCCAAAGTGAATTTCATCCCATAGACTAAGAAGTGTTCCCTGGTGAAGCAGGCTCCATGCAGGGTGCCCGATGTGGGACTCATCCCAGGACTCCAGGATCATGCCCTGGGCCGAAGGCAGGCGCCAAACTGCTGAGCCCCCCAGGGATCTCCACTTTTGCTTATTTATTTATTCAAGATTTTTGCTGAGCACTTACCACATGCCATACTATAAGATGCGTGTTATAGGGTATTTGAATTCTGCTTAAGAGAAAGGACTCTGTAGCCTGACTACTCAGATTTGAATCCCATCCATAGCATTTACTAGCAGCTTAATAGTAAGCCAAGGTACTCACTTTATGCCTCAGTTTCTTTATCTGTGAAAAATAATAGTACCTATGAGTTAAGATATTAAATGCATTGATGATTTTAAAGCTTTTAGAATGCCCAGCACATGGTGTTAGCTTTACTCTGTATTCTCAGGTCACAGGTCAAGTGGGGGGTGGGAGGGTGACCAACTCAACCTACAATAACCCAGGCAGACTATATATTAGCAGAGGTACAGATAAGTTGTTAAAGGAGGGGCCAAGGCGGCATTGTGGAGGAGGCAGTCTTTGAGGTGAGGCTTGTAGGTTGAGTTTAGGCTTGATTTAGCATGCTATGATGTACACTTTTTAGGGAGATGGTAGCCAAACACATCCATCCTCATGTTCTGAAAATTTAGGGTCACTAGGGACCTGAAGGCCACCTTGATCCACTATTTCCTTTTATGGTCAAGACCCCTGGGAGTGCCTAGGTGGCTCAGTGTCTGCCTTTGGCTCAGGTCATGATCTCAGAGTCCTGGAATCAAGCCCCTAAACTCTCATCAAGCTCCCTGCTCAGTGGAAAGCCTGCTTGTCCCTCTCCCTCTGTTCCTCCCCCCACTTATCCGCACTCTTTTTCTTGCTCTCTCTCAATCCCTCTTTCTCTCTCTCTCAAATAAATAAATAAAATCTAAAAAAAAGGGGGGAGCTGGTAAAAGGTCCTAGTTCAAGGATACACAGCTAGTTATTTATTTAACAAATAATTCATTCATTCTGCAAATAATCACTAAGAACTTACTATGTGCTAGGCACTAGGGTTGGTGGGAATCTAGGGATCAAAGTATGCCTGACCTTTCCCAAAGGAGTGGATATACTCAAATAGTGATAGAAACAGAACATGAACCCAGATCCCAGCCTCCCAGCCCAGGGCTCCTTCCAATTCCCATCAGGACCTTTCTCAGACTAAAGCACTGAGCTCATCTTCTCCAAGAACCGAGTCATGAGTCACAGTCCATATATATTTATTTATGGACTGTAGTGGACTGTAGATTCCCCTGGTACAGGGCTAATGAAACCCAACCTCTATTTCTCTCTCAGAGCCTAGAGCTATCTAAATATTATGTTTATTTTAAACAACAGCATTGTCATTGATGACTCACAATGACTCTTATAATCTGCTCTGAAACCTACCATTGTATGTGCCTGTCCATGTTATTTTGTTTCCCTTTCCAATTTCTTGATCCTAAGCTTCATTCTGGTTGTTATTACTTTTCCCCTACCTTCCCACTTCCTCCTCTCCCACCCCTATGGACTATTTCCCCAACTACATAAGGATCAGTTGGTATCTTTGTCTAAGTGTCTATATCCCCTTAGCCCCACAGCTTGCATACTGAGTCTAGCCCCAAAGCCATTTGAAAGGCTACCTTCTCGTGTAGGATGGGGGCTAGGACACACCTTCCCTCTCTCAGCAGCTTCATCACCCTCAGATATCTTGTATTCATTAGGCACCACAAGCCTAGCACCTGAAGTTGACAAGCTTCTCAAGGCCCCCTCAAAATGTTTAGGCCAACCCTCTCACATATTTTTTATAAAATCCAAAATACAAAAACTATGAAACCAAAAGCAATAAATATTTAAAATGTCTAAAAATGCAAATTTATATCATCTTTGTTAGCTTTTCAATTTAATTGTGACAGTGACTGCCATGTATCTCATTCTTCCTTTATTAATAGATTGCCTGAATTTTAACTAGGCATAAGATCACCCGGCAAAAGCTAAATGTGGTCATGTGACTAATTTCTGGACATGGGGAGTGAGTAGAAGTGAATACCTACTAGTTTGGGTTGTGCAATAAAGTGAGCCCATCTTCACCTTCTTCATAGTCAGGACTTGAGACTCTGTGAGCCACAAATTATGCTACTCATGGAAGACAGTTTGTCCATCTTAATTGCTGAGCAGCATTTCATTATATAAATATACCATATCCATTCTCTTATTGATAAACACTTGGGCTATTTCCAGTTTGGGAGTATGATGAATAAAGTTGTAGTAAACAATGTTATACAAATCTTTTTGTGATATAAATGTCTTAATTTGTCATGGGTAAATCCCTAAAGAAAAAAATTAGGTCACAGTTAGGGTGTATATTTAGTTTGATAAGAAATGCCAGACCTTAGCATCTCATAGCATGCTAAATCAAACCTAAACTCAACCTACAAGCCTCACCTCAAAGACTGCCTCCTCCACAATGCCGCCTTGGCCCCTCCTTTAACAACTTATCTGTACCCCTGCTAATACATAGTCTGCCTGGGTTATTGTAGGTTGAATTGATCACCCTCCCACCCCTTACTTGACCTGTGATCTGAGAATACAGAGTAAAGCTAACACCATGTGCTGGGCACTCTAAAAGCTTTAAAATCATCAATGCATTTAATATCTTAACAACTCATAACATAGGTACTATTATTTTTCACAGATAAAGAAACTGAGGCATAAAGTGAGTACTTGACTTACTATTAAGCTGCTAGTAAATGCTATGGATGGGATTCAAATCTGAGTAGTCAGGCTACAGAATGCTTTCCCTTAAGCAGAATTCAAATACTCCATTACACGCAACTGATTTTTGCATCCTGAATTTCTATATATTTGCAATGAACACATGGACACAAATTAAAAAGAGTACCATTTAGAATCACTCAAAAAAGAGAAACATTTAGGTATAAATCTAACAAAACATATATAGATTTGTATGCTGAAAACTACAAAATGCTGATGAAAAGAGTCAAAGATATAAATAAATGGTGAGACATAACCATGTTCATGGACTGGAAGATCCAATACAGCAAATATGTCAATTCTTCCTAAATTGATATACACGTTCAATGCAATTCCTATCAAAATTCCATCAAGATTTTTCTAGATATAAACAAGGTTATCTTTTTTTTAAATGTTATTATTTTTTTAAAAAATTTTAAATAGGCTCCACACCCAATTTGAACTCACGACCCTGAAATTAAGAGTCACAAGCTCTACCAGCTAAGCCAGTCAGGCACCCCCTAGACAAAATTATTTTAAAGTTTATATGGAAAGGCAAAAACCTAAAACGATTTAGAATAACTAAAACTATTTGGAAAAAAGAGGAATAGGGACACCTGGGTGGCTCAGAGATTGAGCGTCTATCTGCCTTCGGCTCAGGGCATGATCGTGGAGTTCCTGGATCAAGTCCCGCATTGGGGTCCCTGCATGGAGCCTGCTTCTCCCTCTGCCTGTGTCTCTGCCTCTCTCTCTCTGTGTCTCTCATGAATAAATAAATAAAATCTTCCAAAAAATAAAATAAAAATAAACCAATTAAAAAAAAAGAATAAAGTGGGAGGAATGGGGATAATTCATTTTGAGACTTATGATAGAATTATAACAATCAAGAATATATGGTATTGGTGGAGAAAGACACATAGATCAATGGAAAGGAACCCTAAAATCAGCCCATACAAATATGACCAACTGCTTTTTGTGGGCCTTTTTTTTTTTTTTAAGCATAAAACAGCCTTTATTATAATGGCTGATGTAAACAAAATATGATCATTAAAATAATTTTTAAAGTTTAATTTACCTTTTAATTCCAGTATAGTTAAATACAGTGTTACATTAGTTTCAGACGTACAATATAGTGATTCAACAATTCTACATGTTACTCGGTGCTCATCCCCATGACCTGTTTCACATATCCCCCTCCCACTTGCCCTATGGTAACCATCAGTTTGTTCTCTATAATTAAGAGTCTGCTTTTTTGGTACATCTCGTTCCCTTTGTTTATTTATATTGTTTCTTAAATTCCACATACGAGTGACATCATATGGCATTTGCCTTTCTCTGACTTATTTCACTTGGCATTATATCCCCTAGATCCATGCATATGTTTGCATATGACAAGATTTCATTCTTATTTTTATGGTTGAGTAACATTCCATTGTATATACATGCATCTTCTTTGCCCATTCATCTATCAGTGGACATGTGGGTTGCTTCCATGTCTTGACTATTGTAGATAATACATATATCTTTTTAAAGATTTTATTTATTTATTTATTTGAGAGAGAGAGAGAGCACAAGTGGGCAGAGGGGCAGAGGGAGAGGGAAAAATAGACTGCCTGCTGAGCAGGGACTAGAGCTGAAGGCAGACAGTTAACTGACTGAGCTACCCAGCACCCCACATGTATCTTTTTTTTTTCTTTCTTTCTTTCTTTTTTTTTTTTTTTTTTTTTTTTTTTTGCATATATCTTTTTGAAGTAGTGTTTTCATTTTCTTTGGGTAAATACCCAGTAGTGGAATTACTGGATCTTAGGGTAAATTTTTTTTTTTTTTTTTTTTTTTTTTTTTTTTTTTTTAGTTTTTGAGGAACCTCCATAACTATTTTCTACAGTGGTTGCACCAGTTTGAATTCCCACCAACAGTGCAAGAGGGTTCCTTTTTCTCCACATCCTTACCAACACTTGTTGTTTCTTGTGTTTTTTGTTATTAGTCATTCTGACAGATGTTAGGTGATACCCCATTGTGATTTTGATGTGCATTTCCCTCATGATTAGTGATGTTGAGCATGTTTTCATGCGTTTGTCGGCAATCTGCATGTCTTCTTTAGAAAAATGTCTGTTCATGTCTTCTGCTCATGTTTAATTGGATTATGTGTGTTTTTCTTGTGTTGTGTAAGTTCTTCATATATTTTGGGTATTTACCCCTTATTGGATATATAATTTGCAATTATCTTCTCCCATTCAGAGGTTTTTTTTGTTTTGTTTTGTTGGTGGTTTTTTGACTGTGCAAAATCTTTTTATTTGGGTATAGTCTCAATAGTTTATTTTTGCTTTTGTTTCCCTTGCCTCAGGAGACATAGCTACAAAAATGTTTTTACAGCCAATGTCAAAGGGATTACTGCCTATGTTTTCTTCTAGGAATTTTATGGTTTCAAGTTTCACATTTAGGTCTTTAATATACTTTGAGTTTATTTTTGTGTATGGTGTAAGAAAGTGGTGCAGTATCATTCTTTTGCATGTAGTTGTGCAGTTTTCCCAACATCATTTGTTGAAGAGACTTTCTCATCACATGTTCTTGCCTCCTTTGTTATAGATTAATTGTCCATATAACCATGGATTTATTTCTAGGTTTTCTATTCTATTCATCTAACATATTTTTGTGCCAGGACCATACTGGTTTGATTACTACAGCTTCATAGTATATCTTGAAATCTGATATTGTAATACCTCCAGTTTTGTTCTTCTTTTTCAAGATTGCTTTGGCTATTTGGGATCTTTTGTGGTTTCATACAAAGTTAAGGATTATCTCTTCTAGTTCTGTGAAAAATTTGATAGGGATTTATGCCCAACTGTTTTTTGACAAAGGTATAAAGGCAATTAAATGGAGGAAACATAAACTTTTGAACAAATGGTGCTGGAGAAAAGCAAAACCAAAAAATCATGACCAAAGTTTCAAAACATAGAGAAAAATGTGGGAGAAACTCCTCGGAATCTAGGACTAGCCAAAGACTTCTTAGGATAAAGGCATGATCCATGAAAGGAATAGTAGATAAACTGGACTTTATCACAATTACAAACATTTGCTCTTCAAGAAACCTTGTTAAGAGGATGAAAATACAAGCAATAGAGTGGAAGAAACTGTGTATAACAATGTGTCTGACAAAGGACAATTACTTAAAATACTTAAAGAATTCTAAAGACTGAACATTAAAAAAAAACACAATTAGAAAACAGGAAAAATACATGAACAGATGTTTTATTGAAGAGGATATTTAGATTGAAAATAAGCACATGAAAAATATTCAACATCATTAGCCATTAGGGAAATACAAATTAAAGTCACAACAAAATACTACTATTAGAATGTCTAAAATAAAAAATAGTGACAATGCCAAATGTTGGCAAGGATGCAGAGACATTAGATCATTCATAGATATATTGCTGGTGGGAATGTAAAATGGCACAACTACTCTGGAGAGCAGTTTAGCAGTCTTTAAAAAAAAAAAAAACTAAACATGCAAGCACCGTATGAACCAACAATTGTATACTCTTTGGCATTTATTCCTGATAAATGAAAACTTATGCTCATGTAGAAAAAGCCAGTGTACAAATATTTGTAGCAGTTTGATTCAAAATATCTGAAAACTGGAAATAACTTATTCTTCAGTGGGAGAATGGATAAACAAAATGTGTTACATCCTTACCATGGAATACTATTCATCAACAAAAAGAAATGAACTGTTGTTACAGGCAACAACCTGGATGAGTCTCCAGAAAATTATGTTGAGGAAAAAAAAATTCCAAAAGTTTACACGTTGTGTCGTTCCATTTATAGAACACAGATTCGTGTTTGCCAGGAGTTAAATAGTAGTGTAGATATAAAAGAAGAACATGAGGAATACTTGTGATGGAAATGTTCTGTATCCTGAATGTAGTAATGAAAATATTCTAATTGTGACACTGGCAAGACATCATCATTGGGGAAAACTGGGTAAAATGTATACAAGATCATTCCTCATAACTGCATATGAGTCTACAATTTTCTCAAAATAAAAAAATTAATTGAGGGCAGCCCCGGTGGCGCAGCAGTTTAGCGCTGCCTGCAGCCCAGGGTGTGATCCTGGAGACCCTGGATGCAGTCCCACATCGGGCCTCTCTGCATGGAGCCTGCTTCTCCCTCTGCCTGTGTCTCTGCCTCTCTCTCTCTCTGTGTGTGTGTCTCTATGAATAAATAAATAAAATCTTTAAAAAAATAAAAAAGAGAAAAAAAATTGAAATATCACCTTTCTCTCTTACAGCTTCCCACCATAAACTGGTTTCTCTCTTGTCTGAACCCTGACTGATGCAATACCCTTCATCAGACTGAGAAATTTCCCTTCTTTTCCTAGATTGCCCTAGTTTGCTGGGAGTTTTAGCCAGAGTAGGTGTTGATTTTTGCCAACTGGTTTTTTTTGCATCTACTGAAAATAGTCATATGGTTTTTTGAATTATATTATTCGATTTTATAATGTTAAGCCAACCTTGCATTCCTGGGATAAACATTACTTCATCATGATGTGTTAATCCTTTTATACATTGCTGTATTCATTTTACTAATGTCTGCTTAGGATTTTTATGTTTATATTAGGAAATCTCTTTCAGATACCTAAGTAAGCAATGTTATCAGTTTCTAAAAATAAAAAAAAGACCTAAGTGAAAATACTAAAATTTGACAATGCTGGATAGTGGGTAACAATAATTTGCTGTTACATTATTATCTACACTTTCCCGCTTTCTTATTTTTGTTTTGCTTGCTTTCTTTTTAGTTGAACAATTCTTGCCTGTAGCTTGGAAGATAGATTCAGAAGGCAGACTGAGGACATAATAATGGGGTTCTTTATGCTATTAGGAATACAGGGGTGGGACAGCCTTATGTATCCTCTTCTTGTTGGTATTCAGTGAAAGTTTACTGAACGAATTCAGATTTATTTGAATGACAATCCAATACAACATAATGGATACTGTGGTCTAGATCCAGCTTCTGGACCCAGCCAGTCATTCCCCCAACTTCTGGGAGTAGGCTGCTTATGGCTCATAATTCTCTGGGAATTGTCTCCTATAGAAGGATGCAGCCTTCCTGAAAGTTACAGATAGAGCCTCTATCACCGCTCAATGATAGGATATAAACTTCTGGCCCCAGTTCTTTAATTTGGAACAATTCTTAAAGGTCATCTCAGGCTCAGAGCATCCTTTGAGATAGGCTGAGGCCTCTGCAGAGATTTGTTTCAGTTTGATTCCTCCCTCTGGGAATCCTGCTTCCATCACGCTCTTACAGCTCCCCACCATAAACTTTTTAAGATTTTATTTATTTATTCATTAGAGACAGACACACAGAGAGAGACAGACAGACAGACAGAGGCAGAGACACAGGCAGAGGGAGAAGCAGGCTCCATGCCGGGAGCCCGACGTGGGACTCGATCCCGCGACTCCAGGATCACGCCCTGGGCCGAAGGCAGGCGCTAAACTGCTGAGCCACCCAAGTGTCCCTCCCACCATAAACTTTCTGCACGTTCACCTCCTTTTCATAGTTTCCTCTTCAGGTAACTACCCAGGGCACACATTATCCTATTTTGCATTCTTTTCCTCGCAGTTATTAGTATGTGAAATAACCTTATTTATTTCATGCTCGAATACTTGCGTATTGTCTGCTGTAAGGCTGTCAGCTTCCCAGGAAAGACTTTTTCCCCATATACTGTGCACCACAGTATCAAGCCTACTGGCTGTCGGAATGAATGAAGGAATGAATGGGAGAGACACACCGGATACTAGGTGGAGGGCTCACAGCTCTGCACAGCCCGCGACCAGCGCTCAGAGCGGCGGCTGAGGACGCGCCTCCGAGTCCCCGCCCCCAGGCCCGGGCAGGGGCGGAACCTCGCCGACGCCCCGGCTGACGCCATGCGGCCACCCGCGGTACGGCTGGTGCGGCGAAGCCGGATGCCCTACGCCGAGCTCCTGGCCCTACAGGAGCGCTGGTTGCGGCGGCTGCAGGCCGCGCCAGGCCCTGAGGCCCCGTCCGGGGCTGAGGCGGGCGCACTGCTGCTCTGCGAGCCCGCGGGGCCCGTGTACACGTCCGGGCTGCGTGGCGGCCTGACGCCGGAGGAGATGGCGCGGCTGCGGGCCTTGGGCGCCGAGGTACGTGCCACGGGACGCGGCGGCCTGGCCACCTTCCACGGCCCGGGCCAGCTGCTCTGCCACCCGGTGCTAGACCTGCGGCGCCTGGGCCTGCGCCTGCGCACCCACGTAGCGGCGCTGGAGGCGTGCGCAGTGCGCCTGTGCGAGTCCCGGGGCTTGCAAGGCGCCCGCGCGCGGCCCCCGCCCTACACCGGTGTCTGGCTGGGGGAACGCAAGGTCTGCGCTATCGGTTAGTGCCGGGGCCGGGGGCGGGGCCGGGGCGGGGGCGGGGCCGGGGGCGGGGCGGGGCTTAGCGGGAGGAAGTCTGTCTGGCGCGGGCTACCCGCTGGTTTGAGGTCTTAAGCCTTCTCACTGATCTCTTAAACTATTCACAGCCCTCAGGAGGGCTCTCAGTGGTCATTTCATCCAACATTCATCTTTTCGAGAAGTGAATTGCCAGGTTATTCCTAATTAATCACAATGTCTAGACAATAATGGAACTTAGGAATTTTCAAACTTTTTTTTTTACCTTTTTTTTTTTTTTTAAAGCAACAGAATCTCTGTTAAAAGACATTTTCTGGAATCTCTATAATGCAGCAGCTCTGGTGTCACACACCCCTCCCCTACTATGTCCCCCTCCCCCGATCTGTGCACGACCCCTTCCTTGGGTGCTCAAAAACAAAGCGGGAAAGCCAGTGATGGAGCCCGGTTCCTTCATCACACTGAGGGGGATGGTGAAGCCCGAGGAGGGAGGTTACCTACTCTGAGACCCTTTGGCTTGTCTTGCAGGAGTCCGCTGTGGAAGGCACATCACGTCCCACGGCCTGGCTCTGAACTGTTCTACAGACCTTGGGTGGTTTGAGCACATTGTCCCCTGCGGGCTAGTTGGGACAGGTGTCACCTCTCTGAGTGAGGAGCTCCGAAGGCATGTCACTGTGGATGAAGTAATACCACCTTTCCTTCAGGCTTTTAAAGAGACCTACAAATGCACGTTGATCTCAGAGGACAGCCCCAACTGAAGAGTGTTCATGTTATCACTGCTGGGAGATCCTGCTTGAAAAGCATCAAGTCTAACTTGGAGTCACTGAAACCCAAATTCTAGACCTGGTCCTGTTATTCACTTACCATGAGACTATGAGCAAAGCATACATGTTTCCATATGTATGCTAGTTTATTTATATCTTCCCACCTACCTCCAATATGGTGGATTTGAAAACATGAAAAGCAACACATGCTATATAAATGTAAGACATTAACACTACTGTCTGCACCATTTTCTCAGCTTAGAAAAACTCAGATATAGAGAATCAGTTCTCAAATGTTTATTACCTCCCAAATACTATATTTAATTGGGCAATTCTGGGCTCCAGTTCCTTTGATTTTTGGAGGAATCATATTTCTATATGTGAAGGTGATATGGTGGGGTGCTTTCTGCAATAAAAGGAAAAGGGAAAGAAATCTTTAAAGAATAAAAATGAGATCTTGACTTCCTGGGTTGGATTGCCAAGCCTGATTGCTTTTTTCGGTTAGGTAACCTGAGCTAGACCAGAGGCCAGGAAAAGACAAGAATAATTTCTCACATTGTACAAATGCAAAAGGTAGAAGTAAGTTTTCCTTAAATGAGATCTCTAAGTTTATAAGGCTATGTAATTATTATATATTAATTATTTATTGCCATGTAACAAATCACCCCACAACTTAATAGCTTAGAACAATAAACATTATCTCATACATATTCTGTGGGTCAGGAATTTGGGAAGCTTACCTGGGTGATTCTGGGTTGAGATCTCTCATGAGGTGTAGTCAAGATGTCAGTTGGATCAGCTGTTATCTGAAGGTTTGGGAATGGAAGATCGGTTTCCAAGATGGTTGATTCTACTTCATTGATACTGGTTGTTGATGGGGCCTACATTCCTCACCATGTGGGCCACTCCATAGAGCTATTTGTTCCCTCAAAACAAGTGATGCCAGAAAGAGACAAGGTGGAAGCCACAAGGTCTTATGACCCAGCCTTGGAAGTTGTACAGTCATTTCTACAGTTTCCAAGCAGATGAACTAGACAATGTGGAAGGGCTACTCAGGATGATGGGAAGTGAAGATCATTAGGGACCATCTTGGAGACTGGCTACCATAGGCAGTTAGGATAGAAAGATCCTTGAATGAGAACTGTTGAGTGGCCCAGGTTATAGTCCCAGCTCTTTGGGCAAGTCATTTACCTTTTCTGGGCTTCAGTTTCCCCTATATAAGCACTGTCCAATAGAAATATAATGTGAACCACCATGTAATTTAACTTTTCATATTAAAAAGAAAAATAAACAGATGACATGAATAACACTTTAATTAACCTGGGGATCCCTGGATGGCTCAGTGGTTTAATGCTGCCTTCGGCCCAGGTCATGATCCTGGAGTCCCAGGATCAAGTCACTCATTGGGCTCCCTGCGTGACCCCTGCTTCTCCCTCTGTGTCTCTGTCTCTCTCTGTGTGTCTCTCATGAATAAATAAATAAAATATTTTAAAAAACACTTTAATTAACCTAATATAAAAATGTTTTACATTCCCTTTCTCCATACTATATACAGACATTCAGTGTGTATTTTCTACTTAAAGTATATCTCATTTTGGAGTTGTCACACTCCAGAAGTTCAGTTGCCACATATGGTTAGTGACTACCATATTGCAAAGTGCAGCTATAGGTAATACAGCATCTAAAGTCCTTTTGAGCTTACAGGGTCCTGTGGCCCCATTGGCTTCTTAGAAGAAAGGTGAGTCTTCCCACTTCTGAGGTTTGATGTTGAACTCTGTGCACTGTTTATATCAGTTATTCAAGCTGAATTGGACTTTGGAAGTATATTCCTGTCTCCTCATTGTACAGAGATGAAACCAAGACTTGGGAAGAAACTTGCTCAAGGCACACAGTAAGGTAATCACAAAGCCAGGACTGAGTGCTAGCTATAAGCCCTGTTCTCATGCTCTTTTCCTGCTGTGCACAACTGACTTAGAGCACAGGACAGGATGCTTTAAAAATCATGGACACTTGGTCAGTAGTAATTGATTGGTGGTTTGTCCACCCATAATTTACCCATATCCCTTCTAGGCCCTTTGTTTTCCCTCCATAGAGCTAACAGTGCTATTGTAGGAAGGTAGGGGATGGATAAAATTGATAATTATTTTACAATATTACTGACAAGAAGGGAAATAATTATTCTAGGAAAAGTGTAGTTAGACTCTCATGGTTGGAAAGCTGTGCACAGTGCACAGCTGGTAGTGTTACTACCATCTAGTACTCAACTATCCTCTCTGGCAACCCTAATAAGTTACCATACAGCCTGTTCTTGAATACCTCCAGAGACTGGGGGAAAAAAACATTTACTCAGCACTTATTTTTAGTACCAGGGTTAGCCCTCTTAAATATATTCTCTCATTCAGCAGCCTGTCCCATGCTTCTGGATCACTGGAAATCATCCTGCATGGTGTAGTAACTAAGTTACCTGACCTTCTTGAGTCTCCATTTCATTAGGCTCAAGGCTTGGCACAGACTAGGCAGCAGGAAATGTATAGCGGTTATTAATGTTGTTCACCAAATACTTTTTTGTTGTTGTTGTTCATCAAATACTTTAGGAAAAACTGTACTCTTGTGGCTCCCTTGTGGTTGGTTGGGGCCAAATGACTTGTTCCGATCAATGAGTTATGAATGGAGATGACATGCCACTTCTGAGCAAGAGCATTGAATTGCTGGTATCAGACCCCTTGGGGTTTCTCTTCCCCTCTGGAACAGTGACCAACAACATTCAAATGGTGGCAGCTTTCTGAGAGACTGCAATGAGCAGAGGCCCCTGGTGTTGCTGGACATGTGGTGGAGTTAAGCTACTGAGAGAGCTTTCGGAGAAAGTTTTTTCCTGAGAAATAAGGTGTATCTGATAACACTGCCAAAGCTGGTTCTATGTGGCTTTCTGCTAGATTCACTGGAAGAACAAGATGCCAAACTAGTCACTGCACATCCTTACATTTAGCACTTATTCACCAAACACTCTTCACCTGGACACTCTTTATTTATGGGGAGAAGATTCTGCACAAACAAGAAGAGGCCTTCTGGAGGTAAGAAAATCAGGGTGTTAAATATCCTTCTTCATATGCTCAGCTTCCTTCCTTGAGGAAGGGCCCCTGTGGGAAACCAATGGTGGGCTCTGTCCAGGCAGGAAGACACTGGAACACACAGCAATGGCCAGACTTGATCCCATGGACCTGGCCTCAGCTGAACTCTGGCCTTCTGCTCTATATAGCTGGCTCTGCTGACCCACAGTCCACCTGTTGTTGGAAGCTTGGCTCTTCCAGGATGCCTGGTAATCCAGCCTTCAGAGGCTACTGTGGAAGAGTGGAAAGACCCAGACTGGGAGTCAGAGACTGATTCTGCTTCTTACTAACCACATAGCCTCAAACAAATCACTGAGCCTCATTGAGCCTTGGTTTTCTCATCCTTAAAATCACACTACCTAGCTTGCTGTGCTGCCAGAGGAATGGAGGAGATCGTCATTTTGTCTCATTCTGGGCTCCCAACTATTTCTCTGCCCACTGCCTCTTTGCCTCCTGGGCCTGCCCCTCCTTGGCCTATACCTCATTTATCAGTCCTCTGCCCTCCTTTTCTCTCTCCAGACCTAAACCCTAACTCATCACATCCATGCTCCAGATCCACACACCCACTGCCTCTTGGCCCTTTCCACTTGCACCTCCCACAAGTATTTCAAACTTGATTTATCTAAAACTGAATTCATTATCTTTCTCTCCAAATTTGGTCTTCACCCAGTGTTGCTTATCCTAGCAATACTTCTAGCATCCACCTAGTTGCTCAAGCCAGAAAACTAGAGATTTTCCTTAACTCTACTCCAGTATTCATGGATGACAGCAGCAGCAGCAGCCATCTTCCATCATGCAGCCTGGGAAACAGAGAAACAGAGAAATGTAGACTAACCAAGAAGCCTGCCAAGGAGTAGGAGAGAAAAGACTATCTGTGTCTTTAGTACTTGATCATGAACAGACATATTTTATGTACTTGTAATTATTATGTGGATAATATTATGTATACTCTTTTAAACTAAATCTAATATTGCATACATTTTCCCACATTGTTACATAACCTTTATAATTATATTTTTGAATGTCTTAATTTTTTCTCTTAACACTTAGAATTTAAGATTTTTTTAGAACTAGGTAATGCAAATTTAAAATGTACAAAATGGTAGCATTGAAATATAAGTCTTGCTCCTATTCTTTTCCTGTAAACTCAGTTCTTTTCCTGGAGGCCTAAGGGATGATAAATTCTTTTTTGTATGCTTCAGAAATATTTTATGCATATATAAACGGGCATGATTATATACATTCTTTTTCATATAGTACCATACCATACCCACACAGCAATGCACTTTGGAGATTATTTCAGATCGGCATATAAAGAGCATCCTCATTTAAAAAACTGACTACAGAGTATTCCATTCAGTGGATTTCTTATAACTTATTTTGCTATTACAGTATTGAGTACATTTAGGTTATTCCTAATCCTTTGCTTTTACAAGCAAGGCTGCAGTGAAAATTCTTTTTATCTATTTATTTGTTCATGAGAGATACAGAATGAGAGGCAGAGACACAAGGCACAGGGAGAAGCAGTCTCCATGCAGGGAGCCCGACGTGGGACTCGATCCCGGGGCTCTAGGATCAGGCCCTGGGCTGAAGGCAGCACTAAACCACTGAGCCACCCAGGCTGCCCGAAAATTCTTGTGTGTGTGTGCGTGTGTGTGTGTTACAAATGTTGAATACAGAGGCTGCATTTTTAGAAGTAATTTTCTGAGTCAAAGGATATGTGCGTTTTTATTTTAATAGATATTTGCCACATTGCCTTCCATAAAAGTTATACCAGTTTATATTCCCATCATAATGTACAAGGGAGGGACGCCTGGGTGGCTGGGTGATTGTCTGCCTTTGGCTCAGGTCGTGATCCCGGGGTCCTGGAATGGAGTTCTGCATCAGGTGCCCCTCAGGTAGCCTGCTTCTCCCTCTGCCTATGTCTCTGCCTCTCTTTCTGTGTGTCTCATGAATAAATAAATAAAATATTTAAAAAAAAAAGAAAGAAAAGTGAAGCCTGATGCTTGATATGAGTTGACAAGTCAGCTTCATAGGTAGTGGTGTGTTCCTAAGACATGCAGTATCTGTTTTTTTTCTCTTTTTCATGATGACCATTCCCTAGAGTCATTATTTTGTTAGGGGTTTACTAAATGTGACACTCTCTCATGCCTTCTTCATGTACTAGCTAGAGTACGTTTATAAAACTCAACAAGACCAGTAGCATTAGTGATCTTGGCATTTTATTCATGTTTTAGTTTTGTTCATATTCAACAAAAGTTTGTACTGAATAAAAAAATTACCTATATAAAAGATTTGCTTTTATAGTTGCATTAGGGTTTATACCGAGCTTAAATTTGAACATATTTAGATTACCAGCACTGAGTACCTCAATAATTTTTGAGGGATCCATACATTATTCAAGTTCAAGAGACACTGGTAATAAGGCTAAAGTGTTACATTTTTGCAATACCTAAATTGTGAGGTTTTCTAAGCCAGAGACTATTGATTTGTTTGTTTTATCCTAGTACCTTGCATGTAAAAGGAAGCAAGTTTAATATCTATGTTATTGTGAATAATTCCCTGTAGCCTCCACATTGGTTCTTTTGTTGACAGGCATCAATATCCAGTCTGTGAAGTGTTCTCTGTGGCTGTCCTCACACGCTTCTAGCACTTCACTTATGGAGCAGGCAACCTCCCATTCCTGCATAATTCTGGTCATTAGAAAGTTATTCCTCATCCTAAACTGAAACCCGCCCCCAATCTTGTCATAACTCTACAATCCTGCAAGGCCTCCTCTGTGGGTCCTTTCCTGGCCATGTCCTACATCCCCTCTAATGGAAGTGGTGACACTGTTATAGTTACTTGTTTCCATGTCTGACCCTGTCCAGACTGTGAGCTCTCCAGGCAGGGACTGTAGTTGCATCATCTGTGGCCTCCGCAGGCCCATTCTAGGGCATCACACAGAAGAGATGCCCAGAAATGGCCTGTTGGGTCAGGAAATGACTTCTATCCCAGTAGTGATCTCTTCTTCAAGTTTAACTTTCCTGATTCCTCTGTTCTTCACAGAACATGGCTTCCAGATTCCACACTGCTACCCTCATCTAAATAGGCTCTAATTGGCTAATATGACTTTAATCTGTGTTACTTGGAATTGAAGACAATGTGGCTGGTATGGTATGGCCAGTGTGAGGTGTGTCAGCCTGTGCTGGGCCCTGAGGACACAGAGAAGGATCTGACTTCATCCCTGTCCTCAAAGAGCTCACAGCTTTGTGGAGGAGACATACTTATGAATAAAATTCATAATAAACTGTTACAAGTACCATGAGAGAAGTTTGCAGAGTACTATGGAAACATAGTAATAAACTATGTTAAATAATAAATTAATAAATTATAAATAATAATATTTATTATATATTTATTATATATTATATATAATAATAATTATAAATAATAAATAATAATTATAAAAATAATAAAGTAATAAATAAATAAATTCATAATAAACTGTTACAAGTACCATGAGAGAAGTTTGCAGAGTATTACGGAAACATAAAAGAAGAGGTACAAACCTTAAAAGAGAGAAGGGGCAGAAAAGGCTCAACGTGACATTGAATTAGAATTCTAGATTGTAAATAGAAAAAAAAATCCCGCCTCAAATGAGCTCAAATGAAAAGAGAACTTAGAACTCAAACTAAAAAGACTGGGGTTTGACTTCAGGCACAGATTGATCCAGGAGGAGGTAGCAGGTAAGGGTGAGTTAGCCAGCTCCAGGAAGAAGGAGCTCCAGCAAAGACAATAGTACAGCAAAGGCCTGGAGGGGATAGAGAGTATGTGGGTATTTGAGGAACTTCAGATTGTTCTCCAGCTTCTTTGTAAGGTGAACAGCCTGGGTTCATAGCCTCCTCCCATATTCCTTCATTCTCCTGTTCCTTTCCCTTACTCCTTGCCCAGAGTAGGATAAAGAGGAATGGGGCAGGGATGACTCAGTGGTTCAGCGGTTGAGCGTCTGCCTTTGGCTCAGGATGTGATCCCAGGGTCCTGGTATCAAGTCCCACATTGGGCTCCCCACAGGGAGCCTGCTTCTCCCTCTGCCTATGTCTCTGCCTCTCTCTCTGTGTCTCTCATAAAAAATAAAATCCTAAAAAAAAAAAAAAAGAGGAATAATGGGGCAGGCCACCACCCATCAGACTGTTGCCCCTCCTGCTTGTCCCTCCAAATGCTCACCACCCTTCTCCACCTACACAGGCCTCCTTGCTCTGGAGCTTTCTTGCTTGCTTGCTTTCTTTTTTTTTTTTTTAAGATTTTATTTATTTAGTCCTGAGAGACACTCATACACACACACACACACACACACACACACACACACACACACAGAGAGGCAGAGGCACAAGCATAGAAGCAGGCTCTATGCAGGGAGCCTGATGTGGGACTCAATCCCAGGTCTCCAGGATCAGGCCCTGGGCTGAAGGCAGCGCTAAATCACTGAGCCACCCAGGCTTCCCATCTTTCTTTTATTTTCTTTTTTTAAAAAATTATTTATTTATTTATTTATTTATTTATGATAGACATAGAGAGAGAGAGAGAGAGAGAGAGAGGCAGAGACACAGGAGGAGGGAGAAGCAGGCTCCATGCCAGGAGCCCGCCGCAGGACTCGATCCCGGGACTCCAGGATCACGCCCCGGGCCAAAGGCAGGCACCAAATCTCTGAGCCACCCAGGGATCCCCATCTTTCTTTTTTTAAAAAAAATATATTTTATTTATTTATTCATGAGAGAGATAGAGGGAAAGAGACAGAGAGAGAGGCAGAGGGAGAAGCAGGCTCAGTGCAGGAAGCCTGATGTGGGACTCGATCCTGGGACTCCAGGATTGCACCCTGGGTCAAAGGCAGGTGCTAAACCACTGAGCCACCCAGGCATCCCAGCTCTGGAGCCTTCATCTGAGTTGGGGCAAAGGGAGATAGTGGTAGAAGACCATATGGAAGGAAGGAATAGAAGTACTTTATTTCCTCAGCTCTCTCCCTGTTGGATCAATATGGGTTCGGTTGGGTGTAATCTTTACCAAAAACCATAGCTCCAGCCTGCTGCCCTCTGCAGTTTCTAGGAACCCCTTTCTCCCCTGCCCTCTGAGCCTAGCTGTGGTGTCCCTCCCCACCATTGCTAGCTAGGGGGATGGCACCATTCCTTGCTGGTTTCCTGAACCCTCCTTACACTCTCTTCAAATTACCCAGGTTCAGGGAACCATTTGTTTCCTGCAAGAACCCTGACGAACACAAGACCCTCACCTGCAGCCAGGGGTGGGCTGGAGGCATGCTGGGCCCTGTGAAGTGCTAGGCACCTGCAAGGAGATAGTGTTATTTAGCTTGACTCCATTCCATCATACTCACCTCTCTCCAACCTGACCCACAAGAGCCAGAGCTGTTCTAGGCACTTTATACACTTTATGTAATCTTCACAGCAAATAACCCACAAGGTTTGAATTACTGTGTTTTAAGAAGAGGAAAGTGGCTTAGCTGGAGATTTGCCCAAGTTCATACAGTTAGAGGCAGTTCCATGATTTGAACTCAAGTCTAACTCCAAACTCATGCATTAAATAGCACCCTTATGACTTCAATTCTGCTCCCCTCAAAGATCAAGTGGAAGGACCAAATAAGACAGCTTTGTCTTATTTGGTGCTTTGGAGACTCTGAAGAGTCCACCTACCTGGTTGGACTAAGAACTATGGTATGCCCCATCCCTCCCCCAGGAGGCCAGGCTGAGTTTTTGAGAACACAGGAAGATCAGAGCTGACAGGAGCCCCAGAGATCAGACAACCTCACCCTCACCTGTGCCCAGGAGGAAACAGCCCCAAGTGGTTCTCCTTAGGTTCCTACAGGAACCATTCCTGCAGGAACCAGAATTAGGATCAAGAATGTCTGCAGACACCTCATAAACATATAAGCGAAAAGGATGTAGCATTCTCTTCAGAGAAGAGTTTAGAAGAGAGAGAAAGGGGTGGGGATCAGGATGGGAGGTGGGACTATAGGATTTCAGATTTGGGGAATGCAAGGAATGTCAGAGCCCATCCAGAAGATTCCTCTGGGGCAGCCCGGCTGGCTCAGCGGTTTAGCGCCTGACTTCAGCCCAGGGTGTGATCATGGAGACCCAGGATCAAGTCCCATGTCAGGCTCCCTGCATGGAGCCTGCTTCTCCCTCTGCCTGTGTCTCTGTCTCTCTCTCTCTCTCTCTCTCATGAATAAATAAATAAAATCTTAAAAAAAATATATAGAAGACTCCTCTGATAGCAGCTTTGACAAGGAAGCTCTGCTTGCACACCTCTCCCATGATAAGAAGCCCATTCTGGCCAGAGGCAGCCTGTTGTTCCATGCTCCCAGTGAACAGACATTTGGGTTCTATGACTCCCCTGTCCCCAAGCACACTTATTTTGTGTCTTCTCCTTGGGATACATAGAACATGTCTGCTCCCTCTACCCTAGATGTGGGAGATAGGCTCACAACGCAACTTAATCCCCTTCTCTTGGGACACCTGGGTGGCTCAGTGGTTGAGCGTCTGCCTTTAGCTCAGGGCATGACCTGGGAGTCCTGCATCGGGCTCCCTGCGGGAAGCCTGTTTCTCCCTCTGTCTGTGTCTCTGCCTCTCTCTGTGTCTCTCATGAATAAATAAATAAAATCTTTTTAAAAATTCCCCTCTTCTTACTTTACCTTGGCTGTGAATCTCTGGGTGCCCTCCTTCCTTTCCTCCTCACTGTCTGCCCAAATCAGAGCTGTTCTTCAAGGCCCACTTGTTTGGGCCTATACAACCATTTACCCTACTTGTACTAATAACATTCATATTTTCCTTAGGGAATCATACCCCCACCAACTTTACGTGTTATTTTTATTAAGGTATAATTGGCATATAACATTATATTAGTTTGAGGCATACAACATAATGATTTAATATTTATATACATTGCAATGTGATCACCACAATAAGTCTAATTAACACCTTTCATAGTTACAAATTTTTTTTCTTGTGATGAGAACTTTTAAGATCTACTCTCAGCAATTTTCAAATATGCAACACAATGTTAGCAACTACAATCACCATGCTGTACATTATGTCCCTATGACTTATTTTATAACTGGAAGTTTATACCTTTTGATCACTTTCACCCAAAAATGTAGTTTGAGTAAAGATGACACCCCTGTAAGCTTCTTTCCCTGGCTTCTATGATGGGGGCAGGGATGGGCACTGGGCCTGTTTCAGAACAAGAAGAGTTAGACCCAGAATTCTGACAGGAGGGTTGTGGGGTAAAGAAGCTCTCCCTACTAGTTTTACAGACAGGATAGAGTATATATATATGAAACTACAGGGCAGCCCCGGTGGCTCAGCGGTTTAGCGCCGCCTTCGGCCCGGGTTGTGATCCTGGAGACCGGGGATCAGGCCCCATGTCGGGCTCACTGCATGGGGCCTGCTTCCCCCTCTGCCTGTGTCTCTGCCTCTCTCTCGCTCGCTCTATATCTCTCATGAATAAATAAATAAAATCTTAAAAAAAAAAAAAAAAAGAGAAACTACAGGCAGCCATCTTGTTACCACAAAGTAGGATCCTGTCTCAGAATGGAGCAGCAGTGAGAAAAGTATAACCCAAAGATGCAAAGAGACAGCTTCCTGAAGACATCATCTAAGCTGGATGGATCCTGAATCCAACAATGCCTGAAGCCATCCTTTGAATTTTGTAATTGCATGAGCCAATAAATTCCCTTTTCTACTTAAGTCAGTTTGAGTTAGGTTTTCTGCCTGTTGCAACTAAGATTCCTGACTGAGACTTGCTTCTTCTGCAAATCTTAGTCCTCACATACCCTACTTTCTTCTGCTTTGCCATAACCCTAATTGTTTAATCATAAGATTCAGAAGTCCATATTTATAACTGTGAAGGCATAGGCCCTCATTAATAGTCATTCTTTATGAAATACTTGCTATGTGCCAGGTATCAGGTAAAGCACTTTATAAATAATATCTTACTGTAATCCACAGATGTAGCTATTTTTACCCCCATTCTACAGATAAGGAAACTAAGATTTAGAGAGGTTAGGCTCTCATAGCCAATAAATGTCAAGGATAGGATTCCAACTCAGCTCTGTAGGACACCAGAGGCTGTGTTCTGGACCACTTGCTTCCCAGGATGTAGCATGCATGAGGGTGAGATGGGAGAAGATGCCACAGAGATCTTTAGTCTCCTGATACCACACCATCCCACCCTTGCTATACCTTCTTCCAGGGGTCTTTCCACTGATCTAGGCTGCTTGCAGAGGCAAGGGAAAGGTATGCTCAGAACAAGAAGACAAAGTGTTCTGAGGGTCAAACCAACATGCCAGGAGGAGACAAATCACAGAAGTACAAACTGCTGATGAGTAATGGAATAAAATAACTTGATGTGACCATTAAACTTCCTCTATGCTTCATGCTGTGTTTTCCTTGGCGACCCAGGCTTTTAACTCCATTGACAGACACAATCTGTGCTCATCCTACCTCCAACCCTTCTCCCCCAAAACTAGGTAGACATTGAGTTACATCCTGTGCATTCTATGGTGAAAGAGACATACTTGGTCTGTGCTCTTGTAGTGCCCACAGTCTGATGGGAAAGGCAGATCCCAAGTCAATACACAGGTAGACAGAAGACCAGCTTGAGTTCTCTGAAGAAAACAAACAGGAAACTGGAGGGATAATGGTTCTATTTACTGAGAGAATGAGGATTGAGGGGAGCCAGGGAAGGAAGTCAAGGGTCCCAGTCCCAATGTATCATTCAGAGATGTGAAGTAGACAGTCAGATATAGAAGTCTAGTGCTCAGAGGAAAGGTCTGGCTTAAAGGTTGAAAAGCATCCTGTTATCCTTCCAGGCTCTCAGGTTCTTTTTTAAAAAGATTTATTTATGTATTTGAGAGAAAGCGATTGTGCATGCATGTGTGCATGTACAAGAGCAGGGAGGGGCAGAGGGAGAAGGAGAGAGAGAATCTCAAGCAGACTCCCCACTGAGCATGAAGCCTGACACAGGGCTCTGTCTCACCATGCTGAGGTCTGATCTGAGCAGAAACCAAGAGTCAGACGCTTTAATCAACTGTGCCACCCAGGCAGCCTCCAGGCTTCTCTCAGGTTACAACTCTTCTTGCAAGTTTTCCCTGATGACATAATTCCTAGTGATCTTCATTTTGTGACATTCATTCATTCATTCAACACATTCTCAGTAAGGTCTACTTGGTACAGACTTAATGTTGCCCTGGTACCCTCAAGGAGCTTATGTTCTAGGTGTGGAGTCAACAAATAAAGTAGACAGTTACAACACAGACTGGTAAGTGCTGTGCTGAAGGGAAATGCAAGGTGCCATTGGAGAATGTATCAGCCAGATCCTGCAGGAAGCAGATGGCCATCCCATGCCAGTAATTTGAGGAGGCTCTATTCACAGAGGTAGGCAGGGAGTAGGGAAACCACAAGGGATCTTGAAGTACTCCAGAGCTGGAAGCACTTGGGCATCATTACCTCCCCAGGCCTGTAGGGGAGAGAGAAGGGGGTTTTACAGGATTGTGGGAACAGGGAGCACTCTGAGATAGGACTGACAGAAGCTGGGAGCTTCAGTTGAAGCATGCAGCAAGAGAAACAAAAAAAAAGACTTTTTTAAAGTTAAATATATCAGATGATGTTAAGTATTACTGAAAAACAAGGCAGGAAAGGGAGTTAGGGAGGGCAGAGGAAGGGAGGGATTAGGATTTGTAAATAGAATGATTGGGGAAGACCTCAGCTAAGACTTAACTAAAGACTTGAAGGAGGTGTATCTCCAGGTGAGTCTTCCCCTGACCCCTTCAGTCAGTCCATCCCACCCCACACCCTGGCCCAACCTGTCCTAAGGTCCGGGCCTTGTCTCCAACTTTTTTGTATTAGACTGTTCCTGAAGATAGTTCTCAGACTATGGTCTCCCTATGACAGGAATCCTGTTCCATCTTTTCTCATCTAATAATAATAAGAGCTGTCATTTATGAAGGACATGCATTATGCTGGGCCCAACCTAGGCCTATTACACACATTGGGTCATCTAAGCCTTGTAGCAAACCCGCAAATCACAGATAAAGAAAATGAGGCAGCTCAGTCCACTTTCTAAGAACCCCTTAGCCAGTTAGCTTCCCTAACAGAGTTCTTGCTCCATCCTCACTCCAGAGAAAGGGAAGTGGAAGACAGGTCTTAAGTCTCTGAAGAACCAAAAAAAGGGAACAAAAAAATTAGGCACATACTTTATATCTCCAGTGGGCACAAGGACCAAAGGGTAGAAGTAACAAGGAGGCAATTTTTGTTAAAACATGAAAACATCCTAACAATCAGAACCTTGGCTGCCATCAAAGGATGAATGGATAAGAAGATGTGGTCTATATATACAATGGAATTTTACTCAGCCATTAGAAAAGACAAATACCCACCATTTGCTTCAACATGGATGGAACTGGAGGCTATTATGCTGAGTGAAGTAAGTCAATTGGAGGACAAACATTATATGATCTCATTAATTTGGGGAATATAAAAAATAATGAAAGGGATTATAGGGGAAAGGAGAGAAAATGAGTGGGAAATCTCAGTGAGAGTGACAACATGAGAAACTCCTAACTCTGGGAAATGAACAAGGAGTGGTGGAAGGGGAGGCGGGCAGGGGGATGGGGTGACTGGGTGACAGGCACTGAGGGGGGCACTTGACGGTATGAGCACTGGGTGTTAAGCTATATGTTGGCAAATCGAACTCCAATAAAAACATATACAAGAAGAAGAAGAAGAAGAAGAAGAAGAAGAAGAAGAAGAAGAAGAAGAAGAAGAAGAAGAAGAAGAAGAAGAAGAGGAAGAAGAAGAAGAGGAAGAAGAAGAAGAAGAAGAAGAAGAAGAACAACAACAACAACAACAACAACAACAACAACAACCTTGGCTGCCTTGGAAGCAATAACTCCTTGTCACTCAAGGTATACAGGAGAAGCTGGACAGTCTCATGTTAAAAATCAAATATAGGGGATTTTTAGGTAAGGGATTTGATCAGATAATTTTAAGAGTCCTTCCAACTTAGATTCTATCACTAAAAGACTCTAGAACTCTAAGACGGTGTGATTCTAAGACTATGATTCTAAATCTCTATCTTCAAAGAACTCACAATCTAGTAGATGAAGTGGGCAAATAGTTACTTTTGATAACTATAGTAAATAGTCCTATACGGTAAATTCAAGGCTCTGGGTAGAATGGAAGAAGGAGCCATACCTTAGCCTGGGCTGGTTCCTCAGGGCTGATCTTAAGAACCACTGGCATCAGAATCAGGTGGGAAACTTTTTTATTTTTTTTAAGATTTTATCTATTTATTCATGAGAGACACAGAGAGAGAGAGAGAGGCAGAGACACAGGCAGAGGGAGAAGCAGGCTCCATGTAGGGAGCCCAACGTGGGACCCCATCCCAGGTCTCCAGGATCATATCCTGGGCCAAAGGCGGCGCTAAACCGCTGAGCCACCCGGGCTGCCAGGGAAACTTTTTTTTAAATGTTAAATTTCTGAGCTTCATTCCAGGTCTCTTGGATCAGAACCTCTGGAGAGGGACCCAAAAGTCTACTTTACCAGAATGAGCTCTGAGGTGATTCTTAGGCAGACTGAAATTTGATACTTCATGCCCAGGGTCAGGATGACTTCTTCCTTGAGAGGTGATTGAGCAAAAGGTGTAAGTGGGTCAAAATATGTAACCACAGAAATAACAGGGAAGTAACGTGCTTTGATAAAGAATAGCAATTTTGTATGGCATTCTGTCCATGCAGTGGGTCTTTTTAAAATGATAGCACTTCTTACATATAATCTGAGATTCTATGATAAGGGTACGTGCTTCAGATATTCTGGAACACATCTTTGTTTGCAAGGGAATGAGAGCTGGCCTCAGTTTATTAATAATTATGCCAAAGTAGGAGGTTGTTAAAAAGGGCTCTGATAAGGACTCCCACAGAGTCCCTCAGGGGCTTTCCCTGCCACTTGTCCACTCCTCTGCCTATAGAACCGCCCTGACTTCCCAGCTTTCCCTGGCTGTTTGTCTTTCTAGAGCCTGTAGTGTCACCAGCAAGAAAGCAATAGTGTGAGGGAGGGCCTGGTGGCCAGAAAGTGCAGAGTGTTCTGGGGCCAGGACCAGTGAGGTATGCTGGACAACAGTTTTCAGGGCATGTGAAGAGTGTTGAGACTTAGAAGGAGGAGACATTAGCTGGGGTGAAGAAGAGAAAAGTGGCATAGTGAATTCTGAGTCTGAACCCCGCCACTGTGCTGTTGGGAGCCTGGGCAAGTTCTTCCCCAAACTGGGCCCCTGCATTCTGTCTGGAAAAGATGGCTTGTGTTAGAATCAGGTGATTTCTCCAGTGACCATCGGCTTTAATGTTTTGCATTCTACGATCTCAACTAACCCAAACCAACGCCGTGCGAAGCACGAATTTTACCCATTTTACAGCGAAGAAGCTATGGCCCAGTGAGGAGCAGTGATTTGCCAACCACCACACAGCCACTTAGGAGCAAAGCCTAATTCCACCAACACCCAACGCTCAGCCTTGCGTTTAGATCAGCCTGAGGCTGGGCGAGCTGAAGCCAAGTGAGAGGCACTCGGTCTCCGGTCCAGGAAGCAGGCGCTGCAGGGGACGGAAGGGTCGGAGCCCACAGCCGGCCGGCCGGCCGTGTGGGGCCAAGTAGCTCTGGGCGGAGGCGCCCGAAACCAGCCTGGGGAGAAGTGGGTGTGCTGGGGGCCGGGCGGGGCCGGGGGAGGAGGCGCCCTGGGAAAGGTTAAAGGGAGCAGAGGGCAGGTCGGGACGCAGACTGTGCAGACAGGCAGACCCAGCGCGGAGGGTTGCTGTGCGGGGGGCACCCAGGGGCACAGAGTGCGGGGTACTATCTAGAGACCGGCGCCCCTCGGAGTCTTGCCAAGAGGCAGGTAAGGCGCACTGGCAGGGTCGGGAAGGCTGCGCTGCAGCGGGGGATGGAAGTTAGGGGTCTACCCGACTCCGTTGAGAACCCCGACCGGAGGTGGGGGACGGCTCACAGAACTGAGGTGCAGGGATCCCAGGGCCCCGCGTGGGAGTGCAGAGCTGGGAGCCTGGCAGTTCCAGCCTGAAAGCCACGGGGGTTTGCACCGGCACTCAGAGGCTTCAGGAGGGAGGCTTGAAAGCTCTTTCCACGTCCACAGGTATGCATGCGAACACCCGCGGGGCCGCAGCGAATGCACGCGCAGAAATGGCCTTCGGACCCTGCGCGGTCTTCTTGTTTGGCGGGAGCTGCTTGCTCTGCGGAGCCGGAGCCGACTTGCCCATTCGCTATTGCATTGTGCCCCGCGCCTGGGGACTCCCAAAGACGCCTTCTCCTGCTAGTAACAGAGGTGTAGGCTAGGAGTCAGGAGACCGGGTTCTATTTTACAGATTGTGTAAACCCGTGCAAGTCTCCTACTGTACGCCTTGTACTTTCTTTGCCTGGGTCACTACCTATAAAATGAGCCTCTTAGTCCAGTTGCCTGTACACTCCATGTGACATGAGAGGAACAAGGTCTGGACTTGGGATTCTTTTATTTAGAAAGCAGATGAGTTCAGACAGACCCTTGTGTGAGGGTCCGTGAAGAGCATCTCCTCCTATCCCTCCTCCCCACTCTTCACCAATTTGTGTGTGGGGAAACTGAGGCCCGGGGGGGGGGGCATAGCTTGCCCAGGGACATACCAGGAGAAGCAGAGCCCAAGTCTCCTCACTTCGAGTCCAGGGGTATCTCCATTTTACCTACAAAGATGCGTGGTAAATGTGTAAGCTCTTCATTATCTCCTGAGATCCATCCTCTTTGCTGGTTCCAAATGGAGGAGACCCCTGCTTGAGGCATGGGAACTGCTTTCAGATTTTCTTGACTCCTTATGATAGCCAACAACCTTCTTCATCCCTCACTAAGTCCACACATCTCAAAACACATTTCTATCCATAAACTAAATGCATGGATGTTCCAAATACCTACTAGGAGGTAAGACAAAACTCCCATCTTACTGATGGGGAATATGAAGCCTAGAGTGGAAACATGACTTAACCAAGACACATGTCTAGACATGGCCAAATAGGGGCATGTCTCTTGATTCCAGCTCTGGTATGTTCTCCATCAACCCCAGGACTACCAAATGGTACCGTTAAATGAAAAGGGACTACAGGGCTGATCAGAGTATGAGAAATAAGGAAGACTTATTTTTTTAAAAGATACGTTTATTTATTTTAGAGAGAGAAAGAGAATGAACAGGAGGGGCAGAAGGAGAGGGAGAAAAAAAAATCTCAAGCAGACTCCATGCTGAGCACGAGCCCAAAGAAGGACTTATCTCACAATCCTGAGATCAGGACCTGAGATAAAACTACGAGTTGGATGCTTAACTGACTGCACCTCCCAGGCACTCCAAGGAAGGTTTTTGAAGGAGGAAAGTGTGTCTGGGAATCAAGAAGAGTCATAAGAACTACTGGCTTCTCCTGAGGATAGAGAACCAAAGGAAGGGGGGAGGAGCAATATAGGGATGGCTGTTCTTGGTAATCTGGAGTTGGGGGTAGGGAAACAGAAAAGGAAATTGGCCTGAACTGCTAGTAATTCTCTCTTATGTTTCTATAATACTTGGCAAATTTTTTTTAAAGATTTATTTATTTATTTATGAGAGAGAGAGAGAGAGAGAGGCAGAGACACAGGACGAGGGAGAAGCAGGCTCCATGCTGGGAGCCTGACGTGGGACTCAATCCCGGAACTCCAGGATCGCGCCCTGGGCCAAAAGCAGGCACCAAACCGCTGAGCCACCCAGGGATCCCCAATACTTGGCAATTTCTAAAACACCTTCCCCTCTGTTGTCTCCCCCAGTTCCCATGTAAGGTAGACAGGGCAGGGATAATTATCCCCATCTCATATATGAATTTCTGAGGAAATAAAGGCAGTGCTCAAGGTCACATAGCCAAGCATATGGTCAAGATTGGAACCATCAGAGGCACACATGAAAGGCAAGATCACAGGCTGGGTGACTGGAAATTGGACTGTGTGTATGCAATGGGTGGGTGTGTGTGGCCACACCCTAGGTAGGTACACAGGGAACAGGGTGGCAAAACCACCGTTAGTGTTTTGGGGCCAAGAATGTTTGCCCTTTGGATTGCATGGAGTACAGGTACAGGGAATGTCTGGGCTTCCAAAGAAGGCTTAGAATTCTTCCTTCTTTGAGTCTCTTCTCTACCTGACCAAGATAGCTTCTTTATTTTGCACTCCCCTTTCCCAAACCAAATGGTATCTGTTTCTGCTCTGGAAGTTGCTTTAAGTACTGTAAGTTGTTTTCATGAGTGTGTTATGTGTGCCAGATGGGGGATTGTCTCATAAGAAGAGGCATTGATTCACTTATTCTTGAATAAGTGCCTACTATGTGCTCAGGTCCAGGGAACAAAGAAATGTATGAGGCAAAGGTCCTTGCCCTCACACCTCACAGCACATAGTTTAACATACCTATTTATATGTATCAATGCCTACACACACACACACACACACACACACACACACACATATAGTTTCAGTACAGCATAGTGCTTGAATAGGGTTTATGCACTGCATTTTAGGAACAGACAAGAGGGAGAGACTAACTGGCTAGGGAGTGGGGAAGGGGCAGGGGTGTCTCAGGAGAGGGTCTATAGAGGTGACATTGGAGCTGGGTCTTGAAGGATGAATAGGAGTTCACCAGAAAGATTAAAAAGAGGAAGGGGACTCCTTTGCCTAAGAAAACAGCATAAACAAAGGCGAGAAGAGTGCATGTGCAAAGAATGTTTGGAGAATGGCCTGTAGCTCAGTATCATATGGCACAGGGCACTGGGTAGAGCTGTGGTGAGATGGGACTAAAGGCAGAGTCACATCCAAAGAAGCTTAAATGACAATCTGAGGAGGTTAGTTAGACTGTCCTACAGAAAACAGGAAACTAAAAGTAGGTCTGTGGATGGGATACCTATTTGTGGTCCCAGCACTACCCATCCTGGGCTGTGAGACCTTTCACAGGTGATCTCCTCAGGGAGGGGTGCTCTACTTTCCTCTGGTTGAATGAAGGTTGTACCAACAACATGATTATTAAGATCCCTTCCAACTCAGATTTTATTCCTGTGTGTCCTTCCAACTCTGTGTTAAGTTCCATTCCTTTAACTCCTCTCTGACTCCACTGGCTCCCCAGTCAATGGTGGTGACAACCCTGGTCTCCAGGGTTGTCTTTGGATCCCCTATCTTCCTTGTGTGTTTCCCCCCCTTGCCTCTCTTTACCACATTTCCAGGCACTTAACTCATTCATTCTGAAAGAGTAGCTGAAATATAGCAGTGGGGAAACCAAAAAAAACAATGGTAGAGTTTTACTTTTTCCCAGAAAAACCTGGAAGAAAACCTAAGATGCTCAGCTCATCCTTCAGATCACAGCTTTATACTTCTACCTCCACCTTAGACACCTGTGAGTTCAAGTCAAGAACATTTAAGGATGGGGCACCTGGCTGGCTCAGTTGGTAGAGCATGTGACTCTTGATTTCAGGGTCAGGAGTTCAAGCCCCTCTATGCTGGGCATAGAGCTTACATTAAAAAAAAAAAAAAAAAAAAAAAAAGGAACATTCAGGAAGAACCTGTTAATGTGCAGGAAATAGCAACAGAGTGTGGAGGAAGAGAGTACTCCTGGCTTGTGTGGGGGAACAGGAGTGAGTCTGGAGCAGAATGGACCATAGGAGGTGAGATTATAAAGAAAGGTTAACTCTTCTAAAACATGCCAACTGCCCCCCTTGCCAGATCTTTGATTGGTGAGAATGTGCAGCCAGAAAAAAGCAGTAGTATGGAGGTAGAGGACCTGGGACCTCAGAACATGAGGAGGCTGTGTTTGGTGTGATGCACAGCTCAGATGCTGCCAGGGAATGTTGCCATTGGTAGTGGAAGGAGCACCCGAACAGCACATACCTCCAAAGATCTTGGTTCTCATGAGAGATCTGCCCTTCACTAACCATGCCATTTTGTGCAAGTCACCTTCCCTCCTGGAGCTTCAGTTTCCCCATCTACAAAATGAAGGAGTTGACCTAGAATCTAGATTCTAAATAATCTTTAAAATATCTTTCAGCATGGTCAGTCACTGTTCACCTTCCTTCCTTACTGGCCTATCTTCTGTTTCAAGTTAAGAACTCTACGAGCAGAGCTCCATCTCCCCCATTATGAACTTCATAATCAGTGACTATCTTGATGAGTGAAGCCAAGGAGTTGAGAAAGAGGAACAAAATTCTTAGTGATGCCAATGGCCAATCCTTGGATGTAGAGGCAGTTCAAAGAGAATCAACCTGTCTCTTTATCTGCTCTCTGTCTCTCTTGACCCAGCACAATGCCCATGTACCCAGGCCCTCATTCCTACCCCAATCCAGGACCTAAATGTGTGTAATAGTGGTTTCTTTGCTTCTCCTGTCAGAACCACAAACATCCGGGTCTATCCAGAGAGGCCCCAGGAGGAAGATGTGAAGGATGAATGGTTTCATGAACCTTTAGTCCCCTCACTGAACCCTACCTTAGCGCCCACCCTGTCCCCCACACTGTCCCTCGACCCCATTTTCTGCACAGAGGCTGCTTCCTTCCCTGTCTAGATCACCTGGGCAGAATGGCTGTTAAGAGGAAAAATGAACTAGTCAATCGATTTGGCTCTCAGTTTATCTAGTCAGGCATATTCAGTGTAACTCAGTCCTGGGGCTTAGTTACAAACCTTAATCTGTGAGAACAAGGTCTGCAGCCTTTTCTATCTTGTGATTTAGGGGCCAAATGTCTCTTCCACCAACCTATATCCTATGTCCCATAGTCTCAAAGAGTAGTTTTGTGATTTGTACCCTCGTGGGATGTTAGAGCTGATCTTACCAGATTATGTAGATAAAACCCCTTCATTTTACAGATGCAGACAGAAGCTGAGCCCTAGAAAAGTCACATGCCCTACGTCACACAAGTAACAGCTGAACCAAGACAGCATTTCCTTCACTGTAAGATGAAGAAGATTAATTAGAGATTAGACTAGATGGACTCTGAAGATCCTACCAGCCTCTGCATTGCAAAAATAAAACTGCCACCACATCTGTGCAGCGTCTAGTGTCAGGCATTGCAATTTTCTTCTTTAATTTTCACAATGAGCTGTGCTACAGATAATGCTGATGCTGTGACCATATTTTACCCAGTCTCTCCAAATAGGTTCATTGGGAACATCATTTGTTCCTATGTAAAATATTGACCGACTGCCAGCTGCCATCATCATTCCCTTGGGTCTCAGCCTCTGTCAACCTTTTAGAGGCTTCTGCTAAGATACCTGTATGCTTGTTAAAGGGAATATTTTCGTCTGCACTATTAGCTAGTCCCTGAGCGAGAGCCCACGTGTTAAACTGAGGCTTCTCATAAAGTCACCCTGACATTGCAGGCCTGGAGCTGGGTGGCAGCAATCAGACATCCCTTGGCCACTGCACAGTTCCTGTAACTGCAACCCTAGACTGGCCTGACCCAGCTGCTGCAGGAAGGGGAGGGGAAGTGGGTGGGGGTTAGTACCCACAGCAAGGCTATTGCACAACTCTTGGGGCCCCAGCCTTGGGAGATCCACCCTGGTTCTGAAGAGTTTTCTGTGTGTCTGATTCCTTCCTTTCCTGCCGCCTCCCCTGCTTTCCAGCTCTGGGACTTTCCCAGCTCCCAAAGTCAATACTGAGACCCCAGATGTGTCAAGAGACACCCTGAAGAGGCTGAGGGGCTGAGGAGCCCTCAGGAAAATTCAGAGGCACCCACAGGGAGATTCCTGAAACTGACTCCAAGCCAGAGGATTTACCTGTTATTTGGTGAGTATTCCAGATTCAAGTTGCCCTTCCTCTGTCCTGTCAGTTAAAACTGCCTTGCAAGGACATCTAAGAAAACTGCTCTGGGAAAGAGTCCTGGACCACTGGGAACAGGGAAGCTTCATCTTCATTGTATGTATTGTGTATATGTATTTACTTCTCAAAAGTGGAGAATAGGATTAAAAATTTTTTTTGACCATAATAAAACTGTGTGCTAAAGCAAGGGAGGCAGGGCAGGCATGATAGTCTTCTCTTTGTTGTTGTTTTTAATTGTGGTAAAAAAAAACAACACATAAACTTTACCCTATTAACCATTTTCAAGTGTATACAGCTCAGTAGTATTAACTGTATTCACATTATCATGCAACAGATCTCTAGAACTTCTTCATCTTGCAAAACTGAAACTCTGTACCTATTGAATAATTCCAGATTGAAAATCATTTTGACAGATGAGGAAACAAAAGCCCAAACAGGGCAAGAAGCTCATTTCTTTCAAAGTGGGCTCTTCCAGGCACCCCATCTGTCTGTTATCTCCTTGTAAAAAGTCCGAGGCTCTTTCTTCCCTAAACCCATCCCCACATGTCTCTCATATCTCACCTCTCTTCTGGCCCCCACCTTGTTACCCCATGGCCCCAGCACAGGACTCTGTGTCTTCTACCTGAACTCTTTCAAGGCCCTTGTCACTGGGCTCCCTGCCTCAATTCTTGTCCCCTCCAGTCCACATAGCAGCCAGAATGTCCTTTCAAACACAAATCTGATCATTGCATCCCTCTTTTAAAATATTGTCCCTTGGTTCTTCCCCAACTACAGGATAAAGTTCTAACTCTGCAGTGTGGCAGTCAAGGCCCTCCATAATCTAATCCAGGGCAGTTTCTCTATCCCATGTCCTATTTTATCCTTCCACACATCTTACACTCCAACCCCTTTATGCTACTTTCTATTCTTCTGAACATTCTTGTCATGCTTGTTTACCTCTTTACGTTTCTTGCCTTCTCTACCTCCTAAAAATCCTTTTAGGTCCAACTCAAATGCCTCCATCAGTCTGAATACTCTCTGAGCTCTGATCAGAATTTTTCCCTTCTTTCCTTAAGCCCCAGTAGCCCCTGGCTTGTCCCTTGCATTATGGATCAGCTGGCAGTATGTCTCTAAGTGCAGGGACTGGGTTCGAGCTGCCTCAAGCTCCCAGCATGAGGCCTGCCCAAGAGTGGGCCTACATAAATGATGACTGGCTGAATGATTAGTTGAGCCATTAATTCATTGTGCTGCTGCTACTGCCTTCCGTTGGTCGATAAGAAGGATGAAGAAGGCACAAATTTCTTACCTGACAAGTGGGGTAGTAGATGAGAACCTCTGCCTCCTGGATCTTAATTCCATGAGCCCTTGTTCTCTTCCTTTCCTCTATACAGACAAGGTAGTCCAAGCACCACAGAGCAGGGAGCCCCCAAAGGCGTTGCATGAAATGTAGGCCAGTCCTGGGTGATTGCTGTGTTTTTGAGATTCTTCTTTTGCATTCATAAACATTGGCCATGGTCATAACTGTCATCTCTTCTGGGAAAGAGAACTGGGTAATAGTCAAGTTTGTTAACTTTGGTTGGTTGACAACTCTACCTAGATAAAGGAAGGCTTTGAAACCAGTCAGTGAACTCTGAGTGTGTATGGCCTATGGAAAAAGTCCCTAAAGGGATCCCTGGGTGGCGCAGCGGTTTGGCGCCTGCCTTCGGCCCAGGGCGCAATCCTGGAAACCCGGGATCGAATCCCACATCGGGCTCCCGGTGCATGGAGCCTGCTTCTCCCTCTGCCTGTGTCTCTGCCTCTCTTTCTCTCTCTCTCTCTGTGACTATCATAAATAAATAAAAATTTTTTAAAAAATTAAAAAAAAAAAAAAAAGAAAAGAAAAAAGTCCCTAAAGTAGCCATCTTTACTGGAGACCATTGAAAGAACACCCAGCAAGTCACAAGGTAGACCCTGGAGGGAAGCACAACACCCAGCTAGGTAGTCCTCTAGACTTTAGGGAGAGACACAGCCCTGCTGACCAGGAGCATGTAGTCTGCTGATACCCTTATCAATAACAAGAGAATAGCCACATATTGCCTTATACATAAGTGCTGGCTAAAAGGAAAGGCTGCACTGATAAAGCTTGTGGAATATGGTTAAGGGGTAGGGAGCACTCAATGAAGTATTCCTGAAAGAAGTGAGTGTGGAGCCTTGTTTAAAAGGAATGACATGGTTTTTTAGAGACTAGGATACAAGGCTGTCTTTGGATATTACTCTGTAGACTAAGAATCTCTGAGAGGAAGAAAAAGAAACATTTATTATATACCAGTATACAGTGACTTTTTTGTCTCAAAGCAGGATAGTTGAGATGCCTGTGTTCTTTCTCTGAGTAGGTAAAACTCCAAATCGGACTGAGTGATGCTTTCACTCCCCTCCCCTCAGCCCAACCCTGTTCTTTTCCCTGGTGTCTGCAGTGATTATCAGCCTCTCCCTGCTTCCCCCACCACCCACCTCATTTCCAACAGAATTTGTCCCCAATAGGTAGGAATATCTAGAGTGTTTGTGACATAGGACACTTGAGAGATCAAACGACTGAGCCTCTGGCCTCCAGGTAGGATGAAATCTAAGCCATCCTCTCTTGTAAATGCTCCCTGTGGAATATAAAAAAAGAACTGTGTTGAAGGAGGGTTCTGGGGAATGTCTTCTGATTGTGCCACACATTCCTGCTGATAGCTGGCCCAGGAGCCAAAGGAGCTCTAAGTTGGCCATCACAGAGAGGGACTCTTGTCTTGGCTCTACTTCCAATATTCTCTGATCATGGACAGGCCAGTTAATTCTCTCTCGGTCTTGGTTTCCTTGTGTATAAAATGGAAGCAGTTAGAATAAATAACCCCTAAGGTCCTTGAAGCCCAAAGCTCAGTGATTTATAGAATCCAAAGAAAGATTAATATGTGTTACAGTGGTGAAGGAAGGCTTTATTCCACAAGTTTATACTGAGCATCTGTTCAGCGCTGTCTTATGTGCTTCTGTATAGCAGTTAATAAAACAGATATGGTCCCTACCTTATAGTCTAATGGAGAAGACAGACAAATAAACTGTGACATTGGGATTTTAGCTGGGGCCTACAGGGGTTGGGCGGGAATTCAAACTGCAGGTGACAGAAGCCACTCCCCTCTCTTTTCTGTAACCAACAGAGCGGCCTCCTTGCTCCCACTCCGGATCTCTGTTGCTATGGAGACCACCAACGGGACTGAGACCTGGTATGAGAGCCTGCACGCAGTGCTGAAGGCTCTAAACGCCACTCTTCACAGCAACTTGCTCTGCCGGCCAGGGTCAGACAACCTGACTGGGGAGCGGCGGGCCAGCCTACCTGGCCGTGATGACAACTCCTACATGTACATTCTCTTTGTCATGTTTCTATTTGCTGCCACCGTGGGCAGCCTCATCCTGGGATATACCCGCTCCCGCAAAGTGGACAAACGCAGTGACCCCTATCATGTGTATATCAAGAACCGTGTGTCTATGATCTGATGCTAGGGGCCTGGGAATGGCCGAACATCAAGACACTGGAACTCAGTTATGGACCACATCAGGCCTCAGTGTCCCCATCTGTAAGATTAACAAGAAATAGTCCTAAGGGAGGTCATCAATACAGTGGGAGGAGAGGGGCTGGCAGACCTGGGCCTTGTTGGTAAAGATTTTGTTTTCCAGTAAAGATAGACTTTATAAACAGTGGGAGCCCCATGAACAAATATATAGAAGTTGCAAAAGATAATAACCAATGATTCGTCCAGTGGCTGGGGGTTGGGGCCTAGAGGCTGGAGGAAGGAGAAAAGGAAGTTGTAACAGAGGGAAATGAAACAGGAAGATGCACTGAGGACACATTTTTTGATGTGTTATCTTCAACAGCCATGAAAAGCAGCAGAGATTCTCCCATATCACCGTAAGAATCTGAGTAATATGACTTATTTATGTTTGTTCACATTTTTTATGTGTTCTAAGATATTTAACATTTGTGATTTTACCCCCTATGAGGGAAGCAAAGTAAGTATGATTCTAGCCATTTGGGCCAGAGCAGGGCTATAAACTAGGACCTAGGAATTCTGGTTTCCTTGCCTACTGCTTTTCAAAACTGGGCCACCATACAGAATAGGATCCAGGCCTGAAACTTCTATGATTCTGGGGGCCCTCCTTAAGAAAAAGAATTAAAAAATATCCTGCTTTTGCAAATATTACAAAAAACATATTGCCATGCTAATACATTACTAGGACCCCTTCTAAAGTCCTAAGAAGCCATGCAAATGTGGACCCCTGAATATTGAGGCCTTTTAGCTCCAGCCATGTCACAGTGTCCTTCCCAGCCACATCTCCAATCATTACCTCTAACACAGCCTCTTCTGATTTGATGAGATTCTATGAGAAATTTTCTGATACCAAATTGAAATCTGCTTCTTGAAGATTATTATTACACCTAGAGGATTATCAAATTAAAAGAAGGAGAGTATGTAGGGATCCCTGGGTGGCTCAGCAGTTTAGTGCCTGCCTTCGGCCCGGGGCATGATCCTGGAGTCCTGGGATCGAGTCCCACGTCAAGCTCCCTGCATGGAGGCTGCTTCTCTCTGTCTCTCATGAATAAATAAATAAAATCTTTAAAAAAAAAAAAAAAGCCTCAGTGTGGCTGAGCTGCTTAAAAGAAGAGTATGCAAGGTAGGTACCTGATTCAGTAGAAGGATTCTGGTACATGAACTGGCGGGTTACTTCTCTGTCTGATACTTTTCTCTCTTTGGCACAATAGAATAGTAAGACCTCAAAGTCTGTAAGGGCTCTGCCAGTTCTGACATTCTGGGTTTCACATACACTAGGTTAAATAATAAATTGTGTTTGTAGGTCAAAAGCAGCTGAATATCAGTGGTTTTCATATGGTCCAGTCAAATATGTGCAATGTGGCAAGTGAATACCTTACAAGCTACAAATCCCAGGTTGGAACCTCCCACTGTTCTGTTTGATTCTATTTAAGGGATCAACATGGGGTTTCCAGAAGGCCCTATTGAAACATACATATTTGTATATAGCAGAAACTCTGAAAGAATACTTTAATAGCAGTTATCTTTGAAGAGAAGGATTGTGGGTGATTTTCCTTTTTTACTTAAAAAATTTATGTAATATTTTATTTACTTGACCATAAGTATATTGCTTGTATAATGGGCAGGAGGGGGCTGCTTCCACTTTGAAAAAGTAAAAATAAAGGCCTGTGTGTTTCTTAAATGGAAGATCACAGAACACATTCACTCCCATGAGCAGTTGGTTGTGTTCACTCTCTGCAAATTGGTGCTGAGGCCCATGTATGCTCAAGCCTCTCCTTAGCTCTACTTGAAGAAGAAGGTGAAGATCTACTGTAGAAGATTTGACACGTGGGTAGGCATCATTTTCAGAAGTCTGCAGTTGAATGGGACTTTAGAGGCCACTCAACCCAAACTCCCAAATAAAATAGGAAATACAAACATATATAGGTATGGTCAGGCTAGAAGGGTTTTAAGAAATGAGGTTGAGTAGATTTAGAGGACTCAGAGAAATCTTTTCACTGGGCTTTGAAAGATAGGACTGATCGAAGTGGGCAGAGTGAAAGAAGAGAACAAGACAAGGGAAGCTTGTGGGTAGAAATGTGGTGAAACCACACTTCTAAAGACAGTGGTTAACTGGGAAATTGAGCAGGATGTAGGCCCAGTGGGGCATGTCTGGGACTTCAGTGTCTCTACCCATGGAAGTGGCTTCCCTTCACATAGCCCTCACACTTGCAGGGATTAATAATAAAATGAAAGAAATTCTTTTGCTTGCAAGTTGCAGAAACCCAATGTATATTAGCATAAACACAAAAAGGGATTTATTGAGGGGAACATGGAATAATCAGTCACAAGTTCAAAAGAAGAGCTACAGACACCACAGCCTAGAGCTACTTATTTGTCTGAATTCACAAAGTAGGGGCTCAATATACCTCATTACTCCTCTTCCTCAGCCCCCCATTTCTACCCCACCCCAACTGTTTGTGGAGTTCAGTGGCACTTACCTTCTTCAGTGCATGGGATATTTGATCTGCACCGGCTCTGCCCTCTGCTGGCCAGATCCCAGCACATCACGTTGAGCCCTCAAAGCAAAACTTTGATAATCACTCATTCAACAAATATTTATTGAGGACTTACTATGTGCCAAGCACTTATCTTGGCACTGTTAGGATACACAAGTAAAATAGATCAAGGAAATTCCTGCCCTAACACTTAAACATTTACTATATGTCAGCTACTAGTCTAAGCATTTTATACACATTAACTCATATAGCTTGCAATACCTTCCTAACAACCCTGAACAGTAGATATTCCTTATAATTACTTCAGCAGAGGGGCACCTGGGTGGCTCAGTTGGTTAAGTGGCTGCTGTCAGCTCGGGTCATGATCCTGGGGTCCTAGGATGGGGCCCTGTGTCGGGCTTCCCGCTCAGCAGGGAGTCTACTTTTCTCTGCCTCACCCCCTGGTTTGTACTCTCTCTCGCTCACCTTCTCTCTAAATAAGTGAATGAATGAATGAATGAATGAATGAATGAATGAATGAAATCTCTTAAAAATAATTACTTCAGTAGAGCCCACAAGTTTTTCATCTAACTGCTGCACCACCTTCAACCCAATCTTGGCACTGTGGCACACCTAATCCAGGGTATAGATTTGAATAGTCCTTAGAAATGAATGGAAAAGTGATCTGGGGAAATGATAGCAGAGCGCTGACGCTGATAGTTTGAGGTTGGGTTCCCTAGAAACAGAGTCTGAGACGTATTTTTTTGACAGGACACTTTTCAGGAAAAACCAGAAAGGGATACAATGAAGCAGTTAGGAAATGGAAAGAACAAAGAGGGTCTTGAGTCATGTCTAGCCTTGGGCTGATCCACAGGGAACTGTTCTACATGGCTGGGGCACAAACCACATAGCAGGATTACACCTCCTTGAGGCAAGGGGGCTGGCCTTTTATGCCCCCATATCAGTGAGTCATTGGTTGTAGACCACTCTGAGACAAGAGGAGGTTGGAAGGAGGATCTCATCACCTGAGGGCAATTCTCTGGAGATAGGTGGCACCTGTGAGCTACTGCGGGCTAACACAGCAGAAGCAAGCTAAGTAAGGAGGTTGTATTGATTGGAGGTTTGCAACAGCCTGGCTCCTCAGGAAGGTTCTGATGAATATTCATCACAGAATTGCCCCACCTTCTGTAGCTATCATTTTCTGCCCTGTATTGCACATCATTGGCTGCTAGCTGTTAAGGGGTTACTTAACCTCCCAAGGGTGCTCACATTTGGCTGAGGCCAAATCTCTGGAGAAGGGAGCAGCTCCAAACTGATAGCAGTCAACATCCACAGCAGCTGGGGAAGGAGGCCTCTTTGGGCTCTCTCAGTGTCTACTACAGATGTGCTATTGGGGAAATGGGAGCACATCTGTAGTCACATCTTAGGATCTTCTTTTGTTTAACAGACAAGAAGCACACACCAAATAAAGAACAAAATAACACCAAAAAGAACCATGTAGGAAACAATGTGGTTAAGTCCTAGAAAATGTAGGGAACAGATATTATAAGTGATGGTCAAGAAAAGGAGAGGAAGGGGCACCTGGGTGGCTCAGTTGGTTAAGCGTCTGGCTTCTGCTCAGGTCATGAACCGAGGGTCCAGAGATTAGGCCATCTCTGGCTACCTACTCAGTGGGGAGTCTACTTATCCCTCTTCCTTTCTCTCTTCCACCTACTCATGTTCTCTCTCTAGTAAGTAAGTAAGTAAGTAAGTAAGTAAGTAAGTAAGTAAGTAAGTAAATAAATAAATAAATAAATAAATACCTTAAAAAAAAAAAAAAAAAAAGAAGAGGAGAAAGAAGTACTCATGGATACTTCCTGGAGATTCAAAGAAGGATATGAAGAACTCTAAGAATTTGATTAGGAGGTCCAAGGCAGCATTTCAAGTAGGTGGATGGCTCTGCTCTACACAGTCATTCAGGGAATTAGGATAATTACTGCCATCTTCAACATGTAGCTTCCAAGTTCACTCTGGTTGGAAGTATTTAGGAGGGAGCAAGTACAGAATTCCAGGACCACCGATTTACTCTTAAGCAAGCAAGGCAAAAGCTGCACACATCCTTTCTGCTCACAACCACTGACAAGGACTTAGTGACATGAACATAACTGGCTGTAAGGCAAGCCAGCAAATGAGTTTCCTATCTGGGCAGTCATATCCCAGCTAAATCTCTATTACTATGGAAGGGAAGATTGAATTTTGGAGGACAGCTAGTGTTCTTCACCCTACCCTCCTCACTCTTTCCCCCAGGACTGGCCTTGAACAAAAAGACGTACAGCTTTGTCAAGGAGAAAGAAATGCTATTACTATGATTTGATCATGTTTGGGTGATCTGTAGGGGTTGGAACCTAGTGGGTATAACTAAGACTGTCATGGCTTAAAAGTGTGACTTTTGCTCATTTTTTTTTTCTGGCATTGGTGAGTCTTGTCTCTCACTGAAATGGTAATGTCCAAGATATTGGTTTAGGCATAAGGGAAATAGACCAAGCAAGGCTTTCAGCCAACTTTGTGTAGGAAAAAGAATCATCTTTCAGGTGCCACTAAGAAACTAAGAATGAAATCAGATAATCTACCTGGATGAAATCAGAGAACTCATCTGGTGGCAGTGGTTAAACACTGACAGAGCATGAGCTCCTGCGAAACAGGAAAGTCAGAAATTAGTAACCAGAAAAGAAAAGGGGAAGAAAAACTAGTTTTTGATGAGCAACCAACCTCTGCTAGGTACTGTGCTGGGAATTTTCATGTTACCTTATTTCTTTTTCAAAAGCTCTGAACTTTTTTAATTGCCATTTTATAGATGAGGAAACAAGCTCAAAAGTGAAATAGCTCCTTTAACATTTACTTAGTGTGTGAGGCTGTCTAAATTTTAACACAGATTTGCCTGCATTCAAAGCCCATGTTCTCCCCACTGGAGCTGGTTCCTTTGAGAGTCACATTAGGTGCTTTCTTAAATCTGAACCCTCCTACTCTCTCAATAGACTGTGGCTGGCCTCTTTGTTTCCCTTCAAGGATCAAATAGAGCAGTCACAATCTCATCCCTGCTCAGCTCCTTCCATCCCCAACCAAGATGCCACAAAGAGAAGAGAGGACACTGTCACAGGTCTATGGGAATAATAAGCCAATTGGGACATTCTTAAGTGTCCCTGAGTCCCTAAAGCACTGACTAAACACTGGGGACAAGGAAACAGAAACCAGCCACAAAATCTGCTGGGAGATTAGAAGGGTTTAATCTCAAGAAAACATCTAATGTGAATTATTGCTAAACCTCCCTTAGGTGGAGAGAGGATGGGACTATTTAAATACATCTGAAAAGAGCTCTGTGGGACAGCTACAGGCTTATAATTCTACTCTTGGTTTATCATTTATTCAACAAATATGTATTAAGTACCTAGATGTAAGCAATGTGTTTAGTACTAAGAACAAAGCAGCAAATATGGTAGGCATATGAGGGCAAGGATTAGCTCACCCACTTCAGGCCTTCTACCTATAAAAATGTTCTATTTCTATGAAGCTTTACATTGAACCCACCTATGCCTCTCCTCTACATAGACTGAGGCTTGTTTCACTAATTTTACTGCTCTGTTTATGGTTCTATAATTTTTACCCCATTGTACTCTCTTGGCATGTCTTTTCCCCTCCTAGAAAAAATGCAAAGGAGCAGGCAAGGACCATGTCTAATGTATCTCTATGCCTCCATCAACTAAGAGAAAGCTTGACACAAAGTAAATGCTCAATAAATTTGAGAACGAATCAACATTATTATGAGCTACATAATCTCTCACATGTGCATACTGTTTCCGATCTTTCAAACTACTTCTGTCTCCATTATCTCATTTGATTTAGACAGTTTGGTCCAGTGGATTCAATTAAAAGTGAATGTGAGAGCACTTTGTAAAATTTAAATGCTGAAGCGTTGTTGTTAAACTCTCTTTCTAGCCCTTAGGCCACAATAATTTAGTTGACATACTTAAGGCCATGCAGATGGAGTCTGTGCTAGAATCTATGACTCCTGACTTTCATTTCTGGGCTCTGACGCTCCCTGCATCAAGGAAAAACTGACTAAAGAGAGGAACAAAGTGCTCAGGATGCCCGGGAATGTGAATGCAAACTCCCAGGAGTGGATACATGGGTGCTTTGCCCAGAACTTTCATATCACCCAGCTACTGGGAATGTGAGCTGCTGACAGCTCCCAGCTGGGTCCCTCACTGTTTGTTGCCCTGAGCCACGGGTAACTATTTCACCCCAAACTGGAACCTCTCCTGGGGTTCTGACAGACTGATGCAGGGATACAAAGATCTGGTTCCATGGCATCAATTTGGGACAACTCAGGAGCCATCTCAACTCCAGGACTCCCCATTCGATCAGCTGAGGCTTCAATTGCAACCACATTGTGAATTAGCTTCTCCCTCTGCCCACTCCTGCTTCCTCACTTCCCTACTGCAGTACTACCACCCCCCCCCACCAACCCTATATGCCATCCTCCACCTCCATCTGTTTCCAAAAGAACCAATCTTTTCCTAATGATCTATGCCATACCACTGAGCCAGTAACTATAGAGGAATGGGAGGACAAAATATAGATGGAGGCAGTCAGTGGTTCTAACAGAACCAAAAAGAAGACAAGACAGTTACCGAGACTGGCAGTTTACCTAGTAAGAACCAGGGAATCAGAGAAAACAGCATTATGGTCATTGAATGAACTAGCCACTAGAGGGCGCAGCACTACAGATCTATAGTTCTGGGCACCCTTACAGTAAAATTCAAATTTTGCTCTTCACTTGGCAGACATCTAGCATAACTATGTACACAGGGAAAAACATCGTTTTCCCAATGACCCATCACTTCTGTCCTTTTATATATTCCATTCACATCAGTGTCCTAACCTGTTCCAATACCCTATTACCAAGACCTCTGTGCCATTACATACAAACATACTCCTATAAATCAAGGTTTCCAAAGCCTGTGTTTTTCCCACCCATTGTGTAAAAGGGTGTTTCCACTACTCATTGTTCCCAAGTTTCAGAAGATCTGAAACATGGAATTCGAAATAGCTGGTTGTGAAAATTCTCACCCAGAAATAGGGAGAATCAGCAACATAATCTGTCTAGTGCTGCCCTTTCCCCAAATCCCTTTCCTATCCCAGTTTGCAGTAAAAATAAAACATGCAGGGTTTGATGTGAAATATAGTGGTTAAGGGAGAAACAGCTTACAGGAGTCTTGACAGGAGATGACAAAGTTTGAGAACATGGTGTAATTGAATGAATTAATCGATTCATTTTTTTTCTTCTGTAGACTTAGTAAGAAGACAAAGAGAAATTCCCTCTGCACTCTTTTAGGAAGGAAGTTAGTCCTTTGTAGGTTGGGAGGCTTTCTTTGCCTCAGGGGAACACATTCAGAGGTCCCTGTTTCCAACATATACATTCTTGAAGGGACCAAACTGGATTGTTTGGGAGAGGGGAAGCAAAGCCAGGAGGAGGTAGGGACCCACACTTGGCTCTCTCCCAGTATCTCTGGCAGTGATGACCAAAAAGACACCTGGGGAATGAAGAACAAGCAGTGGCTTTGGGAGCCATGCAGGAGCTCTTGGTAGCCAGGTATAGAATAGGAGT
Organism: Canis lupus dingo; assembly: GCF_003254725.2. Lineage (NCBI taxonomy): Eukaryota > Metazoa > Chordata > Mammalia > Carnivora > Canidae > Canis > Canis lupus. The sequence goes on from NC_064263.1 coordinate 24,093,441, forward strand.
AGATGCCTTGAGCAAATGGACCAGAGCAAATGGACCAGATATATCTGAGTGCAACACACCTGTTTGGACAATGAGCTATGACTACAATGGGCTGAAGACACTTCCCCAGGTTTTCCAGGTTGGGTAAGCCCTGAGATTTTTGCATCCCCACAAAAGCTCTGAAATTTTATGTCCCACCAACCTGGTAGGTGAGAGTGAAGCTAAATTTAATTGACTTGAATTAGAGAAATTAAGATTTGATTTGATTTAGAAAAAAGTAAAGACATCTAATGTTTTTGCATTTGTTATTGAACAAATCAAATGAGTTCTCATAGTTGGTGTTCTGATATCACAACAGCAAATCTTGGTGTGATTAATAAAAAGGTTAATAAAAAGACAGTAATAAAAAAAGACAGTAATAATCTTTTGAGAGATTACCATGTGTGAAGCAATGCATTATTTTATTTAATCCTCAAAATGACCTATGAAGTAGACTGAGACAGAGAAGTACAGTGGGTCACCCGAGGTCACATGGCTAGTAAATGGCAAAACCAGGTTTGTTGGGCTCCAAATTTGTCTAACTTCTACAGCCACTCATTCCCTGCCATCTAGCCATGTTTTTTCACTGACGTCTAGTTCATCACTCTCTAATTCATTTAGCTAGATAGTCAATCAGGAAACAGATGGTATTAATGCACTTCTTCTGTTACTGGAATAGTGAGATCTACCAGTAGTTGGAAGAACAAAAGAATCTTAGAATTATAGAATGTTTGCACTGGCAGCTGGTCTAGTGGGAAGAGCAAAAGCTTCCCAGTAGACTAGCTTGGAATCCTGGCTCTGTTATTCATTCCCTCTGTGAACTTGAGTAATTTATTTGACCTCTTTCATTCTCAGCTGCCCTTCTGTGTATCAAAAATAATAATATGCATATATTCTCACTAGACTGATGTGAAGATGAGAGATAACATTATAGATAATCTTTCTCTTTCTGTCTCTAAATATACAAACTCACAGGATCTACTACATAATTTATGGGGCCCACTGCAAAATGAAAATGCAGAACTCCTTGTTTTAAAATTTTATGAAGCATTTCAAGATGGTGATAGCAGATGGTGACATCTGATTACAACCAAGTATGGGGCCTTTCTAAGATCAGGACCCTGATGGCATGCCAGTGCATGGCACAGAGTCAGTGTACAATAAATGATAGTCCTTTTTTTCTCTCTAGATCATTGATTTCAAACCTCTTCTTTTGCAGATGAGGAAACTGAAGTTCAAAGATGATGAAACATGCCAGTTAGTGGCAGATCCGGGACCACAACCCAGACCTCCTCTGTTCCCAGTCAGTAGTCTTTACCTCAGCATTTCCCAAGAATGTTCTGTATGGTAACAGATATTCTAAAAGTTTCTATCTGTAAGCCAGTTTGCAAAACATTGGATTAAGGTTAAATAGACATCTTTTGCAGAGCTCTTCAGAGACTTTTCTATGAGCAACATCAGTCTCCAAGACAAGGATATAATATGGAACATTCTTCCAAAGTATTGATATGGAATCCCTTCTCAAGACCATATTAGAATTATTTGGAAATGCTGTTCAGCATAGTGCTGTAGGGCAGTGGAAGTTTCCATGGATTTTGATCTGTGGGGCGTGGTTGTTCTTATTCTAAATTAGAAACAAATATACTCCTCCTGTTAGGCCTTTCTGTTGGCATCTCTGACCAGGCTGATTCGTGAGCCTGGGGATATGAAAATAATGAAAACCAGACTCCAGGAAGAGCATACTTGTTCAGAGTCACCCAACTGCATTCAAAAGGCACATCCACTCTGCCCCTCTCCCAAAAGCAGGAATATACAGACAAAACATAAAATACAACCCCAAAATTCATTCCATTCTGAATAATCTGCTCACTGCCACCACATTATAAAAGTAACAGCTTTAGTCCCATATGACCATACACAAGCCACCAGGAAGTCATGATTCTCATCTTAGCTCCTCCACTTATTAGCCATTTGATCTAGATGGTTAATTCATCTGCTCATCCCCTTACTTTTATTGAAAATCTTCTTAGTCAAATCAATTTCTCCCTTCTTTAACTTATCATACATTTATATTTCATCTGTAGCACTCCTCCCCAGGCCTTTGAGAATTTCTATGAAACACAGTTTGAGAATTAGCAGACTAGATTATCTCTATAGTTCCTCTCAGCTCTGTGACTCTGTGATTCAAATTGTATATAGTTTTGCAAGCTCTTGCCTCAACCTCTTAACAAAGTTGCCCTAGCTTCTTGAGACATGTTCCTCTCCATTTCTGGGAGACCCAGAGAGTAATTCTCAAGATGCTCTATTGTTGAGATGCCAGGTGACACTGGTCCTTCTGGGGTCCCCAGTACAGAGAACCTATTATATGAGTTGTGCAAAGGAGATACTACCTTTCTCCCCTTATCATGCTATACTTTGTCACATAGGTCTCCAATAAGGATTATTTGTGCCCTTTGACTCAGGGTTTTCAGTAAAGCAGCTTTTCCATATTTTGCTGATTCCTCCTCACCCCCATTCCTCTCCACAAATTACTAAGTATGTGCTAATGGTATGGGTAGGGGTAGGGCTGCCCGAAGGCCAGGAACCCAGTCTGTGATATGTTGAGCTTAGACTCCCTCCTCTTTGATTTTGAAGATTCTGTTACTGCATCCACATTGCCTATCTCCTCACTTTCCTTAGGATAAAGTCCCTCCCTCATGAAAAATAGACTTTTGGTGAGTTGAACCAACTAGGTGGGAAGTGCCTATTTGGGGCCTCCAAGAAGCAAATGGCAAGATGGAGTAAGAATTGCAAGAGATTCAACACTGGTGGGAGGCACTGGTGGGTGCTGGTGTGAGCGTAGGCCCCTGTGTGCCCAGCAGCCTCTACCTGCCCAGTAACCATGATAGGTAGGTGAGTGCCTGCCCAGTACAGCCTCTCTGCGCAGCCCCGCTGGGCCTCGGGGGACAAGGACAGCCATGGTGTTCAAGGGTGTCAAGTGTTAGTGTCAGGACGGCTGATTCTGTCAGTCCTTGGCCCGCACCATGGGCTTCCCTGTGCTCGTCATGGGCCAGGAGAGTAACTGTGTGTGTGTGTGCTCAGTCCCCATCCAGTCCGTGGTTGGACTGACTTGCTCCTGGAGACAACTTCTCCGGGGCCTGGTGGGCGTCCCTCCCAAGGTGAAGGCTGGGTCGTGCGTTGCTACAGTCAGTGCACAGCTTCGCTGGACCTGGTGGGGCGAGGGGATCAGTTTGCAGATCCCTCACGTGAGCCCTGGTTTCTGCCCCTCAGGGCGCCTCAGTAGCTGCCTCCCTGTTAGGAACAGAGTGGGACCCAACATTTGTAGGACTCTTTCTGGAGGAAACCCTAGTGAAACATTAAACTCTACTGGAAAGTACCTGCAATGATAATTAGAATCAAAAGAAATTCCTGCAGAGGGATTTAAACGTCTTGCTCCCTCCAGTTTTTCCTTTTAAATCTCTCATTGTAGATCTGAGATGAAAGAATCAAGAGTAAATAATAAGGATTAAGTATTTGCATAATGCATCATTATTATTTAACACAAAATGACCTAGGTGTATATTTGTGATGAAAGCTTTGGAAATGATTTACGATAATTATTTATAAACTCTGTGATGCATAAGGTTAGCAGAGTTTCTCCCTTCCAGGGCTGTTAGGCCATAAGTTTTTTTTTTTTTCTTCTTAGCAGTAATCTTTGAAATTAGTGGAAATGCACAGTATGATTAGGAACCATTGCTATTTGGGGTGTTTATTATGACAGAGACTCACTCTAGATTGTGTATGGAAGATTTGGTGAGCCTATTTGGGGATTATTCCTGATGAGTGCCACTTAAAAAACACTCTTGATTGCAACAAGTGCATCTGAAGTCAGAAGTGGTCTATCCAGAGTGGATTTTTAAAATACGTACGTTTGTATGCACTGATAGTCTTCTTAAGTCTTTTATTTAGGAAATTAATGTTTAAATGTATAACATTCTACTCAGTGAGAGAATCATGCCAGTGATTAACTGACACTGTCTTTGTAGCAATGATAAAACCTAAGGATGTTGTCCAATTTTTCTTGCCGTTCTAGCATGGTATGACTTTTGGTGAATGACTTTTGAAAGTCATCCAATAAAGATATTTTTCTTATAAATAAATTTTTCATATAAACTTAAAAAAAAAAGAAGTGCAAAAGATTCACTGGGAGAAACACCTGAAAAGCATAAAGGGGAGAGGGAACAGGAGAGCCTTGGACTGCAATGCAGTCCTGACACCTCTGAAGGGGGGTGGGGGGGAGGAAAGAGGATTGGACAAGAGAATAATAATAATCATAATAATAATAATGCAGCTCTGAGAAAGTCTCAGCCAGACTAATGGGGAGCTTCAGGATGAAGACTGCCCATTAGAGGAGCCCCATGTTGTGCAGGAAAGGCTTGGCTCTAGCACTTTATTTTTTTAGATTTTATTTATTTATTCATGAGAGACAGAGAGAGAGAGAGAGACAGAGACATAGGCAGAGGGAGAAGCAGGCTCCATGCAGGGAGTCTGATGTGGGACTCGATCCCAGGACTTCAGGATCATGCCCTGAGCTGAAGGCAGGCGCTTTAACCACCAAGCCACCCAGGCATCCCAGGCTCTAGCACTTTAGCAGTGCTCCATCACTGATGGAGAGAAGGCCAAGAAGAGCAGGACCATGGTGTAAACACTGTAGTAGATTCCAAAGATGCTACAGCTAGAGGCTGCCTCCCAGCAGGCTCTCTGTGTGGGAAATCTGAGCAGTGCACACCTATGCCTGCCATACTGGACATGCCTGCTGCTGTGTGAATTCAAAAAATGGGCATAATTTAAGCTCAAACTGAGGCCTGTTTTGCATATTTATGACAAATATTTATTGGACTTCTGAAAGGTAGTACACTCAGTACTAGGAGGGGACATTTATTTAGGCTACATAGCTCTCCTGTGGCTGCTTTTGTGTCTTTATGGACACTACACCCATTCCCTTCACTTTAGGCTGGTCTCTCCAGTGGAATGACTGAGTCTGGGAGGGTTTCAAATAATTGGGTGAGTTTTTATTACCATTATGTTTAACTACAGGCATGTACATTAATACTATGTCAAATTAGTTCAAAAGAGAAAAATCCTTAGGGAGCTCAAGGTGGGTTAGCAATAAAATATCCCTCACCCATAGGTAGCTCAGAGGAGACTTGAGGACTTTCCTCATGCTAATCACTGGATGCTCCAAGGACAAAGAGCCTTTTAGTAGAATTGGCTTGGAAGTTACCAGAGAGACCTTGAAACTGATCTGGCAGCCTGCTGGGTGGCACAAGGGCATGCTCCACCCCCAGGAGCCTGCCAGCCAAGATTCAGGATTCTCTGGAGGGGCAGGCCCAACACCTGTTGCGGCTCCTGGATCAGAGTCAAAATTTAAGAGAGACAAGGGAGTGAAAAGGAAGGAACTGGGAAAAAAAAGAATTTATAGCTAGAAAGATAAGACAGTGGGCTTTTCAGAACCATGCCAAAATTCATCCCAACCTAATCACCTGGCAAGAGATAGTGTCAGTGGTGGAAAGAATGCCAGGCCTGATATCTAAGCTCTGACTCTAACTCCCTGGCTGACCTTTGTTATTCAATGCCCTCTCTGGGCCTGTGCTCCTTAGCTGTAATCTGCAGAACTAGGCCAGACATTCTTTAATGTTCTTCCATTTGAACAGTCTAAGATTTTATCAGCTTCCCTAAATTAATCTTGGAAGAGTCTGCAGAGAGGCATGAAAGGGAGGGGGTGTAAAATGAATTTCCAGAGAACCCAGGAATACTACACACTATACTATACTATATACTATAATATAATATACAACATAACACAATATAACAAGCATTATGATAAGCAGTAGAGTGTAGGAATGGGGATTAGTAACATCTCAAAAGTGGAGCTAAATTAATGATCAAGACATCTAGGGCATTGAAATGTGACTCTGTTCTATCTTTATACAGAGGTGCAGATGATCTGGGAAGGAAAATAGTTCCCGTCAGCTGGTTCTAGAAGATATAATATTCGTATACATTCCATCAACACATGAACCCCCAATGTTACCAAAGCCGGGAAGATGGAGCTGTCCCTGTCCTTTACTGAACCCTTCCGTTTTCTCTTATAAAAACAAGCCACTTCTATTTATTTTCCCTTAGATAAGAAACCTGGGAGGGGAAAGCATACCGTGGGATTTCTTTCAGGTCTAATATTTTAGCATTCTAAGAGCAACAGAATTCCATGCTCCCTTCTCATTTATTTCGCCTATTGAGCTAAGCACCACAGTTAAAAACCAAAAATAAAAAATTGCAATCAAGGGAATGGCATAATTAGTAGCCAATCAGGAAAAGGCCATAATCCACAGGCCTTCAGATAAAGTACCTTCCAGGCTAGCCCCTCCCAGAGAGGATCAGGTTTTCTCTTGGGGTTTTTTCCTTTTTGAATTAAGCACTACTGAGGGCTCTGGTCCAGAAACACAAACTCTGAACCTAGTCTCTGGAAGATAAACAGGTCTAGGGAGATTGTATGACCTGTAGGGAGAGAGTGCTCTGAATTCCCTGGGAGACCAGGCTAAAGTGAAAGGAAAGGGAGTAGTATCCATGAGGACACAAGAGCAGCCACAGGAGGGCCATGCAGCCTAAATAAATAATGGCCTGTTTGGCAGCAGACCCAATTCTGGGAGATGCCAGGGGCCTACAGGTAGGGAGTCTGCTAACTCACTTTTGTCCTTTAGATCTCAGTGTTAGCATTATTTTCTGCTTCCTGGGAAGCAGGGTGCCACACACAGTTATGCAGGTTGCTTACTGCATATAACTAGGGTGTGCCAATTGTAGCATAGATATGACAGATTTATATATTTCTATTACAATTTTCCAGCAGTTAGCAGTTCAGTATTTTGAGAAATGGCACCTTTTTTTTTTTTTTTTTTTTTTTCCTGATTCACAAACAGGTACCATATAGACTGGCAGTGACCCTGCTGTGGAGTTTCTCCTAATTCAGATTGGGTTTAGTGCCACTTTCATCTGCTTCAGAAGGACAGTATGGAAAAAAAAAAAAAAAAGAGGGACATTACGTTTACATTTACCACACTTTATTCTAGTTGCCTATTTACTAGTCTATATTCACACTGTTTTATCAGCTTCAAGACCTTGCTCTATCTCTTACTTACCATGTGACTTTGAGCAGGTTATTCACCCCAGTATCCCTGATGCAAAACATCCTGTCTACCATGAGGGGTCATTGTAAGAAACAATTTTTTTTTTTAAAGAGAGAGAGAGGGATCCCTGGGTGGCGCAGCGGTTTAGCGCCTGCCTTTGGCCCAGGGCGCGATCCTGGAGACCCGGGATCGAATCCCACGTCGGGCTCCTGGTGCATGGAGCCTGCTTCTCCCTCTGCCTATGTCTCTGCCTCTCTCTCTCTCTCTCTCTCTCTCTGTGACTACCATAAATAAATAAAAAATATTAAAAAAAAAAAAAAGAGAGAGAGAAAGTGCGCTCACAGGCATGGGGGTGGGTAGGGTCAGAGGCAGAGGGAGAGAGAAAATGTTAAGCAGGCTCCAGGCTCAGCACAGAGCCTCATGTGGGGCTCAATCTGACTATCCTGAGATCATGACCTGAACCAAAATCAAGAGTCAGATGCTTAACCAACTGAGCCACCAAAGTCCCCCATGAAAAGCAATTTAAAAGTACCACTTAGTAAATTGTAAAAATACTAGCAGGAGAAGTAAGGGGCTGTTTCAGGGAAGCCGGACCTGTGAGCCCAGGACCAGGAGTAGCCTTTTCTCTGAACACAGTAAGGAGTCACTGCCGACAGAAAACAAAGATTTCTGGGTCAAGCAGTACTTTTTTGATTGCGAGGGAAAGAAACCCCAAAACGTCAAAAGGCAAATTTATTCCCTTATATGACAAGAGGAAAGCTGTAGCTGGGTCTTCAGGACAAATGGAAACAGGTACAAACAATTATGCCACGGGTAATCTGCATTCTTGTTCTCCTCCCCCTTCCATCCACCCTACTCCCCCATTTCCCATCTCCCTTCTTGTCAGCCTTCATTGGGCAGGAAAGGACATGGCTACCAATAGTTTCTGAGTCCATCTCATACTTTTCCTGTCTGAAAAGGGCTTAATTCTCTTAATCCCAATTTGCAAAATCTCCCTTTGCCCAGGCTTGAATGACACATCACCTCTGTACTAAAGGTGAGGGATACTATGATTTCTAGCCCGTAGGGCAACCACATGATTGGAGAGGAAGAATCAGCATTCAAGCAGAAGGGAGGCTACTGTTCCAAGATGAAAAGATGGGTGCCAATCAGACAGAACAATGGATATCCACCACAGTTTTCTAAAGATCATTCCCACACTGAGACCTGAAATGTGACCATTTGCAATCACTTAGCTTTGGTTTGGGTTCTGCTCCTCTAGGCTCATTTTTTCATATACCTTCTGTGGGTTCCTTATAACAGCAGAAAAGTGACAAGAGCAGGGAGACAGACAGGCAACTAAGTAAAAATCACAGTTCACTTTCCTTCACAAACATTCAATAAATGATCAGAGGAGTGAGCTACAAATCTAGAAAGCTTAATTTCCCTTTACAGAACTGGTACTACTGACTTCACCTGCTCAACATCAGATCCTAAAATCCCCTGTGCTTTGGCCAGGTTGGAGCTCAAATGACAATGGAATACTATTTAGCTAGTCTGACCACGTTCACTTTCTGTTCTGTGGCATTCCTTTCTTGTCTCCTTTCAAATACAGTTGACCATTAAATGCAGGGGTTAGGGGCAATGACCCTGAGTATAACTGAGTATAACTTTGACTCCCTCAAAACCTAACTACTAAAAGCTACTGTTGACCAGAAGGCTTACTGATAACATAAACAGCTGATTACCACATTTTTAGTGTATGTATTATATAATGTATTCTTACAATAAAGTAAGCTAGTAAGTAAGAAAAAAATGTTATTTAAAAATCATAAGGAAGAAAAAATACATTTATAATATTGTACTGTATTTATTGGAAAAAATCTGCACATAAATTGGACCCATGCTGTTCAAATCCATGTTGTTCAAGAGTCATCTATAGTTTAACATGTATAGGTTGGATATGGAGAAATGAGTCTCAGAGAAGGAATATTTCTTACCCAACACCATATACTAAAAGGCATTTAATGGTCATACCAAGATCAGACTCCATGTCAACTGACACTTATTTTTCCCATTATACCACCCTTTGTTTATCTGAACACTTTACAACATGAAATATGAGCTATTCTTTAATCTCACCCTTTTTCCATTCTTTTGTCTCTCTGGGTCACCCATTCAAATGCTTCTTCTAGGGCAGTTTTCCTGTATTGTTGTTCAGTCACCTCTAGGTCCCAGTCAACTGCTGTTGTCTTTTCCTTAGCTGTCAGGAATGAAATTCCAATACCAGAGGGAACCCTTCACACCCCAACTATGCAGTATTCTCTCCACTACTCCTCAACGTGAACCCACCATTTAAGCAAACTAGACTTGTGGCAAATTTTCAGGCATTATCTTGGCTAACTTCTACTTACCTCTCAGATTCCACTGAGATCACTTTATCTGAGGAAGTGAAATCACTTTTCACTCAGGAAGTGAAATATATATATTTTGTCTGGTCTATCTCTTCAGTCTGGATCAGAAGCACCTCCTACAAGCATCCACTGTATCCCAAACTTTTCCCAACAAAATATTCATCACCCTGGACAGTAATTACCTCCTTACTTTGTCTCTAATTCCTCATTCCACTGTAATTTCTATGAAAGCAGAAACCATTCTGGTTTCCCTGTACTATTATTTTCCCTAGGACCCAGCAAAGAGCCTAGCACTTGGCAAATGCTGCATAAACATTTACCGAATGAACGGTTAGAACTCTGACTCCATGATTCCTAATTATGTGCACAGTAGTGATCAGATGATAAAAAGATGTGAATACTTTATAGTTGAACACATTATGTATATGTTAAGGACTTATGTTAAAAGAACTCCTTATATCAGTTATCATTATAATAAAAATTTTCTCTGCTTCTCATATGGAGATGCAAAAAAGAATCAGCAGTCCATCCACAAAAGTTTCCAAGATTCTTAAATGTTTAGAAGATACCTGCAATTGCCACAGGCAGGCATCATCACCAGAGTCAAACACTGCCTTTTCGACATTATCCTCACCTCAAGGGCAGGCTGGACTCTCTGTCCCTGGTGTCTTCCTTAGTCTATTTGGTGTCCACATGTTGAATGCTCACTGAGTCAGTCCCTGTTCTAAGTTTATACATGCATTAATTAATTTTTACAACAGCCCTAGGAGGAAGGTTCTGTTTTCATTGCCTTTTCACAATGGGAATACCAAGACACAGGGAGGTTCTGTGACTTGCTCAAAGCTATTGAATGATGGACCTAGGATTCTACCGCTGAGCCACCCAAGCGTCCCCAAACCCAGCTTTTAATCACTATACTGTAAGATTTTCTTTCTACTATCTCTTTGATGACAACCTTCTTTCTTAGACTGGCCTCCTCCTATTACCCAAACACAAATTGGATTTTCTAATTCCACGCATCTAAAATATTATTCTATTAAGAATTCAAAGGAGCCTTATAGATTACCTTATCAAATGCTCCTATGTTGTCAATAACAAAGTAGGGACCCCTGGGTGGCTCGGCGGTTTAGTGCCTGCCTTCAGCCCAAGGTGTGATCTTGGAGACCTGGGATTGAGTCCCACATCGGGCTCCCTGCAGAGAGCCTGCTTCTCCCTCTGCCTGTGTCTCTGCCTCTCTCTCTCTCTCTCTCTCTCTCTGTGTGTGTGTGTGTGTGTGTGTCTCTATGAATAATAAATAAATTTTTAAAAAAAATAACAAAGTAGTACTGTGTCATGGAAAGAATACCAGCATTGGAACAAGGAATACCTAAAGTCAAAACTTGGCTGTTTCAGTAATCTATGGCTGTGTAACAAATCACTTTGTAACATAGCACTTGGAACAGTAACAATTTACTACCTCTCACATTTATGTCCCTCAGCTGGGCAGTTCCTCTGCTGGTTTCACCTGAGCTCACTCATGGGGCTACCTTCAACTGGAGAGTCTGTGGGGCTACAAGGCTTGTCATGACCTCACTTACATGTCTGGCTTTGCTTGAGCGCCTTCCATGTGGCCTCTCAACCTCCAGATGTATGGTGATCTTGGTGACAGGAGCTGAAAATAATTTGTGGCCATATTTAATCTACCTCACTTCCTAGTTGGTTGACCTTGGGCAATTTACTTTTTCTCTCCTGAGATCAGCTTCCTATCTGGGAAACTATGAAAGTAATCCCAATTGTCTCAGGTTCTTTTAAGTATTAAAGGAAATAATGCATGTCAAGTACCTAACAAACTCCTTCTCATATAATAACTATCCAATGTTAGTTTCCATTGCTCTAAATCATATAGTTACTTGACATTTCTAGGGCCTGGAGTAAACCCTTCTCCCACTCCCTATAATCTCTTTGTAGTCTGCCTAAATCCTATAGTTCAATCAAAATACAATTCTACTCTCATTTTCTTTACAAAAATTTCCAAAATCACTAGCCTTCAATAACTGTCTATATTAGGAAATTCCAAAGTTTTGTGTACAAATGAGCAGTTCTCAACCTTTCCTTCGCATCCCCATAGAAACACTTAGTAAAGTTACATGTGAAAGGACTTATTGTTATACACAATTTATCACTTCTGGCTAGCTGGATATAATTCTACCCTTCACTCCTCAATTTAAGAAAGCATATGGAAATGTGAATATTATCCTTATAATCTGCTTGAATTTATTTTATAAAATCAAAATATTTACAAAATTTGCTTTATTATTAGCAACAAATTACTTGCAATTACTGGTCTAAATCACTCATTTGACACTAAACACATACTCCTTTGTGTTTAAGTCTTTTAAATCTTTTTAAGGATATACCCTGTCTTCCTAACTAGATTTAAAACACTAATAAAATGAAAGACCTTGATGTATATACACACACACATATAAATATATGCATATATGTATTTATCTTGTAGTTCTATCATAGTGCTCTAAACATAACAGAAGGGCAATACATATTTCCCATATACTCCCTGTTGAGATTTATGTCAACAATGAGCATGGAACAGTGGGAAAGAAAACTGTATGGAAGCACTGACTCCAAGTTTATGTGCTAGCCTTACGGTTTTGGACCAAGAAGTTACTACTTATCCCTTGAGCTTCTCTGATATAATGGGAGAAAACACTGGATGAAGAAAATGGGGGCCCTTGGGTACTCAAAACTCATTATCTTAGACCAGTGGGTCTCAAAGAATGTGTGGGGGTCACTTTTTATCAATCTGCACAGGCCTGATCTTTCCCTTCCCTTACTCACTGATATACCCTAGAATGGGAAAGTAAAAGAGAAAGAGATAAATCTGGACTATGTTCTCCTGGTCAGAACTACTACAGCATCAGACTTTGAGTTTATTCAGTGTAGTTAATTCTAACGGCTTTGTGCAGTTGCAGGGAGAAACAATCTTCCTCTATATCTCCATAATTATTCTGATTACTGAGAGTATTTTTATTAAATTGAACCAAGTTGCTGTTTTCTCAAAGTAGATTTCTCATTTCTAGGGGCCTGAAGAAAGAAACAGAGATTCATAGGTATCATACAGTTTACTGTCTAGTCTACTTGAAAACCCACCTAGCCAAATTCCTAACCATATAATCACTTCCTTCAATGCTTTTCTTTCTTATCACAGTCAACTCATAAAAGTCCTTATAATGTTATGAGTTTGCATAATGCCTGGAAGATAACACAATGTTTGCTGCTTAACTAATCTCCAGCTGCATAAAGGGCCGTTCTCTCTGTGATAATTCATACTAACAGTTTGTTATGGTTATATTTATATCTACTACAGTAGGAGACACCAGAAGGTGTTTAATAAGTGTTTTTGGATCGACTAGAATGACCTGTACATCTTGGTTATTTTTCAGAGCAGTGGAGAAAACCTGATAATTTAATCCAACTCTGGTTCTTAGCAGCTCAGAGATAAGTCTCTTGTGAAAAAGAAAGAGGATAAAACCTTAGGGAGGTTGTTAGAATTTAGCATTTTTGAGTCACGTGGGAGCCTCTAATTTGCTCACTAAAGAGAGCAACTTGATCTCCAGGGTGTGACAACAACAAAGCTACTGCTAATAAAGAGCCCTTACATTTGTTTAGCCCTTTATAGGTTACAAGATGCTTTCAAATGTCTCATCTCACTTGAGCTCCCAGCAACCCTGTCAAGCAGATTTTATTAACCTTAATTTTACAGAAGCAGAAGCCAAGGTATAGGTGGCTTACATGACATGCCCAAAGTCACACAAATAGGAAATGGCACAGCTAGAACAAGGACTAAGATACTCCTAGTTGAATTAATAATGGTTTTTTCAAGACAGGAAAGAAATTTAATACAAAATAGTTTAAGCAGGAAGTAAACTTTTGGCTTATATAGCTAAAAAGGCATAAAAGATATTATGGCTATCTCTCCTAGATCTGTTCCCTTTTCACTTGTAATCTCCCCTATTTCCTTCCTCATCCAGGCTCCCACTCCAACCCAACTGTGGCACCCATGTGCTTTTGGGGAAACTGACCTGCTCCTGATTCGAAGAGAAAGGTTTATGCTCAGATTTACACTCATCAGTATAATCCCACTTCCTTGCCACAGTTATTGGTTCAAGGATGGGCATGTGACCCTATACAGACTAGTGAGAAGCAAGGAGAGGTTTATTGAGAGTTTCAGAAAAAGCATGTCCTGAATTTTCTGAGCAATTACTTGGAAGCAACTGCCTTGCACCAGATGTTAAGGGAAAGAATACAATTGCCTTTTTACAACTATGTAGAAATCCAGATCCTAGAATGAAGCTGACACTGTGTATGGCAAACAGGGTCTATGATACGTTATTCAACTACTAGATCAACTAATTATGCAGCACAACCTAACTCCATACGTTGCAGATTCATAAGCCATGAGGTACCTTAGTCTACTTCATGGCAAGTAACAGAAAATTCAACTTAGGCTGATCTAGACATGAATGGGCTTCCTGTTACCTGCCTGTTTGCCATGGAGTATACCAAGATAACTGAAGCAATGGGAGGGAGAGTTGAGAAACAAGGGTTTTGGAGACTGGAATTCAGATCTCCATGGCACCAGGACTTTCCCTCTTCATCTTGCACTCTCACTCTCTCTCATTCTCTTCTCCTGCAGACATGCCTTTTCCACTATGTGGCAAGTAAATGATCATCTGCCACCTCAGTGGATCAGTGGATGTGCTGACAGGTAAAGATAGGCTTTTCAGATTAAATAACCTGAGGAGAGTTTAATAAATATAAAAAGATATGGGTAGAAATACCACAAAGGATAATGTAGGGCCTCAGAACTAAAAACACTTGATGAAAGGTTACCTCTCTGAAACCTGTAGGGATGAGGGAAGGTAGCAACTACTGGAATCAGAAACCAAAAGAGCTTTGTGGAGAGAATCACCTGACATCAATTATGTCAAAGGATAAATCAGATTGCATTCTAACCTCAATCTCTTCCCTTCCTTCAGTTACCTGCTCGTGTTGCCCACTGACCAACCAGACTGGAAGCAGAAGAGAAGGAAACCTGCGGAGGCTCTCTATATAGGTCAGCCTTCTGAGGCACAGTGGGCTGTAGAAGGGTAGAGGGTAGATTTAGAGGGGCATATGGAAGACATTCAGTACAATGAAGTTAGTAACCTCTGTAGAGCATTTTTTTTTTTAGTGAACAAAAAATGACAGCATTTTTAAAAATTGAGTAATCTCCAACTCACAACTCCAAGATCAAGAGTGGCACGCTCAGGATCCCTGGGTGGCGCAGTGGTTTAGCGCCTGCCTTTGGCCCAGGGCATGATCCTGGAGACCCAGGATCGAGTCCCACGTCGGGCTCCCTGCATGGAGCCTGCTTCTCCCTCTGCCCATGTCTCTGCCTCTCTCTCTCTCTCTGTGTGACTATCATGAATAAATAAAAAAAAAAAAAAAAAAAAAGAGTGGCATGCTCTACCAACTGAGCCAGCCAGGCACCCTCAGAGCATTTATTTTTAAGTTATCTGAATGTCAATACCAGTGTAAGGAGTCTGGCCCTATTTGGGGCAATGGCTAACTTCTTGGACCAGTTGTATAAATGTGCAGATAATTCCTTACTTTCAAAAAATACTCTGTGGAAGAGTGTATCAGGAAGAGTTTTATTATAAAACATAAATAGCACCATGAATTAGCAGAATATTTAGATCTTACCTGTTTTCCACTGATATTTTATTTAAATTCAATTAATTAACATATAGTGTATTAGTTTTAAAGATAGAGTTCAGTGATTCATCAGTTGTATATACCACCCAGTGCTCATTAGTTACATCATGTGCCCTCCTTAATACCCATCACCCAGTTACCCCATCCTCCCACCCACTTCCCCTCCAGCAACCCTCAGTTTGTTCCTAGAGTTAAGAGTCTCTTATGGTTTGTCTCCCTCTCTGATTCATCTTATTTTATTTTTCCCTCCCTTCCCCTATAGTCCTATTTTGTTTCTTAAATTCTACATATGACTGAAATCATATGATAATTGTCTTTCTCTGATTGACTTATTTTGGTTAGTATAATACCCTCTAGTTCCATTTTCTACTGACCTTTTTAATTGATGCAAGTTAAACACAAGGCTAGGGCTATCATAAAGCATCTCAGATCAGTGTAGCAGTGTTATGATGGGCAATCACATTATTATTGTCATTGGTATTATTATTATTACTATTAGATTATAGTCGTATTTTTATTACTGCTAAAACAAAGTATTATTATCATTCTTGTTATTACTAAATTATAGCTTAATGGTTAGGAAAAAGACTTTTGCTCATAATAGCAAAAACTGAAAACAACTTAAATTTTCTTGTTTATGTTCTCACAATGGAATATTAACAGGAATGAAAATAGTGCTGGCAAAATTTTAGTAACAGAAAATCTCAGAAGATAATATAGATTATTAAAATCTTTTTATAAAAATATGAAATAAGTAAAACAATATAAGTGATAAAACACTTTCTCCCCAAAAGCAATTATAAGAAACAAAATTCAAGAGGGTGAGTATCTTTGGGGCACCTGGGTGGCTCAGTCAGTTAAGTGTCTGACTCTTGATCTCAGCTCAGGTCTTGTTCTCAGGGTCATAAGTTCAAGCCATGGACTGGGTTCCACTGGGTATGGAGCCTGCTTTAAAAAAAGGGGGAGGTGAGTGTCTTAAGGAGGGAGACAAAGAGATGGAGAACATTAGAAAATGTAAGTTATCTATTCTTAGTTTAGGTGGTAGGTTCACGATGTTCATTTTATCAGTACAAATAAATGACTATGATTAGAGCTCTGAGCTAGACCAATGATGGCAGTGTATCTGTCATAAACTGAAGATTATATTTAATTCAGTACTCTCTACTTAAGAACAACAACATTCTTCACCAAGAATAATGTTCATAACAGCTTTATATGTAATAGCAAAAAACTGAAAATTACACAAATGTCTAACCCAAATAATATTAAGTGAAGTCGGTGAATGATTAAACAAAACTGGTACCTCTGCATAGTGGAATGCTACTCAGCAAAGAAAAGAAACAAACTAGTAATGAACACAAAAACCTGGATGGATATCAAGGGCATTTTGCTTAGTAAAAACAACTAATCTCAAAAGGCTACCCACTGCATGTTTTCATTTAATAACATTCTCAAAATGACAGAACTATAAGATGTGGATGCCAAGAAGGTAATAGGGTCGGGGCAGATATTTAAAGGAGTAACATTAGGGAGTTCCTTTGTGGTTATGAAACAGTTTTGCATCTTGAATGTGGTGGTAGTTATACAAATATATGCATAAAAACTACATAAAAACTTGTTTATATATACACACATATATAAACAAAACTGCATAGAACTGTGCACACACACACACACCAAGAAAACAGCATATTATAAAGGTATAGTATTCTAAGCATGTTGGTACAGACACATGAATGAACAAAAAGATCAAGGTAATGGAAAAGAGAGACCAATTATGGATCCAAATACAAACAGAAATTAAGTATCTGATAAGATGACATTTCAAATCAGTGACCAAGAAAGATGGCTTATTTAATAAAAATTATCTGACCTAATTAGATCAGAGATATTATAAATAAATTTTAAAAAAAGCAAAATGGTTAAAGTTCTAAGAGAAAGCATGAGATAATTTTTCTTAAATAGAAAAATTTCAGAAAACAAAATATTTATATAGATAACTACATAAAAATTAAAGATAACACACATGAACTAATACAACAAAGTAAAAAAAAGATAAATAATGAGCTGGAAAATATGTTTGTAAGACATACAACAGACAAAAAATCGATTTCCTTGAGATATAAAGAGGTCCTACAATAAGAGACAACCAATATAAAAATGGGAAAAGAAATGAACGAAAGTTAGTAACATAACAAACTAAAACACAGCTGCAAAATATATAATATGATATGAAATCTCATTCACAATTTTAAAGCTATAAATTTAAAATTTTTTTACAAGTTTTATAATAAATTGTATTGGCCAAGGCTTGTGGAGAAAAAAATGAACTAATTAACATCTTAAAAGGTCAGAGACCCTAAATCTTACAGGTAATTATCATTTCATTCCTATGTTATTCATTCAAAAACTCACAATACTTTACACCTGCATGTGCCAGTCACTATTGGTGCTGAATATGCAGCAGTGAACAAAATTATAATTAATTATAATATAATTAATTAATTAAATATAATATAATTATATTTAATTAATAGCTAAAAACCCCTGTGCTCATGAAGCTCACATTCATTCAGGTAAGGAATAGAGAGGTATGATGAGAGCTAGCTTTAGATGAAGACAGGAGTAAGATGAGAGAGACAAAGGTAATATATACCTATTTTGACATCTCTTCATACAAATCTCCTCCCTCTCAATTGCCTGGCAATATCCTGTCCACCTACTTCTGAGTTCATCTCTAATGTACCCTACCTCCTCCCTGACTTCTTACCACCCACTCTACATCGTAAACAATATTTTTACAAATTATAAAACAGTATATAATGCAGTGATATTTTTCATTTCCTCAATGTGTACAATTATGCATTTGATATATTAGGTGTTTGGTATACGAATAAATAAATTTTTGTCAAAGGCAGCATATGAACTATGTAAGCAGTAAAGGTGTTATAAGAGAAAACAGATGGCTTACAGGGAGGGGGTAGGAGAACAGATGACCAAGATGCTGTTCCAAGATGCAAAATATACCTCTAATTAACTATGCTATAAACATGAAACATCAATACTGTGTCAGCAAATATGAAATCGTTTTCAATAGGTCATAATGTAGCTAAAAGAAATAATGAAATGCAGTAAAGACAGTCCAACATGCACAACCATTTTTGTTTGACTATTTGAAAACAAAGTATTAATAGGTAAGGCTATAAACACAATGAAAAAAAAAAAGAAAAAAAAAGAAAAGAAAAAAAAGAAAAAATAAATAAACACAATGAAAATATATTTAATTAATAGCTAAATGAAAATACTTTATGGTCAAAGAATTGCTTTTGGCTTTTCACCCTCATAACTTTAATTAACTAAAACTCTTTTGAAGTAGAATTTATTTAGTCTTTTGAAATAAAATATTTTCCCCAATGCTATTATTATAAAGCTGGAACACAACATCCTTGCCTTGGCATGTCATAAAAGCCACTTCTTTGTGTATAGCTGTAATTCAAGCATGCAGTAAAGAGAGACTGCAGAACATTCAAGAATAAAAACCAAGAACAAGTGGAAAAGAAACATAAAGAGCCAGGATTATAATGTTCAAATACATGGTGTGACAGCCTTAATGAATGTACTTTCAGAGGTTACACATCACCAACAGGAGGCCAGGGAGAGAGAGAGAGGAAGTAACACAAAGGGCAGATTTAGAAATAAAGACGTGACATTAATTCAAGACAGTGATAAATTAGAAAATAATTGTTGGGAGTTAAATGACTCATAATCAATTTTAAGTGGTAACATTTTTCCAACACTTATTTTGGGGAACACGTATTGCTCTACCCCTTGGAATCGGTATTGCAAGAAAGAAAAAGTAATAAACAGAAATATAAAAATATATTTTAAAAATATAAATAATATTTTTTAATGTTTTATTTATCATTTTTTAAATTTTTATTTATTTATGATAGTCACAGAGAGAGAGACATAGGCAGAGGGAGAGGGAGAAGCAGGCTCCATGCACCGGGACAATCCCTTTTTTAATGTTTTAAATAAAAAGTGGAGTGGCTCTGCATCTGTGATGGGTAAAAATTGGAATCAATTTTTTAAAATTTTAAATTTAATTAAAAAAAATTTTTTTAAAGATTTTTATTTATTCATGAGAGACACACACAGAGAGAGAGAGAGAGAGAGAGAGAGAGAGAGAGAGAGGCAGAGACACAGGCAGAGGGAGAAACAAGCTCCATGCAGGAAGCCTGACGCAGGACTCAATCCCGGGTCTCCAGGATCACACCCTGGGCTGGAGGCGGTGCTAAACTGATGAGCCACCCGGGCTGCCCTAAAAATTTTTTTTAAATAGGCTCCATGCTAAGCATGGAGCATGGAGCCAATGCAGGGCTCAAAGTCACAACACTGAGATCAAGCACTGCGCTGAGATCAAGAGTCAGACACTTAACCAACTGAGCCATCCACGTGCCCCAAAAATGCAATAAGTTCTATAACTGTCCCTATGGTAGCTGGAATCCAAGAAGTGGCTGTGCCAGGGTAGAATTGTAAAGAATGAACTGCCAAGAAGGGCATCCTCTTTGAGGATCAATCTTTACCAATGTGTACCAAATTAGGGCAGTTTCAAATTGGGTCAGGTCCAACTTGGGGACAACAGAACCTCTTCTTTTTTTTTTTTTTTTTAAGGATTTTATTTATTTATTCATGAGAGACACACACACATACAGAGGCAGAGACCCAGGCAGAGGGAGAAGCAGGCTCCATGCAGGGAGCCCAATGTGGGACTCAATCCCGGGTCCCCTGGATCATGCCCCGGGGCAGAAGGTGGTGCTAAACCACTGAGCCACCCAGGCTGTCCCAGAACCTCTTCTAAGTCTCAGCTTGCCAGTGACCAGGGTCATCTCAGGAGGTGATGTTCCCCAACATCTCTTGGCTGCTCCATGAGTTGGGGACTTGGTAGTTTCTGCATTCTGGAGAGGTCTGTCAAAGACAGCTGCTACTCTGTCACCAAATCCCTTCCTCTGAGGTCACCTCAGCAGGAAAGGATCAAGCTGGTTGTGTTCTTCTATTCAAGATACCCTGATAATAGGGAGTATAGCCAGGGGAGATTTTTATTTAGCCATTAGTTAGATACATTTCCATTGTGTTACTTGCCTACATGATGGATTGAGTGGATCAGTCACTCAGGGGTAGATTAGGGCACAAAATCTGTGGTACAAGAGGGCAAGGGACATTGTGACTACATAAATGGCCCAATGGCCTTTAAGTTATCCATGTCTTACTCTTGTACTCTGCATTGTTATACTATTCAGCATCATGCCTGTCTTCCCTACAAAATAACATAAAATGCTCAGCATGTACACATCCACATAGCGCCCAGCTCCCATTGTTCCCTGACCTGAATCCGTTATTTCTTTTTTTTTTTTATTTTTTTTTTTTTTTTATTTTTTTATTTTTTTTTTTTTTATTTTTTTTTTAATTTTTTTTTTTTTAAATTTTTTTTTTAAGTTTTTTTATTAATTTATGATAGTCACAGAGAGAGAGAGAGAGGCAGAGACACAGGCAGAGGGAGAAGCAGGCTCCATGCACCGGGAGCCTGATGTGGGATTCGATCCCGGGTCTCCAGGATCGCGCCCTGGGCCAAAGGCAGGCGCCAAACCGCTGCGCCACCCAGGGATCCCTGAATCCGTTATTTCTACACCTGTCTCAACTCTTACTCCTAGTCTCAATGCAGCAGCCAAAACAATTTTTCTTCCCTGTAAGGTTTCCAGTTGTCATGGTAACCAAAAGACAAGTGCAAAGAAAAAAATCACATAATGAGGCTAGATACAAAATCTGAGCTATCCCCAAGCGACTTGCTGAGACGACTTGATTTCTTTTCATTTTGAATGCATGTAATAAGTAAACCACAATCTATGTGGTTAGTTTTAACTGTTTACCTGGATTAGCTAAAGAAATGTTGGGGGGTGGGGGCTCAACTTGTTTTGAAGAGGTTTGTTGCCAACCTTTTAAGGCAACTTGCTTTAATTGCCTCAGGTTTTTTAAAATGTCATGAAAAAACTTCAAAAGTGACTTAAAAGAAATGTAATGGAATTCCACTCACTTCAGACCAAAAAAATAAAAAATCCCATTTCTTGATAATAAAGAATGCTTTAAGTAAAAGCAGGTTATCTGTACAACTCCATCCTTGCTCATTTTGCCCTAACATCAAGCATAGAAACAATTTCTCCAAGTGTTCCATGAGCACATATCATAGAGAAAACGGACTGCTCTTAGAGTAGACTTTATATCAGTAATTTGAAAAAGTTTTTCAGAGATCAATTATTATTTCCTCTGATGTAAAAGTCCATGCACTCAAAAATAAGAATTGAGCCACTACTAATTACCATAGCAACTTATCTCTCCCAATGTTGATACATGTTTCGATGCCCTCCCCCAGGAAATTTTGATGCCAGAGTGCAGCATTCAAGAACCTAAGATAGTATGGCCTCTCTGTCTTTTGCTCTCTCTTTTGGTGTGTCACACACACACACATTCTCTCCCTTTTCCTCTCTCCTTCTAATTTTTTTCCATCTCTCCCTGTCCTTAGCAGATATTGTTGGAGCTTCTCCATATGCCAATTCTTCCAATTCTCATGCTGGCTGAGCTCCACTTTTTAGTAGATCCCACTTTCTTCCCAAGGCTCTCTAGCTCTAGCTCACTGCAGGAGGTAATTATGACTGATCTAAGGCACTCATCAGGGCAGCCCCGGTGGCTCAGGGGTTTAGTGCCACCTTTGGTCCAGGGTGGGATCCTGGAGACCCGGGATTGAGTCCCACATCAGGCTCCCTGCATGGAGCCTGCTTCTCCCTCTGCCTGTGTCTCTGCGTCTCTCTCTCTCTGTGTCTCTCATGAATAAATAAATAAAATCTTAAAAAAAAAAAAAAGGTACTCATAAGGTCTCATTCTCCTTGCCAGGGATTGGTTAGGTATGTATCTAACTTAGACAATTAGTTGTGAGCAGCAAGTTGCCAACAACCTCTGTGTTTTTAATTTCAAATTCCATTTGTTTCATTGCAAGTATATAAAAACATGATTGAGTTTTGTATATTAGCCTTATATGCTGCAACCTTGCTATAATTGCTTATTAGTTCTAGGAGGTTTCTTTTTTTCTCAATTCTCTTGGATTTTCTACGTAGACATTCATGTTATTTGCAATCAAAGACAGTTTTATTTCTTCCTTATCTATCAGTATATCTTTTATTTCCTTTTCTTATGTTATTGCATTGGCTATGATTTCCGGTATGATGTTGAAAAGGAGTGGTGAAAGGAGACATCCTTGCCTTGTTCCTCATGTTAGGGGGAAAGATTCAAGTTTATCACCATTAAGTATGATGTTAGCTGTAGGTTTTTATAGATATTACTAAGTTGAGAAGCTTCCCTCTATTCCTAGTTTACTGAGAGTTTTTATTATGAGTGGGTGCAATGTTTTTCCTGCATCTATTGATATGATCATGCGATTTTTCTTCTTTATCCCATTGATGTAATGGATTACATTAAATTAATGTCAAACCAGCATCGCATACTTGGGATAAATCCTACTTGGTTATGGTGTCCTGATGTCTAACTCTTTTATACACTGTTAGGCCTTGTTTCCATAGTGTAGTGGTTATCACATTAACCTTACACTGTTGGATTTGATTTGCTAATGTTTTGTTGAAGATTTTCATCTAAGTTTATAAGAGATATTGGCCTATAGTTTTTTTCTTTTTCTTTTTTTGGTAATGTCCTTGTCTGGTTTTGGTAATGGGGTAATGCTGGCTTCACAGAATGAGTTAGCAAGTAGTCCCTCTGTTTCTATCTTCTGAAAGAGACTGGTGAATTAGTATAATTTCTTCCTTACATGTCTAGGAGAACTCATCAGTGAATCTATTTGGGTTGGTGTTTTCTGTTTTAGAAAGTTATTAATTACGGTTTCAATTTGAATTTCCTTAAAAGATACAGAGTTGGGACATCTGGGTGGCTCAGTGGTTGAGCATCTGCCTCTGGCTCAGGGTGTGATCCCAGGATCTCAGGATCAAGTCTCACATCAGGCTCCCTGCAAGGAGCCTGCATCTCCCTCTATGTCTCTACCTCTTTCTCTGTGTTTCTCATGAATAAATAAATAAAATCTTAAAAAAAAAAAAAAAGATACAAGGCTATTCAGATTATCTATACTTTCTAATGTGACTTTTGGCAGATTTTATCTTTCAAGGAACTCGTCAATTTCATCTAGGTCATCAAATTTATAGGCATAGAGTTGTTCTTGGTACTCTTTATTATCCTTTTTTTAAAAAGTAAGTTCTACCCTCTACATGGGGCTTGAACTCATGATCAAGAGTTGCATGCTCTACCAACTGAGCCAGCCAGGCACCCACCTTAATATTATATCCTTAAAAAAAATTATTTTAAAGGGTGAAAGAGTTGGGGTGGGAGGAAGAGGGAAAGAGTCTCAAGCAGACTCCCTGCTGAGCATGGAGCCTGCCTCAGGGCTCAGTCTCAAGACTCTGTAATCATGACATGAGCCAAAATCAAGAGTCAGATGCTTAACTGACTGAGCCACCCATGTGCCCCTCTTATCCTTTTAATAGAATCTGTAGTGATATCTTCTTTCATTTCTGATATTAGTAATTTCTGTCCTTTTTTTTCCCTTAGCCTAGCTAGCAGTTTATTAATTCTATTGATCTTTTCAAAGAACAAGCTTTTGAATATTTTTAAAGATTTTATTTACTCATGAGAGACATAGAGAGGCAGAGACATAGGCAGAGGGAGAAGCAGGCTCCCTAAGGGGAGCCTGATGTGGGACTCCATCCCTGGACCCCAGGATCACAACCTGAGCTGAAGGCAGTCATTCAACCACTGAGCCACCCAGATGCCCCAGCTTTTGGATTTGTTGATTTTCTCTATTGATTTCCTGTTTTCAATATCCTTGATTTCTGTTCTAACTTTTATTATTTTTCTTCTGCTTACTTTAGATTTAATTTGCTCTTTTCTAGTTTCCTAAAATGAAAGTTTAGATTATTGATTATAGATTTTTATTCTTTTCTAATATATGCATTCAATGCTATAATATTCCTTCTAAGGATTGCTTTCACTATACCCCACACGTTTTGATAACATGTATTTTCATTTAGTTCAAAACATTTTAAAATTTACCTTGAAGATTTCTTCTTTAACCCATGTGTTATTAGGAAAAATGTTTAATCACCAAATATTTTGGGATTTTCCAATTGTCTTTCTGTCATTGGTATCTAGTTTAATTCCATTGTTGTCTGAGAGCAGACATTCTTTTAAATGAGTTAAAGTGTGTTTTATGGCCTAGGATGTGGGTCTATCTTGGTGAATGTTCCTATGGGCTTGAAAAGAATGTATATTCTGTTGTGAGATGAAGAAGCCTATAGATGTCCATTATATCCAGTTGATTGATGGTACTGTTGAGTTCAAACATGTCCTTACTGATTTTCTACCCCCCTGGATATATCCATTTCTGATAGAAGGGTGATGAAATTTCCAAATGTAATAGTGAATTCATCTATTTCTCCTTGCAATTCTATCAGTTTTTGCCTTACATATTTTGGCTGTCTGTTGTTGGGTGTATACACATTAAAGATTATGATGCCTTCTTGAAGAATGAACCCCTTTTTCATTATGTAATGTCCTTCTTCATCTCTGTTAACTTTCCTTGCTCTTAAGTCTATACTGCCTGAAGTAATATAGCTATTCTTGCTTTATTTTGATTAGGGTTAGCATGGTATAGCTTTCTCCACCCATTTACTCATTTACTTTTAATCCACAAGTGTCTTTATATTTAAAGTGGGTTTCTTGTAGACATCATATAGTTGCTTTTTGATCCACTTTGAAAATCTCAATCTTTTAATTGGTGTATTGGATCATTGACATTTAAAGTTATTACTGTCATAGATTAATTTCTGACATATTTGTTACTATATTCTATTTGTTGCCCTTGTTCTTGTCCACTTTTTTGCCTTTCATCATTTTCATAGAATATATTATATAATTCCATTTTCTTTCTTAGTATGCCTTTCATATACATATATATACACAAAATTTTATATGTATATATATATATAAATCACACACATATATATGTAATTTTTTTTTTTTTACTTTTTCTAGTAGTTGCCTTATAATTTGCAATTAATTCAAGTCCACTTTCAAATAATCCTACACTGCTTCACAGGTAGTGTGCCTTATAACAAAATAATTCCTCCCTCCCTTCCATTGTATTATTGCTATTATTTCACTTATATACATAAAAGTACATAATCAAATATTTTGCTGCCACTATTGTTTTGGACAAACTTTTTCTGTTAGATCAATTAACAATAAGAAAATGAAACTTTTTTTGAAAATTACATGCTTTTATTTCACTTTGACTTATTTCTTCTCTAATGCTTTTTTTTTTTTTGATACAACTTTCTGACCTGAACCTTTTCCTTCTCTTTTTTTAAAAAAGATTTATTTATTTATTTATTTATTTATTTAAGAGAGAGAGAGAGCATGTGCATGCATGAAACTGGGGACAGAGGCAAAGGGGGAGGGGGGAGGGAGAATCTCAAGCTGACTCCTCACTGAGCACAGAGCTTGATGCAGAGCTCCATCTCAGGGTTGTAATACCAAGAGTCAGACACAACTGACTGAGCCACCCAGGCACCCCTCATTTTCCTTCTAAAGAACTTTTAACAGTTCCTACAAGGCAAGTCAATTGGCAACAATTCCATTAATTTTTGCTTGTCTGAGAAACTCTCTATTTCTCCTTCACTTTTGAAAAATTAGTTTGCAGAGAACATAATTCTAGGTTGTTGTTTTTTCCTCTCAACACTTTAAATATTTCACTCCAACTCTCTTCTTGCCTGCATGGCTTTTGATGAGAAGCCGATGTAATTTGTATTTTTGCTCCTCTATAGGTAATGTTTTTTAATTTTGGGTTTTATGAGGATTTTTTCTTCATCTTGTATTATCAACAATTTGAATACAATATTCCTACATAAAGTCTTTTTTGGGCATTCATTTGCTTGGTGTTCTCTGAGTTTCCTGGATCTGTGATTTGGTGTCTGACATTAATTTAGGAGAATTCTCCTTCATTTTTGCTTTAAATATATCTTCCTTTTTGCTTTCTTGTCTTTTCTTTTCTTTCTTTTCTTATATCCCCATTATGCATATGTCATACTTTTTGTAGCTGTCCCATGGTTCTTGAATATTGTTCTGTTTTTTTTTTTTTCTGTCTCTTTTCTCTTGCTTTTCAGTTTTGGAAGTTTCTACTGAGATATCCTCAAGCTCAGAGAGTCTTTCCTCACCTGTGTCCAGTTGAAGAAAGAAGCCCATCAAAGGCACTCTTCATTTCTGCTAGTGTTTTTAATCTCTAGCATTTTTTTCTGACTCCTTCTTACAATTACCATCTCTATGCTTATATTACCCATCTATTCTTGCATGCTGTCTACTTTATCCATTAAACCCTTAGCATATTAATCAGTTGTTTTATTTATTTTTTTAAATATTTTATTTATTTATTTATTCATAGACACACAGAGAGAGAGAGGCAGAGACATAGGCAGAGGGAGAAGCAGGCTCCATGCAGGGAGCCTGACGTGGGACTCGATCCTGGGTCTCCAGGATCACACCCTGGGCTACAGGCAGCGCTAAACTGCTGAGCCACCCAGGCTGCCCTAATCAGTTGTTTTGAATTCTGATCTGAGAATTCAAACAACTCTGCCATATCTGAGTCTGGTTCTGATGCTTTCTCTGTCTTTCTAAACGTTTTTTTTTTTTTTTTTTTTTTTTTTTGGGGGGGGTGGGGCACTTAATATGTCTTATAACTTTTTCTTGATAGTTGGACATGATATACTGGATAAAAGAACTGCTATAAATAGGTGTTTAGTAATGTGGCAAGGTGTGGGGGGAATAGAGAAGTATTCTGTAGTCCTATAATTGGTATTAGTCTTTTAAGGAGCCTGTGCCTCTCTGGATTGTGAGCTTCACAAGTACCTTTCAGTTTTCTTCCTAACCCTTAGGAGGGACAGATGGCTAGAGATGATTTAGTTTGGGTATTTCCCTTTCCTTCAGTCAGGCTCTGGTTGAACAGTTTCTTCCGAGGCAGGCCTTGTTAAGAACAGATGCTTGGTATATTCAAAATGGCTACTTTCCGCCTTGCCCTGCCAGAAGCATGAGGAATTTTTCTCCAATATTCACTATGAGAACATGGTCAAGGTCCTGGAGGTAAAACTGACAAGAGTATATATCCCCATATGACTGAGTCTTCTTGGAGCTTTTGATTCTCAGACTTGGCCACATTGAGCCTCCAATAATTCATCAATTGCAGTTTTGGTTTTCCAACTCTTGCACTGGTTCCTTAGGCTTCTGCCTGTCGGTTTCTGCCATAGTAAATTGTGATTCTTCTGTTTGGGAGCAGCAGTTTGTATTGTGACCTCGCTTCTCTGATGAACCAAAGAAAGCTGTTGATTTTTTCAGTTTGTTCAGCTCTTTACCGATCGTTAGCATGCAATGGCAACTTCCGAATTCCTTACATGCCTGACTAGAAACTGGAAGTCAGTTGTCATCTTTTGACCATGAGGCTGAGAGCCACACATTTAGAATGACAATGCAGGAAAATAAAAAGGGAACTGGTCATTGTTGATGTCCTTGACTTGTTGCACTTGGATTGCCTTCCTTGGGACTTATTGTTATTTGGAAAACAAAAATACATCTCTCATTGGTTAAGCCACTCAATTTTGGTTTTCATTACAGGTAGCTAAATGCAATCGCAACTGATACATACTTTTGCCCATTTCACTCCTCACTGATATGGCTAACTAAAGGTGGGCAGGAAAATATAAGTGTGTATATTACTCAATCTAGCTTGTGATTTCTATAGAATTTTTTTAAACAATGAAATTTACAAAAATAATACCTTTAGTCCTCCTTTTGCCATGTGATAAGGAGTTATGTTCTCCTGTTGCTTTGAGTCCAGATTCTTTAATTTTCTTCTAATCCTAGAAATTTCCAGGATATATCAGGCTGTGGACATCACATCATCACAAAATCAGTTTCTCTCCCAGAGCCCAGAGCTGCCTCCAACAGATTCAATTTCCCTTCATCTACAATATATTATACTATCTGCATTTTTTAAAAAAGATTTTATTTATTTATTCATGAGAGACACACAGAGAGAGAGAAAGGCAGAGACACAGGCAGAGGGAGAAGCAGGCTCCTCACAGGGAGCCTGATGCAGGACTCAATCCCCACACCGGGATCATGCCCTGAGCTGAAGGCAGACAGATGCTCAACCACTGAGCCATCCTGGTGTCCCTATCTGCATATTTTAATAGAAGGTGGATCTTGTATTTCATCAGGAAATGAAACACTGTTTTAGAGATAGAAAACTGACCACATGCTATCAGTTCTCTCACCAAATAAATAGAAGATCTCTATAGAGAATAGGAAACCGTAAAAAGTGCTAAACCAAATTTTGAAAAGAATCTAAAAGGATTCAATATCGTATAAAATACAATAAATGAAATTTAAACTGCAAAGACAGAGCTTTCAGGTTGGTGGACACATCCAGATACTAAGAGGGTAGCATGCCCTTGGGACATCAAAGCTCCATGCTACCCCATGCCCCAACATTTTGGCTTATGCATCTGTTGTTCATTTTCTGGTTTTGAGTTGAAGGAGAAGGCCATGTGAAGACAGAGGCACAGATGGAGTTATGCAGCCACAAGCTAAGGAAAGGTTATAGCCATCAGAAGCTGAAAGTGTCAAGGAAGGATTCTCCACTAGAGCCTTCAGAGGGAGCATGGCCCTACTGACACTTCAACTCAAACTTCCGGCCTCAAACTCTGAGATGATAAATTTCTGTTGTTTTAAGCCAAGAACAAATAAACAAAAAACCCAAGGTCAGATCCCTGCTCTGAAAAGATGGCCCTCAGACTTGGCTGCTCATTGGAAACACCTAAGAAAGCTTAAAACAAAAAACAAGCAAAGAAGAAAACACTCTATACTTCAACCCAGATCAATTGAGTCATAATTGCAGGGTGAGGTCCAGGAATCAGTTCCTTAAAATGGTATGCATCTAGGTTTAGGAATCATTACTCTGGATCAGGGATGAGCAAACTGTGGCCCACAGGCCAAATCTGGCCTGCCATCTGCTTTGTAAATAAAATTTTATTGGAACAATGCACACACACTAAAGCCCAATTTAGTAAATGAGATTCTGATGAAGAGAGAATTAGGAAACTGGAAAAAGAAAATTAGATAGAT
The DNA here is from genome assembly GCF_003254725.2 of Canis lupus dingo. Lineage (NCBI taxonomy): Eukaryota > Metazoa > Chordata > Mammalia > Carnivora > Canidae > Canis > Canis lupus. The sequence goes on from NC_064263.1 coordinate 24,123,052, forward strand.
TGGAATGGAAATTAATGAAATAAAGAATAGAAAAGCAATAGAGAAAATCAATTAAATTAAGCTAGTTCTTTGAAAAGAGCAACAAAATTGACAAACCTTTAGCTAGACTAACTTCCTCTCCCCACCAAGGAAGACTCAAATAACTAGAATCAGAAATAAAAGAGTGGGCATTATTATGACCTTACAGGAAAAAAAAGGATTATAAAGGAATACCGTAAACAACCCTATGCCAACAAATTAGAGAGCCTTGCTGAAATGGACAAATTCCTACAAAGAAACAAACTAATGAAATTTACTCAAGAAGAAATAGACAAGTGACTAGACCTATAAAAAGTGAAGAGGTTAATTATCAGAAAACAACTCACAAAGCTCAAACCCACATTGTTTCACCATTGAATTCTGTACTAAAAATTAAAGGAAAGGTTATGCCAATTCTTTACAAACCCTTCCAAAAGTTAGGACAGAAGGGAACACTCATTTTGTGAGGCCAGCATTACTCTGATACCAGAACCAGAAAAATACATCACAAGAAAACTACAGACCAGTATCTATTATGAATATGAACAGATTAATTCTCAACAAAATACTAGCAAAACTAAATGCACAAACATATAAAAACAGTGAAATACCATGAACAAGTAGGATGCAAGTTTGGTCTAACTTCTAAAAGTCATTTAATGTAATAACTGTAATAATATAATCAACATAATAAAAAAACTTATTTATACATCTCAGTAGATAAGTATTTTACAGCAGAAAAGTATTTTACAAAATCCAACACTCTTTCATGATAAAAACATTCAACAAACTAAAAACAGAAGAGAATTTCACCAATATGAAAAAAAGCATCTACTAAAAACCCACAGCAAACATTATACTTAATGGTGAAAGACAGAATGCTTTCCCCTAAGGTCAGGAACAAGACACAGATGTCTGCTCTTTGCCACTTTGATTCAACATTGTACTGAAGTTCTAGCCAGAGCAAACCGGCAAAGGAAAAAAGTTAAACTATCTATTCACAGATGACATGATCTTGTATACAGAAAATCCTAAAAAATTAAATAAAAAGCTATTAGAACCAATAAATGAATTCAGTGATGTTTCAGGATGCAATCAATATACAAAATCCAATTGTATTTCTACAATTGATAGTTCATTGCAAGTATACAGAAATAAAACAATGAAATTAAGACATGAAAAAAGTTTTTTAAGATTTTATTTATTTATGAGAGACACAAAGAGAGAGAGGCAGAGACATAGGCAGAGGGAGAAGCAGGCTCCATGCAGACAGCCTGATGCAGGACTCAATCCCGGGAGTCAGGGTTCATGCCCTGAGCCAAAGGCAGTTGCTCAACCACTGAGCCACCCAGGTGTCCCAATAAATGAAAATTAAATTAAGAAAACAATTCCATTTACAATGACATCAAAAAGAATAAAATACTTGGGAATTAATTTAACAAAAAAGCCTAAAACTTACACTCTGAAAACTATAAAATATTGTTGTAAGATATTAAAGAAAATCCACAACTAGAAAAAAAAATCCCACGTTCATGGATTGGAAGATTTAACATTGTTAAAATGGTGATACTTCCTAATCTGATCTAAAGATTCAGTGCATCCAATCTGGATTCCCAGCTGACTTCCTTGTAGAAATTGACAACCTAACTGTAAAATTTATTTAGAATTGTGAGGGATTTAAAATAGTCAAAACAGGGCAGCCCAGGTGGCTCAGCGGGTTTAGCGCTGCCTCCAGCCCAGGGCGTGATCCCGGAGATCCGGGATCAAGTCCCACATCGGGCTCCCTGCGTGGAGCCTGCTTCTCCCTCTGCCTGTGTCTCTGCCTCTCTCTCTCTCTGTGTCTCTATGAATAAATAAATAAAATGTTTTAAAAAAATTAAAAAATAAAATAAATAAAATAGTCAAAACAATCCTGAAAAAGAAGAACATAGTAAGGCTCACACTTCCTTATTTCAAAACTTAGTACAAAGTAACAGTAACCTAGACATTGTTGTACTAGCACACAGATAAACATATAGATCAATGGAATATAACAGAGAGTCCAGAAATAAATCTGTATGTCCATAGTCAACTAATTTTCTACAAGAATGACAAGGCCATCCAGTAGGGAAAGAGTAATTTTTACTACCAGAGAGAGTAGGGAAAAAGAATGGATCTCAGACAACTACACGCAGAAGAATGAGGTTAGATCCCTTCCTTGAGCCATATATAAAAATTAATTCAAGATGGATTGAGAATCTAAACATAAGAGTTAGAACTATAAAACTGGGCAGAGTGGCTCAGCGGTTTAGCACCTGCCCTCGGCCAGGTTGTGATCCTGGAGTCCTGAGATCAACTTCCACATCAGACTCCCTCCATGGGGCCTGCTTCTCTCTCTGCCTATGTCTCTGCCTCTCTCTCTCTGTCTCTCTGTCTCTCATGAATAAATAAATAAAATATTTTTTTAATCTAAAAATTAAAATAAAAAAAAAAGAGGGACACCTGGGTGGCTCCAGTGGTTGAGTGTCTGACTTCAGCTCAGGGTGATATCTCAGAGTCCCAGAATTGAGTCCCACATCATCCCTCTTGCATGGAGCCTGCTTCTCCTCCCTCTGCCTATGTCTCTGCCTCTCTCTGTGTCTCTTATGAATAAATAAAATCTTAAAAAAATAATAAATTAATTTTTACAAAAAAGACTGTGAAAAGATAGGGATGAGGGAATGGGTAAAACAGGTGAAGGGGCTTATAAGATGTACAAACTTTCAGTTATAAACTAAGTTTATAGAGATGAAAAGGACAGCATAGGGAACATTGTCAATATCGCAATGATGTATGGTGGCAGATGGTGACTACATTTATTGTGGTGATTACTGAGTAATGTATAAAATTGTCAAATCACTATGTTGTACACTTGAAACTAATATAACACTGTATGTTGACTATACTGTAATAAATGAAGGAATGTGAAAGACAACCCACAGAATGAGGAGAAATATTTGCAAATCATTTATCTGATTTGTATCAGGAACTTATATCCAGAAACATAAGTAAATCTTACAACTCAATAATAAAAAAACAATTTAAAAAGTGGGAAAAAGATGTGAATAGATAGCTCTCCAAAGATGACATACAAATGGCCAATAAACATATGAAAAGGGGCACCTAGGCCCATAGTGGTTGAGCGTCTGCCTTTTGCTTAGGTTATGATCTTAGGGTCCTGAGATAGAACCCAGAGTTGGGCTCCATGCCAAGCACTGAGCACAGAGCCTGGAGACTGCTTAAGATTCCCTCCCTCTCTCTGCCCCTTTGCATATCCCATGCTCGCTCGCTCTCTAAAAAACAAACAATCAAATAAATATTTTAAAAATGGCTAGAATCAAAAAGTAAGATATAACAAGAGTTGGAAAATCTGTGGGAAAACTCTCACATACTGCTGGTAGGAATGTAAATGGTGCAGCTGCTTTGGAAAACAGGCCGTTCCTCAAATGATTAGATACAGAGTTACCATATGTTCCAGCCTCACCTAAGAGAAATGAAAACATATACCACACATAAACTGTACATGAATATTTGTAGCAGCATTATAGCCAAAATTAATAGCTAAAGGACAGAAACAACCCAAATGTCATCAATGGACAAACCGATCAACAAAATGTAATACAGCCATACAATGGAATATTATTCAACTGCAAAAAGAAATTAAATAGTCCTATATGCTGCAACATGTATGGTCTTTTAAAACATTATGCTAGGGATGCCTGGATGGCTCAGTGGTTGAGCATCTGCCTTTGGCTCAAGGCATCACCCCGGAGTCCTAGGATTGAGTCCCGCGTCAGGCTCTCCACAGCGAGCCTGCTTCTCCCTCTGCCTGTGTCTCTGCCTGTTTTTCTGTGTCTCTCTTGAATAAATAAATAAAATCTTTTAAAAAATAAAAATAAACATTATGCTAAGTGGAAAAAGTCAGTCACAAAAGACCACTTATTATATGATTCCATTTATATGAAATGTTTAGAACAGGGAATTCTACATTTTACTTGTTGTGTCCCTTTGGAGTTTTATGTAATAGGGCTAAAAGTAGGGAATTGTTTACAAGATATTTCCTTTCTTGACTTTTCTTTTTTTTTAAAACAGAGTTCTCTAGGGATCCCTGGGTGGCGCAGCGGTTTGGCGCCTGCCTTTGGCCCAGGGCACGATCCTGGAGACCCGGGATCGAATCCCACGTCGGGCTCCCTGTGCATGGATCCTGCTTCTCCCTCTGCTTATGTCTCTGCCTCTCTCTCTCTCTCTCTCTCTGTGTGACTATCATAAATAAATAAAAATTAAAAAAAAAAAAAACAGAGTTCTCTAGAGTTCATGTCAAGTATCCTTGTGAGCAACAAGAAAATACTTCTCAGGGTACCTGGGTGGCTCAGTTAGTTAAGCTTCTGCGTTTGGCTCAGGTCACGATCTTGGAGTTCTGGGATCGAGCCCCACATCAGACTTCCTGCTTAGCAGGGAGCCTCTTCTCCCTCTCCCCGCTGCCTGTGCTCGCTCTCAAATAAATAAAATCTTAAAAAAAACCCAAAACACAAGATAATACTTCTCTTTTCAGAGAAATCACACAGCAGAATGATAGATTTCCTCAAGATTTAAAGTCTTAAAATAGGAGGGTGATGAGAAAAGAGTCCCTGAAGTTGGCTTGGTGGCAGTACTTCAAGGAATTGGCAAAATTTTCAAGGGGATGGCCATATGGTATACTTACAGGCTTTGGGGTTCATAGCCTTAACCAAGATTCCTGACCAAGCTTATGAATGGTATGCAAGGAGAAAGCTGTCAGATTTCCAGAGACCATTACGATCCTGGACAATACAGATGTTAGCAAAAACCTTGATGAACTAGAGCTATTGACACTTTCTGTTTCTCTGGTACCATATAAAGCCTGGGTGAGAGGGGAGCTCCTGATATTGATGAAAATTTAATTTCTTGCAAGCCTAACAGAATGAGAGCTTTGAGTCTCTCTCTCTCTTTTTAAGATTTTATTTATTTATTTATGAGAGACACAGAGAGAAGCGCAGAGACACAGGCAGAGGGAGAAGCAGGCTCCATGCAGGGAGCCTGATGTGGGACTCGATCCTGGGTCTCCAGGATCACACCCTGGGCTGCAGGCAGCACTAAACCACTGCACCACCGGGGCTGCCCAGCTTTGAGTCTCTTAATTCAAATTTTTAAAACAATAAACAAATAGATATTTCTTATACACTTGAGGGGTTTTTTAATTTTTAAATTTGGAAATAATTTCATATGAAGTTGCAGAAATTAAAATAGTACAAAGATTTTCCATCTATCCTTTTACTCAGATTCACCTATTGTTAAAATTTCCATCTGATATATTATTTCCTGTTTATCTAATAAGCTTGTATGTATATTTATATAATATATATGTGCAACATATATTTGTGTGTGTATAAAGTCTTTTTTTCTGAACCATTTGAGGGTAAGTTATATATATATCATGATCCTAAAATATTAAGTCATATATATTAGGACCAAGAGAGACATTCTCTTTCATAAGTACAGTTAGGGTTGCCAGATTTAGAGAACTCTGGGCAAATTCCCACAAAAAAGGAAATGATATCTTGTCATTTGCAACAACATGGATGGAACTAGAGGGTATTATGCTAAGTGAAGTTAAGTCAGTCAGAAAGTGACACACCATATGATTTCACTCATATGTGGAATTTAAGAAACAAAACAAATGAACAAAGGGAAAAAAGAGAGGGAGGCAAACCAAAAAACAGATTCTTAACTATAGAGAACAAACTGATGGTTACCAGAAGAGAGGTGGGTGGGAGGACAGGTGAAACAGGTGATGGGGATTAAAGAATGCACTTGTTGCGATGAACAGGGGGTGATGTAAGGAAGTGTTGAATCACTATGCTATACACCTGAAAATATTACACTGTAGGCTAACTAACTGAAATTTAAATAAAAACTTAAGGGCAGCCTGGGTGGCTCAGCGGTTTAGCGCTACCTTTGGCCCGGGGCGTGATCCTGGAGACCTGAGATCGAGTTCCCCAAAGGACTCCTTGCGTGGAGCCTGCTTCTCCCTTTGCTTCTCATGAATAAATAAATAGAATTAAAAAAAAATAACTCTGGGCAAATTCCAACAGAAATTAAAGCTTCTGAACTCTGAGTAGGAAAACTATCATACTTTCTCTCCTGGACACACACACTATTCCTTGATCTAATGAGTTCTGAGTCTCTTTGGTCACCCTTCAATTCCTAAGCAATAAGCCAAAGATGCTGGGCAAGGTTTCTGATAACCAGTGTATACTATAACCTTGTTGATAAAATTGAGGGCTTGTTTGATTCTGGAATTGAATTAAAACTTGTACTTCTCCGGTCTTTTATACTTGCCTTATATAATTCCATCTCTTGGAAGTTCTGTTGATTTAGTAGTATTTCTCAGAATTGAATTAAATTTAAGAATTGTCTTATAAAAACCACTGCTTATCAAATTTGATATGCGTAGAAATCATCATTGGATCTTATTAAAAATGTAATTCTGGGGGATCCCTGGGTGGCACAGCGGTTTGGCGCCTGCCTTTGGCCTGGGGCGCGATCCTGGACACCCGGGATCGAGTCCCACGTGGGGCTCCCGGTGCGTGGAGCCTGCTTCTCCCTCTGCCTGTGTCTCTGCCTCTCTCTCTCTCTGTGTGACTATCATAAATAAATAAAGAAAAAAATATTTTTAAAAAACGTAATTCTGATTCTGTAGAACCGGGATGGGGCCTGAAATTTTGTATTTCCTGGAAGACCCTATAAGAAGACCTATTCTGTGTAGCAAGGTTATGGCCATTTATGTCACAATCAATAAATACTTGTTAAATATGTAGGAACCTAGGCCCTATCCCAATGTTCTGAGTCAGAATCTCTGGAGCAGTGGCCAGGAATACATACTTTAAAGTGAACTCCTAGGGGGACACCTGGGCTGTTCAATAGTTGAGAATCTGCCTCTGGCTCAGGTCGTGATCCCGGGGTCCTGAGATGGAGCCTGTTTCTCCCTCTGCCTATGTCCCTGCCCCTCTCTGTGTCTCTCATGAATAAATAAAATCTATAAATACATAAATACATAGAATGAACTCCTAGGAAGATTTGAGAACCAATGGTATATGGATTTGAAATGCCCTCCACCTTTTTCTCTGCTTATTTTTTGTCCTTCAAAGCCTTGTGCTTGCTGCTCTGGCCTTGTTGCTTTTATTGACCACCTCAGACTGAATTCTTTAATAGTTGTCTGCAGCAAATATTTGGTGTTTATCATGAGTTATCTTTTCTCGCACATATCCTGTCTCCCCAGACACATTTTATTTTTCGAAATGAACAGTTTTGTTATATACTTTCTTGTAGCCCCAGCTCCTAGCATAATGCTTAGCATAGAGTAAACATTTAATTAACATTTGTCATGGACAATAATGGTGATGATAGTGAACGATTAACTTATTTTCAGGGCACGTGGTTGCTTCCCAGGCTTTGTGTGATTATTTTTTTTAAAGGTTTTATTTATTTATTCATGAGAGGCAGAGAGAGAGAGAGAGAGAGAGAGAGAGAGAGAGAGAGAGAGAGAGAAGCAGGCTCCATGTAAGGAGCCCAACATGGGACTCGATCCTGAGACTCCAGGACCACGCCCCGGGCCAAAGGCAGGCGCCAAACCACTGAGCCACCCAGGAATCCCCGGCCTTGTGTGATTAAAAGAATCTGCTGATTCCAAAAAGGAAACACCCAACTGTTTAGCAAAGACTGTCAATCCCAACTGTGGCACGTTATTTTTCAGGTATTGACACTACGATCCTTCTGTATCTTGGTAGCTTGGATTTTATTATGGTGAATGGCTTGTCAAAGGAAAAAAAGTAATACTTTGAATTTATTATGTCTTTTATCCGTGAACCCTAAAGCACTCTAAAGCCATTTATTAAGTTACTGTATACCCATGGTGTAAATATTACACCCTCTCTACAAAAACGCTGACTAGGGAAAGAGCTGTAAAATACTCGGCCAAACTCACAGAGTCATTTTAAGAAGGCCAAACCAGAAAGAATCAGTAGCAGCTGAGTGTGACCGGTAAGCCTTTCTCAACATCTCCCAGACCTCAAGTTGCGTGACTTTGCAAGGTGAGCGTTCCAGAGGAGAGAAGCCAGGATAAGAAGAAATTGACGATTATCTCAATCATCTTTTTTCTTCCTCCGTATGCCTATTGCCATTGCTCTTTGTATCCCTCTTAGGACGCTTGTACACTGTTGCTTGTGTTACGGTTATATGCTGACCCATCTTCCCTCCTTAACTTCCTTGCCTGTTTTTGCAATCAATCTTGTTCTCCCTCCTCCTCCACTGCAGTAGCAGAGAAAAAAAAGAACTGCCGGCAGACGAGATCTGAAACGAGGGGGAAAAAATTTAAAAATTAAAAACAAACAAACAAACACGAGTTTGGCACCCTGGTTCCATCCCTTAGGAAATTCTGCCTCTTTGAAAAAGTCCCTTCACTCTGAGGTACTTTCCTCTTTGTAAAATAGGGATAGATCACGCCCACCTACCTCACAAGATGGTTGAAGCGACAGAACACGATTCGTAAACTGTAAAGCATTAAATGGATAGAAGCGGTCCCCTTACTCCATCAGTCCTGGTTTGAATTAATCTAATCCCAGGGCCACATTGCGCAGCAAAGCAGGGACAGGGCGTGTCCACAGGGAACAGCCTCGAGGCATATCTTTTTGAGGAGAGGGAGAGCGCGGAGCCGCTGGGTGTTGTAGTCTTTGCGGCAGTCTCCACAGGTCTTGGGGAAAGAAAAGGACTACAATTCCCGTGAAGCCGCGCGGAAACAGTCCCTTGCACCCTCCCGCCAAGTGCGTTCCCCAGGCTGAAGCGAGAGGCCGAAGGGGGTCCTAGGAGCGCGCGCGCCGTCGGTCCGCGGAGCGGTCGCTGAAGAGGGCTGCTGGTGGTGGCCGTGGTAGCTGAGGAAACGAGACGCACGGGAATGTGTTACGGGATAGAGAATATATCCTGTAACAAGGGATAAGACGCGTGGCAAGAGTCAAATTAAAAAATAAAAAGCCGTGCCTAACCCCTCATCACCCTAGCTGATGCTACCTTGCGCTACTGCGGAGGGGCCGGGAGCGCGCTCTCCCGCTCGCGCTTCACGCCCCAGGGACTTAAATCAGCAGGGGCGGGAAGGGGCGGGGCCTGCGGCGCACGGGGCGGGGCGTAGGGCGGCGGCGGCGGCGGCGGCGGCGGCGGCGGCGGCAGCGGCCACGACCCAGACATCTGGGACTGTTGTTGTTCTCTCGCGGCGGGACTGCCTCAGTCCTTTCGCGCAGAAAGAGATCCCGAGCTGGTTTGGTGGGAGCGGGCGGCCGCATCCCTCTTCTCTCCTGCTTCCCCGAAGCTGCAGCAGGAGCTGGCTCAGACACCCTGCGGGGGGTCTCCGATGCCCATCAGTGAGGAGGGGGCGTCAGAACCCTGGTGAGCGCATCTCAGCCTCCCCACCCGCCAGATCTGTCTTCGCCGGCCCCCCAGGCCCTCACACCCCAGTCTGGCTGCCATGGCTGAAAACGCAGAGGGAGACCTGAACTCCAACCTGCTGCACGCCCCCTACCAAACCGGGGATCCTCAGCTAGACACGGCCATCGGGCAGTGGCTCCGTTGGGATAAGGTGGGTACCTGGTCCAGCCCGGCATCCGCCCGGTCCTCCCGTACGCCCTCCCACACGCAGTCTGCCCTTCCCCGTCCCCACCCGGTCTGGTGCTCGGCAGGCTGCAGAGGAGATGGCTCAGGCCAGCCGTTGGGGGCCAGCGGAGCCGGGCGTTGCCACCCACCTATGCCTGGGCTGCCTCCCCGGGACCGTCTCAGCCCCGCTGCCTGTAGTCCCTTTTGCAGTGCGCGGAATTGCAGCCTCCCTTTATCACCCCCACCCCCCCGCCCTTCAAGTGCACGTCGTCTCTCTCTCTCAAAAAATTATTATTATCATCATCATCGTCTTAAGTTAAACCTTTCATAGAGCTATTTCCTTTCTTCTCCCTTGACTTCCTTCTCTGCAAACCTGAAAGTGGGTTTTGGTACCCTTTTTAGATGTCTCTAACCGCTCACCGCTTTACTTCTGGTCTGGTGTGTTTCCACCTTCCGTCGCTAGGTAGTCGCTGGTCTTTTATCATTCCCCGGTATTCTCTAGTATCACCTTTTGCTCTCGAGAAAGGTAAGAGTTGTCTTACCTCTTTATTTCCCTTGTCAGGAGTTATTTTCTGGAAGCAGCCTGTTCAAAGAATCACGTTTTCACGGTTTCGTTTGATGTTCCTGATACGGAAGTGTTTTTGCTTTACCCACTGCTTTTCCTCCTCTGCCCCTAACACCCCCTCCAAGTTGTTGGGGTGATTTCATCTTGTGCAGGCAGATGGGATGGATATGTGAGAGCCAGAGTTAAAACGCAGTTCTCGCACTTGTAGAAGAGGCTGCATCAGAGGAAGATGATCCAAGCTTTTGCTTTGTCAAGTGCATTAAATGCGTTTGTTGAAGTAGAGAAGGCAACGTATTTGAAATAGAATTAATAATAGTGAATGAAGAAATTAGTATGGCGGTATGTGAAATCGTGTACAAAAGAATTTCCCAAAGGATTCGCTTTCTTAAAAAGTCTTCTTTTCACTTTGCTCATTCGTGCATTTAGCAAAAAATATTTATTGAGCATTGGGTAACGTTTTCTGAGTCTGTTAGGGCCACGGAATGAATACTAATAGTGAGAAAATAGAAGGGTTTCTGCCCTCAACAAGCTTTCAGTTAGCAGATAAGACCAACAAATAAGCAATTACAATAAGTTAGTTACTGTTACTTGATCATATGCATCTTGGACGTTCTGTTCTTCCTCTGGAGTCTAAACCAGTGCTTCTCAAACCTTAAAGTCTTTACAGATCACCTGGATCTAAAATGCAGATTCACAACTGATAGGTCTGGGGTAGGGTCTGAGATTCTTCCTCAAGAATGAGCTCCCAGGTGATACCAATGCTGCTGGTCTGTGGACCACTTGGAGCGGGAAGACTCTAGAGTGTTCTGATTCAAAAATCAAATTAAAGAAATCGCTCTGTTATTATAGTATTTGACCATATACATATATTTTTTAAGTCAAGTGTGCAGAATTTGTGATATCCCATTAATTACCATAAGGATGTGTAAAAAGCGAGTAACTTTAAAACCATTTGCTGGAGGTCAGCTTGGTAAAAGAGCTAAAGCTTAGCATACCAATATATTATAAACTGACTATATAAGTGTCTTCAGCAGGGAAGCCTAACCAAATTATAATGAATGATAACCTTATATGTTTAATATGGATGTTTTTGTTTAAAGCCATCTGCTTTCATTTGTATTTTCATTGCTATTTTAAGGAAGTGAAAGTAGTTGGGCCCTTATTGTCCCTAAAGAGAAAGGAAGAGTCATGAAATTTGAAAACACTTGTAGAATTCCAACACAATTTAATTTACTAGTAACTACCATGTATGTGAAAGCTTTTGACCGCAACAATAGGAATTTGTATTCATTACCATGGAGGAGATCTTTTGTTCTTTTTAGGTACCAGTTTTGTCTATACTTTTCCTAATGAGTCTCTTGATTGATTTTTTTAAAAGATTATTTGAGTGAATTAATATTTATTCATTGTCTATGCTGTGTCTAGGTATTATTGGGATATATGGAAATATAAAAAGACTATAAAATGTGTATATACATAAAAAGATAACACTAGGGCAGTATTGGTGGCAATTAAATGTTTTATAGGCAGTCCTTATAGGAATTCAGAAGTCAGAGTGACCTGTGGACTGGGATGATCAAGGAAGACTTTATAAAATGGGATACATATAAAAAGACTGAGAGGAGTCTTTATTGAAAATGGAAGAGAAATTCTTAAATTATATTTAAAGTGCCCTCTCTATTTTTTTAAGATTTTATTTATTCATGATAGACACAGAGAGAGATATATATATATAGAGAGAGAGAGGCAGAGACACAGGCAGAGGGAGAAGCAGGCTCCATGCAGGGAGCCTGACTTGAGACTTGATCCCAGGTCTCCAGGATCACGCCCTGGGCCAAAGGCAGCACTAAACCGCTGAGCCACCCAGGCTACCCAGAGTGCCCTCTCTATATAAGATACTAGCTAAAAACCTGTGGAAGATACAAAGATGAAATAGATAGGGATTATATCTTCAAAAAGCATAGAAGGGAAAATGAAACAAAAGCTCACAAAGGGAACAAGTAATACGTGTCCTTAACTGAGGAAGAAATCTAAATAATTTAAATAATTGTTTCATAAAAATAATAATTGATCCCTCTTATAATGGGAAATAATACTTTTAATTGGTAAACAAAGGTGTATTTAATGTATATTGATAGTGTGGGTAACCTAGGCTATATCCCAGGGCACTGAAATTTAGAGTGCAGAAATGTAAAATAATAGATCAAACTTTCAGCATTTATTACATGACATGCTGACAACATATATAGTGTTTTAGAAGAGGAACTGAGTTTAATACCTAATTAATATCTATTTAGTGGGAAAAAAAAAAAAGGAACCTATCACATGTGGCTGCTTCTGAATGACTCTGCTTGCCTAGATCACCAAAATTGCTAGTTTTAGCCTTGGTAGGGTGATGTACTTAGAAAAGTCTTCATGAAAAAAAAAAGTGCTACTTGTGCTAAACTTTCAGAATTGGTTAAAATTTAGATTTGTCAACATAGGATCTATTCCAAGCAGATATAGAAAGTTTGTGTACTTACTGCTGTAGCTTTGGTTTGGATACATAGAGAGAAATTATTGGAAAGGTATGTAGAGACAGATCATAGAAAAGCTTCAGTATGTCTTTAGCGGCCTTGAATAAATAAAAGTGTATATAAGTGTTAAAAAGAAAATAATGCAACAAGAAAGGTTTTTTATTGGGGCAGTCTGGGATACCCCATGTAATTTCCATGGGGTGGCATTCTGTTGGTAAATTTTTTTTTAAGATTTATTTTATTTATTTATTCATAGAGACACACAGAGAGAGACAGAAACAGACACAGGCAGAGGGAGAAGCAGGCTCCATGCAGGGAGCCTGAGGTGGGACTCAATCCTGGGTCTCCAGGATCACACCCCAGGCTGCAAGCGGCACTAAACTGCTGCGCCACTAGGGCTGTCCCGTGCGTTGGTAAATTTACCATAGTTCACTAACTGACCCTCAGTTTTTAAGCCTTCAGATTGTGTCTCTCTTGTCTCAGGATGAATTCACCCTCAAGAAACTGAAACTGATGTCTGAATTCAGAATGTAATTTTATTAATTTATAGTACAGATGTAATGTAAGTGGATTTGTCTCTAATCAGGGTATTTTCTAGATGTACCATAAGGGAAGTCAAAGAATCGGAAGATTTTTAGTGATCATGAAATCAAATCACAGGGATTCAGATACATAACTACATGTTCAACAGCATTGGCCTGTAATAAGTAAATGCTACCATTCTATGATGGAACTATCCTAACACTGGAACCCAACAAGTCCATGGTTCAAGGTGTTCTTCCTCCAGGTAATGCACAGATGACTTCTGTCGTGCTCTCTCCCTTCTATGTTCTAGATCTAAGGCCCTCACTTTCTTCTACTTCTTTCAATGTTTTCATACATTCTATCACATTATAAACAAGTCTTCACTGGCCTAGAAGCCAGATTCTCTGTAACATGACAACTATCACCTGTTTCTGATCTACAGTAAATTTTAACTTTTTGAAAGCAGATATAACCAAGATATTGAGTACTGCTCAAGTTTGGGTGCGTGAATGTGTGGGTGGGGAGTGGAACAGGACACAGGGCATATAAATGCTCCAGGTGGAGCAGCAACAGCTATATTGACAAAATGTGCAGGCAGAGATTGGCCATGGCATTTTGAAAAATAGTGGGTAGAGCACTCTGGTCTCAAAATGTAGGTGTATGCTGAGAAAGGATAGAATGTAAAGTTAAAGATGGTTTAGGTTAGGTTAAGGCTATGAAATGCCTGGAAATAGAAATAAAAGACTTTAAGCCAGTGATTTTCAGATATCTAGCATAGTTAAACTTTTTCAAGCAAAATATAGCCCTGGAAAATGGTGAATGGGGATCCCTGGGTGGCACAGCAGTTTAGCGCCTGCCTTTGGCCCAGGGTGCGATCCTGGAGACACAGGATCGAATCCCACGTCAGGCTCCCGGTGCATGGAGCCTGCTTCTCCCTCTGCCTGTGTCTCTGCCTCTCTCTCTCTCTCTCTCTCTCTCTCTCTGTGACTATCATAAATAAATAAAAATTAAAAAAAAATTTTTTTAAAAGAAAATGGTGAATGAATTTTCTTTTAAATCATCATTGTGTGATGGAAAATATACCCAAGAAACACCTCTACAAAGGCAGTCTTGTGTAATTTTATCATACAGAGACCTAAAGAAGTTGTGGTAGAGCCTAACCAGGGCTTGTATCTGTCAGCTAGTTCAATTTTTACAAATACTCATTTATATTCCCTTTCTTGGTTCACATTTTTCTAATACTTAATTTGGTCTTTAATCACTGAAGAGTACAGAATACACATGGCTTTATTAATTTGGGGAAAATAGTACTTCCTAGTTGAATATATTTGTGTAGTTTTCAAACCGTGTAAAATACTCCAAATTTCATTTGATGCTCACAGCAACCCTGAATGGTAGGCAAGCTAGGTAGTAGTTATCCCCATTTTTACTAGTAAAGAAACTTAGTTTCAGAAAAGGTAAATGACTTACTCAAGGATGTATGATTTTTAAGCAGTAGAGTTGGGACTAGAACCAAGGTTACCTGACCTTTACTCTAGTTTTCTTATCACTGAACTATACTCTGTAACCTGAATATTTAGTAAATGTTAGTGATATACACCAGGTTTCAAGGACTTCATTAAAATGATTTTATTGGCTTATGTTAAACCTGAGTAGGATGTAATTGCAGAATAAATGTCATGGAATTTTTTTTAAGAGCTGAATTTGCGGATCAACAGTTGCTTTGGTCTCCCTAGCAACAACATTTCTCCCTCTGAGTAATTTTGTACATATAAATGAGGGTTTGAACTTATTTTACTTCTTAGAAATAAAATTCATTTTTCTTTTTATTTCCACATTTCTTACATTTTCCCCCTCAGTTTCCATCATTTCATCTTCCATGCATTTTTATTCATTTCAAAAAATACATACTTATGATAAAAAAGAAAAGTACAAAAAGGAACATAATAGAAAACGATGATGTTCCTAACTGCTTCTTGTTTTTGATTTGTTCCTTACAAGCTATTTTTAGCTGTTTTTAGTTATTCTCATGGTTACCATCAAAAGACTAAATAATATGCTAGTACCACTAGTCCTGGATTTATTTTATGCATTATTTGTCAAATATATGCTCTAAAAACTCAGAGCTCATGTACACCATTCTCTCTCTCTCCTAAATTTCAACATTTACGTTTTAGTTATTCACTTAAAAGTTTAAATAATGTGCTTAGTGCTGGGATCCCTGGGTGGCGCAGCGGTTTAGCCCCTGCCTTTGGCCTAGGGTGCGATCCTGGAGACCCGGGATCGAATCCCACATCGGGCTCCCGGTGCATGGAGCCTGCTTCTCCCTCTGCCTATGTCTCTGCCTCTCTCTCTCTCTCTCTGTGTGACTATCATAAATAAATAATTTTTTAAAAATGTACTTAGTGCTAACTCACAAATGCAGAGCTCCCAATTGCCCATTTTATTTAAGAGGACAGTGGCAGAAAACAAACCTACATACACAGAAATAGAGAAAACCCATACCATCTTCCCAGAAAAATCTGGGGATACCAATGACTGACCAAGGATTAAGTTATGTAAAGGAAAGAAACATCATGAAAACCAAAGAAAAAGAAAGCAATGGGCCCAGAACAAAAAGAAAGAAAGAAAGAAAGAGAGAAAGAAAGAAGAAAGAAAGAAGAAGAAAGAAAGAAAAGCTGAGGTTAACGAGATATATAGAACTTTAAAAATTTTTAGATTAAATTTAAAGAGACGATTCCATCAAATGAGGAAAGATGCTATGAAAAGGAATCAAAAGCAAGAATGAACTCTTGGAAGTTAAGAGAGAGAAAAAATGACTGAATCCCTCTCTACCTTCTGCCAAATGCAATAGAAAATATAAAAACTTAAGTTGAGGAAACCTACAGCAAAAAGGATATAGGAAATATAAGGGAAGCTGACATGGAGGAACTACTCCAGTGGAAAGAAATCCCAAATGACTATGGTGCCCTAGATCCACATTGGGCTTCAAGAAATGTGTCTTGAAAAAAGAATGCTACACACATGCCGTAAATAATAAAAAACTGGAAGATATTAATGATATGGTGAAGATGGTATGTTTCTCTGGCAACAACATTAAAAAAAGAAAAGCAGTTTTCTACGGATAGTTCAGAAGAAGGGAGGGGAGGAAGGAGGGATGGGAGGAAGGAAGGAAAGAAGGAAGACCTGAGTAAGCAAGTTATGGTCTGAACATGAAGCAAACTGAAACAGGACATGATTTTGAACAACCAATTGATAGGACTTCAGAAAAAATTCCTTTTGATCCCAATACCTTCAGGAGACATAGATGGGCCTGAACAGAAGCAAATTTTATCCAAACCCACAACAGGGATCCACAGTGAACAATATGTAGATGATCTTAACTTGGTGTTCACATTATGTTCAATTTTGAGGATCAACCTGAAGACAAAATGTAAGATTTAATTATTTATATTGTGGTGAGAAAACACACAACATAAAATTTACCATCATAACCATTTTTAACTGTACAGTTCAGTAGTATTAATTATACTCACATTGCTGCATGCATCACATGCATCTCTAGAATATTTTTCATCTTTTAAGTCTGAAATCCACCCACTATATAGATCCCTTTTTGCCCTCCCCCCCCCCCATTCCCTGGTAACCACCATTCTACTCTTTCTATGAATTTGACTATTTTAGATACTTCATAGAAAGAAAATCATATAGTATTTGTCTTTTTGTAACTAGTTTATTCCACTTAACATAATGTCTTTAAGGTTCATCATGTTGTAGCATGTTACAGGATTTCCATCTTTAAAACTGAATAATATGGTATACCATATTTTGTTTATACATTTAAGCATCAGTGGACACTTGGGTTGCATCCAGCCCTTGGCCATTGTCAACTGTGCTGCTGTGAACATAGATGTGCAAATATTTCATCAAGACCCTGTTTTCAATTATTTTAGCTATAAACCCAGAAATGAGATTGCTGGAACAAAATGTAGATATTAGAGGCATAAGTAGGGTTTTGGCTTACTGTGCTTTGTTTCATGCTACTTTCTGACTTTCAGAAATATGTTGAAATTTCATCTACTCCTTCAGTACCCACTGACCCTTTCTCCAGTTCTTTTTGCATTGTGGATTTAGTCCTTTGATACCTTTACTGTCATTTGAAAAATTCCCAGGGACACCTGGGTGGCTCGTGGTTGAGCGTCTACCTTCAGCTCAGGGCATGATCCTGGGATCCCGGGATTGAATTCCGAATCCAGCTTCCTGCAGGGAACCTGCTTCTCCCTCTGCCTGTCTCTGCCTCTCTCTGTGTCGCTCATGAATAAATAAGTAACATCTTAAAAAATAATAATAATAAAAATAAAATAAATTCTCAGGAAGAAGAGGAGTCTCATCTTCAAATGAAACTCTCTATTATTTTTTCAAATTAAAAATGTACTTAAAAGTGGAAGCAACTAAGATGTCCTTCAGTAGGTGAATGGGTAAATAAACTTTGGTATATCCACACAGTAGAATACTATTTATTGATTTTTTTAAATGACCTGTCAAGCTACAAAAAAGAAATGAGCCATCAAGCCACAAAAACACAGTTAAAAAACTTTAAATACATACTACTTAATGAAAGAAGCCATTTTGTAAAAGCTACGTACTGTCTGACTCCAACTGTATGTCATCCTGAAAAAGGTAGAACTGTGGAGACAATGAAAAAAAATGAACAGGGGAAAGGAGGAAGTAGATGGACCACAAGAGGTTTTTAGAGCAGTGAAGCTATTCTCGTATGATACTATAATATGTAATACATTATGTATTTGTCAAAACCCATATGTAAGTTATGGGCTTCAGTTTATCATATTGGATCAATATTGGATTAATTACAACAAATTACCACACTAATACAAGATGTTCACAACAGGGGAGACTATTGTGAAGGGGGGCATTTATGGGAACTCCCTGTACTATCTGCTCAATTTTCTATAAACCTAAAGCTATTCTAAAAAGTAAAGTCTAGGCCGCCTGTCAATAGCATGTGACTCTTGATCTTGATGTCATGAGTTTCAGCCAGCATTGAGGGTAGAGTTTACTTAATAACAAATAAACAAACAAACAAAAGATTTAAAAAGGTACAGTCTATGAATTTTAAAAATATATATGTACTTCAAAGGGAAAGGATTCATATTTGAAAGCACATCCTTTTTCCCACCTGAAATTTTCAAAATAGGTGGACTGGCTTATTCTGCTTTTTGTTTGGGGGCTTTTTTGCCCTATCTTTTCTTTCATAAAGGACTTTTGTTTAGTTCCTTCAAGTTTTCTACAAGGCCATTAGAAAGCCTATGTGTATATATCTTTGATCTGGAATTATTTTCCCTCTTTCTTTCCTCCTATTTGAAAAATTTTAGGGAGCCTGAGAACCTAATGAAAAGGAATTTGTCTTCATTTGGTTCTTTCAGATTTTACTTGTAAGATACATCGAACTAATCCAATAATGTAAATATTATATTTCACCATATCAGATTTTCATGCTCCTTCCCTGTATTATCTAAGTTAGATTTCTTTCATCCTCTTGGAGAAACAGCATGATTTGCTTGTTTAGTTGTTTTTACATATTTCATGTGTCTGTTCACTTTTTTATAAATATTTTTTCCCCAAAATGAAAGGATGATTAGTAATTTAGTGCAAATTTTACTAAAATATTTTTTCATTAGTCAGTTTCTCTCTACTGCTAGCTCATATTAAGGCTGCTGCCCTCTGGTGTTGGGAGTTAAAGAGAAAATAATATTTTTCTAGTGGAAAAAAATATAGACAGGTAGGTACTGTATCTAATACGGCGTGGGATCCTTTACACCAGATAATTTAGTGAGCACTGGATCTTACCAAACAGAACTATGACATGGTCATATCAAATGCACAAAATAATATGAAAATTAAAATGTAAATGAAAAATCTTATGCTTCTCTGATACATAGGCCTATTAGCTTTCAGCTAACCAGAAGATCTCTCTAATATAAAGATCTCTTTAATGTAAATGTGGTTTATTTTGTGGTTTCTGCTTCAGAATTTTTCTCATGTTATTTTTGCCTCTGAAATATTTCGTTGTTTATGCAGGTAAAATTTAGAAAAAACCTAAATGCCCACCAAAGGGGGAAGGATAAACAAATTTGAACACTGCAATAGTTGAATATACTAGATTGGGGATGAATGAATAAAGAAGTTATGGTATATATATACTGTGGAATATTATTCAGCCATAAAAAGAAAATCCTACTATTTGTGACAACGTAGATGGAACTTGAAGGCATTATGCTAAGGGAAATAAGACACAAGAAAAACAAAGACTATATGATCTCACTTACATGTGGAATCTAAAAAAACCCAAAAGACCAAAAACACACCAAACTTCTAGAGAGATCAGATTTGTGGTTACCGGATGGGGTATGTGTATGCAGTATTAGAGGAGGGTGGTCAAAGGGTACAAACTTATGGTTTTAAGTAAGTACTAGGGATGTAACGGACAATATAATTATAGTTTACAGGGCTATATGATATATTGAAAACATTTAAGAAAGTAGATTCTAGGGGCGCTTGGGTAGCTCAATCAGTTGAATGTCTGAGTCCTGGTTTCAGCACAGGTCATGATCTCAGGGTCATGAGATCGAGCCCCACATTGGGCTCCATACGCAGCAGGGAATCTGCTTGAGATTCTTTCCCATTCCCTTTCCCTTTGCCCCTCTCCCTGCTCTCTCTCTCTCAAATAAATAAATCTCTTTTTTAAAAATGTAGATTCTAAGAGTTTTCTTCACAGAGAATTTTTTTCCTTTTATTGTATCTATATAAGATGTTAAACTAAACTTATTATGCTAATCATTTCACAATACCTTGAATAGCATGAAGGTTGGGGCACCAATACCCCAAACAGTTGAAAATCTTCATGTAACTTTTTTTAAAATATATTTTTTTAAGATTTTATTTATTTATTCATGAGAGACACAGAGAGAGAGAGAGACAGAGAGGCAGAGACACAGGCAGAGGGAGGAGCAGGCTCCATGCAGGGAGCCTGATGTGGGACTCAATCCCAGGTCTCCAGGATCATGCCCTGGGCTGAAGGTGGCACTAAACTGCTGAGCCACCTGGGCTGCCCTTTTAAAAAGATTTTTTAAATTAATTAATTAATTTATTTATTTATTTGAGAACGAGATTGAGAAAGAGACAGAGAGAGAGAGCAGTACAGAGAGGGAGAAGCAGTCTCCCCACTGAGCAGGAAGCCTGATGCAGGGCTCGATCCCAGGACCCTGAGATCATGATCAAAGCCAAAGGCACTTAACCAGCTGAGCCACTTAGGCACTCCTGCATGTAACTTTTGACTCCCAGAAAACTTAACAGCCTACTGTAGACCAGAAGCCTTATCAATAAAATAAACAGCTGATTAACACATATTTATATCTTATATGTATTATAAAATGTATTCTGAAAATAAAATAAGCTAGACAAAATGTTATTAAGAAAATTATAAAGAAGAGAAAATACATTCAGAATACTGTACTGACTTTATTGAAAAAATCTGCATATAAATAGACCTGCTAAAAAAAAAATAAATAAATAAATAAATAAATAGACCTGCTTAGTTCAAACCTGTGTTGTTCAAGGGTCATTGTATATATAAATTAAACCATTATGCTGTATGCCTTAAGCTTACACAGTGATGTCAATTGTTTCTCAGTAAAACAGGAACAAAACAAAACAAAAATAGATCTGTTTGTATTGAAAGGACCCCCAAAATATATTAAGTGAAATAAGTGGCTATATAGAACCTAATGTGCAATTTGATACCATATATATAAAATAAAAAGAGAGAAAGCAAAACTACATTTCTATACATATGTAAATGCTGGTAAAGATTTGGAAGGATGCATCCCAGCAGTTCTGGTTCCCCCCACAGGAGGGGTCTGGGACCAGGGGTAACAGTCTAAGACATCTTTAGCTTTATCTGTATTATTAGTATTTTTTTTAACTAGGAAAATGTATTGATATAGTTCAAAATTAATAATAATTTTTAAAATACAAATAAAGAGGAGCGCCTGGGTTGCTCAGTTGATTAAGCATCCAACTCTTCATCTCAGCTCAAGTCTTGATCTCACGATCATGCATTCAAGCCCTACATTGGACTCCATGCTGGGCATGGAGCCTACTTTAAAAAATAAATAAAATTAAATAAGATCCAAAAAAAGAACGATTAATTTGTCAACTATCCGATGCTTTTTAAGAACCATAGAAATTAAAAGTCAGGAAGACTACGTAAGAAGTAGAATTTGAGCTGGGCCTTCATGGGTAAATAGGATTGAAATAGATGATGAATATGGGAGAAAATTTAAGGTGGGAGGAATAGAAGAATAAAACGGAAAATGATACTGATCAGGAAAATGAAACTGAATGGGCAGCATGCAAGAATAATTTTTTTTTAACTCGAGTATAGCATACATGTTAGACTGCTGTTGTAGTGAAGATTACGTAAAAGAAAAAGGAAATCTCATGTTTATTGAGTGATCATGTGCCAGATGTGTTAATAGATGCTCTCATGTAAAAAAATCTCTTTTAATCCTTCAAGGATTGTTTGAGGTAGTTATTCCCATTTTTTAACCTATGTAATACAAACTCAGAGAAATGGAGAGAGTATTTGAATCCAAAGAGATTTTGATCTCTGCCCTTTGGGATCTGATTCCCACCCTTCCTGACCTTTATATTTGTTGTAAACGGAATTGGACTCTATTGTTGGTTCTTGGCTGATTAATCTGCCAGAATGCAATTAGGATGAGATGGGTTGGAGATAGGGAGGGTAGCCTGGAGACTCTTCTAGAATTATGGATAACAAAGTTTTACATTAGGGTGATTATACAGCCTTCCAACAAAATTAAAGAATTAATGAGCCTTTTTAACACATTGACCTCTCTTTTTTAAAAACCACAGAGAATGACAAACCTCTCCTGTTTCGTTACAGCAGTTTGCTAAATTTGAATCAGATCTCCTTTTCAAAGAAATACATTACAGGTTCAATTTAAATTCCTATATCCACTTTACTGATCCCATTCTATTCCCTTCTACCTTTCCCCAAAGTAACCAAGATTTATCTAAGAATACTAGAGTTTTGTCTAAATTTCCTGTTTGGGGCCCCTGGGTAGCTCATTTGGTTAACCGCCTGCCTTCAGCTCCAATTTTGATCCCAGGGTCCTGGGATGGAGCCGCACATTGGGCTCCCTCCTCAGTGAGGAGCCTGCTTCTTCCTTTCACTCTGCCTTCTACTACTCTGCGTGCTTGTGCTCTCTCTGTGTCAAATAAATAAATAAAATCTTTTTAAAAAAATGAATAAATTCCCTGTTTGGTTGAAAAATAGCTTTATTTTCCATTAAATCAAGTAAAAATAACTCTAGAAGCTAAACAGGAGCTAAGTTCCTTTAAAAAAAAAAAAAGCTAAAGGAGCCAAGCTCCTTTAAAAAAAAAAAAATCACACACACACACAAAAAATCACTTAGGGGCACCTCGGTGACTCAGTTAAGTGTCTGTTCAGCTCAAGTCACGTCCCAGGGTCCTGGGATCAAGCCCAATGGGCTCCCTGCTCAGCAGGGAAGAGAAGTCAGCTTCTTCTTCTCTTCTGCTCCTCCCCACTGCTTGTATTCTCTGTTGCTCTTTCTCAAATAGGTAAATAAAATCTTTTTTTTTTTTTTTTAATTTTTAAAAAATAGGAGACGCCTGGGTGGCTCAGCGGTTAAGCGCCTGCCTTCCGCTCAAGGCGTGAGCCTGGAGTCCTGGGATTGAGTCCCACATTGGGCTCCCTGCTTGGAGCCTGCTTATCCCTCTGCCTGTGTCTCTGCCTCTCTCTCTTTCTGTGTCTCTCATGAATAAATAAATACAATCTTTAAAATAATTAATTAATTAATTAGTTAATTAATTAAAAATAGGTAATAGGATTTTAAAAAATCCCTTATATAACTTTTGAAAATGAGAATACTGTTAAATTATCCCTAAATAGTACCAGAAGCTACCGTTCCTTAACAAAATGCAAGTCAACAATAAAATAGCATCAAGTACAGCCTCAGATGTTCACTAAATAGAAATGTCATATTTTACAATGATAGTTTCATTTGTGGTTTCTGTAAAATTAGATTCATACTTAATAGAATTAATGATTTAAATGTCCTCTCTCCCAAATATCAAGAAACTTTTACATAATTATCAGGAAAAACTTAACAGTAAGAGAGTTGATACTCTATTACAGTACAGTTCACACCCATGAATTTATTTTTGTAATTTGCGTGTCTTTTTTTTTAACTCTCTTCATTTTTTTTTTAATTTTTATTTATTTATGATAGTCACAGAGAGAGAGAGAGGCAGAGACACAGGCAGAGGGAGAAGCAGGCTCCATGCACCGGGAGCCCGACGTGGGACTCGATTCCGGGTCTCCAGGATCGCGCCCTGGGCCAAAGGCAGGCGCCAAACCGCTGCGCCACCCAGGGATCCCTCTCTTTCATTTTTTTAAACTCTTCTTCATAAATATAATTCAAGTATCTTTCAAGTATTTTATTTTTAACATTAAATTACATTTTTCAAATGTTTTATAAAGAGTTGGAAAAAACCACCTAATACTTGCTTATTTTTAATTCATACTTTATAATGTATATCGCTATGCATCTGGATTTATGCATATTTCCTCTACTTCAACTTAAGTTTAGGGCTTTTCTAGATATACTTTTTTTTTTTAAGATTTTATTTATTTATTCACGAGAGACACACAGAGAGAGGCAGAAACATAAGCAGAGGGAGAAGCAGGCTCCATGCAAGGAACCTGAGGCGGGACTTGATCCCCAGACCCCAGGATCACACCCTGAGCTGAAGGCAGACGCTCAACTGTTGAGCCACCCAGGACTCCCTATATATACTTTTTTTAAAGTCATGCTGATTGATTGAATTGAATATAAATTGAATATAATTTATATTTACATAATTGACAGTAAATTTCATTTTTTTAGGTGTTCCATTTAATGAATTTTGAAAAGTATATGCAATTGCACAACCAACATCACAATTAAAGAGCATTTGTATCACTGCCGAAAGTATCCTTGTGCCCCTTTTATAGTGAATCCCCTTGATCTAGCCCTTGTCAACCACTGATCTAATTTTGCCCAGTAGTTGTCAATTAGGATATAGTTCACATAATGTGGGCAGCCCATGTGGCACAGCAGTTTAGGGCCGCCTGCAGCCTGGGGTGTGATCCTGGAGACTCGGGATCGAGTCCCACGTCAGGCTTCTTGTATGGCGCCTGCTTCTCCCTCTGCCTGTGTCTCTGCCTCTCTCTGTGTCTCTATGAATGAATAAAAAAAAAAAATCATTAAAAAAAAGGATATAGTTCACATAATGTGAAATAAAATTCACTATTTTGAAATGTATAAATCACTGGGTTTTAGTATATTCAAAAGCTTGTTCAATTGTCAGCACTCTCTAATTCCCAAACATTTTAATCACCCTAGAAAGAAACTTCATACCCAATAGTAGTCATTCCCCATACCTCCTTCTCCCTCAGCTCCTGACAACCACTCATTTGTCTAGATTTGCCTATTCTGCACCTTTCATATAAATGGAAGCATACTATGGTTGTATGTGGCCTTTGTGTCTGCCTTCCTTCACTTAGCATATTTTCAAAGTTCATCCATGTTGTAGCATGAATCAATACTTATTACAGCTAATTGGCTATATATATCTTCTTTAGTGAATCCTTTGCCCCTTTTTATTTTTATTTTTTAAGATTTTATTTATTTGAGGGATGCCTGAGTGGCTCAGCAGTTAAGCATCTGCCTTCAGCTCAGGACGTGATCCTGGGGTCTGGGGATTGAGTCCTGGATCCGACTCCTGCATGGAGCCTGCTTCTCCTCCCTCTGCCTATGTCTCTGCCTCTCTCTGTGTCTCTCATAAATAAATAAATAAAATCTTTAAAAATATATATTTTATTTATTTGAGAGCACACGTGGGGTCAGAGAGGGGGAGAGGGAGAAGCAGATTACCTGCTGAGCAGGGATCCTGATGCGGAGCCCATCCCAGGGGCTCGATCCCAGGATCCCAAGATCAGACCCCAGCCAAAGTCAGACACTCAACTAACTGAACCACCCAGGTGCCCCTCCTTTGCCTCTTTTTTTTTATTTTTTATTTTTAAATTTTTATTTATTTATTTATTTATGATAGTCATACAGAGAGAGAGAGGGAGAGACATAGGCAGAGAGAGAAGCAGGCTCCATGCACCGGGAACCTGACGTGGGATTCGATCCTGGGTCTCCAGGATCGCGCCCTGGGCCAAAGGCAGGCGCCAAACCGCTGCGCCACCCAGGGATCCCCCTTTGCCTCGTTTTAAATTGGGTGAGTTTTTTTATTGTTGAGTTTTAATAGTTCTTTACTGTTCCTATAGTTTGCATTTGCAAAAATCATACAGGTTATAGACTTTTTGTGTCTGGCTTCCTTCACTTAACATAATGCTTATGAGATTTATCCATTTTGTTGTCTATTTCATCAGTTTATTCCTTTTTATTGCTAAATGTTATTCCATTTTATGGATGTACAACAATCTGTTCATTCATTGATGGACAACTGGTTTCAACTGTTAAGAATAAATCTACCATTAAAATTCACTTACAGATCTTTGTGTGAACATGTTTCTTTTCTCTTGGTTAGATCCTCCTGGAATTACATTAAAAATTTAGTGAGAAATTTAAAAATAATTATTGGGTGTTGAATTTTTTCAAATGTTTTCTCTGCATCTACTGAGATATTGTTTTTTCTGTTATTTTTTTAAAATTAAGACGAGTTTTTAAGAGCAGTTTTAGTCAAGAAAAGTATCAGAATACCTAGAGCAAAACAGCAAACATTTGAAATGTTTTATTTTGATTGCCTTATATGAGAAATATTTTTTGTTTAAAGTTTAATATATACTTGAGTATGACTATGTTATTGAACAGTAAAATTCAGCTCAGTGTGTGTGCTTTGTTAGAAAAAAGACTGTGTCCTGGGGGTTATTCTGTATGTTAGTAAATTGAACACCAATAAAAAATAAATTAAAAAATAAAAAAAGACTATGTCTATGTAATCTTAATTTTTGAAATAATCAACATTTTGATCTTTCACATTAATTTTGGTATATTTGGTATTATACTTAGATGATAACAATATATTATATTTGAAATCATATTTTCTGCTTTTTGAATAGTTAGAATATTTATTTCCTGGATATAATTTTTATATTCATTAAGTGATTATTTCTCAGAGTTTATTAAGCCAATTATTAATAATGAAATCTCACTTTATATGACAAGGATACTCATTCAGATTTATCTAAGCCAATTTAATTTAATCCAATTTCTATACATTTTTTAAAAAGATAAATTATTTTACTTATATTTGGAATCAAAAGACAAAACAAATGAACAAACAAAAACCAAAAACAGACTCATAAATACAGAGAACAAACTGGTGGTAGCCAGAGGAGAGAGGGGTGGGGGCATGTGCAAAATAGGCAAAAAGGATTGTGAAAAATACAAAATTCCAGTTATGGAATTTCTCCAGTTACGGAGATGAAGAGTACAGCATAAGGAATATAGTCAGTAATATTGTGTTAACATGATATGACAGATGGTATAACTAACTACACTTACCATGGTGAACATTTTGTAATCTATAGAATTATTGAATCACTGTGTTTTATACCTAAAACTAATATAATGCTTTCTGTCAACTATATACTTCAATATGAAAAAAAATTTAAAGATGGACAAATTAAATTTATAATTACACAAAGACCCTTAAATGGGAAAAAATTATTGGTTAGCAAGATATATTTTGGATTCAATAAGGAAGCATCTAGTTGGGAAAAACATGTTCTGCTTCAGGTCTCTAGATTTGGATCTTCAAGCTGGCTGACCCTGAGAAGTAAATGTCAGTTGCATTTACCCTTCAGATTTTCAGACAGCAGTTTCCTATTTTAACTTCTGTTTAGAAATAAACTTAAAGGACGCCTGGGTGGCTCAGCAGTTGAGTGTCTGTCTGCCTTTGGCTTAGGTTGTGATCCAGAGGTCCTGGGATCAAGTTCTGCATTGGGCTTCCCGCAAGGAGCCTGCTTCTTCCTCTGTGTGTGTGTCTCTCTCTCTCTGTCTTCATGAATAAATAAATAAAACATTTTTTAAAAAAAGAAATAAACTTAAATATGTTTTCTCTGTAAATAAAACTGGTATTTATGTTTAGAACACTAGCCTCTGTCAGTAACATTTTCAAATGTTATATACAGCTTTGCCGTTGGATATATTTGAGCCACTACAAAGTCAGTTTTGTATATTGCCTCATCTTTAGATATATAACAATATTAGGATTTGGATTGTAAATACATACTATGTTCTTTTAGATCTGTTCTAATCTTCTAAACAATGAAGTTCACATTTTAAATTGTTTTTAAGCTGTTAGATTTAGTACTAGAATACAAATAGAGTAGATTCAAGTTGTATAAAAATTATACAAATATTAGGTTTATAAAAGAGTTAGGAAAGAAGATTTATAGGTGAATTCCTCATTGGCATACTTGATTTGTTTTATATAATGATGATTAACTACTTTTATATATTTTTATGTATATTTATATTTATTACACATAAATAATATAGAAACCCCTAATTATGAATAGATTAGGTTCAGAAAAGCTTGGGTGAATACTTTCATTTGATGGCAGGCAGAGTTGGAGTGGCTTTGATCTGGTATATAGCTTTATTCACATCTATGAGAGTTTGTAAGTTTGTAAGAAGTATGTTAAAAGAGGTACTTCTTTATATATATATATAATAAATATATATAAAGTGCTGCCTTTCTTTTTTCTTTTGTTTTTTGGTAAATCAGTTCTTTCATGTTTTCTTTGAATTTGGGCTTTATGGACCTACACTATGGAAAAAACAGAATTCCACAGAGTATTATGTAAGAAGACACTGTATTTTCTTCATTTCAGCCATATAAAGTTGCAGCAATCCATAGATTAGAACCTAAAGGAAAATTTTGGGTAAACAGGTAAAATTTGAAAATAATGCATGGCTTTAATTTTGTATTCTCTAGCTTACTGATTTCCTACTAGACAATCAGCTTTATTCCCAATGAAGTATAGAAAATGCTAGCGGTCACTAAAATTTTTTTGGATTTTCTGCAAGATTACTATTTTGGGGTACTAAAATTATTAGGATTCTAAGATATGCTAGTTAAGAGCAAATTTAGTTCAGATTGAATGCATTTACTTTCTAAAAAAATTAATTTTCATTTTATATGATAGATCAATAAGTGCATTACCAAAAAGTATGTAAATCATATAACTTCTCCACAGACTTACAGGATAATTTTAGAGGCACTTTCTTTACAGTTGACACCAGTTGAACCAGTTTTTTCTTTTTTGGCTGATTCGCTGCTCCTCCTAATGAGTAATGAGTGCATTGTAAATAAGAAAGTACAGGGGCACCTGGGTGGCTCAGTAGTTGAGCTTCTGCCTTTGGCTCAGGTCCTGATCCTGGAGTCCTGGGATTGAGTCCCACATCAGGCTGTCTTCAGGGAGCCTGCTTCTTCTCCCTCTACCTCTCTCTCTGTGTCTCTCATGAGTGAATAAATAAATAAAATCTTTAAAAAAAATGAGAGTACATTTAGAAAGCAAACAATAATTTATATTTGAGAAAGCTCTAATATACATTTTACTAATAGTCTTTTATGGGTACTGTTCTAAAAAGAACAATTTATGAGATAAAAAGTATTCATGTAAACATACAAATAGTAGTTTTTCTCAGCCATCATACTTATCTAGTTTTTACCATAAAATAAGTAATACATCCATAATATATCCAAATAGTACCAAGGCTGTACAATTAAAATGTCACTTTTCTACCTCAGACCTCACTCCTGGTTTCCCATCAGAGGTAATCACCATTTTTAGCCTCTTATATTTATTTGCACGGGTTTTTTCTGGAATGATATATAAGTATACACATACCTCTTTTTACATAAATTAAAACACTTTATACACATTTCTGCTTTTCATTTACTACATCCGAGTTCTGTGTGGAAATGATGTTTAAAAAATAATTTGTAGTTCTTTAGAATCTTCATATAGGATAGCTTGTAAAAAACATGGTTATTTGAAGATTTTAACAACAAAATACAAATGCAATTTCATCTGAATGGAAAATATATGATAATCATGGCTACATATAAAGCCCTTTAGGTCTATTTTTAAACATCTGTAACATCAACATCTAATTTAATGTCTAGCAATGAAATAGTGGAGAAATCTGAGTTAAAGTAGATTTAACTTTACATATGCCTGTCACTGTAATTACTTAGCACTTTTTACCATAAAAATATACTTACGTCTATGCATCATGATTTTCAATCCATTTTTATTTTTTCTACTTCACAGGATTTTTCAGAACCAGGAATAAGGTTAGGACTGGTTGCAGTGTTTATAATGGAGAATGGAATGTTTAGGCCCTTACTGTGGTAGTTGTGCAGTTAAACATTAGGAAGTACTCAGTACCCTAATAGTATTCATGTCTGGTAGATCATTTTTATATGGCTGTAATTAAAAGGAATAATGTTTTACTTTTTAGTTAGAGTTTATTATTATTAGAAGCATCACTAGCCTGCCCTACATAGTTATTTTGTTGTTTCTAGGATTTAGAGCCAGACCAACCTGCATTCAAATCTTGTCTAAACCTCCAATATTAACTCCAGGTTACTTAGGCTCCCTCTCTAAATCTTAATTTTGTTATCAATATAGTGGTAATAATACTACTCCCAGTAAAATGCTCTAATCAACATTCTTGTATGAATAAATAAATCTTTTTGTTTGGGTGAAGATACTGCTGTGGACAGAGAAGTTTATGGGCCAAAAGTCATATGCAGTTTAAATCTTGATAATTGTTGCAAACTTTAAAAAGAGTATCCCAATTTGTTTTTTTTTAATTTGTTTAATTTTAGTAATCTCTACAACCGACATGGGGTTTGAACTCATGGCCTCGAGATCAAAAGTCTCATGCTCTTCTGACTAAGCCGGCCAGATGCCCCAGGACTATCCCAATTTCAGTGTCACTAATTATATGACACTGTCACATACCCTCTACAGAATGGAGGTTTTTTAGTCTTCAGTTTTTGTCATTCTTATACTTGTTTTTCAATGTTAGCCCTCTTCTTTTTTTAAAAAAAAGATTTTATGTATTTATTAACGAGAGAGAGAGAGACAGAGAGAGACAGAGGGAGAAGCAGGCTCCAGTAGGGAGCCTGACATGGGACTCAATCCTGGGTCTCCAAGATTAGGCCCTGGACTGAAGGCGGCACTAAACCGCTGAGCCACCTGGGCTTGTTAGCCCTCTTCAAGTCTCTTTGACCTCTGTATCAAGTCTGGTCATATATTAGACATTGAAATAATATATAGTTGCCCAGGTAATCTTATTGTTTAGATTCTTAATAGCTATTCATATTTTGGGACACCTGGTGTCAGTTGGTTAAGTGTCTGCCTTCGGCTCAGGTCATGATCTCCCTACTTAGCAGGGAGCCTGCTTCTCCCTCCCCTTCTGCCCCTCTGCTCATGCCCCTACCAAATAAATAAATAAAATCTTAAAAAAAATAGCTATGCATATTTTTATGTAGCCCATGTATTTGTTAGTGTGTGCCATTTATAAAATGGAGATTCTTTGAATCAAGGTTTTATGTGTCTGTATATATATGTATATATATAAATATATATGTTGTATAGTTTATCCATTTTTAGCAGATTACAATTTCAGTTAATCAGAATGCTCATGGCTTCTCATTAGTTTGTGGCATTACTCCGGTTACTTTAATTCCATTATAACCAGAAAACCTTTTTTTTTTTTTTTTTTTTAATTTTTTTTAATTTTTATTTATTTATGATAGTCACAGAGAGAGAGAGAGAGGCAGAGACACAGGCAGAGGGAGAAGCAGGCTCCATGCACCGGGAGCCTGATGTGGGATTCGATCCCGGGTCTCCAGGATCGCGCCCTGGGCCAAAGGCAGGCGCCAAACCGCTGCGCCACCCAGGGATCCCCAGAAAACCTTTTTGTTTAAATTATTTATTAATATGTTTTTATTTCTTTGCAAGTACAGATATGCTCTATTTGTACTTTGGGGTTTTGTTTTTTTTGTACTTTGCAAGTACAAATATGCACCTATTAGGTGCCTTGGTTTATCATTCCGAATATTCTGAATATTCATTCATCATTGTATAGGCTATAAATGTAGAAGATCTAAGTTGTTAGTATGGACTAAATCCATACTATACATAGCATGGAAGGGAGTTGTGGTTTACTTTATTTTCATAATATTTGACTCTTACTCTTGAAAAGAAAATACTGGAAAATTTCATTCAAATTTTATTCTAATTATAATTGTATTTCTATTTTAAGTTTGCTATTTGTTTGTGAAGTCCTATATCAGTCAGGGCATCTTTGAGCTTTATGAAAATAAGGTAAAGGATGTGATAATAAAACACAGAATCCTAAAATATAGATGTTAGTGTGTCCTGCTTCGCAAGCCAAGTTTGGACTGAATTTTCATTCTCATTCTTAACTAAATCCACATTTAACATCTAAGACCTTTTTATGATCACCTTTACTGTAGATACACTGAATGGTTTCCTGTGACTTTAAAGAGCAGGAAGGCTTATCTGGTCATTCTGAAGGGCAGAGATTTAGGAAGCAGTTGGTAGGCATGTGTTGAATGGCTTTTACCCAATAACTTCCATATTTCTTTTAAGACTTAATATAGACTCCAATTTAATTAATGTTATTTTTTGACTAGGAGGCTTATTTTGGATCCACAGCTCTTAAGTTTATCAATTTGACAATTTGTTAAAAAATTCTTGAATATTGTTACAAAAAATGCTATGACAATTAGAGATATGTAAATCCGACTTCAGTAAGGGCTTGGCTCCTTGGGGGACTCAGTGAATGGCTGGTATTGTTTTACTATACATACTAAGATTGACCAGTAGCACTGTGGAATTTATAGTTTGTCTAGAACCTTGTGATATATGCATACTTAGCTGGCTCCTCAGATGGGCTTCACATTAGGAATCTGCTTATGATCCTGATTAATCTGAATACTTTTTTATAGAATCCGAAAACAAAAGAGCAGATTGAAAATCTGTTACGGAATGGGATGAACAAGGAACTGCGAGATCGTCTTTGTTGCCGAATGACTTTTGGGACTGCAGGACTTCGTTCTGCTATGGGGGCAGGATTTTGCTATATTAATGACCTTACGGTAATACAGTCAACACAGGTAAGTATTACAAAGTATTATATATATACTTTTTCTCACTGTATTTTTTGGCTTTATAAATTAGGTAGTGCCTTTCTAAAAAAAAACCACAGACAAACTTATATCTAGGAAGGTACTTATAAATAAAAAATGTGGGATAAATGCTGACCTTTGGTCTTGCACAACATTTATCTTAGAAGTCATTTGTGTATCTTCAAGGTCATAGACTAATTTTTTGATTAAGAGTTCTTTTGGCTACCATTGTCAAACTCTTGACAATGTTACTTTGCATTTGCAGTCAGGAAATGGATATTGACATTTCCAATTAATACAGAGAAACAAAGATAGAAAAAAAGAATTACTCATTTTGGCATATAGCCATTGATAAAGGTTAACCAGAGTATTTGCAAATTTTCGTTGAAAATATTTCCTTTTAATGTGGTTTTCCATATCCATTTGAGAATTCTTTAAGACAGTGTATGATATATGATTTGTTTCTCCCCATTTTTATAAAACTTTCTCTAGAAGCAAATTACTTCTTTTTTAGTGAATCATTCTCACAGCTTTAAGGAACTACACTTGAGGCTAAAACACATTTAGCATATACTAAAAATAGTTCTGGGCTAGAGAACTGCTCAGTAGATACAATTCTAATCAATACTGCCAAACAGTAAATCATTTTTAGCCTCGTTGTAAAAGAATTCTCAAAGGCAAAGGCTAATGCAGGGGATGAGGAAGAAGTGATGACAAAATGATTAAATGGGTAGGATATGTGCCACTTCCTGCACCTCTGTCCCCTTACTTTTCCTCATCCAGAGATATATCAGCTTACTCTTTTTAATAAATTGGTTTCCTCATAAGCTTTCATTTTAAATGAAGATCCTTGACTTTACAAAAAGGGTTGGAGGAGTGTTTGAAAATCAGTTTCTGTGGAAGTGTAAATTTTTTACTGGACTTGAAATTCCATGTGTGAAATGGAAAAGCCTAATGGAATCTGATTCTTTTACCCTAACCCTTTTCAGGATCTAGGAATAGGGGTTTTAAGATACGATAAATTTTTATACCAGAGAATAATAGGAAGTTCTGTGAGATTTTAAGATAGCATCATCATTAGAAATAAATTAGTGAAACTAACCAATTAGTGGGCTAGGTTAAGCATGCGTGCATGCACACATACACATACACACACACTCATTGGGAGTGTAACTGGAGTACAGGAGTGCAAGAGCACCTGGCTCTGAGGGTCCTAAGTAGACCAGGTTTGGCCACTTGCCACTGACAAAATCCAAAGGCAGAGACAAGTGGTGGTGAAACAAGAAAGGAATTTATGAGGCCAACACTAGGAAGGCAGTGGACTTACCATCTCAAAGACTGTCTCCAAAGTGCTGAAAAATCTTCGAAGCTTATATAAGGAAAATGTGGGACAAAAGTAGGAGTATGTGCAGGTGGGCAGTAAAGATCAAACTGATTATTTTCTTGGGGTCACTCATGCAGGGTCTTGTTGACATTATTATTTGAGGGATAGGTAGTTTTGGTTCCGTCACAGGATGCTTTGCCAGCCAAGTCTTTTGCCTGATTTTAAGAGATAAGCTGGAAAGAAGAGCTTAATCAAATAGAGTATACAGACTGAGGCCAAAATGGAGGTAGTTGAAACCCTCTTTCAGAAGTTGGTTGGAAAGAATAATTATACTTGAAAGAGTCATGAAAAAAACAGGTTCAAAAGTCACTAGGGCCTCATTTGGCGCTGCCACATTGTTTCTTAGCAGTGTCGCCATAGGGTAGGTCTTCAATAAATTAGAATAACATAGTTTTAGTTGAATGAATGGCCTTGGGCAGGTTGTTAAGTGGAGCTTCAATCTTACTGTCTCCTCTTTCTTTGAAGAGATGTTGAAAGATGGACAAAAATAGAAAAAATATCTACATTCCTTCCCTTTGAGGTCGTAAGGACTAAATGTGGCAACATTTGTGAAAGTGGTTTTAAACAACTATAACAATATAAAGTGTTATTTTTAGAGATGAAAGAACTTATTAAGGTTAGCAAATCATTCATAGGATAGTTAAATGGTTTTAGTTTATCACTGTGATGGTTTTTTTTGTTTTGTTTTTTTAATTTTTATTTATTTATGATAGTCACACACAGAGAGAGAGAGAGAGGCAGAGACACAGGCAGAGGGAGAAGCAGGCTCCATGCATCGGGAGCCCGATGTGGGATTCGATCCCGGGTCTCCAGGATCGCGCCCTGGGCCAAAGGCAGGCGCCAAACCGCTGCGCCACCCAGGGATCCCTCACTGTGATGTTTTAAATATTAAATATTTCATTTCTTTTTTGGTCACCATTAACTGCAAATTTCCTAGTTCATGAAGTTTTCTTTCTGTGAGATTTTAAAACTAAGGAATTACTAATGGGATCAGCAATCTTAAGAAATGCTCTAATAGGGGGACGCCTGGGTGGCTAAGCGGTTGAGCGCCTGCCTTGGGCTCAGGGTATGATTCCAGATACAGAATCGCGTCCCACACTGGGCTCCATGTGGGAAGCCTTCTCCTCCCTCTGCCTGTGTCTCGGCTTCTCTCTCTCTCTCTCTGTGTCTCATGAATTTATAAAATAAAATCTTAAAGAAAAAAAAAATGTTCTAATGGGGCATTGGCTGGCTCAGTCAGTAAAATGTGCAATTCTTTTCTTTTTTTTTTTTTTATTTGTTTATGATAGTCACAGAGAGAGAGAGGGAGAGAGAGAGAGAGAGAGAGAGAGGCAGAGACACAGGCAGAGGGAGAAGGGAGAAGCAGGCTCCATGCACCGGGAACCCGACGTGGGATTTGATCCTGTTGGCGCCCTGGGCCAAAGGCAGGCGCTAAACCGCTGCGCCACCCAGGGATCCCTAAAATGTGCAGTTCTTGATCTCTGGGCTGTGAGTTCCAAGCCCCATGTTGGGTGTAGAGATTACTTAAAATCTTTAAAAAGGTAAAGAAAGAAGAAAAAAAGAAAGAAAAGAAAAGAAAAGAAGAAAGAAAAGTTCTTTTTCTTAGTATTTATTTATTCATGAGACACAGAGAGAGAGAGGCAGAGACACAGGCAGAGGGAGAAGCAGGCTCCATGCAGGGAGCCCGACATAGGACTGGATTCCGGGTCCCCAGGATCACGCCCCAGCCGAAGGCGGTGCTAAACCACTGAGCCACCCGGGCTGCCCAAGAAAGGTCCTAATGAAGGTTAATGTTGCTGATTAAAAATGTTTCTCAAAAAAAAAAAAAAATGTTTCTCATAAGTAGCTCAAATCTTTTTGGTTGGCTTCAGTCTTATGATTTAGCAGAGCCTAAAATGATCAAGATTCTGTTCTCTGTAGCCTTAAGGCAAGAAACATTTTCTTTTGGTTCTTCTAACGATTTTTTTAAACATACTCACTCTCTGTCCCTTCTTTTTTCCCTAATGTTTTATATCATAATGGCTTTTATAGTTACATAATTGATATTTCTGTGATAGAAAATGTATCTGAAACTTGAGGAAATAAATGTTTGTCATCTCATATTTGAAGACTGAACAGTACTGTTCCCATACTGGTATATATGAGCATAAAGGCGGAAGCCAGTTTCCTATGAACCAGTAAGTGGCACACTACACATAAAAATAATAGATCTTAAGTTATGGAAAATGCAGGTATTAGTCGGAACTAATCTTTTGTGTTTATCTGCTTCAGGGAATGTACAAATACCTTGAAAGATGTTTCTCAGACTTCAAGCAGAGAGGCTTTGTTGTTGGGTATGACACCCGAGGTCAAGTAACTAGCAGCTGCAGCAGCCAGAGGTACAGTGTTAATTGTTTCAGAGATTAAGTTGGATTGGAGTAAAGCCTGAAAAAAAAATTAGGAGGATTTCTGAAATGGGAAACTGTCAAATAGAAATGTGATAACATGCTGATGTTTATTTTGGAGCTCAAATAGAAGCATTTTAAACCTTCTAGTATAACCTTTAGCTCTTACAGGCAGGATTAAAATTTTTAAATAGAGTTAGTATTTAGAATGACACCATCATAGCTTATGATTTTTATATTTTGGCAAAAACATTCAGTAGAAGTGATTATACAGCTTGTATTCTCTCATTATTCTCCTATTTAATTAGTTTTGGGGTATTTTCACACATAGATAATCATGAGATAGTGATACCTTTTTCAGGGGTTAATTAAGCATTTGTGTTTATCCAAGTCTCTTATTTCACTTTCCTCCATTCTTTCTTGCCTTTTTGGGGTTTTATTTCTTAGTAAAGGAGCCATCAAAAGATGAATGAGGAAAAAGGAAGAAATTAAAATATCAGTTCTATTTCTTATTAAGTTCCTTTTTAAAAAAATCTTACTTAATGTTTTTAAGTTGGAGCATGAAGCCTAAATAACCAGTGATTGTAAGAATTGGTTGTATTAGGCTACTATATATTCAGAATAATTACAATATGAAATATTTATGGAAGTTTGGGTTTTAAAATGTATGGTAAGCTAAAAACTAAGTGAAATCTCTCTCTCTCTCTCTCTCTCTTTTTTTAGACTTGCTAAACTCACTGCTGCAGTCTTACTGGCCAAAGATGTTCCTGTGTACCTTTTTTCAAGATATGTTCCTACACCTTTTGTAGTAAGTGTGCCATGTTATTGATTGTACAATTTTTTGCTCTTGAAAAGATTTCTTAATTCAACTGGAATTCACATCTTTGTCATGCTCGTAGTTCTCTATTAAGTGATATGAAGGACCAAAGAAGGAAAACAAATATTGCTCTGAGCTTATTTTCATTCAACAAGCATGTGCTGGCCCACCAAAGAATTTGATCTATAACAAGATAAGTCCACAGTAATGGTCTGATGTCTTAATACTCTTCTTTCAGAAACTGATTTATCAAGCAGATAAAAATGACTGAGGATAAATTTGAACACACTATTAACATGCTTGATCTGAGTGGGGGCGGTGTGTGAAAACCCTGTATTCAGTAATGGCAGGATATTCATTCTTACCAAGTAAGGCCACAAAGGAAATTTCAATAAATATCTGAGAACTGCTTATCAAGCCATGGTCCTGAACCCCAATGCAATGAGATTAGAGATAAGAAACTCACAAAACTCCATATATTTGGAATTTTAAAAACATAGTTATAAATAATTCCTGGATTAAGGAAGATATCATAATAAAGATTAGAAACTATAAGCAGTCCTTGCTTTGCATTGGAGTACAGGACTATAAAGACAACTACAAGCTGAAACCATGTACAGTGATCCTTAATAAACAATAGAGGGGCACCTGGGTGGCTCAGTTAAGTGTCTGCCTTCAGCTCAGATTGTGATCTCAGGGTCCTGGGGTCAAGCCCCACCTCAGGCTCCCTGCTCAGCGGGGAGTCTGCTTTTCCCTCTACCTCTGCCTGCTGCTCCCCCTGCTTGTATTCTCTCTCTCTTTCTGTGTCAAACGAATAAATAAAATCTTTAAAAAAAAATGGAAAAATTACAACTGTTCTGTGAACTTTAAAATTTTTTGTCAAAACATTAATACCCTCTTCTTGGTTAAAAATGTATAAGGAAAAGAAAAAAATAGTAAAATTGATGGTTATTTTAGTACACTCTAATTAAAACATTAAAAACATTGATAATAAAATATTTTATTTCTTGGAAAAAATTTATCAAGAGTATGAACAGGGGGATCCCTGGGTGGCGCAGCGGTTTGGCGCCTGCCTTTGGCCCAGGGCGCGATCCTGGAGACCCGGGATCGAATCCCACGTCAGGCTGCCGGTGCATGGAGCCTGCTTCTCCCTCTGCCTATGTCTCTGCCTCTCTCTCTCTCTCTCTGTGACTATCATAAATAAAATTAAAAAAAAAAAAAAAAAAAAAAGAGTATGAACAGTACAGGGGCATCTGGCTGGCTCAGTTGGAAAAGCATGTGACTCTTGATCTTGGTGTCATGAGTTTGAGCCCCATGTTGGGTATAGAGATTACTTAGGTAGATAGACTGTGTGTCTAGATAGACAGATTTAGGTAACCTACTTGGTAGGTAGATAAAGAGTATGAACAGTACTTACTTTTTGTTGTATAACTTAATATGAGTGAGCATCCTTTCTATCTATGTCTTGGTGAATTATCATGTTCCTAATAAGTTTCGATCAGCTTCCCATATTTTATCTGTTGTGCTTTCAATATTGTGATTTTTCTCTGAGAGTTCCTTTAATGTGAGCTTTGTTTGCCAATATCACTTCCCCTGGGACATCTTCATCCTTTTCATCACAACCACATTCCTTTTATATCCATATGTTCACTAAATTCATCGGGTTGCATGTCTAGAGTCTCTTGAATGACAGCAATGTCAACATTCCTAACTGTTTTTTTCTATAATTCCATTTATGTTTGATTCAAATTTCCCTTCCATTGTTGTTACTTTGTTTCTTTGCTGCACTCTCATATTTATTGGCCAGGTCTTTCTTTCAGTTATTCATTTTTGTACCCTATCACATGGATTTATCACCAGGAGTTAAGGAGGCAACACAACTACATGCTTTGCTGTCTGTTGAGAGCTGATAACAGATGCACATATCACTGACAGACTTTAACATAGTGATATGATTGGTCATTGATCATGATAGAGTTCTTATATACATACTATTTGTAGACTGAGGAACTAGCAAGTTTACACTTGATGCAGTTTCTCACAGTTAATATACTATGGTGACTGAAATTTAAATGTGTTGTTAGGAGACTGTGTTGTTGTTGACCGTGTTGTTGGATGTTATTTAGCTAACATGGTACCAGAAATTCATGTATCTTGAACTGTGCAAAACAAGGACTACCTATATTTGAAACTAAGCCATAATAAAAATAATAAATAGCAATAAGTATGGAATATAACTAAAGCCCTACTTCAAGGGAAATATATAGACTTAATGAACATATCAGAAAAAGGGAAGATGAAAAAATAATGAGCTAAAACCCTTTAACTGAGTATGTTATAACCAAAATAGACTTAATCTAAATAAAGTAAAAGAAAGAGAGGAGTGAAGTTCTGAAGAAAAAATAAATTAAATAGAAAATTTTAAAAAACAGGGCATGAATAAAAGCAAAAGTTGACTCTCTGAAGAGATTAATAAAAATAGACCATCCTTTGTCAAGGATGCTCAAGAAAAAAAGAGATAGACAAATTAAAAGGGAGCATAATATATACAGTAGAGATTAAGAAAACTACAGTATTTTGAACATTACGCAAATAAATATGAAAGCTTAGATGAAATGGCCAGTTTCCTACAATAATTGATACATCAAAACTGATAAGAAATAGAAAACCTAGGGGCACCTGGGTGGCTCAGTTGGTTAAGCATCTGCCTATGGTTCAAGTCATGATATTGGGGTCCTGGGATTGAGCCCTACATCAGGCTCCCTGATCTGTGAGGAGTCTGCTTCTCCCTCTCCCTCTGCCTCTGCCCCTCATTCATGCTTGCTTGCTCTGTCTCTCAAATAAATAAACAAAATATTTTTAAAAATAAATAGAAAACCTGAAGAGCATAATGAAACTCAACTGGAATTTTTTAAAAAGATTTTATTTATTTATTTGAAAGAGAGAGAACAAGCAGTGGGGAGGGAGAGAGAGAGAGAATCAGACTCCCTGGCTGGATCCTAGGACACCTGGATCATGGCCCAAGCCAAAGGCAGATGCTTAACTAACTGAGCCACCCAGGTGTCCCTCAAATGGAATTTTTAAAAAATCTTTTCAAATTAAAAATGGCAGGTCCAGATTATTTTATAGGCAAGTTTTCTCAAATACTTGAGGAATAGATGATGTCTCTATAAAATATTCTAGTGATTAATTGGAAATATATTGAGTGGCTCAAAGAATGGCAGGAATCACTAAATAATGAACTCTAATGGATACAGAAAACAGGAAGGGTCCAGAAATCTAGACCATATCTGTAGGATTCTGCTATTTGGTTTGCCAGTTCCAACTACCTTCAATTCCTGTGTGTTGGCCTTCCTCTCTCATTACAAATAGATTTGCTCTAATATATATGGAAGATATTTTTGGTGGTCCCAGATTTACACCCTTTATCACCATGAGTCAAAAAGGCAATTTTCCTGAACTAGCTGCAGAAGAAACATCTTGGGGAAGGACACTGACCGGGCTTTTATGAGCCAGTCTCTGAATCATATCATCAGGCAAATAATTTACTCTGGTCAGACCTGGATCTTGTGTTCATATCCCTATGGCCAGGAGGAGAAGAATCAGATGTGATGGTAAAAGGGGTAGGGGGAACATCCTAGGCTGACAAACGATAGCTACTACAGAGAACAAAGGAAATCCAACCTGGGAATTAACTTGGGGAAGAAGATGATGAGTTGACCTATATATGTTATAAAGGTCATGGAGTATATGTAAATATCTTCACACTGGAAGTCAGTAGAGCTATGTTCTACCTGTGAATCTTCTCCCTTATGATTTTCTAATGTGTAAAATATGATAGATTAGATGATTCCTAAACTAACTTCCAACACTAACATTTTTAAGATTATACTCACCACTCATATTACCAGAGTCTGGCATATAGGAGGTGTTCATTAAATATCTGTTAAATGAACAAAATAATAAGAAAGGTTTATAGGACTAAGGAAAATTAGGCTAGGAGGAAAAAACCATTCAGTCTAACAATTAGGTAGCTATTGGCGACCTAACAGATGACTTTAGTTAGATCCCACTCAGTGTGGAGTTGATTGTTAGTTAAAGTTTTAGGCTATTTATGTCTTAATGTCTTCTCCCGCTATTTAATCAAGGTTATTCTTATGTCAAATGTGTAAGTACCTGGAAAGCAAAATGGAATTATGGTGTTACTGTTTTTTCAGCCATATGCAGTCCAGGAGCTCAAAGCAGTTGCAGGTGTGATGATTACTGCTTCTCATAACCGCAAAGAAGACAATGGATACAAGGTAAACCTTGGTCTCCTAATTTTTGCTTATTTCTTAGTCCTTAATTTAAATAATATGCACCAGGCAGCCTGGGTGGCTCAGCGGTTTAGCACCGCCTTCAGCCCAGGGTATGGTCCTGGAGACCCGGGATCGAGTCCTACGATGGGCTCCCTGCATGGAGCCTGCTTCTCCTTCTGCCTGTGTTTCTTTCTTTCTTTCTTTTTTTTTTTTTTTTTCTGCCTGTGTTTCTGCCTCTCTCTCTCGGTGTCTCTCATGAATGAATAAATAAAATCTTTAAAAAAAAAGATGAAAATAAATAAATAAATAACATGCGCAGAGTATATTCTCATCACTGAGGAGCAGGCTTAGATGTTGGGGACAGGAAGATAAAAACATGAGAACCAGCTCTCTAAGAATGTGTTTCCCTGGTGACCCTTATTACTTCTCAATGTGTACAACTATGAGCCAGAGAAACAGTACCTTGATCTGATGCTCTTTTCCCTGCAGTCTTCTACTGGGACGTACCATTGGCCAAAGGATCCATGTGATGTATCGGTCTCCAGGGCAGAAAGCGGGGTGGGGAAGGGTAAAGAGTGGCAAACAGAGGATACAGCACAATATTGAGCCAGTGTTAGAGGCTCCTGGCTGATGAGTGCATGACTTTATATTTGTTTCTCTTCTTGTGTGGGAGGTACACTGAGCTCTTTTTTTTTTTTTAACTGGGGACAAGAAGATTTAATACTAATTTAAGATTTTGGTCCTGGTTAGCTAAATGAGTAGTGTTACCACGCACAGAGGCAGAGAAGAAGCATGATGAATTCAGTTTGGGACATACTAAATTTGAGGCATTTGTGGGTCAACCAGGTAGCAACATCCTGTAAGCAATGGGATATATAGATCTGTTGTTTGGGGGAGAAATCTAGGCTGAAGTTACAGATTTTGGGTCCATCATACATATTAGAACATGTAAGCATATTTGGAAGTCTTTTACTTGGATAAGTGGCTCAGAGATAGTATATAGTAAAAAAACAGGCCCAAAAGGGATCCCTAGGGAATATCAACTTTAAGAGAAGGGAGAGGGATCCCTGGGTGGCGCAGCGGTTTGGCGCCTGCCTTTGGCCCAGGGCGCGATCCTGGAGACCCGGGATCGAATCCCATGTCGGGCTCCCGGTGCATGGAGCCTGCTTCTCCCTCTGCCTGTGTCTCTGCCTCTCTCTCTCTCTCTGTGACTATCATAAATAAATAAAAATTAAAAAAAAAAAAAAAAGAGAAGGGAGAAAGAAGTGCTGGAGATATAGAAAGACCAGGAGAGATTAGTGCCATCAAAACCAAAGGGATAAGAAGAGAGTTGTAAGGAAAGAGAAGTCAACTGTCCAAGAGAGCTGAGACCCAGATCTCTCCTCTGAGCATCAGATCAGACTCCTAAATCCAGCGATGTACTTGATACCACTGGCATGTCTAACAGACATTTCAGAATTAGTGTCTCTAGAAGTCTTAATTCCCCCACAGCCTCTCACATACATGCCCAAATGTGTTCCTCCCCCATTCTTCCCTGTCTCTATAAATTGGCATTACCACCCACCCAAACAAAAACCAAAGATTATTCTTGATTACTCCTTTTCCTTAGCATCTAACATTTAAACTACTAACAGGTTTAACAGATTCTGCCTCTAAAATGTATGTTGAGGGATGCCTGGGTAGCTCAGCGGTTGGGCGTCTGCCTTCAGCTCAGGGCGTGATCCAGGGGTCCTGGGATCGAGTTCCACATCGGGCTCCCTGCAGGGAGTTTGCTTCTCCCTCTGCCTATGTCTCTGCCTCTCTCTCTCTCTCTCTCTCTGTGTCTCTCATGAATAAATAAATCTTTAAAAAAATAAAATAAAATGTATGTTGAATGTTTGCTTCTGCTCACTTCTTCTACCTCAACCATTCTAAAGCATTGTTATCCTCTGTCAGAGCTAGAGCATCCTAACTGCTCTCTTCCCTACTCCCATTGTTCCCCCTAAAATCCATT
This sequence comes from Canis lupus dingo, assembly GCF_003254725.2. Lineage (NCBI taxonomy): Eukaryota > Metazoa > Chordata > Mammalia > Carnivora > Canidae > Canis > Canis lupus. The sequence continues at coordinate 24,166,580 of NC_064263.1, forward strand.
TTCCACCAAGCAGCCAGATGATCTTTTAAAATATGAACAGATCATGTTACTTCCCTGCTTAAAATTCTCCAGTGACTTCTCACTCTCCAAATAAAATCCAAACTCTTTGGGGTTTACAGGACTGCCTCCTGCCTCATTTCATTCATTCCCCTCCTGTGCTCACTGCATTCTGGTCACACTGTCTCTTCTTTCTTCTCCTTTGTCCTCCATATACCAAACCCGTTCCCATCTCTGAGCCTTTGTAGATGGTCTTCCTTTGCTTTCATTGCTCTTCCTTAATCTTGCAGATTTGTTTATTTTCATCCTTCAGGTTCCTGCCCAGATGTTATTTCCTTGAAGAGATCTTCCCAGGCCTCCTTATCCAAAGTGGCTTCCCCCAATGACTTTCTCATCTTGTTTATTTCCTTCACAAATTTATCACCATCTCTGATTATCTGCTTACTTTAGGATGAATTGTTTCTTTTTCGACTTGTTTGACCTTCTCCAACCCCACTCCTCAGTACAAGCTCATGGATGAAGGGACTTAGTCTTGTTTTGATATTCATTGCTGGCAAACATATTTGTCACATAAAGCCTCAAGGCCTTAAAGATTTTTTTTTCTTAAAATATAAGGTAAAAAGGATAAAAGTTAGTGTATAAAGTTAAATAGTAAAAAGTATCTCTCCCATTTCTCCCTCCTCCCACCCCATACCCCTTTTCAGAAGCAAATACTGTTTCTGGTATTAGTTTACCCCCAGTACATGTAATCACATATGTATTTGTCACTCCCACATTTTTTTTTCATAAGTGGTAGAGTACTATATGGAGTGTTCTGCACCTTGCTTTTTTCATGCAACAGCATGAAATAGTCTTAGAGATCATTCTCTCAATCAATCAATTGATAGGGAGATAGGTCTGCCTCATTCATCTTTAAAAATCTATATAAACGAATCCTGATTTATTTTTTTTAAGATTTTATTTATTTAAAGAATACATGGTTATGGGGAGAGAGAGAGAATCTCAGGTAGACTCTGCACTGAGCGTGGAGCATGACATGGGGCTTGATCTCATGACTCTGAGATCATGGCCTGAGCTGAAATCAAGAGTTGAATGTTTAACCAACTGAGCCACCCAGGTTCCCCATAATCCTGATATATTTAACCAATCCTCTGTTGATGAACAGTTTGTTTCTGATCATCTGCTACTTATCAACAGTGCTACATAGAATATTATTCTACATATGTCTTCATCCATGTGTGCAAGTAGATTTATATAATCAGTATAGAATAGTAGTTAACACTATGGGTTGGGTTTAAAACCTGTCTGCCCCATTCAGAAGCTTTATTACCCTGTACAAGTTCATTTCCCTATGCTTTAGATTCCCCATCTGCAAACTAGGGAAAATAATAGAACCAAGGCCATAGAATGAGAATAAGGATTAAAGGGATATTGCATGAAAAATGCCTAGTGCTCAATAAATTAGCTATTATACCTGCATTGTCCAACATGGTAGTCACTAGCCACCTGTGGCTATTGAACATTTAAAATATGACTAGTCTCGGGACACCTGGGTGATTCAGTGGTTGAGTGCTTATCTTCTGCCCAGGGTGTGATGATCCTGGAGTCCTGCATCGGGCTCCCTACATGGAGCCTACTCCTCCCTCTGCCTATGTCTCTGCCTCTCTCTGTGTCTCTCATGAATAAATAAAATCTTTTTAAAAATTAAAAATAAATAAAATAAAATATGAGTAGTCTGAACTGAGATGTGCTGAAAGTGTAAAATACACACCAGATTTCAAAGACTTAGTATGAAAAAGGAATGTACAATATTTCATTAATTTTGTATTGATTACATGTTAAAATGATAATATTTTGGATATATTGGGCTGTATGAAGTATATTACCATTAATCTTACCTGTTTCTTTTTGTCTTTCCCAATGTGGTTACTAGAAAATTTAAATTTATGTAAGTGGCTTGCATTTGTGGCGCACATATATTTCTGTGGCACTGTTGACTATAGAATAAATTTCTAGAAGTGAAACTTTTGAGTTAAAGAGATATGAAAGAAAATTTATCATTCTGTATTCAAGGTGGTTGTACCAATTGATATTCTCACTAACGATGTATGAGAATCTTTATCCCATACCTTCCATATTATCATTTTGGTCTTTGCCAATCAGATCGATGAAAATGTTATGTTTAATCTGCACCTGTGTTATAACTAAGGTTGAGCATCTTTTCATTTATTTGCATGGTATTTTTTAAAGGTTTTATTTGAAAGAGAGAGAGAGAGAGAGAGCATGAGCAAGGAAAGGGGCAGAGAGAGAAGCAGACTCCCACTGAGCAGGGAGCCTGATGTAAGGCTCAATCCCTGGACTCCAGGATCATGACTTGAGTTGAAGGTAGACACCCAACCAACTGAGCCACCCAGCCATCCATATTTGCATGATATTTGTTTTCCCTTTCCAGAGAAGTATGTTGAAAGTTTTGTCCATTTTTCTCTTGGGCTGTTGCTCTTTTTCTTAATGATTTGTGAGAACCCTTTATACATAAAAAGTGGCTCTTGGTTATCTGTTTTGCAGGTATTTTCCCCCCATGTTATCATTTGACTTTGACTTTATTTATATTTTTCCAATCATAGTATCATGATATGTTTTCCATTTGGGAAAAAAGTTATTTTGGCATTTTTATTGGTATCATATCTCATTTGTAGATTACTCTAAGAAGCCTCAATATTTTTATATTACTTATTGAGTCTCTTTATTCATGAATAGTATATATCTTTCTATTCTTTCAAAACTTCTATTATATACTCTAGTAACATTTTAAATATTTTTTTAATATTTAAAGCAGACTCCCTGCTGAGCAAAGAGCCTGATGCGGGGCTCAATTCCAGGACCCTGGGATCATGACCTGAGCCAAAGGCAGACGCTTAACTGACTGAACCACCCAGGCATCCTGTCCTTTTCATATATTTTTGAAAGATTTTATTTATTTTACAGAGAGAGAGAGCACAAGCAAGGGGAATAGGAGAGGGCGAAGCAGGCTCCCTGCTCAGCCCTATGCTGGGCTCCATGCCAGGATCCTGGGATCATAACCTGAGCTGAAGGCAGACACTTAACCAACTGAGGCACCCACGCACCTCCCCTTCATATTTCTTTTAAAGTTTATTCATGGGTATATTTTGTTGCATGGATTTTTCTTTTATTATATCAGATTGGGATACTTTCTGCAATAGGTTCAGAAAATCCACAAAAATGGTTAAGCTGATAGGAATTTATTTGTCACAAATAAAGTAAAGTCCACAGGTAGGTGGCTGCTAGCAGGGTTCTGTAGCTCAGTGTTGTTGGGCCTGGCATCTCTGCAGGGTTTTTTTTGGCCTTTCCTTCAAGTGTAAACCTCATATAATGGTTGTACCTCTAGGCATCACATCCATATACAAAGCAAGAAGAAATGAGCAAGGAGAAAGGCTAGAAGTTCTTTCTCATGTTTTATAAATTTTCATGGTAAATTTATAAATTTCATTTATAAGTTTTCCTGAAGGAACCTATGGATAGAATTTTTTTTTTTTTTTTTTTTTGTGGCTTGGAATGTGGGAGCATCACTCGGAGCAGTGAAAGAAAATTTATCATTCTGTATTCAAGGTGGTTGTACCAATTGATAATCTCACTAACAATGTATGAGGATCTTTATCCTATACCTTCCATATTATCATTTTGGTCTTTGCCAATCAGATCGATGAAAATGTTATGTTTAATCTGCACCTGTGTTATAACTAAGGTTTAGCAGTGATTTAAAAATTTAAATTTTTAAATTTCTACAGGAACTAGAAGTTTCACTTACTGGGAGCAATTTCTGTGTTAACTGAGACCTCAGATTTGAAAGTTTGTAAAAACCTGTTGAATAGACATGCTTCCTTACACCTTTCTATACTAGTGGGCAGAACTTCTATTCTGTATTTCTACTGAAAGGGGGAACATCTTCAGGTCTCCAATTTCCTACCTTCTACATGGCATTGCAACCCAAAAACCAGAGAAGTGGACAGTTCCCAAACCCTAGGCAGTCACAGCATCAGCTCACAGCCTTAAATCACTTTGGTTTTCTTTTTTTCCCATTGCCTGAAGTTTTCCCTTTTCTTATGAACTAAGCTATGCATTTTAGGTAATGTTTTTCTGACATTAGCTCACATTTTAAGGTGTCTATAGAATGAGAATTTTTAGGTCATCTAGTCTACTATCTTGTTTGGCACAGAGCTTAGTACGTAGTCCATATATGTATTCTTCTTTCCTTCATTCAGGATGCAAAAGAGGGTAGTCCTGTCACATATATGGTTGAAGTCAGTATAGATATTCTCTAAGCAGAGTCCCTTCTAACTTTGAGATCCTATGAATTATAGAAATACATTTTCTTGCTTTTTTTTGTTAACTGTTCCTAATGTCTTATTGATCAAGCTACTTGGCAAACTGACGGTTTAATGAAATGTATTTTCATTCATTAAGTGCTGAAAATACATATACCAAAATGTATATGTAATAATTAACATGCTAATTATCCTTCCTGATATAGACTTTCTCTGCTGTGACATATACTTTTAACTGAGAAATAATTTCTTCTTTATCACAGAACTCCTTTATCATGCTAAGATTTCTTAGTATCAAATTTTATAGATATCCCATGATTTCTTAGATTATCTTCAGTATATAGTTATAGATCTATGAGTGGATTCTATGGTATATACATATTAATATGTTGTCATAATGATACCCAGATTATATTTTACTTGTATTGTTATTAAAGTAGACTTCTAAAAGTGAAAATAATACATGATCATTTTATTGAAGAGTCCCTGTGGGATCATCATCAACATCCTTTGGTATAAAGTTAGTCCCATGTTGACATTTTCTACTTAATTAATTTGGGAAGCTTCTTTATAAAGCCAAATATCCCTACTGTAGCTAAAAATATCTGGCCAACATTTCCAGTATTTATAGTCGTATTTACCTGTCATCTAGGTTTATTGGGAAACTGGTGCTCAGATCACATCTCCTCACGATAAAGAAATTCTGAAATGTATAGAAGAATGTGTGGAACCTTGGAATGGTTCCTGGAATGATAATTTAGTGGATACCAGCCCACTGAAGAGAGATCCTCTACAGGACATTTGCAGAAGATACATGGAAGATCTTAAAAAGATCTGTTTTCACAGGTATCCAAAAGGGAATATAGGATAGCATTACCATTTAATAAGATTGATGAATAAAGTAAAGAAATAGGGATAAAAATATGTTGGCTATTCATTATATTAAAAGTATAGCTAAATAGTACTAGTCATCATACTTAAAAGGTGGAAATAACCCAAATATCTATCAACTGATAAATGGATAAACTGTGGTATATCTATACAATGAAATATTATTCAGCTGTAAAAAGAAATACTGATACATACCACACATGGATAAACTTTGGAAACATGCTAGGTGAAAGAAGCCAGTCACAAAGGACCACAGAATGTATGATTCTGTTTGTATAAAATGTCCAGAGAAGGCAAATCAATAGAGAGATAGAAACAGACAGAGGGTATATTAGTGATTGCCTATCACTAGGAGGAATGGGAGTGTTGGGGGTGGTGGCTCTGGATACAGAGTTTCTTTCAGGGGTAATGAGAATGTTCTAAAATTGATTATGGTAATGGTTGAATCTGTGAATATAGTAAAAGCCATTGAATTGTATACTTTAAGTAAATGAATTGTATAGTGTATTAATTACTTCTTAATAAAGCTATTAAAAATTATAGCTAAACATGTGTTTTCTTTATATGAGATTAGGAAATTTTCTCTAAAATTTGATTTTGCCTTATTTCCACATTTCCTTAACTATTCTATAAATAGCTAACACTATTGCTGGAAAGCATCCTGGCATGCTGAGTGTATTTTCTTTATCCTAAAAAATAGATTTTAACTTCCTCCCTAGCTAATTTTAATTATATCACAAGTACCACATTTTATGATTTTGATTGAATAATTCTTTTCCTTTATAGGGAATTAAACTCAAAGACTACCTTGAAATTCGTACATACATCTTTTCATGGAGTCGGACATGACTATGTGCAGCTGGCTTTTCAAGTGTTTGGTTTTAAGCCTCCAATTCCAGTACCAGAACAAAAAGATCCTGATCCAGACTTTTCTACTGTTAAATGTCCAAATCCTGAAGAAGGAGAATCTGTGCTGGTATTTTTTTTCTTTATTTAAATTATTATTAGTGCATTAAACTTCATCAATAGACAGAACTTATTGACAATGCAAAGATTACTTAGAAAGGCAGAAACCACTTTAGTTTACATAATTTAAATTATATTTGAGCCAAATATTCTGTTTTATTTGAAATCTCACTGGTGAATATCCCTACTTCTAGGCTTCTTTTAAATTTAGCCAAACTCTATTCCTTCTAAAATTTATGTCAACTAACATAGTGCCTATACATTTAGGAATATTAACACTGAATTTAATATCTGGAATACAATCTGGTGATCTGGCTCACTGTTTCAGGAACTTTCTTTGAGACTGGCAGAGAAAGAACATGCCCGCGTAGTGCTAGCCACAGATCCTGATGCAGATCGACTAGCAGTGGCAGAACTTCAGGAGAAGTAAGTAAACCTGGCACTTAAATAAAATCTTAAATTTTGAAAAACTGTCTTTAATATTGAGTCTTACAGATTCATTTGAAACAATAAAAAATAAGAAAACAAATTTCCTGTAAGTCCATTATCCAAAGATAACCCCCGGAGGTTGGCATTTTGACATTTCCTTCCTGTTTTTTCTACTCAGACATTTAAAATCTACTTGTTTTTATAAAATTGTTATCATATTACATACATTTTTCATATCTTGATTGTCTTCCACTTAATATTATACTGTGGGCACTTTTTTCAGTACTTGAATATTGTTTAAAATATTACTTTTTAAAATGGTATAATATCCCAACAGATTGCTTTATCAATATTAATCATTTTCTAATCTTGGTCCTTGGGATTGCTGTGTATTTTTGCCAATATAATGTTGTGACAGATATCCTTACATAGACAGGACATCATATAACTTTTTTCACGTTTGGTAGGAGAATTAAAGTTATAGTGTAATAATTTTTTAACAGGCACAGCTGCCCTTTCTACCCTAAGTTCACCCACTGGTGAGCTAGAAATAAGTACTAAATATTTTCTCAGAAATCTCATATACTAGTTTTTGGATTTTCCTATGTGAAAGATGGTAATTTGTGTATCTTAGGGTCAAGAAATTTTAGTGAGAAGGTATAAAAGTCTTGACTTGAATTTTCATTCTCTCTACAGTGGTCATTGGAAAGTTTTCACAGGGAATGAATTGGCAGCTTTGTTTGGGTGGTGGATGTTTGATTGCTGGAAGAAAAATAAATCAAGAAATGCTGATGTGAAGAACGTTTATATGTTAGCCACCACAGTCTCTTCCAAAATTTTGAAGGCAATTGCACTTAAAGAAGGATTTCATTTTGAAGTAAGAACAGATAACATCTGTGTGCTACTTTTCTAAATCGATTTCTATACATCAAAGCCATCTTCCCACCAAAACTGACTTGATTTGATTTATAGTCCCGCCTTTTTTTTCTAATTCTGTTAACACTTGCTTAATCTCTTGATGATTTAGACACCTTGAGCCACGTCCATCCAGTATGTGAATTTCTGGAACTAAGATAAGATATTCTTTAAAAATTGCACTAAAACTTATTCCATACAACAAAATCTGGTTTTTATACTGAGAAAACCAGTGACTTCATCAGTAATATAAACTCCATTCCAAAAAAATTGTAGGTATCATTGGCCATTGTTTAGGCTCTTCAAATTCAGTCTTCAGAAACTTAGTCTTCTAAATTGTAAATTAAGACCCAATGTTCGACACCCAAGAAACAAATAACTCTCTCTCAGCACAGATCATTAACCTTTGTAAGCCTTTGGCAGTTAGGCTAACAATTTTTATAGCTTCTGGGACTGATGCCAATTAAATTGCTTTTCCTCTGCCATCTTTGCCAAATATCAGTGCAGATGTCACCTCTGATCACTTTTTTTGAGCCATAGCCAAGCTACGCCTCTTAATACTGATTGGATGAATAAAAGAAAATTATACCTGTTTTAATGAAATAAAACTTTCAATTTCAGGCTTTTAGAAAAAATACAAACAAAGGGGCACCTGCGTGGTTCAGCTGGTAAAGTGTCCAACTCTTGATCTCAGCTCAGGTCTCGATCTCACAATCATGAGTTCAAGCTCTACATTGGGCTCCATATTGGGCATGGAGCCTACTTAAAAAAATAATAATAATACAAATAGCAAAAGAGAAGAAATTGAAAAATGTATTCAAGCCTAAGATTCTGAATGACAGTAATGTTAACATTTTTCTCGTTAATACCTATGGCAAGAAAAATGCATAACGAGCACAAAAGAGAAACAAAAACATGATTCTGAAGACCAGTATTATAAATTTGGTTACTTGTGTTTGTTGTTGGTTCTGTGGAGGGCAGCAGCGGTTTTGGTTTTTAGTTTTTCCCACTGAGGAAAGTAGAGAGGTGAAGTGGGAATCCTAAGTTAGTAATGGTGAGCTCTAGAATCAGTCTATATCACATGCTCTTTCTATTGACTCTAAAACAGTTCATGTCCTTAAAGTGAACAGTAACTCACAGATGAAAAGTCCCCAAATCTAATTACCAAAGAAGGGCTTAGTAACTTTCTTGGTTTTATTTAGGCCTTGGTATTGCAGTAAGGAACACTTGGTTCAAGCATACGCTGTGCATCATTAAAAAGCATTGTGGCCTTTGATTACTCAGGAAACTGAGTAACCAATCGATCGATTACTCAGGAAACTAAATCACAACTTTAATAGGTGCTCTCGTTTTAGTACTTATAATACAGCCCAAAGGCCAGTTTCTGAGAAGCAGTGTCATTAAATGCTCGCTCCATCTCTTACATACAGCATAATCTTGGGCAAATTCACTAAGTCTCTGAGCTTCTGTTTCAGCAACAGAGTTTTTGTAATCATTAAAAAAGGCAATGATAGGGCACCTGGGTGGCTCTGTCAGTTAAGCAACTGACTCTTGATTTCAGCTCAGGTCACGATCTCAGGGTTCTAGGATCCAGCCCCACATAGGGCTCCCTACTCAGTGGGCAGCCTGCTTTTCCCTCTCCTGCTCCCCTCTGCTTGTGCTCACTCTCTCTCTCTCTCTGTGTCTAATAAATTTTTAAAATCTTAAAAAAAAAAAAAAACACCAAAAAACCCCCAATGATATAAAGCGGCTATTAATAGTGCTTGGTAAATAGTAGATGATTATAATATATGTGTGTATTAATGTTACTATGTAACTATATTGATCACCACTTACAAATGTTGGATTATAGTTGGTGTAAATCACTTCTTTCTATGTTCAATAAATAGTGGGTTATCACTCATGGCAATATGAATCCAAGCACTTCCTGGCTATGTGCTTACCACTGTATAAATCTGTGTGGACTAAAAACTGTAAGAGAAGATCTCTAGGAGAGTGTTACCTGCACTTAGCAATAGGCCTTTATGAGGAATCACTTAACTAGAGTGGCCTTCACTGCATTTCAGGAAACATTACCAGGTTTTAAATGGATTGGAAGTCGGATAAAAGACCTCCTGGCAAATGGAAAAGAAGTCCTTTTTGCATTTGAGGAGTCAATTGGTATGTAGTAAATATTAAAATCCTTGAAATTTGAATGAGAGCAATTTTTTTAAATGTAGTAATTCTATGGAGAGGAATTTTTGTCTTCTGGTTTTGCATTTTGAATTATAAAAACCACAGAGAACTGATCATGGCAGGGGTGGGGGAGACCCTTAAAAGTTCCCTAACTATCTTCAGTATCAGTGGGTTTCATCCATTTGTAGGCTCTTAAATCCACTGGTTCTGTAAATGAAAACTATTGAAATTATTATAGGCTTAAGTTTTCCCCTTTTTAAAAAATGTGTTTTGGGGCAGCCCCTGTGGCTGAGCTGTTTAGTGCCCCCTTCAGCCCAGGGCGTGATCCTGGAGACCCAGGATGGAGTCCCACGCCAGGCTCCTGCATGGAGCCTGCTTCTCCCTCTGTCTCTGCCTCTCTCTCTGTATGTGTGTCTCTCTCATGAATAAATAAATAAAATCTTTTTAAAAAATGTGTTTTAATTCTTAGGTTTTCTGTGTGGCACTTCGGTTTTGGATAAAGATGGGGTGAGTGCAGCTGTAGTTGCTGCCGAGATGGCAGCTTACCTGGAAACCAAGAATATAACATTGAAACAGCAACTGATCAAGGTTTATGAAAAGTAAGTTCTATTTTTATGAATTTATCATTTCAATTGCCAAATTTCTCATTTTTTTGGTCCTGCTTTTAGCTTTCTAAATTTGATTTTGAAAATAGTCCTTTTTAAAAAGTTCTAAAACTGAACTAAAGACATGCACTTTCCAAATAATACTAGAATAATTATCTTTGAATATATACTTTTCTCAAGTTATCTAAAATCTGATTTTAACACTTAAATCTTTGTGCAGGTATGGTTATCATATTTCAAAAACTTCATATTTCTTGTGTTATGATCCAACCACCATCAAAAGTATATTTGAAAGGCTTCGCAATTTTGATTCTCCAAAAGAATATCCAAAGTTCTGTGGGTCATTTGCTATATTGTATATAAGGGATGTTACCACTGGCTATGACAGCAGCCAGCCTAATAAAAAATCAGTAAGTACTTTTTTTTTTTTTTTACTTTCTTAACATTTGTAGTGCTTTGTACTATTGTAAAATAGTGGAAGTTCAAGCCTGTGAATGTCTTGAAACTATGATCCGTTTTTTTTTTTTTTTTTTTCCAGAGCAGTTGTAATCCCATTAACAGGCTCCCTGCCTCTGATCTTGTCCTCCTCTCTCTCCAAGTGTGTGCTCCTCCCTGGGGAGGGAGATGCAAAAGAGAATTAGACAAAAAGAGAACCAGATGGAGAGAGGGAAGATGTGTGAGGTTGAAAATAAAGTCCAAAAGCCTGTTCCTTTCAAAGCTCACCATTTCGCCTTCCTCTTTGCAACTTCTCGTTTCGTCCCTATATCTGCAGCCAAATAGAACAACTTACAGTTTCTTATATGCATACATTGTTATTTTAAAATTATGTATTTTGGTGCACCTGGGTGACTCAGTTGGTTAAGCATTTCCCTTTGGCTCAGGTCATGATCTCAGAGTCCTGGGATGGAGCCCCACATCAGGCTCCCTGCTCAGCAGGGACCCTGCTTCTCCCTCTTCTTCCCCATCCCCTGTGCTCTCTTTTGTTATCTCTCTCTCTCTCTCTCTCAAGAAAAATAAATACAATCTTTTTTTTAAATGAAAATAAAAATTTCTGTGTTTTTGCTCAAGCTATTTCCTCCATCTGCCTCTCCTTCCTACTGCTGCAGGTCCACACCTTAGTCCTTATTTAAGACTTCAGGCAGGGACACCTGGGTGGCTCAGTGGTTGAACATCTGCCTTTGGCTCAGGTTGTGATCCTGGGATAGAGTCCCATATCAGCCTCCCCACAAGGAGTCTGCTTCTCCCTCTGCCTGCCTCTCTCTGTGTGTGTCTCTCATGAATTAAAAAAAAAAAAATCTTAAAAAAAAAAGACTTCAGGTAGATGTCACCTGTTCCACATACCTTCTAGATCCCATAATTAGATCTCTTTCTCCTGTGATTTCATTATACATTGTGCCTTTCTCTTGTTACTTATCACTTTCTATCTTATGTTGTCAGTGTGCTGTACCTGGCAGATCCATTTCTTTTTTTTTTTAAGATTTTATTTATTTATTCATGAGAGACAGAGAGAGAGAGAGAGAGAGGCAGAGACACAGGCAGAGGGAGAAGCATGTAGGGAGTCTGATGTGGGACTCGATCCCGGGACTCCAGGATCACACCCTGGTCTGAAGGCAGGTGCTAAACCACTGAGCCACCCAGGGATTCCACAGGCAGATCCATTTCTGACATACCTCTATACCTGTCAAAGCTCCTGCCTACATGGTAGGTGCTCAACAACTATTTAAATGCCATAAATTGCTGATCATATGTATTTGGTTATTGTGAATGATTATTAGCCTTAATTTCCATTTATAATGTCCTGCTGTTGTCTCAGGATGCCAGGGGCATGATATATTTTGGGAAATCTGCAACTTCTTGTGGAGAATACAACTCCTATTCCTTTTGTGTCTATTCACTAGCAGTAGTGATGGAGAGAGTTGGACAATGTTGAATTAAATAAAGAATAGAATAGATAGGACTTGCTAGTTGATGCTCTGTGAGTGAAAAAGAGGTCAGGAAGGTCTCAGTCTTAAGCAAGTGGTGTGTAGTAGTACCACTAACTGAGAAAGAGGTTTCAAAGAGAGGACCAGGCTCAGGACACCTGATGAAAGGTACCACCTCTGTCCTAGTACAACCCCCCCAGTTCCCCCGAAAAAAGTTTCACAGACTGATCTGTAGTCCAGGAAGAGTATTAATCTATATGTTCAACATCAGTAAAGCTTTGATGCCTTTTTTATTTATTTTTTAAATTGTTTTCCTTTTTTAACTTTTACGTTAAAAGTATAAAATTTTTTGTACCCCAGGGGATAATTTTGCCCATCCTCTAAGGTATGCTCACTCTGTTTTGGAGACTATTGATAAACTGTCTGTGAAAGTGCTTCAATATTGTAAAGCCCTTTGCAACCGTAGAGGCAGTTTGGACTTTGATACAGATAGACCTGGCTTCAACTTCTTGCTCTGCCACATTAGTTGATGACCTTAACTAGGCCATTTACTCTTTTTGAGCCATGTCAGTAAATTGGCAGTTATATATACTCTGGAAGATTATTGTTGAGGCCTGGAGATGGTGTGTGTAAGGTATATATCCCAATGCCTGTACTATTATGAATGTTCAGTAAAATGGTATATTTATGAGTTATTGTGTATGTAATCCTGTAATCCTTTATATTTTATAATTTAAAAAATTTTAAACATTTTATTTATTTATTTGTGAGAGACATAGAGAGAGAGGCAGAGATATAGGCAGAGGGGAAAGCAGGCTCCTCGCAGGGAGCCTGATGCAGGACTCGCATCCAGGACCCCAGGATCACGACCTGAGCCAAAGGCAGATGCTCAAGCACTGAGCAGCCCAGGTGCCCCTTTAAAAGGATTTTTTTTTTTTTAAAGATTTTATTTACTTCTTCATGAGAGACACAGAGAGAGAGAGGCAGAGACACAGGTAGAGGGAGAAGCAGGCTCCATGCCAGGAGCCCGATATGGGTCTCCAGGATCACGCCCTGAGCCGAAGGCAGGCGCCAAACCGCTGAGCCACCCAGGGATCCCCCTAAAAAGATTTTTTAATTGTAAAAGACACATAACATAAAATCTACCACCACTATCTTTAAGCACACAGTCCAGCAGTGTTAACTCTATCTACGTTGTTGTGCAGCAGATGTCCAGAAATTGCTCACCTGCTGAACTGAACTCTATACCCATTAAACAACTCCTCATTTCCCCCTTCCCCCACCTCTTGCCAGCAGGCCTTCTACTTCCTGTTTCTATGAATTTGACTCCTTTAGATGCCTCGTGTGAGTACAATATATTTTACAATGCTTGAAAATGAAAAAGGTACCAAGTGTAACTGAGCTGTTGTTAACATTGTGCATAGGTGCTGCCTGTGAGTAAAAACAGCCAAATGATTACATTTACTTTTCAAAATGGCTGTGTTGCTACTCTTCGGACAAGCGGGACAGAACCAAAGATAAAGTATTATGCGGAGATGTGTGCATCACCTGAGCAAAGGTGAGAATGAACTTTTTAAATATATATACATACATATATATTTAGATTTACATGTATTTATTTATATAGGTTCTATTGAAATAAAATTCACATACTGTACAGTTTACCCATTCAAAGTGGACAATTCAGTGGGTTTTAGTATATTCAGAGTTGTGCAAACGTCACTACAATCAAAATTTTTTTTTTACTACATCAATTTCAGAAGATTTTCATTACCTCACAAAGAAACCCCATACCCATTAGCAATCACTTGCCATCCACCCTCCTTCTTAGCCCTAGGCAACCACCAATCTACCATCTGTCATTATAGACTTGCTTATTGTGGAGATTTCATATAAATGGAATAATGAAATATATATGGCCCTTTGTGACTATCATCTTTTTCTTAGCGTAATGTTTTCAAGGTTCATCTGTATTATAACATGAATCAGCACTTTGTTTCTTTTCTTTTTTTTAATTGTTTTCTTGGCCTATATATTCTGTTGTATGTAACACTTTTTTTATCCATTTATCAGGTGGTGGACGCGTGGGTTATTTCCGCGTTTTAACTATTATGAATAACAGTGCTACAAACATTTGTGCACAACTTTTTGTGTGGACAGGTTTTCATTTCATTTGGGTCTATATGTAGGTATAGAATTGCTGGGTCATATGGAAATTCTATGCTTAACATTTGGAGGAACTGCCACACTATTTTCCAAAGCAACTGGACCACATGGGAATTGAATTAAAAAACATTTTTTTTAAAGATTTACTTATTCATGAGAGATACAGAGAGAGGCAGAGACAAGAGAAGCAGGCTCCATGCAAGGAGCCCGATATGGGACTCGATCCCGAGACTCTGGGATCACACCCTGAGCCAAAGGCAGACGCCCAACCGCTTAGCCACCCAGGTGTCCCTGAATTTTAAAATTTTAGCGAATTTTTATTACTGGGAAGGCTCTGTGACTATTACCTATTATATAATGAACATAAAGCAATGATTAGGGCAGCCCCGGCGGCTCAGCAGTTTAGCGCCACCTTTGGGCCAGGGCCTCATACTGGACACCCAGGATCGAGTCCCACGTCGGGCTCCCTGCATGGAGCCTGCTTCTCCCTCTGCCTGTGTCTCTGCCTCTCTCTTTCTGTGTCTCTCATGAATAAATAGATAAAATCTTTTAAAAAATAATCAAATAATTTTTATTGTCAGATATTCATTTTTATATTAATATGCTTTGACTTAATCTGTCCAGTTTATTTCCTTTAAAGAGCATGAATTGTCACTAAATTGATTTAATAAACATATTCAGTGGCCATTTAAACTTATTAAAAGTAGTACCTCCTATAATGTTGTCACTGATCAGTATATTTTTGACTAAAGTGGTTTCTTGGAATTGCCTTCAGAGTCCAAGGTATATTATTTTGTATGTCCCTAAATCTTTGCATTTAACAGTAGATTTTATTTCCTTTGGGGGCAAAAAAAAAGACGTCCTGAAGTCAGTCAGAGTAGAGTTCAAAGGAAACTAAATTAAATAATGACAAATGACACGTGAAGGCAGTTGAAAAGAGGCTTTCCTATAAATGTTCTGGTCAGCAGCAATGATGACTTTGAAGCACATACTTATAAATGTGTATTTATTTTTTAAGCATCTCATTTTTTTAGTCCCATCCCTGCTCTGTATCTGAGTCATGCCATATCATCCCATAACATCTATTGGATGTTTCTCAAAGTATTTCAGGAAGCCATTTTAGTATAATACCTAGTATTGGTGTTCGGGGCCATTAAATTGCCTGACCCAGGAGAAATCTATAGATTTACCGAAGCTCATCCATGTATCGTGAACCAAGGAACTCCCTTTAATGCAGTTCAATTTCAGTTTGATTTTCCCTCCTTTGTACTTGTTTTGTTTTAACTGAATGAACTTCTTTTTGGTTTACCAGTTGTTTAATTGTCTGCCTTTGAAATTATAACAATTTAAACAAAATTTAAGGTGATGAAAATAAAGAATTTCAAAACTTAATCTTTCTCTTCAGTGACACTGCCTTACTAGAAGAGGAATTGAGGAAACTCATCGAAGATTTGATTGAGAATTTCCTTGAGCCCAGTAAAAATGGACTGATCTGGCGTTCTGTTTAGTACACGCAAGTACGTCATCACTTTGCAGTGGCACATGGAACAGAATAGCCAAGAACTCCATGCGTTGAAGTCGTATTAGCGTTCTCTATCTTATCTGGCCAAGTACTTTTTACTTTTATTTTCTTTCTTTTTGGTTGGCTGACTAAACCAACTGTATAAATTTGAAATGAAATGGTCCAGAGAGAAAGGCTTCAAATTTTTTCATAATCTTGAACGAAAGTCATTGCATTAAAAGTATTATAGTAACACGTTATTCTTCCTTCAACAGAAAAGAAAACCAATACATAAGTGAATTTTCTTATTAAAGTGTGATTAAGCTTAGTTCCGTATTGTAATTGTGTATAGCATGGTTTTAAAAAAAGGCAGATAAATGTTATATAGTTGTAGAGTTAGTTAAGGAAATTAATCTATAAAATTGACAAGAAAAAAATAAAAATAAAAATAAAATTGACAAGAAAATGGCATTGCTCCCAGAATACTGTGGAATAGTGTCATTATTACATCACAGATATTAACTTACAAAGTAGAGTATTTGAAATCTGGTATTAGCATTTCTAGCTTAGAGATTACAATATGTGGTTTCAGGTGCTTTTGGTGCAGTGTAAATTTCTTGTATGTATTTAAAATTCTGACATTTACCGAATGTAAAACAATAGTGGCAATGCTCCTAGTGGCTTCGTTCTTGTCAGATTTCTTAGTGCCTTCTCAGGATATGGTATGAATTAAAACAGTGTTCCTCCATTGAATATAATTTAATCATTTCATTTTCAGACAGTTAAGGAAAATCTTCCAAATGATGTAGGTGCTTCCACTCTATATCAAATAGATTTGCCCTTTTAGAAAGCTTATGAATGTAAATAAAAATCTTTTAAAAAGCAGTCTCAATGTAACTAAAGGATCTTCTTATGAGAATTAAATGTCAATAACCACAGCCTTCAGACAAAGAAGAAAATCTGAACCAAAAAAAGGAGCTCTAAATTTCTTTAAAAGCCTAACTTTGGAATTACATTTTTATAAGTAGATTTATTCCTTTATCAGATGAAGTAATGCTAATTTTACTAAGAAATAAAATATCCAGATTTTAGGTGTTATGAAACACTAAAACTACATGTTTTAAAACTGAAGTCCAATTTATTCTGTCATCTTGCTGCCTACTGTAGAATTTCTGATCTCCAGAGTACTATTTATCTTTTTCAACATGGAAAAAATTTTTGCATATTTTTTTTCAAGTAGGCTCCATGCCCAGTGTAAAGCCCAGTGCAGGGCTTGAACTCATGACTCTGAGATCAAGACCTGAGCTGAGACCTGGAGTCAGAGGCTTAACTGACTGAGCCACCCAGGCACCCCTCAATGTGGAAAAAAAAAATTGGAAGGTCACTTTTGGTTGATTCTCCAGTATTCTAAAGAAATCTTAGTAGAGAAGTACTATTTAATCCTCTTAAAATGTATCCTGTCCTATACAACTCACAAAATATTTAAACTCATGTGGTAACAAAACAAGGCCTTGGGTGTAATTATACTAAACAAATTGCTAGTGGGATATAACTGATATTAGAGTATTTATTTCCTAAAAAAATAGTATAAAATTTAAACGGATTAGAATACTTAGTAAATAATGGTATGGTTTGTTGTAGCTACCAGCTAACATTTGGTTGAAACCATAGAATGCAAATATAATTTTCAAATTCTTGTATTGCCACTATTGTTAATTTGTTCCTTCCTTTCCTATAGCTAGATCTTGTATGACTGTAGATAATAGACAACTAGGTAAATGTAGGGGACAGCATACTTCTGAATGACTTTGTTTTTCAAAGGCTTTGTACTGAAAAAGAAATGTGCAGATTTTTTTTTGTTTGTTTTATTTGCTTTTGGTAATGTAGAATGTAATTTAGGAGATGGCCTATATTCTACCAAGTAGTGTGAACAACGCTGTATATATGAAAAATATGTATATTTGGCTTTAGTGGCTTTCAGTGACTAAAGAACAAAGTGGAGCGAAAATAATATGATAGTTCATTCATAATCACTAAAGCCATGTCATGATTGTCATTCTATTATAAAGAGAACAGTTTCGAGTGCTTTAATATAATGCAACATTTAAGTCATCTTAAAGTGAAAAGTTATTAAAACTTAGAATCTTATCTCAAATATTTAAAAATCCAAAGTTAAAATCAACAAAATGTTACAGATGTTCCTGAAGTGTATAGATTAAGGGAATTACTTGATTGTAGCCAAGCTCTCAAGTCTGTATTAGCATAATCTTTGACATGAACTTGACATAGTGGTGTACAGTTACCTCACAGGATAATTTTAGTAACCCAAGCCAACCAGGAAAGACGGAAGTCCTGGACTATAGGTCTCAGCCTTGGGCTCTACATTGTTTCGCTTTTCTTTATCAACAGTACCATGAAAATGAATCCATTTTCATTGAATGTGTAGATCAAAACTGGGCTTTTCTAGAGTTTTGAATAAAAGGAATGAGTTATTGGGGCAAAGTCAAAGCATACAATGAAAATAAGCAATAGAAATTGCTTAGAATTAATAAGCAATAGAAATAAACAATAGGTCACTAAGATGGTACAGGAAATGATTCTCATGAAGGGCAAACTTATCTTTCTTAAAGTTGGGAATAAACTGGCTGTGGGCAAGTTGTTTAGCTGTGTGTATTTGTTATTATTATGAGCAGATAGATAGTGAACCTTTTGTTTTCCTTTATTAGCAACCACTAAAAAGAGGCCAAGTTTTAGGAGAGAAAAAGTACCCTTCTTACTGATTCAGTTTCTGCTGGGATGTTGTGTTTTAGGATCATGTGGGAACTAGGGAGGAGAGGACATAGCAGAAATAAAAAGGAATACAGCACAGATTGGAAAATAAGAGTTGTGATAAAAAGTTCAAAGAATTAAGACCATTTAATTCTGGAGGAGAGAGAGCTGCTGAGATAATTTAAGAAGTCTTATACTATTAGTTGAATCTTTTATTAAAGGACTCAAAGTAAGAAGTAATGTGAAAAACTGTTCTCTGTCTTCAGTGAGGACAGAATAAAAGAGAATAAGGACCTTTTAAAAAAAACCCAAATAACAAATTTAAATATTAAAGGATGTACTGTCTTTTAAGGGTTCCTTCCAATACTTTTTTAAAAACTCAGGTGGGAACAATGGCGATGTCATAGAGAGCACTGAAAGTAACATTTGAGTTTCACTCCCTGTCTAGAAGAATTTAGCTCACAAGAGAGTTTTTGTATATGTTGAGTAGTAGATGCATGAGTGCGGTCTTCATTTGCTGCACAGAGACCTGCTTGGATATTATTTTTAATTTAACCTGGCAAATTAAGTAAGACTTGAACACCATTTTGTTCATCTTGAAGAATGTATAGCATTATAGGATGTCTGAGGGTTTTGTTTTAACTGTATTGCTGCTTGGGTGTAGTAACTTCAGCAGACGACGAGGTTCTGAGAGATGGGACACTTTGGGAATATCCTTACATAGGAAATAGGCCTCCCGTTTCTTAAGGAGGTTGCTTCTGGAATGGACATTAGCTGGAGTTAATGGAGAAGTTGTTCTATGAACTGCTGCTACTGGTATTTCTTTCCGATGTTTTCCACTGATGTTTGTGATGCTTGAAAAATCCAAATTTTGCTTGGATAAATTTATTTTATGCCTTTTTCTCTCTACCTCCCTCCTTCCCTAGGTCCCTCCTACATTTTATTACTGTGAAAAGCTATTGCTCTATTACCTCACTGATAAGAAATCTGAATTGTATTCATTCAGAATGCTTTAAACTTATTCATAACTACGTTTGTTTTTTTGACTTTTGGTTATTTTGTTATTGTGAGAATATTTAAGACATTGTAAGAAGTAATTTTGAATCTATTTCATAGCCTTTTTTGGTCCATCTGGATATTACTGTATGTTAATTTATTATGGCCTTTTATAATTCACTTGCTTTTCTGAGATTGCTCTAGAAACTGATGAGGAAAGAGTCATACTATCACAATGGATGGTCAATTGCTCTCACATTTTATTTCAGGTTTCCCTGTACGTGGGGCACCCAAAGCACAAAATTTGAGAAATATTTTTTACATTTGTCCCCCAGAGCATCTGACCATAAGCCATAAGAAGTTCAAGTGGAAAGAAAAGAACCTTTCACTTCAAGACTTTACACAGCATGACTTTCTTTAGTTTCAGTTGAAAATTGAGTTAGGTTTTTTTTAACCATTGGTTACTTGAAAATATTAACCACACCATTACATTCATCCAACCATATTTTCTCTTTGTTAGTTAGTTCAAGACTCTATACTTTAAAGAAAGGACATACAAGAATGAGTAAAGCGACCAAGATAAGGGCAAATGATATATCTGAAGTTTGCTTCTCAAATTTTTCCACCAGTGTAACCCTAAAGCAGAGGAACATGAATATGTGAGGGAAGGGGCCCAAGTGAAAAATCTGAGGCAGTCTACCACTCCTGAAATTTCATGTTCTGTCATGAAATGTTAAGTTGAATTTTGCATTCCACATAATAAAATTCTTCCAATATAAAAATGATTCCTTCAATCCTCACAGAAACTGGTGCTGCCAGAAAGGAACACTATGTTTATCACAGGGCCTCTCAATGTTTTCTCCCTCCCTTCCTCAATTGTTGCATCTGCCTGGTGGTACATACACTGACCTTAATGTGAGAAATATAAACATAGAACATATCTAGCCTGTTCCCTGCATTTTAAAAGCTGAACTTTGAAAGTATTACTGCCAAATTAAATTGACCTGAAACAGTTATCACTGAACCTTATAATATTGTCAGAGGTGTTGGCCAGTCCGTTTTCATTAATTCACTGGCATTCCTTGACTGAGAAAGAGTATCTGACTATCAACTCTCTAAGAGCAGAGATCATTTTTTATTATTTTTCATATCCTCCCACCTCCAGTATAGTACCTGTTATAGAGTGCTTGGATGGTGATTATAGGAATTAGGGGATTGTATTTTAAAGAAGCTAATTGTTTAAGAAACAATCAAACTGTTAATTTTCTGATTCAGTTTTTTAAACAATTCTCATTACTGAAATTTGTAATAAATAATCTTCTTTAAGCACGCACACACTTAAATACTCTGTTTCTTTTGAGAGATCAGATCATACTCCTATTTGGAAATTATATATAATGCCTAGTATTTACACTCAAAGCAAGATGTTGACCAAGTAGGCTAAGAAAGTATCTATGTAGACTTAATATCAAGATGTTGACCAAGTAGGCTAAGAAAGTATCTATGAAAAAAAAAAAAAAGAAAGTATCTATGTAGAATTAATATCACTGGTTATAAGTGCCATTTTGAACCTACTACCACTACCTTCCAAGTGAGTCACAACTAATTTGGTACTATTTGGTATATTTTGTTCACTGCTATGATTCATCATATATCTTACAAGAGGCACTCAGGCAAGAGTCTGCATCTGTATATATGGTGAGGACTTCTTGTTTTATGCTAAAATAAACTTTGTATGTGTCATTGAATATACCCGCTAAAATATATGCAGTTAAGAATGAATTATTTTTCTTTGTAGCAGTAGATCAAAACTGTGCCCTTGTTTTAGCAGTTTTTGTCAACATTTTCTCATTTTTTTTCTGATGAAAACACCAGGGTGTATGATAAGTACTGCCTGTGAGAATTTGCACTTAAAGTGTTTGTGTGTGGATTTCTTGTGGGTTTTAACCAAATGAAGTGTTATCAGTAATAAACAGGCCTCTTTATAGGCATGAATTTCTGTGTATTTTTTATTATCTTAGTTACTGTATGGTTCATAAAATTTGCTATCCAAGTGGAACATGTTTTTGAAATATATGCATGGTATATAAAACCTAGAATCTACTTTCAGCCTAAATGAATATTCTAGCTTATTATTTGGTGAATATGTATTGATTGGTTCATCAGAAATCCCAGGAGAAGGGGCACCTGGGTGGCCCAGTTGGTTGTCTGGCTCAGGTGATGGTTCCAGAGTCCTGGGATAGAGCCCTGAGGCAGGCTCCCTGCTCAGTGGGGAGTCTGCCTCTCTTGTCCCTCTGTCCCTCCCTCTACCATTTCCTTCTCCCTCTGTTCCTCCCCTCCCTCTCCCTTTGTGTACTCATTCCCTCTCTGAAATCAATAAATAAAATCTTTTTAAAAAAAAGAAGTCCCAGAAGAAAGAGCTAATATTAAAGTCCTTTCCATCTTATTTTTGCCTTTCACTCCTTTAGTTGACTTAATTTGTCCACCCATGTTAGCATCAGCTAATATAACTAAAATGTTAAATATATATTATTTTTTTAAAAAGATTCCATTTATTTACTAATGAGAGACACAGAGAGAAGCAGAGACACAGGCAGAGGGAGAAGCAGGCTCCATGCAGGAAGCCCAACACAGGACTTGATCCCAGGACTCCAGAATCACACCCTGAGCCAAAGGCAGATGCTCAACCACTGAGCCACCCAGCTGTCCCTTAAATATATATTATAATAAAAATCTGTTATTCCCCATCCTTCCTCCTGTCATCCCTAAACTAGCATTTCCTTATTTCTATTACTGGTGTGACCATTCTCCTATCTCTTTATTTTCCTCTATAGTTCTGGTTCTAATCATTAAGTAGTCCAGTCTTGCATGCAATTTGATTTAAATTAAATCTTTGACCTTTATCCTTATGCTTCATTATTTCATTTTATAAAATATTTATTGACTTGGAAATATGCTAGTACCAAGGGCACTTGTAGAAGCTTAAAAAGTAGGAAAAAGGACAGCAACCATGCTATTGCTGGAACAGTCTGTTCAGGCCACTGTTCTGCCTACCCCCACTCCACCAGATCACCATTATCTATTCCTTATGTCTTTGGATTCAAAGCACTAGAGAGAAGGCCCAGTTGGCTGGACTCTTGTCACATGCATTCCAGCTAAACCCAGAAACTAATTAAGGAGGGATTTGACCTCCCAGGTGCCTTCTGAAATGCAGACCACTGCACTTACCCTTCTATCAAGACACAGTGGGAGCGTGAGGCTCAGTCCATTAAGTGTCTGACTCTTGATTTCAGGTCATGATCTCAGAGTTGTGAGATAGAGCCCGACACTGGGCTCTGCGCTGGGCATGGAGTCTGCTTGAGATTCTCATCTCCCTATCTCCCTCTGCCCTTACCCTCTCTTAAAAAAATAAATAAATAAAATTTTTTTAAAGAAGAGTGGGAGAGAGTTATTTCACCAGTTGTAATTTATGGGGAAGGCAAAGGAGGAGGGAGGCCATCTTAAGCACAGAACATAGCATGAACATTCCAAGAACTGTAAGTGGTTTGGTATTGCCATGTTGAGAAGGGGTGTGAATGGAGAGGGCCCTGTGTGCTATGCCCTGGAGCTTGGACTTCAGTCAGCAGGTGAGAGTATGGAAAGGCATAAGCAGAAGGTCTCTAAAACGGTGGTGGGGGTGAGGAGTAGGTATGAGAGAACCCACCCTTGGAAAGAACCTTCATGGTCATCTTATCCAATTTACCAGTTCCCACAATCTGATTACCAAATGGGGATTTATATTTGAACCTCTCCCATTATAATTTGCTCAGACAAGTTGTATCCTTTTTTTTAATTGGAGTTCAATTTGCCAACATATACCATATCACTCAGTGCTCATCCCATCAAGTGCCCCCCTCAGTGTCCGTCACCCAGTCACCCCAACCCCCCTGCCCACCTCCCTTTCCACTACCCCTTGTTCGTTTCCCAGAGTTAGGAGTCTCTCATGTTCTGTCATCCTCTCTGATATTTCCCACTCATTTTCTCTCCTTTCCCCTTTATTCCCTTTCACTATTAAGTTGTACCCATTTAAAGAAAGACCAGTAGAGAGTTCTTTCTCGTGTTCAGCTGAAATCTGTCTCCTGCAGCTTCTACACTTTGGTTATACTTGGAAGCTCAATGTTTTTTTCTTTTGTGTGTGTGTGTGTGTGTGTGTGTGTGTGTTTAAAGATTTTATTCATTTATTCATGAGAGACACAGAGAGAGAGAAAGCGGCAGAGAGAGAAGCAGGCTCCATGCAAGGAGTCCCACTCGGGTCTTGATCCCGGGACTCCAGGATCAAGCCCTGGGCCAAAGGCAGGCGCCAAACCGCTGAGCTACCCAGGGATCCCCCTGGAAGCTCAGTGTTATTTAAAACTCCCTTCTGTTTCAGAATCCTTTCCCCTCAGTCTAAATATGCACAATTCAGCTACTGTTCCTTGTATGACCATCCTCTCACCTTCCTGATCACCACGTGGACAGTTTTCAAAGAGCTGGATCCAGAATTTACATGCAACACTAGAAATGGTGGTACCAGCCCAGAGTAATAAAAGGTGGGATTTCCACCCAAGATGGGAGCCACACAGCAGACATGACAGAGAGGGGGCTCTGCCTGGGGCACATGGCTTGACACCTCTTCACTTTGCAAACAGCTCCTCCTTTAACCCTCAACCCAAGCATCATCCCTTCCAAAAAGCCTTTCCTGCCTGTTTCCCAACCCCTGACCCCAGCAGCCAAGCTGGGCAGGGGCCCTGCTCTATACCGCCAGAGTGCCCTTTGCTGCCCTCTTTTATGGCACATCCCACACCATGTGTAAATGATCTGCTTGTGTGCTGGACTCTCCGAGTCAACCAGTCAATTGTGAGCTCCCCGAGGGCTGGAACTGCTGACTCAATGCAATATCCCCAGTGCCCAGAACTGAGCCAAGCAGATAGTGAGCGCTCGAAAAAAAAAAAAAAAAAAGAAAGAAAAAAAAGTTCAGCTAAACTGAACTGAACTGGAATTTGAGCTGAGTTTTCAAAGGCAAGTATGCTGTGAATAAACAAAGGGGAGGAGGCATGCATGGTACATGAGTGCATTCAACTCAAAGCAGAGAAAATATGAGTGAAGACTGGGAAGCAGGAGTACTTGAGATTTGCTAGAGGACTTCCAGCCAGACTTTGGCTGCAGCCAAAGGGAAAAAATCAACCTGAGGCTGAATAAGGCAAGCCAGCTGGGAGAGGGTTGGAAGAGATTTATTCCCTTGTGAGCAGGGAGCAAGGGGAGGAAAAAAACCAAGTGGATCAGTTTTTTCCAGCTGTTTGCCGCTCCCACTTATGCATACTTCCCCCTTGTGGACAGGGGTCCATGTCCCACAAAACAAACTCAGCACCTCAGCACCCCAAATTCAATGCCAGCATCTCTCTTTACAATTACGGAAGCCCAAGGGTCAGGTCAGGGATCCACTGGAGTCCACAGAGTGGATTTCTATAGAACCTAAATTGTCTTATTCCCAATCTACTACTTCGTCCCCACCCAAGGCCTGAGGATGGCTTTCAATAAATCTTATCTAGTCTTCAATCAGAAAGAACCCTTCCTACTTCTATTCAGATGTAAAGTAAGTCCGGAGAGAAGTGATGCCCTGAGTCACAGAGCTGGTCAGTGGCAAACCTGAGACTAATAAGACTGATACTTAGGTCTCCTGACTGGTTGTCCATTTCTCCTCCTGTAACCTAACCTACAAGGAGCAGAACAGTGAATAAAAAGTCAATAAGCGGGGATCCCTGGGTGGCGCAGCGGTTTGGCGCCTGCCTTTGGCCCAGGGCGCGATCCCGGAGACCCGGGATCGAATCCCACATCGGGCTCCCGGTGCATGGAGCCTGCTTCTCCCTCTGCCTGTGTCTCTGCCTCTCTCTCTCTCACTGTGTGCCTATCATAAATAAATTTAAAAAAATTATTTAAAAAAAAAAAGTCAATAAGCTTAATCCATGCCTCCAGAAAATCCCAAGGACTAGAGTGGAGCCTTGAAGGAAGAGCAGGTGTTTGCTAGGCAAAGAACCAAGGAAGGGCCTTGCAGACACAGGAGAGGTGCAGAGAAAGAGGGAGGAGCATCCTGGAAAGGCTGGATAATAGGTTTCTGATCTCAGCCATTGGCACTTTGGATTTTATACACTCTTTCTGGGTAAAATGTCCAGAGTTTCAGTTATCACTCTGAGAGTGCACAATGAGACAGAGACAGGATAACTTTAACAGACATTTCCATTCAAGAAAGAAAAGCATGGCTGAGTGAAGTAAGTCAGTCGGAGAAGGACAAACATTATATGTTCTCATTCATTTGGGGAATATAAATAATAGTGAAAGGGAATATAAGGGAAGGGAGAAGAAATGTGTGGGAAATATCAGAAAGGGAGACAGAACGTAAAGACTGCTAACTCTGGGAAACGAACTAGGGGTGGTAGAAGGGGAGGAGGGCAGGGGGTGGGAGTGAATGGGTGACGGGGACTGGGGGTTATTCTGTATGTTAGTAAATTGAACACCAATAAAAAATAAAAAATAAAAAAAAAAAGATTAACCCCTTGAAAAAAAAAGAAAAAAAAGAAAAGCATGAAAGGTGTATATTCTGACAGAGCAATTCTGACTCCTGCTAGACAAACACTGTCTGGGCCTGGGAGAAGAAATCTTCCCTGCTTGGGCCTGGACTCTACTCCTTTGGAGTGGCTTCCCTAGTCCATTGATCTCTGTGTCTCTTAGCCCTACCCTCTGGACCATCCTTCCTGACCATCTTCTTCCTTAGTTACTACTGAAGCAGTGGCGCATGTTGGCAGCTGACTAGCAATGTGAAATATCTCTCAGTCCCTTTTGGTTCAGGCTGTTGGTACTGTCCCACATATAACTCATTTAAAAACTTTGTGAGGGGGCAGGGTGGGCACCTGGGTGGCTCAGTCAGTTAAGTGTCTTGATTTCAGCCCAGGGTATGACTCCAGGATTGTGAGATCAAGCCCCATGTTGGCCTCCACACTGGGTATGGAGCCTGCTTAAGATTGTCTTTCACCCTCTGCCCCTCCACCTGACCCTCTTTCTCTCTCCCTCTCTTAAATAAATAATAAAAATAAAAACTTTGTGGGTTTTCTATGTATCTGATTATGGTCAACTCTATACTCCAAATGACATCCTCACAACTGTTTTTGAGACCTCTCCCTCAATTTTATCATGCTATTTTGTGTGTGTGAGAGCACAAGCAAGTGGAGTGGCAGGCAGGGGGGAGAGAGACAACCTGGAGGAGGCTCAGAGGAGACAACTTCAGCAGAGGCTTCCCCGCTGAGCTGAGATCCCAATGATGTGTGGCTAGATCCCAGGACTCTGAGATTGTGACCTGAGCTGAAGGCAAACACTTAACTAACTGAGCCACCCAGATGCCCCTTATTAACTATTTTGGATTAGTTTCATATGTTTTTGTGGATATTGCTCTTAGGATTCCAAGAAGTCTTTCTGTCTAGGAATCTACTGGACATCACTAACTCTTTCAAAGACCTTAATAAAGTGTGTTACAGCTACCTTTGGTATAATCTACATCTCTGAGCTACATTCCTATAATAACTCTATGCTGGCTAGACAGCCTCAAGATGGAAAAAGTTTTATTTTTTTAACCTACTAAGTCGTGCCCCTC
Organism: Canis lupus dingo; assembly: GCF_003254725.2. Taxonomy (NCBI): domain Eukaryota; kingdom Metazoa; phylum Chordata; class Mammalia; order Carnivora; family Canidae; genus Canis; species Canis lupus. The sequence goes on from NC_064263.1 coordinate 24,193,915, forward strand.
TCTGTTCTCTCTAAATTCTTTTTGCCAGTTCTTTCTTTGGCTCATAGCTCCCTTCCTGTTACAAGGTTACATAGCTAGGAGCATCCAACTGATGATACTTTTAACACTCTGCCTAGAGATCTCCTTAGCCAAACAAAAACTTTCTGAGTATTTTCCCCCATCTTCCAAGTTACCATAGGCAACACTTTGGCCAATCATTTTGCCATTATAAAACACAGATCACCATTTTTCCAGCCTTCAGTAACAATTTCCTCACCATTTTTCCAGACTTCACTATTTGCCTGCCATTTTTCCAATCTCCACCCATCCCTGATCCCAAAGCCAATGCTGTGAATTTGAGCTTTTGTTAAAGGTAAGCATTTCACTTGCAGACACCAGCTTCTGTCAACTTTTGCTGTTAAACTACCCCCAAATCTGTGGCTGAAGACAACCATTTATACATCTTACAGTTATGTAGTTTGGCAATTTGGACTGAGGTCAGCTATCTGGTTGATCATAGTGGGGTTCACATATCAGATGGAAGTCTGTTGCCAGGTTGATTGAGTGCTGGTTAGTTTAGGATAGCCTCAGCTGGGTTGGCTGAGCTCCTCCTCAGGTAGCTCCCATTTCCCAGCAGGCTAGCCCAGGCTTCTTCCCATGGGTGCCTGGGCAGGGTTCTGAGAGACAGGGCCAAAGTAGGTAAAGCCTCTTGAGGCCTAGGCTCAGAAATGGCATACTGTCCCTTCTGTTGCATTTTATTGCCTAAAGAAAGTAATAAAGCCTTCCTAGATTCAAGAGGAGGGGACATAGTCTCCACTTCTCAATGAAGGAAAATGCAAAGTCACACAATAAAGGGTGTGAATACAGGGTGGAATAAGGATCATGGCTATCTTACAGTCCACCATAGCTCTTCAGAAGCAAGCCTCATCATGAATTTGGCTTTATAATTATGTGAACACAAAAATACATTTTTCTCTGTCAATTTCATATGTTTTTAAATGAATGACTTCATATATACTAAAGAATTCATATAATGTAAATGTAAGATATAAAGAATAAAACACTTTTGCAAGAGAGAAATAGAATTTTGGCAATATGTTTTAATTTCCCTGTGTATCCTTACTAACCAAACATTCATTTCTCACCTGTACTATGCAGTGACTTCCTAGCTGGCCTTTTCTACCTTTGGTCTTGCTTCATCCAATAAGTTCAACCCACTATAGTCACAATGATCTTTAAAAAACAAAAATCTAATCATGTCATTCCTTTGCTTAAAACTGTTCAGCTGGGATGCCTGAATGGCTCGGCAGTTGCATCTGCCTTTGGCTCAAGGCGTGATCCTGGAGTCCTGGGATCAAATCCCCCATCAGGCTCCCTGCATGGAGCCTGCTTCTCTCCCTGCCTATGTCTCTATCTCTCATTAATAAATAGAATGTTTTTTAAAAAAATAAATAAAAATAAAACTGTTCAACTATTTCCCATCGACCCGAGGATAAAACCAAACTTATTAATAGAGTAGGCTCTTCATTGTCTAGCTCCTGTTTATACTTCCTGCCTCATTTTTACCATCCATCCCTAAACTGATTATTGGATATTGGCCAAAGAAAATGGCTTCCATAGTTCCCTGCACCTTCTCCTACATGGCATAAATCACTGTTGTTATTGGCTCTTTACTTGTCTGTCTCCACTACTTTACTGTAAGTGTTCTAGGGGGAGGGAAGCTCTTCTGCCTATCCCTGGATGCCAAGCACAGTACCTGGCACAATGGATGCTCAGTAATGGTTGAATGAACGCATGGAGAATGAATGCTAGGTTCTGGGGACAAAAAGAAGCTCCACCAAAAGCTCCTAGTCTAGGTGGAGAACAGATGAGATAGATGCATGACAGATAAGACAGATAGATGATAGATAAATCTTTGTGCTAAACAAACAGCAAATGTGTGACAAGGATGGTGGATTTGCGTTTGCTTCTAAGTTCCACCAGGGGGCACTATGGGAATGCCTCAGGTTTCTCCTAAAAAAAAAAAAAATCCATGTTACTTCCTTGGAAAGACCCTACGCACTTTGAAGGAAATGTAATTTTCCTAGTAGTGCTTGTTTGGTTTTTGTTTGTTTTGTTTTGCTTTAATAAGCTCTTTATTCGGCCCACTCAAAAGAGCTATAGCTCAGCCATCAGTGTGTTTGAAGGACCAAAGAAACTCCTGTTGGTGTCCACTTTATATCTATAATGAAATCATCACAAGAGCTTTCAAAAACATAATTGAATTTCTCTTCCACATCAACTGTTGGGAGCCAGAATAGGGATTGTTGTTATTATTTCCATCTTAAAGATGATAACTCTAAGGGTCAAGAGGGGAAGAAATTGGGGATCCCTGGGTGGCTTAGCAGTTTGGCGCCTGCCTTTGGCCCAGGGTGTGATCCTGGAGTCCCGGGATGGAGTCCCTGCATGGAGCTTCCTTCTCCTTCTGCTTGTGTCTCTGCCTCTCTCACTCTGTGTGTGTGTGTGTGTGTGTGTGTGTATGTGTCTCTCATAAATAAATAAATAAATAAATAAATCTTTAAAATAAGTAAATAAATAAATATACTTTAAACTATTAAAAAAAAAAAAAAGAGGGGAAGAAATCTCCCCAAGGAATCACAGTTGTATCTAAGCAGGGATTTGAATCTGTCTTCCAAATTCAAATGAATTTATTCACTAAAACTATATTGAGTTCCAGGCTGTGTAAAAGATGATAGAAATACAAAGGCATGCCCTTCAAATGTCTTAGAAGCAAAGACTATCAAAGCTAGAGAGAATTTGGGAAATCACCTAATTAAGTGTTCTCAACTCAGATATGCATAAGAATCTCCTCAAGAGCCTATTAAAAAAATGCAGATTCCTGGACTTTGACCCTCTCATCACACATAAACATTTTGATTCAACAAGGGTAGGTGGGAATCTGGAAATGGAAGTTTTCGTAAGAACATCCATTCTTCCTCACCATGATTCTGATGCAGATGAACTGTGTACTACACTTTTAGAAACATTAATCCATTGGTTTAATCTTTTCATAATATAGAGGAGAAACTGAAAAGAAATGGGTAGAAGTAGTCCCCCAGAAACTCTCCTTGGATGTAGTAAGGGAGGCTAACCTCAAGTAATGATGTAACTGAGGAACACCCAACTAGGGACGCCTGAGTGGCTCAGCGGTTGAGTGTCTGCCTTCAGCTCAGGTCATGGATCCTAGGGTCCTGGGATCAAATCTAGCATCAGACTCCCTTCAGGGAGCCTGCTTCTTCCTCGGCCTATGTCTCTGTCTCTCTGTGTCTGTCATGAACAAATAAATAAATTCTAAAAAAAAAAAAAAAAAAAAAAAAGAACACCCAACCAAGAACTGAACACCTGGGTTCAATTTCAGGCTTTACCATCTTGCTAATGAATCACTTAACCTCAGTGAACCATGATTTTCTCAATTGTAAAATGTGAGATAATTACACATATACTCCATAGGCTTATTTTGATGAAAAACAGAGATAAATAGTATAAAGGGTCTGGCAGAGGACTGACACACAGAGGACCCTTGATAGAGATTGGTTGATGGGATTGTTTTGAAAGCTCTTTCTACTTCATTTATTCTATTTCTTTAAATGCATAACTACTATTGCCAGGCATTCTGCTAGGCAGTCCCACCTACGTGAAGCTTGTGATCTAGTAGAGCAGATAGACATTAATTATGGAAATAAGAAATCACTATTGTAATAAAGGCTACCAAAGGAAAATATAGGATGTGTTTTGAATCATATGGGGATTCAAACCTAATCTTCAGACAAATAAAATGTCCTGAGGAAATGACTCAACAGTTGAGCAGGAATTAGTCAGAAATTACACACGGATCAGGAAAGAGCTTGGCAGGAGTGGGAAATGAAAAGGTCAAAGACCAGAGTAGTGGAGTGAGCAGGGGAGAGAGGCATGATATGAAACTGAGGATGATTATTATTTCTGTAAAGCCTTTCTTCTATCGTGCCTTGATATGTATGTGGAAATTTTGATCTTTTCCTTGACTCTTTCATGTCTACTTCAATTTTCTTTCTATTTTTGCACCAGAAAGCCTAATAACTAGTAATATTTCCTCAAATCTAATATTGTGGTCGCAACATATTTTCAGGGAATACATTCTAAGACCCCCAGGAAATGCCTGAAACTGCAAATAGTACCAAACCCCATATATACCAGGTTTTTTTCCTATACATGTGTGCCTATGATAACGTTTAATTTATAAATTAGGCCCAGAAAGAGATTAACAACAATAACTAATGATAAAGCTGAACAAAATAAAAATATACTATAATAAAGGTTATGTGAATGTGGTCTCTCTCTCAAAACATCTTACTGTACTGCGCTTGCCCTTCTCATGATGATGTGAGATGATAAAATGCCTATGTGAGAAGATGAAATGAGGTGAGGGAGTAGGCACTGTGACGTACCATTAGGCTACTGTTGACCTAACAATGTGTCAGAAGGAGGATCATCTGTTTCTGGACCACTGTTGACCTCAGGTGAATGACAACGCAGAAAGTAAAACTGTGAATAAGTGGGGACTACTGGATACATTTCTCAGTATTTGACTTTCAGAAATAGGGATTGTCTACTAATACAGGTTTAAAAATAAAAACACCTTGCTAAATATCAAACAGGAACATACACTGAGCTCTTACATATTTAGCTGTGCTTGGAAAATACCTATTCTATTGTCACATAGTTATTCGAACTGGTGGTATAATTTAGTTAGATTTTAGTTCGCATTTAGTTAAACTTGAAACCCTGTGTTACTTAGAATGTTTTTAAAATTCCTCTCTGGTATAGAATTAAAGTTTTATTGTGGAAGGAGCTGTTGTTAAGAAGATGAAATGGACACAGTCTACCCCGTCTAGCCCACTGAATTTAGCTATGCAACCTGGACCGAATGCATGTAAATGGCATTTGAGAACTGGGAAAAGTTAATGACAGCAGGTAGATTTGGGAAGAAGACCAGAATTTGAAGCATCACAGAGCTGGCTTTAAGTTTCTGCCTTTCAATCCTCAGTAGCCCCAAACCCCAAACTGGGACCCTAGGTGAGGACTGGGAAAGCTGCAGGAGAAGCCCTCATTCTCGGCCTAAAGGGAAAGGGAATAGAACTTCTCACACTCAGAGGGGGGCTATCACATGTTTTCCTTTCGTTCTCTCTTTTCTCTGTACCCCACACTTCTTCCCCAGGCAATCTCACAGTAGTGGCCCCAATGGCAATGGTGGTAGTGAGGTTCCTATGGCTGTCTAAAACTTGGAGTTATCTTATGTATTACATCTACCTACATTGGAACCACCTCAAATAATGCTCTAATTTTGCTTTCAGCAATCCCAACAGGATGGGGAAACCCCCACTGATTTTTTTTTCTCTCTATGTCCTCCTGCCGCTTGGCCCCAGACATTTGTAGTCATGAGAAGCACACAGCTTGGAGCGCCTGGGTGGCTCAGTCAGTTAAGCACCTACCTTTGGCTCAGATCGTGATCCCAGGGTCCTGGGATCAGGCTTCACACTGGGCTCTTTTTTTTTTTTTTTAAGTTTTATATATTCATGAGAGACACACACGCACACGCACAGACAGAGAGAGAGAGAGAGAGGCAGAGAGAGAAGCAGGCTCCATGCAGGGAGCCTGACGTGGGACTCCAGAATCACGCCCTGGGCCCAAGGCAGGCGCTAAACCGCTGAGCCACCCAGGAATCCCAACACATTGGGTTCCTTGTTCAGCAAGGAGCCTGCTTCTCCCTCTGCCTGGTGCCCCTCCCCCCAGCTTATGCACACGCAAGCTCTCTCTCTGCTCTCTCTCAAAAAAATAAAAAAATCTTTTAAAAAGAGAGAGGAAGCACACAGCAGACTGCAGTTGTTTGAAGTCCAGGTTTCTGGCCAGAGAAACAAAAAGGAAAGTCTCAGGGACTGGAAACGATCAGAGAGATTGCAGAGTGGGGAAAAGCTCAAGGGATCCACCCCATAATTCTGGACTCACCCCTTAGCTCTGCATGCTAAATGGATGCTGATGGATGGCTCTGATGCTAAATTGTATGCCATGGACCTAAGTACTGACGTATGGGATAGACCACTGTCCAAATCCAAAGGTAGCACACAACTGGGACAGATCTGAATGGCATTACAAAAACTTTGAAAACTGAACTGGCATTGAAACCATGGTCACATGGGGATCCCTTGGTTGCTCAGCAGTTTAGCGCCTGCCTTCAGCCCAGGGTGTGATCCTGGAGTCCCAGGATCAATCCTGCATCAGGATTCCTACATGGAGCCTGCTTCTCCCTCTGCCTGTGATTCTGGCTCTCTCTCTCTCTGTCTCTCATGAATAAATAATTAAAACCTTAAAAAAAAAAAAAAAAAACCATGGCCACGGAAAGCAGATTGGAACTTGTGGCCTGAATTCAACTGAGTTAATTACATGCTAACACAAAAATATTAATATTTTCCATAAGATTTAAATAAGATATTGGCACTTACATATTCAAAATATCTAGTATTTAATCCAAAATTACTCTGCATATGAAGAACCAGGAAAATCTCAGGAATGAGAAAAGGCAATCAACAGACACCCAGGAAGAGATAACACAAATGTTCAAAATTGTTGAAGACTCACAAAATGGTCCAAGAAGTAAGGATGAACACCTTTCAAATGAATGTAAAGGTAGAAAGCATCAATAAAGAAATAGAAGATATAAAAAAAAAAGAAAAAAAGAAAGAAAATAAATAGAAGATATAAAGAAGGACCCAATGGAAATGTTACAACTGAAAGTAAAATAACCAAAATTTTAAAAACCTCATTGATGGACTCAATAGAATCGAGATAACAGCCAAGAATCAGTGAACTTGAAGATAGATCCATAGCAATGATATAATATGACCAACAGAGAAAAAATGTTTCTAAAAAAGTGAACAGAGGGCAGCCCTGGTGGCTCAGCGGTTTGGCACTGCCTTCAGTCCAGGGCCTGATCCTGGAGATCCAGGATCCAGTCGCACATCAGGCTCCCTGCATGGAGCCTGCTTCTCCTTCTGCCTGTGTCTCTGCCACTCTCTCTCTCTCTCTCTGTGTCTCTAATTAATAAATAAATCTTTAAAAAAATAAAAAGTGAACAGAGCCTGAAGACTTAGGAGACAGTATCCAATTCATGTCATCAAAATTGCAGAAGAGTTTGTAAAAGAAGTATTTGACTAAATAATATATGAACATTTCCCAAATTTGACAAAAGACGTAAGCCTACAGTTCCAAGAGTTCAGTGAACCCTAAAACAATGATGGAGTGAGGTGAGGGAATAAAGCCCAGCCATTCAGGCCTGATGTGAGACAGCTCTGATGGGAGAAAGTAGCTGCAGCCCTCCTGCTGCTTTGACCAAAGTTTGGTCAGGCCTCTTTGACTTCCTCCTCTGCCCTTCCCTCCTTCATCTCCCCTTCACAGATGTTGATCTGTAATAAATATCTTGTAAATAAGTATCTGCATATGAAGAACCAGGAAAATCTCAGGAATGAGAAAAGGCAATCAACAGACACCCAGGAAGAGATAACACAAATGTTCAAAATTGTTGAACAAACTCTATCTTAGAGTTTGCTTCTGGAATACCCAATCTATAACATCAATGGAGACAACATAAGTATAGAGCAGAGATCTGAGCTCAGGTAGTATAGATCCAGAGTCCATGTACTTAGTGGCGACCAGAGGCAGATTTGCCAGGAAGCTTAAGCTTCAAGGTCCCTGCTTTACACAAACACTTTTTTTTTTTGTAAGATTTTAAAAAAAATTTATCCATGAGAGACAGAGAGAGAGAAAGAGAAAGGCAGAGACACAGGCAGAGGGAGAAGCAGGCTCCATGCATGGAACCCAACGTGGGACTCCGTCCCAGGTCTCCAGGATCACGCCCTGGGCCAAAGGCGGCGCTAAACTGCTGAGCCACCCCGGCTGCCAGCACAAACCCTTTCTGAGGCCCTCAGGATTGGGAGGATGGGTGGGTGAGCCTAATAATGTGTTCACATTGCTATATGAATTTGTAAAATTTACCAGAGAAAGCTATTTTAACCACAATGGATTCTCTCTTTCTACTCTGGCTTCTTCTCCATTACACTTTTTCCCCCTAACACTTCTCCTGACAGAGAGAATGGTGAAATGGCCATGGACCTTTGTTTGCAACTGAGTTGATCTCAGTCAGCTTTCTGCCCATAGAAGTTTAGGGATTATAGAGGCAGAATAATGCCCCCATGCCCTAGTTCCGAAACCTGAGACTTTGGGGGTGTCATTAAGTTAAGGAGATGGGGAGATTATCCTGGATTAATCTTGGTGAGACTGGTGTAATCACAAAGGTCCTTAAAAGAGGGCAGCCCCGGTGGCACAGCGGTTTAGCGCCACCCACAGCCTGGGGTGTGATCCCAGAGACCCGGGATCGAGTCCCACATCTCCCACATCGGGCTTCCTGCGTGGAGCCTGCTTCTCCCTCTGCCTGTGTCTCTGCTTCTCTCTTCGCTCTCTCTGAATGAATAAATAAATAAATCTTTTAAAAAAAGAAAAAGGTCCTTAAAAGAGTCAGAAAAGGAGATGTGACAGTAGAAGCAAAGTCAAATAGAAATTGAAACATGTTATGTTGCTGGTTTTGAGGATGAAAGAAGGGGCTATGAATCAAGAAATGAAGGCAACCCATAGAAACTGGAAAAAAGCAAGGAAGAGATTCTCCTCTAGAGCCTCCGGAAGAAACAGCCCTGCTGACACCTGGATTTCAGCCTACTGAAATCCATTTCAGACTTCTGAACTCGAGCAATGTAAGAAAATTAATTTGGGTTGTTCCAAGTCACTAATTTGTGGTAATTTGTTACTAGCAGCAATAGGGAACTGGTTTTTTTCTTTTTCTTTTTTCCTTCCTTCCTTCCTTCCTTCCTTCCTTCCTTCCTTCCTTCCTTCTTTCTTTCTTTCTCTCTCTCTTCTCTTCTTTCTTCTCTTCTTTCTCTTTCTTTCTTTCTTTCTTTCTTCTTCTTTCTTTCTTTCTTTCTTTCTTTCTTCTTTCTTTCTTTCTTTCTTTCTCTTCTTTATTCCCTTCCTTTCTTTTTCGTATTTTCTTTGTCTTTAGCCAAAACTGGCAGTACTTCTTCTGATAAAATTATCTTAAAACTTTTTAAGTGTGTGTATGTAATCTCTACACCCAACATGGTGCTTGAACTCACAACCCTGAGATCCACTTACACGTTCCACTGACTGAGCCGGCCATGTGCCCCTCATCTTAAAACTTTTGATGATCTTCTATAAATCTTAATGGAATTCACTCCTTAAGACAAATGCCACATCTATATTTCTTTCTGGGCCCTTCTATAACTTGGGTTTAGAGTCAGGATGCTGTGGTATAACAGTATTAAGGTTCTTAGAAGCATTTTTGCTTAATTGAAATAGTCTACCTTATGGTGGACACTCTTAAGACTCTTTCAGGCTGCCTTGTTTACCAGAGAGAATCTAAAAGAAATGCCTCAAGATTCTTTGATGTTCTACTAAGCAATGCCCTAAAAATCTTTCTAAAGTCTAACAAAGAATCTTTTTTTTTATTTTTATTTTTTTATTTATGCTAGGCACACAGGGAGAGAGAGAGAGAGGCAGAGACACAGGCAGAGGGAGAAGCAGGCTCCATGCACCGGAATCCCGACGTGGGATTCGATCCCGGGTCTCCAGGATCACGCCCTGGGCCAAAGGCAGGCGCCAAACCGCTGCACCACCCAGGGATCCCCCTAACAGAGAATCTTTAAAACCACACTTCTGAAAGCTTTACCTTGTGGTCATGCTTTACTTATAGCACCCTGGGCTTGTTCTCTGTGCTGCATCATTTCTTTGAGAAACTTTAGATCCTTGGAAAGACTGTACCAGACCCTCTGGATTTCCTCTAAATTCAGCTCAGAAACTGAGCCATTCCTTGAGTGTTTTTTGTGTTTTGTCATATTCTGCCAGAAGCCAGTTGGCACTTGATCATTCTGCCTGGAGACTCCTTTAGCCAGATTCACAATGTAATTATTCACAATAGAATGTCGTCTATTTTTACATTCCCTGCAGGACAGGGGTCATTAACTGTTCTTCCAGGATGGAACAGTATTCAGGTACCCTTTTCTCCAGCCTACAGCAATGTTTTCCCTCCTGTCTATCAAGACTTCATCAACAGTCTCCTGGCAGCCCTTCCAGATTTTGCTAACCCTCTTTGTGAGGGTCTTTAAGACTTTGCCAAAGCCAATAACACATGTTTTAAGTTAAATTTCGTCTTTATTCCCTCACCACGATCAGTCATGCAAACTGCCCAGGGAAGTTTTTAAATGGCCTCAGGTAAGTGCTCTCTGCTGCAGGACAGACCCTAAGGAGCTAACTGTTGGAGACTCTTCTGACTACACTCCCTGGAGCCCTGCAAGTCCTTCCTCCAAGGGGACTCTGGGTGGTGCATCTCTGTGTCTTCCATGAATAGTACTGCCCTGGAGCTGGCTTCGATCAGCTCATGCAAGCTAATTGTTAGCTCTTTATTGTGTTCAGTGACATCATCTAAGTACCCTAATACTGGCCATTGTGGGAGAGTTTACATCATAGAAATTAGTAAATGTCACAAATCAGGATTTTTCTTTTCCTGGAGAGCCAGTTTACCAGCACACCTCTGAATGTAATCAATGGATAATTAACATTGAGTGTTTTATTTATCCTTTCTATGCCCCAATCTTCTTATTTGTAAAATGGGACTGATAATACTACCTATGCTATAGAGTTAATACGAGAATAAAATGAGCTAACACATGTAAAATGCTTGGACAATGCCTAGCACACAGGAAGTGTTCAGTAAGTATTAACTATTATTTTTACAGTTGCTGTTATTACTGTTATTGCTACCTTAAACTTCCATTGGATTTTCATAGAGAATAGGCTAAGTTTCTGAGTATGTCATGCAATGACAATAAATCTGACAGTTCCAACCACAGTTCCATCATTTCTGGAACTCAAAACTATTTTTTCATCTCCAAACCTGGGTACACATAGGTACCTTCTGCCAGGAAAGCCCATCCCTCCCTTGCCTATCATCTTCCAGACAATTTCTTTTGATTCTTCTTATCCTGATAGCACTTTATTGTGGTTCCTGGTTTACATCTGTTTTCCCTTGTGAGTCCAGGTTGGGTGTGCTATTTCTCCGTGTCTTCAGCACAGTGACAGAGGTGGTAAATACTTGTTGAATGAAGGAATGGAAGTTGCCTGGGAAGGTGGGGAAAAGGATAAGTAGCCTAATAGGATAATAGTAACTTTTTTGCTTAAAGTGGCCATAGGTACATGGTATAGGGCAATGATCCAGGACCCCAGTTTTAGGTTTGGCAGGTCCTCGATTTGTCAGGCAGTGACCCTAATCGCCTTCACCCTCTTTACCTGAGGTCCGACTCTGCCCGTCTTTCATGATGGTTCAGATGTCAAGTCTTCTGGGAGGTGTTTCCTTCCCTCTGCTCCTCCACAGCTCTGCACCCACATCGTCATCACCAATCACATCATTCACTCTCCTGGATTTCCCGATCAGAATCCAGTAGTGTTGTTGCATTTCCACCCGATCCAGAGGGGTGACTATCTGGGGGATGGCGTCGCGTTGTTCACAGACCAGTGAATTCATCCTCCCACCCCCACCCCCCACCCCAGTCCTCGCCTGTTTCCCCCGAGTGTGACCCGGCACCGCGGCAAACACCTGCCAGGGCTGCGACGTGGTGGCCGGCGGGCGGGCGGACATTGCGGACGGGGGGGCGAGGGGGCAGGAGAGCGGGTGCGGGAGAGCGGGCCGAGGCGTCGGAGCCCGGGAACGGGGGGGGGGGGGGGGGGGCGGGCCATGGGCCGGGCGGGGTGGGGGGAGGGGGTGGGAGGGGCGGGGCGGGCCGTGGAGGGGCGGGGCGGGCCGTGGAGGGGCGGGGCGAGGGCGGGGCGGGGCGGGGCGGGCCGTGGAGGGGCGGGGCGGGGCGGAGGGGCGGGGCGGGGCGGGGCGGGCCGGGCGGGAGCGGCGCGCGCCGGGAGCCGAGCGGACCGTCCGAGGAGGCCGCGCGCGGGAGCCGGCGATGGGCCCCGCGGCGGGGCTGGCGGCGCTGCTGGCGGTGCTGGCGCTCCGGGCGGGGGACCCGGCAGGGGCCGCGGCGCGGGGGGACACCTTCTCGGCGCTGACCAGCGTGGCGCGCGCCCTGGGGCCCGAGCGCCGGCTGCTGACGCTGCTGCGGCGCTACCTGCGCGGGGAAGAGGCGCGGCTGCGGGACCTGACCAGGTGAGGACGCGCGCGGGAGCCGCCGAGGCGCCTGCGGCGGGGAGACCGAGTCAGAGGGCGAGACCGAGGCGCGTGCTCTCGGGGCGAGTGGCTCAGTCTCAGTCACCCAGCGTGGGACCCCGGACCCGGTTGGAGCCTGGGTAAGAGCCTCTCCGGACCGGGAGGCTGAGACTCCGTGGCCCGGTGTGACCGTCAGCCCCCGGGTCACCCTGCGGGGGACCCCGAGACGCTGTGTCGCACAGCGTGGAGCCTTCCACTCCGTCGTGCACCCACAGTCGCATCCCAGGTCCATCCTCACACGGCCTACCTGATGCGCTGTGGAAGTGTGGCGGGAGTGACTCAGGACCAGGAGGACCTCGCAAGGCGCGGTGGCAAGCTGTGTGGGCCTCCGGCTCTGTGTCACAGGGACACAGCAGACTGCAAAAGTAGAGGGAGAAAATACTGTGTGCCTGTAGCCCTGTGTGTGACCGAGAACCGGTGGTTAGCATGAGGTGACGTTCTGTGACCATGGGTGAGATTTACATGCCTTTGGGTCTGGATGGGCACGAAGCTATGGACATCTTTGCATCACCCTGGATGCTGATGGTACTGCTCACTTTATGAATAAGGCTTCGTGTTCATTAACTCTTTCAACACGCCTGTTTGAGTGCCTGTTATGAGCCCACCGCTCTTCCAGGCAGTGGGGATAAAATGGTGAGCAAGACCCAATCCTTCCCTCAGGGAGCTTGGAGTCTGTAGCATCATGATTATTAATCAGAGATGTCCATTGTCTCCTTTGCTTGCAACTCTCCCTTCTCTTCCCACACATAAGAGCTCTCTCAATTCTAAATACAAGAAAACTGCGATTTAATATATGTATATTGGGCAGCCCGGGTGGCTCAGCGGTTTAGCGCCGCCTTCAGCCCAGGGCTCGATCCTGGAGACCCCCGGATCGAGTCCCATGTTAGGCTCCCTGCATGGAGCCTGCTTGTCCCTCTGCCTGTGTCTCTACCTCTCTCTCTCTCTCTCTCTTTGTGTCTCTCATAAATAAATAAATAAAAATCTTTAAAAAAATAATATATGTATATTGACACCAAGAAAAAACTAGGGGAAAACCATACTTGATACTGGGGGATTCTAAGTGTGGCACACACAAGCAGATGCTCAGCTAATTCTCTTTGCTATACAATCAGCAAACTCTAGTGCTACACACCGTGGCATAAAATACTATAGACTTGGCACATTGGGGCACTGCAATCCTGTATTGACTGTCAGTGCCAAACTATGAAAAATGAATGATTGTATTATGTGATGCATTGTGTTGTGTGTTCTCTGCTCCAGACATGAAGAAGCCTACAAACAGTGGTGTAACCACATTGCTATCTGAATACATTAATATAACTCTTACATCATCTGACCCTCTGCTGAGCTGACAAAACAGAGAGCTGTCTCACAATGTACTGCTGATAAAACTGGGCGAGCGTATGTGATAGTAATACTAATTCTGGGGCGAATGCGAAGAATGGGAAGAAGGCGTGTGGGACACCATGACTGTGTGAGAGAGCCCCTGTTGGAGAGAATCAAACACACACAGTGTGAAAGACCTTGTTTGTTAATCAGTGGTGACTGAATGATGATGTAATTTGGTATATCCTCTTAAGTATGTAGCTTGCATAGAAACAGTTATATTCATTTTAAATTTACTATTAGGGGACGCCTGGGTGGCTCAGTGGTTGAGCATCTGCCTTTGGCTCAGGTCGTGATGCCAGGGTCCTGCAATGGAGTCCCACATCAGGCTCCTTGCAGGGAGCCTGCTTTCTCCCTCTGCCTGTGTCTCTGCCTCTTTGTGTCTGTCATGAATAAATAAAATCTTAAAAAATAATAATAAATAAATAAACAAATAAATAAATTTACTATTAGTTTGAAATAGTGTGAATATACACACATGCACATACACAAAATATATGTGTATTATAACAGTAAAATATATGTGTATTATAACAGTAAAAGATAATAATTTCAATAATTTCAATCAAAAGATAAAAATTTCAATAATTCTTGTCACTCTTTAGAGTTGCATAGTTGTCCAGTGTTTTATGGGCCTACTCTATAAAGCAAAATGTTTTATTTTTTAAATTTTTTAAAAATATTCTGTTTATTTATTTAAGAGGGAGAAAGAGAACATGCGTAAGAGCACAAGAGCACGGGGAGGGAGAAGCAGACTCTGCTGAGCAGGAAGCCTGAGGTGGGGCTGGATCCCAGGACCAAAGGATCATCACCTGAGCCAAAGGCAGGCACTTAACCAACTGAGCCACCCAGGCGTCAAGCAAAATGTTCTAATTCTGTTCTTAGTCCATGCATTGGAGTCTAGGTTTATTGGTGGGAATAAAAAACTCTTCTCTTTAATTTGAGATTCCAGCATGTTCCCTGCTACCCATGTGCTCATTCTCATACCACTAATCTCTTTATTTGGGTGGCTCAGATAGAGATGAGGGGTCAAGATCATGATGCTGGGCCTCTCACGGAACAGGTTCAGAACAGAAAGTTTGCAGTGTGGATCAAAGTGACTGGTGGAGGGAGTGAGGGGCTCCAATGCTGGTCTCCTTTACTGTCTCATCACCATTGTCCTCAAAGCTTTGTCACAGGACCCTAATCTCATTTGCTTCTTACACACAATGCTTTGAAATAGGTTGTATAACTCTTAAAAAAATGAGAATTCATCTAAAATATGAGAAAACTAAAGTTTAGTACCTTATCTGAGATTATAAATCTAGTAGGTAGCAAATCCAGGACTAGGACATAGTTCTTTTGGTTGTTTCTTCTATTATGCCATGATGTCCTTACTGCTTACTTTATCTGATTTGCCAGGACCCAGACCAAACCCCCCATTACTACTGAGGTTTTATGAACAGCTGGAGTACATAGTGGTTAAGGGTCTGGATGCAGGAATTTAACAGACCTCTGTTTGAATCCTTGGCTCTGAGCTTGGGCAAGTTCCTTTACCTCTTTAAGCATAGCTTCCTAATTTGTAAAATGATGATAATGATAGCACCTACCCCAAAGACTTGGAGGGAATAAGTACCATATAAAGGCATTTATCATTTTACTTGGAATGTAATAGGTGCTCAACAAAGGTAGCTCTAGCTGTATGATTTTTGTTTGAGAGTGCCTGGTGAAAAACTAGACCCCGCCTTTGGTTCTAAGCAGAGAAAGCCCAGAAACAAAAAAGATTCAGAAAAATTCTAGATTCTTTTCTCCTATGATTTATGAACATTTAATTTCGGAAAGTTTAGTTTGATATTTTAGAGTCTGTTCTTTAGTCAGGATCTAAAACCTAGTGAAATATTCGCTTTTTAAAACAAGTATTTTGGCAGTTCCTGATCATTTTCCTATAGTCTCAGTCTGGTGATCTAATGTAACTTGAGATGTTATTTCTAAGGGCCTCAGTTGTTATTCTTCTTTAAATTTATAAATTTAGACGTAAAATATTTTGGAGGTGCCTGGGTGGCTCAGGTCATGATCCTGGGGTCCTAGGATTGAGCCATGGCTGGCTCCCTGTTCAGCGGGTTCTCCGTTTCCTTCTGCTTGGCCCCCTATGCTCTCTCTCTCTCTCAAACAAATAAATAGAGTCTTTTTAAAAAAAGAAATAAAATATTTTAAGATTTTTTTAAAAAAGAAAATATTTTTCAATGTCGAAACTATTCCTTACCCCAAGTTAATGAATAAAAATTTTACTATATATATAGTTAACCCCTAGCTTTTTTTGTTGTTACAGTTTAAAAAAACTAGCAAGATTGAAAGAGTAATAGTTGCAATAATTTTTGTGTTATGAATTAAGCATTCAGAATGTCTCAGAAGAACTGAGACAAAGCCATTTCTGAATTCCTAAGGAGAAACATATTGAATTAAAATAGCCTATGTATTACTGTTGGATAACCTATCCAGGCTATGTTTAATGCAGGATTGGGTTGCAAATTTTATGTGCAGATTCTTGAAGCAAAGGATCTGATTTTCCACTCTCAGCAACATTTGTTAAAGCAAAAAGCCATTTAGGAAAGCCGGGGGTTTGAATTCAACATCCAGTTACTCGGTCTCTGAAAACCAGCTATTTGCTCAGAGGCTGGGAATGGGGCCAATGTTTGGATTCCAAACCAGTCTCAGATATCTGTTGATAGGTTTTTTCTTTGTGTTACAGAAAAATGACGTGTCTGGATACTAAATTGAGTTATGTGCTGCAGTAGAGATCAAACCCCTACCCTAAATAAACTGACCCCATAATACACAGAGTGGGATGTGAAGAGAACAAGGAACTAGTGCTTTTGATATGCTGGAGGACGTGGGGAAAATTTTCACCTCTCTGCCTTGCTTCTTTCCTCTGATGCCTGTTAAACATTAGTGCTCAAACACCAAATGAAGAATCTATTTATTCAGTTATGGAAAAGATGATGGAAAGAAAGAATAGGATGTTGTGGTGAAAGGATTCACCTTTGAGACCTTCTAGACAAGACTAGTTCTATCATGTTATAGAGGAGGAAACTGAGGGATAGTTGGAAGCCGGATCTCTTACCAATCCAACTGTCTATAAAATTACTGCCCACTCAGCCTCAGTTGTCCTTGGATACTTACTCTTCAGGCTGGATTCAAGCCCAAGTCTCTGCTTGTAAGTGTTTTCGTCTAGCAGTGGAATATCTTTCACTAAGTAGTTCCATATGGAGCTGAAGCAGGAAATAATGGGTAGTAAAAAAATCCCACACCCTGGTGGCTGGTTTAGTTTTTAAAGCTCTGGAGTAGCCGCTCTCAAAGTGCCTTGTTTCAGGGATCAGAGACATCCTGGGACTTGACAGAGTTCTCATTTCCTCCCTGGGGCACAGGCCCAGATTCTTGTTCCTTCGTTTATGCTTGAATTGAACTCTTGGCTCCTTGGAGGCACCTGGAGACAGTCATCTTCTATTTCAGTCTCCATGTCACAGTGGCGGGTTCCACCCTTGAGAAACCCTCAGGTCAGACTCAACTTCAAGAGATTGAATCCCCCCACCCTGCCACTCCCTCTGTTCTTCACTTTCATCTCTTTCTGCTCCCTGAAGTCTTCCAATCTGGCCAGAGGACTCATGTTCTCACCTCTCTTGTGCACATTCCTATAAATCCATATCCTTTTCACTTTGCATGCACTTTTTTCTTTTACTTCCATGTTGTTAATATATTGTTCTTGAAATCAGTAACTTTAAAACAAGGGAAACATTTTTAGAGGGCATGACTAGAACTCTTTTTGGTCTGCCTTATTATAATCAATAATTCGTAATATTAATCCCGATGGTGCATTAGAAATGGAATAGCCATAGTATCCCAGGAAAGGAATCAGCATCTTTTGCTTATGTGAACACTGTTGTAGGACATCTGAAGAGGAGAGAAATTAACTAGAAAGGGGATAACTTTTGGTCCCTCCATTTCTGGAGATTTTTGACACAAATCAGCAAGCCAGAGAGGCTGGAAGCATGCTGGACAACCTCCTGTCTACATCTCCTATTACAACCACCAGTTTGTATGTGGACTGCTTCCTAAATATCTCCCTTGAATCTATCCTGTTCTCTGACCCCACTGTCTTTAGTATGATTCAGACTCTCCATACTCTTGCTTACAGTTTTGAATTGGCCTTCTAACTGTTCTTTCTGCATCCAGTCATCCCTACTTCTCAACTCTACCCTCTCATAGATTCATATATGTAAACATAACATATCCAACTCTTACTTAAAAGCTTTTGGTGGCTCCTAATTGCACTCAGAGTAAAACCCAAATTTCTGAGGCACCTGGGTGGCTCAGTGATTGAGCATCTGCCTTTGGCTCAGATGGTGATCCTGGGGTCCCGAGATTGAGTTCCACATCAGGTGCCCCACAGGGAGCCTGCTTCTCCCTCTGCTTATGTCTCTGCCTCTCTCTGTGTGTCTCTCCTAAATAAATAAATAAAATCTTAAAAAAATCACAAATTTCTCAGCAGGACCTATGAGGTACTCCTCACTTCTCCAGTCTGATCTACCTATCAGCCTCTAGATATTGCTCCAGCAGTACCGAACGGTGTAGAATTTCCCCACCATTTCTCTCTGTCCCTTCGCATATGTTGAACTGTCTCCGCCTGGCTTTCCTCCCTTCTTCATTATTTGCATTCACTCAGCAAGCTTTGGTTTTATTATCTCCTCTGTGAAATCATCTCTGATCTGCTCTGGCCAAATTAATTACCTACTCTCCTTACTGCCCCCTAAGCCTTGTTCTTAAATCTGGTGTTGCATCTGTTTTGTAATTATTTGTCTCTTACCCATTAGTCTATGAGTCCTTGAGACCAAGTTTACGGTCTTATTTGAAATTCTGTTCCTAGCTCCTAGAAGAGTATATTTTAGTTACTCTTTCATAGAAATGTGTGTTGAATTTAGAGCAATGAGAAAAACAGCTATCTTCTTGTTCATGAATTTTCTTTCTTTTTTTTTTTTAAAGATTTTATTTATCTGTTCATGAGAGACACAGAGAGAGAGAGGCAGAGACATAGGCAGAGAGAGAAGCAGGCTCCATGCAGGAAGCCCACTGTGGGACTCCATCCTGCTACTCTGGGATCACGCCCTGAGCCAAAGGCAGACACTCAACCACTGAGCCACCCAGGCATCCCTTGTTCATGAAATTTTCTAGCATTGGAACTTGTCTTGCCTTCTCATCCCCAGCATGTAGCATGGAGTCTGACATCTAGCAAGTAACCAGTATAGACTGAGTTGTTGGATGAACAAATATTTGTCAAGCCACTGTGCTTTTGTACATGTTGGTCCCTGTTGGCTCAAAAAATATTCTTCCTATGATACAAAGAAGATGAGCATGGCCCCTGTACAGAGATGACATGTGAATTCGTGAAGTGTTCCATATTTTTGAACCAATGTGATGTACACCTGAAACTAATGTAACACTGAGTCAACTATATGCAAGTAAAAAAAAAAATTTCTTTGTCCTTTTTTTGTTTAGCTCCATGGAGAAACAATATGGCAAAATCAGCTGAGAACAAGTTTCTTTTTTTTAAAATTTATTTATTTATTTATGATAGACACAGAGAGAGAGAGAGGGGAGGGGGCAGAGACACAGGCAGAGGGAGAAGCAGGCTCCATGCTGGGAGCCCAAAGCAGGACTTGATCCTGGGACTCCAGAATCCTGCCCTGGGCCAAAGGCAGGCGCCACACTGCTGAGCCACCCAGGGATCCCAGTTTCTTTTTTTTAAATTTTATTTTATTTATTTATTCATGAAAGACAGAGAGAGAGAGGCAGAGACACAGGGAGAGGGAAAAGCAGGCTCCATGCACAGAGCCCGACATGGGACTCTATCCAGGGTCTCCAGGATCATGCCCTGGACTGAAGGCAGCACTAAACAGCTGAGCCACCTGGGCTGCCCGAGAACAAGTTTGAGTCAGAAGATTTAGATTCAAATCTGGTTTTGTCACTCACTGACAGTGTGGCCTCGTTTCAGTTTTCTCTCCCTTCAAACTGGGAGTGATAAAATCTACTCTGAGGGTTGTTGAAGGGATTAATTGAGACAAAAAATATATAAAGCACTTAGCAGAATGCCTAGTAGGCAGTAAAGGCTCAGTAAGTAGTGGCTTTGTTTAATCCTTTAGAACTCAGAACAAGTGCCATTTCCTCCGGAAAGTCTTCCATTATACCTTCTAATTCCCATCTGGGTTAGGGGCCCTGCCTACAAACGACTGTAACATTACATAGCTCACTTATAAGCTCACATATAACCTCATTTCTTTCCTGGCAGGTATCACATTTATTGCAATTATTACATTTTTGAGCTTCTATCAGATTCAAAGTATTGATTATAGAGTGATGAAGAGAAAGAAAGATTTTTTGATTTGTGAACTCCTTGAGAGCTCCACCTTGTCTTGCCTTTGTATCTCTAGCATCTAGTGTGGTACCTGATTTACAGTAATTGACCAGTAGAGACTGATTCATTGAATGAACGAATGAATGGACCTACTTCTGTTGTCTTGGTAATTTTCATGTTCTTTGTGCCTAATGGTTAGAATATTATGTGAGTCTCAAGGGGTTTATGTTTCATTTTTAACTACTCTAAATGTACATATACCGTGCCAGCCTTTGCTAAGGGCAGTGGCTATATCAGTAATCGAGATCATTCTACTCCTCTCTTCCAGATTCTATGACAAGGTGCTTTCTTTGCATGAGGATTCGGCAACCCCTGTATCTAACCCTCTGCTTGCATTTACTCTCATCAAACGCCTACAGTCTGACTGGAGGAATGTGGTACATAGTCTGGAGGCCAGTGAGAACATCCGAGGTAATGAGGAGGAGGGCTGGAGGGTAAGAGAAGATTCTATCTCCTGACTCTGGAAAGGAGAGAGATTCTGGTGGAATGTGATGAAGGGTAATGAAGTGGGTAGGTAATACTCCATCTTCTTAGCTTTAGCTATTATGAAGAACTAGGCCCCCTTGTTAATATGTCTATGAGACTGTACATAGAAGGCACTTTTGAGGTGCCTGGCTGGTTCAGATGGTGGAGTGTGCACCTTTTGATCTCGGGTTTTTTTTTTTTTTAATTTTTATTTATTTATGATAGTCACAGAGAGAGAAAGAGAGGCAGAGACACAGGCAGAGGGAGAAGCAGGCTCCATGCACCGGGAGCCCGACGTGGGAATCGATCCTGGGTCTCCAGGATCGCGCCCTAGGCCAAAGGCAGGCGCCAAACCGCTGCGCCACCCAGGGATCCCTGATCTCGGGTTTTGAGTTCCAGCCCCACGTTAAGTGTAGAGATTACTTAAAAATAAAATCTTAAAAAAAGAAAAAGTGCTTTCCAATCCATTATCTCATTTGATCTTTACTACAACCTGTGAAGATGTACAGCTTATATCATCCATTTACATATTTTTCTAGTAATTTCTATTAAACTGTACTGTGATCTGTAGCAAAGTTGGTTTCCTAATTTATTCTATTTTGTACTTGAAGAAATTTGTTGACTTTGGGGAAATTAAGAGGAAGAAGAATTGTCCTCACAAAGGGCAAGATTCCAGAAACAGACAGGATGGAACAACATATGTGTGCTTTAGTTTGTACTCTAGAGCTTATGTTCCTCATTCAGAAGATTGTATGTAGCATCCACTCTGCTCCCGGAGCTGTGCTGGCCATGGGGAATAAAAACACATAAAATATTATCTTTGCTCATGAAATATTGGAATAGGTGATCATGCCTTGCATAAATTAAATGCTCACCACCTGTGCTTTTGAACAGTGGATTGGTGTTTTTACTGCCCTTACAGCTCTGAAGGATGGTTATGAGAAGGTGGAGCAGGACCTGCCAGCCTTTGAGGACCTTGAGGGAGCAGCAAGGGCCCTAATGCGGCTGCAGGATGTGTACATGCTCAACGTGAAGGGCCTCGCCCGGGGCGTCTTTCAGAGAGTTGCTGGCTCAGCCGTCACTGACCTGTACAGTCCCAGGCGGCTCTTCTCCCTCACAGCAGACGACTGCTTCCAAGTTGGCAAGGTAACAGTATTGGGGGGGGGGGGGTGGGTATGCAGGGGGCTCAGCTCTAGTTTCTTGTGGATGAAATAACTCTATCCTGATTGCTTTTACATGCTTTCAGTACTTCCAGCAATCTTGGAAATTTGGTATCATTCCCCATTTTCAGATGAAGAAGCTGCAGTTCAGACACAGTAAATAATTTGCCCAAGGTTACACAATTTTAAGTTGTAGAAATACATTTTGAACTTGGGTCTTTTAACTCTGAATCCCATGCTCTTTCCATAATAACTAAGGTGATCACCTATGCAGGATACTTCACCTGAGAGTGAAGGAAGTATTACTAGTTACACCTAGACAACAGACATGAACTGGGACTGAGCTGGGAAAAATGGTCCTGGGGTCATTCCTAACCATAGCACCCTGCCAGCAGATGAGCAGCTTGGTGCAAAAGAGAATCAGAGTTTAAAGGTGGGGAAAGGGATAAAAGGTGGAAATGTGAGGTAAGGTCACAGAAATCTCAGCCTCTGAGACTTTCTGGAATCTCTTGCAGTATTTCCTAAGCATTTAAGAAATACTAGATTAAGTTAGTGTCAAAAAGCTGAGGCCATTCACTTTAACATTACTTGAGGAAATAGACTTCAGGAACCTTCCATATGAGATATTTAACTGATCTTTGATCATAACTTATAAGCACATTTGAGGTCATTTTACAATATACTCTTTGTTAGCTTTTGCCTTAAGAAGTAAGGTAGTAAATCCTTTTTAATTTTGAAGATGTATTGCGGGAGAGTGAATTTTCTCAGCCCCCTACAGTATTCATTAGCAGATCTGTGAGTGGGCATCATGTGCCCTGATTTCAAGTTTTGGGGATCAGTCTTCCAAATTAGTGCAAAGTGGATTGCCCTGAGCCCCTCTATGTACCATTTTTCCTTCTCTAAGATCCTGAATGGAATCAGAGCTCAATCATCATGTTCATGGCTAATTTGAATTTAAGCCAGTTAAATAGTTCTGTGTATGGTACCAATATATGCTTCATTCACAAGGCTTTTCTGAAACTCAAACCATATGTTGAAAATTCAGTAAGTCCCCTCCTGAAACCCTCACTGGCAATCTTTATTTCTGTATTTATTTACTTATTTTAAAAGATAAAACATTTCAAACATAAAACTACATAAAATAATGTAACAATCAATTATAGATGAAATGT
Source organism: Canis lupus dingo (assembly GCF_003254725.2). Lineage (NCBI taxonomy): Eukaryota > Metazoa > Chordata > Mammalia > Carnivora > Canidae > Canis > Canis lupus. Next base: position 24,216,874 of record NC_064263.1, read on the forward strand.
GTGTTAAAATTTTACAATGTTTGTTTCAGATTTTTAAAGAGGAATTTGACATAAAACAGAAGGCATCAAAGTTAATATTAAAAAATAAATTTACATATAGCTCAATAAAGCCCCCTTCCTCTTTCTTCTCACCACTTTGACCCCTCCCCTCTACTCTACCCTTGCTAGGTTGCCTGATAACTATCCTGAGCCATACAATATATACATACTATCCTGGGTCCAGCTTCTTTCTGCACACTGCATCTGTGAAATTTACCTACCTTGTTGCATTTATTAGTAGTTCATTTCTTTTTATTGCTTAGTAGTATTCCATTGTATGAATATACCACATACTGTTTATCCAGTCTCCTAGTGATGGATACTTGGATTGCTTCCAGCGAGGGCTACTATGAATAAGGCTGCTATTAACATTCTTGTGTAAGTCTTTCTGTGGACAGTTGTTTTTATTTCTGTTGAATAAATAAATACCTAGGAGGGGTGTTGCTGGGCCAAAGAAGAAGCTTCAATAATTATTAACATGTGGCCAAATTTATTTCATCTACATGTCTCCAGTTCCTCCTCCATGGATTATGTTAAATCAGATCAGTCTTTATAGTTTCTGAAATTCTTAGTTGTTTAATTGTACTACCCTACTGTCATATCTGTTGACAGTTGCTCATGAATGATTATTTCCTGATATGGTTTATTATGTTTGTGAGCTTATTTAGCAGGACTTTTTTCCCCTCTAAAAGAATCTCTGTGACTGGAGTTGTAGGAATATTACCTCAAAGGTTCTGGGTTTTCTTCTTCTAAGTACTCTGGTAATATCACTGGCCTTAGATCCTTCTTTTTTTTTTTTTTGAGTATATTACATCTGCATGGCTTATTTATTTTATAACTGGAAGTTTGTTCCTTTTGACCCTCTTCACCCATTTCACTCACTCCCTACTTCCCACCTCTGGCAACCCATCTATTCTCTATATCTTTAGGCTCAGGTTTTCGTTGTTATTATTTGTTTTATGTTTTAGATTCCACATATAAGTGAGATCACATGGTATTTGTCTTTCTCTAATTTATTTCACTTAGCATAATACCCTCAAAGTCCATCCATATTGTTACAAATGGCAAACTTTCGTCCTTTTTTATGGCTGAATAATATTCCATGGTGTGTGTGTGTGTGTGTGTGTGTGTGTGTGTGTGTGTGACATTTTCTTTATCCATTCATCCATCAATAGACACTTAGGTTATTTCTGTATCTTGGCTATTGTAAATAATGCTGGCAGTGAACATAGGGGTGCATATGTCTTTTCAAATTAGTGTTTTCATTTTATTCAGATAAATACCAGAAGTAGAATTAGTAGATCACATGGCAGTTCTATTTTTATTTTTTTAAGGAACCTCCATATTATTTTCCACATGGGCTGTACCAATTTACATTCCCACCAACAGTACACAGCACTATTTTTCTATATCCTTGCCAGCTCTATTTCTTGTCCTTTGGTAATAGTCACTCTAACAGGCAAGAGGTGATATCTTACTGTGGTTTTGATTTACACTAACCTTAGATTCATCATTATATTTATTTTTTGGCTTGGAATTTCCCTAGCTCTATGAAAAATGCAAATTCAAACCCTAAACTCACATGAAGTGAGTGGCTCAAGATTGTGAATATTCTAAGGAGAGATTTTGTTTCCCCTAGACAATATCCAGACAGAAACAAACCAACTTTTTTTTTTTAATATTTATTTATTTACTTATGATAGACATAGAGAGAGAGAGAGGCAGAGACACAGGAGGAGGGAGAAGCAGGCTCCATGCCAGGAGCCTGACACAAGACTCGATCCTGGGACTCCAGGATCGCGCCCTGGGCCAAAGGCAGGCGCCAAACCGCTGAGACACCCAGGGATCCCAAACCAACTTTTTTGACTCTTTGCAACAGTGGGTAGATTTTTTCTGGTCTACCCTCTCTTTTAAGGTATAGTTTTTCATGGATTTCAGTTTTATGAGTGTGTCTTTGTTCCAATTCCTAGGTTTTGGGAGGCCTAAGGAGGGCTCATATTCTGTCTTCATGTGGCCATTATAACCAAAGGTTGCTGAGTACCAAGATTACTAAGACTAATACCTGCCCCTATCCTAAGCAGCTTCAGCATCTGCTCTTAAGCTTATTGCTCAGGTTTTTAGGTCCTTTTTTTGTTTCTAGTACCTGAGTATTTTCCATCCTTTCTTGAAAGTATATCATAAAATATTTGTTATATTTTATTCAAAAGTTCTAAGTCTTTTTGGTTGGAAAGATTCCAGTAACCTCAATCTAGCATATTTTTGGGCCTTAGGAAAACTTAGTTAAACAAATCGTTAACTTAGCAGAAAAAGTTCAGTCATTTTGATTGTTATTCTTCAACTCAGCCTTTTTACAAACAGGAAACCTGCAGATCAGAGAAATAATATGGCAGATTAATGGCAGGCCTGGAACAGCAGCTGATTTACTGTTTCGACTGCAGAGTTTCAGTACCTCCAGGTTCTGTCCTGTTTTTCTGCTGGTCTGAAAGTTATAGCAGAATTAGAATGTTTTGTAAGAGTGCTTCCAACTCTCTGACTGTAATTCCATGCTGTCTCCAACATCAACTTCCAGGAAATTCCACCTGCAGTGTTGGTATGCTAGATAACTGTAAAGCTATTAAGAGACAGGAGCTAGGTCTAGTACATGTTGCCATATTCCCACCTTCCAACATTTAATACAGAAAAAAGTCACTGTGCTCTTAGAACATTCCCCACATGGATCTAATACACTGTATTGCAATTATTGATTTACTCTTGTGCTTCTCATATGACTGTAAGGTCTTTAAGATCAGGGATCACCAGATTCATTGTAAATACTCAGAAAATATTGAATAAATAAATGAATGAATTCAGTCCATTTCTCACATTGCTTCCAGCAGTATCTTAAAAACATGACATTCACATCTCTTATTAGCTTAGCCTATGGTACCTTTTGAAGTTCATTTCCTGCTTCTCTTCACCTTAGGCTATAACCACAGTGTCCAGCTTGAACACAAACTGGCTTTTGGCTTCTGTTTCTGCCATTCCCTCACCTTAAAATGTTCTTCCTCTCAACCTCTGCTCATTGAAATCCTCTTCTTTCTTCAGGGAAGACCTATCTCAGATGCTTCTTCTTCCATGAAGCCTTGCGAGATTCCCAAGTCTCTCCTTTCTCTGCCTCCATGACATATTTTGCATATTTCCTTTGAGTATTTATGCATTCTACCTAGTATTACAGTTAATTGAGTTCATATATCTCAGATTATGAATTCCTCAGATTAAGACATTCTTCAGATGTCTTCTCTACATCTAGAACAATGCATTGAATATAACAGATGCTTGATAAATTGAATTTAAATGGATTTGAGATGAAAACTTGCCTTCTTGTATTCCAAAAGCCCTCCCACTCTTTGTCATTTCCTTTCTTCTACCTGTGGATTCAGGTTGAATGATGGTACTTATGTTACCTACAGGTGGCCTATGACATGGGGGATTACTACCATGCTATCCCATGGCTGGAGGAGGCTGTTAGTCTCTTCCGAGGATCTTATGGAGACTGGAAGACAGAGGATGAGGCAAGTCTAGAGGATGCCTTGGATCACTTGGCCTTTGCCTATTTTCAGGTAGGGGAATAAGTGAGGCTCACTACTTTTATCACAGTAAATATAGTGCTTTATATCTGCTTTACAATTTTCTACACATTTTCATGTCTCTCAATTTATTTCATCTTCCCAACAGGACCAAATGTGAGTCAAGCAGGGCAGTTGTTTTATTATTTCCATATTTCACATGTGAGTAAACTAAATCTCCAAAAAATTCCTAACTTGTCACGAAGTTCATAGAGCTGGGATTAGTGCCCAAGTTTGTCTGACTTTTTGTCTGGTGCTCTTTCCAGTGCCTTGACTGCTTTAAAATTATCGTCTTCCCTGTAGGCTCCCATCTGTAGAGCAGCAGCTGCATTGACAAATGTCTTATGGGTTCATAGTCAAGGTAGATCACTCTTTGCACTCTCAGCAACTCATATCTCCTCACAGATGTTCTGTCATGATAATGCCAATATCCAAGGAAGAAGTTTGATTGTTATTGTAGGGGCCCCGGGCAGGCTGTCCCAAGATGGGCCACTTTGGCAAAAAGATTATTTGAGTTAAAAGTAATCAAACCCCAGCAGATACAGGAAAAGCTCTCTGCCTTCCTGCAACTGTCTAAGTTTACATTAAAAAAGAGAACCTGTAACAGGAAGAGAGCTATTAAGAGAGACTCTCTTCTACCTAAGGAACTTATCTGCATAATCAGGCAACCCTGTCTTTCCAAACATCTCCTTTCACCTTCTTGCTAATGGTTTTTCTCCCCCTTTGTGTTTCTGACTCTATCCCTCTCCTTAGCTCATATAAGCTTCATGTTGCCTCATTGTCTTTGGAGTTTTGTTTTTATGTGGATTCCCTATACACATGTGTACTAAATTTGGTTTTCTCCTGTTAATCTGTCTCATGTCAATTTAATTCTATGGCCAGCTAGAAGGACTATAGGGCAGAGGAAGGTCTTCCTCCTCGACATTATCCTCTCCCATCTGCAATTGAGTCCAACTGTAACTATGACTAGTGTCTGGCTATTGAGCTGGTGTCACTGGTCCATGGTACCTTCTCATTATCTCCTCCAGGGGTTGCTTTTCCCTGGCACTTAATCTATGAGCCATTGTAGATCCTCTTGTGGAAGCTCGTTTCCCTAAATATGGGATCTGCCATCCTTTTATATAGCTAATCCCATTTCCCACCAGAATTGTATAGTCTTTAAGAATAGGCTGGAAATATCACTTACAGAGCCAATTCCTTAGTTTCCAAACTAATAAACCATTTCTGCTCCCTACATTCCTTTCTCTTTCCCCCTTTTCCTGGGAAAGGGAGGAGAATGTGGGTGGTCCAAACCCATATGTTGCTGCCAAAACAGATTTATTCTCAATATAGCAAATGGGCCTGTTCCTCTCATGGAAGTTCCTGGTAAGTAGATCTTTGTTGTAAAATTTTCCAGGGTGCTCTTCCTAATACTCCTGCTCAGTTGCTACATATTAAAGCTGAAATAGAATCACTGTGGTACAACAAAGGACAAGAAGTAGTTGAATTTTAGTAGAGGAAGAAAATGGAGGATTGACTTGGAGACTAGGAGAAGGTAAACTAAAGCAGTTTACCCTGAGGCAGAGCTTTAAATGCTGTGCCTGAGTATTGGTTTTGGCTTTTTTTCCCCTATGATGACTTAGACTTCTCCTCTGCTCATTTGTCAACTCTCCCTTTCCACAATTGTGCTTTGTCTGGTAAATTTTATTCATCTCACAAGGCATAGCTCAAATGTCATCTATTTTATGAAGTCTGCCTTGATTCTCCTTGGGCTCCTCAGACTCCTTTGTGCTCTTACAGCACTTTTTTTTTTCTTTTACCTTTCAATAATAGAACACATTAGGGCATTGTCTCATAAACATCTATGGTCCCCTTTTTAACTCTTGTAAATTCAGGATACACGTCCCTCATGGACCTTTCATTATCATATAAAATATATGATATATATAATTATTTATACCATGAAAATATTATAATATACATATTATAGAATATATAATGCTATATATTATACAGTAGATTTTAATGTATATTTTAGTGAAAAATTGTTTCACTAATTGTTAAAAAGAGACAGTAGTGTAGTGATTAAACCACAGGCTCTGAAGTCAGACTGATCTGGGTTCAAATTCTGAAAATTTGGGCAACTTATTTAACCTCCCTGGACCTCAGTTTTATTATCTTTAAAAGGGGAATAATAATAATGATGCTGTTAGGAAGCGTGGGGTGGTGAGGAGATAATTCTCTAACCTTCTGAGGTCTTGGGTGAGACCTCCCTGTAATACAAAAACAGATTAACAAGGGTAAAAATAAACAGAAGTTTATTACATGTGTATCTCCTGTATACCTGTATACATGGGAGATGAGGCTGGGGAATGAGGAACTCTTTGAGGTGACCTAAGCTGCCACCTTAATTCCATTTCTAGCTAAAGACAGTAGAAAGAAAGGTGTGGGGGGAGGCCAATTTTGGGGGGTTACCAGGAAAAGCAAACAAGGGTAATGTTGTTATGCAGATTTAAGTGAGCTTTCTCCATTGATAAGATTCTCTTGTGATTCAGGGAGCATCTGGGAGTTGTAGTTGGTTAAGGGTCTAACTCTTGGTTTCACCTTGGGTGGTGATCTCAAGATTGTAAGATCAAGCCTTGTGCCAGACTCCACACTGAACACAGAGTCTGCTTGAGATTCTGTCCGTCTCCCTCTGTCCATCCCCTTCACTCGGCGTGCATGCTCTCTCTCAAATAAATAAATATACCTTTAAAAAAAGATTCTCTTGTGATTCAGAATCATCCTCCTTTTCTAGATACACAGAGAGGGACACTCTTACAAATGGAAGGTTCCTTTATAGATGTAAATTTCTCTCACAAAAGGGTAACTTCTCTGGTTTCAGAACTTCTATTGAGTCTGCCATTTCTCAAAATAATTAGCTCAAAATAATCCTTATGCCGAAGAGGCATATTTTGTTCTATTCTGCTCCCCTTCAATGCTCACCTCAAAGAGTTGTCATAATGATTAAATGAGCCAATCTATGTAAAACCCTTAACACAGATCATGACATATGTGTACTCCACAAACATAAACTATTAATATTATACACTACAAGAAAACATTTGCCTTTCTCATTTAACATTATTTAGTGTATATATTTCCAAAGGCACTTAACTGGGACACCAAAAGTAATTTTGTTCTTTTTTTTTTTTTTAGAGATTTATTTATTTATTCATGAGAAACACAGACTGAGAGAGAGAGGCAGAGACAGGAAGAGGGAGAAGTAGGCTCCTCACAGGGAGCCTGATGTGGGTGGGACTCGATCTCTGATCCTAGGATCACGACCTGAGCCGAACACAGGCGCCCAACCACTGAGCTACCCAGGCGTCCCAGTAACTTTCTTCTTGATAAAATGTAATTTTATCTCATGGAAGAGCCCTTGAGTTTGAAAAATATGTAAACTTGTATTTTAGTTCTCTTCATCTCAAAAGAGTTTGAAAAGCAATAATCCTGAGTTAATAATCTGACATTAGAAGATATCAATAGATTACTTAACTATCCGTCTATTAAGTATGGCACATAATAATTAATGGTATTAAATAAGTGCTAACAATCTATATGACCAGGTCATCTGTGATGTAGCTTCTAGGTGGAATAAAACGCAGCTATTAAAATTGCTGTTTCTCTTGCATACCCACATTCATAGTAGCACTATTCACAGCAGTCAAGAGGTGGAAGCAACCCAAGTGTCCACTGACGAGTGAATTGGATAAGCAGAATGCGGTCTATACATACAAGGGAATAGTATTCAGCCTTAAAAAAGAAGGGAATTCTGACATGCTACAACATAGATGAACCTTGAGGACATTATGGTAAATGAAATAAGTCACAAAAAGACAAATACTGTATGATTGCAATTATATGAAGTATCTAGAATAATCAAATTTATAGAGACAAACTAGAGTGGTGGTTGCAAGAGACTGAAGGAAGGGGGCAATTGAAAGTTGTTGTTTGCTGAGTATAGAGTTTCAGATTTGCAAGATGGAAAAATTCTGGAGATTGGTTGCACAATAGTGTGAATATAGTTAACATTATTGAACTGCACACCTAGAAATGGTTAAGATGGTAAATTTATATTGTGGGTTTTTAAAAAAAGTTTATTTATTTATTTGAGAGGGAGAGAGAGAGAGAGAGAGAGAGAGGGAGAGAGAGCACACAGAGGGAGGGAGAAACATTCCCCACTGAGCAGGGAGCCCAACGTGGGGCTTGATCCCAGGACCCTGGGATCATGACCTGAGCCAAAGGCAGACCATCAACTGAGCCACCCAGGCGCCCCTTTGTGGGTTTATTTTTAAAATTAAAAAAAGATTTTATTTATTTATTCATGAGAGACACACAGAGAGAGGGAGGCAGAGACACAGACAGTAGGAGAAGCAGGCTACATGCAGGGAGCCTGATGTGGGAGTCAATCCCGGGTCTCCAGGATCACGCCCTGGGCTGAAGGCGGCGCTAAACCACTGTGCTACCCAGTCTGCCCTCCTTTGTGGGTTTAAGAAAAAAACTTTATTTGAGAGAGAGAGGGAGAGAGCACAAGCAGGAGGGGTGGAAAAAGATGGAGAGAATCTCAAGCAGACTCTGTGCTGAGCTTAGAGGCCCACGTGGGGCTCAATCTCATGACCATGAGATCACAACTTGAGCTGAAACCAAGAGTCAGACACTTAAAACTAACTATACCACCCGGGCACCCCGATGTTGTGTGTTTTTCACCACAGTTAAAATAGACTGTCTCTGAAGACTACAAAATGATATAAAAAGTCCCCTGATAACAATGTAGAGTGAAACAATCAGGATATGAAAATGTGTAACAAATATGACCGTAACTATGTACACACTATGTGTCATCTGAAGTTCTTGGAGCACCTGGGTTTTATTTTATTTATTTTTTTGCACCTGGGTTTTAGCAGAGCATTTCTTTTTTCCTCTTTCTCATGTTTCATAGTATGCTTATTTTTAAAAATATTTTATTTATTTATTCACGAGAGACAGAGAGAGAGAGAGAGAGACAGGCAGAGGGAGAAGCAGGCTCCTTGCAGGGAGCCCGACGTGAGACTCTATCCCAGGTCTCCAGGATCATGCCCTGGGCTGAAGGCAGCTCTAAATCGCTGAGCCACCTGGGCTGTCCCTCATAGTGTGCTATTGTTGCTTTTATCATTAAATGTGAATTTTTTAACATGCAAAAATGAAACAACCAGAAGGAAATACAATTATATCAGTTCTTCATCATTCCTTGGCACCCAGGGCAGGATGGTAGCCCACCCATACTGGGTTCTGTTCTCATTTGTCTGGAAAGCCCCTGTGTGCTTCTGACCACATGTAGTTCAAGGTCGAGTGATGGTGGCAGGGAGGTCATTACTGAGCAGTTGGAATGTTTCAGGGTTAGTTCTTCCTTTCTCTCCCTCCCGCTACCTTCGTAAACTCTAGGAAGGACTGAGCCTGGAAAACAAGGCTATATTTTTACTAGGGTTTTTATAGTTTCACGTTAAGTTTAATAATGAATTATACTGAAATAACAACACCCTGCAGTTTTGTGGTTTTGCATGCTTTAAGATTTGAGGGCACTTTAAGAAAGTTTATTTTCATTTATTTTTTTACCTTCCCTGGTAAGGGTGGGAATGAGTCATTTGTAAATGAGGACACTGAGGAGACCTGAGTTGCATTAGGGCTGCAAATCCTGAATTAGGACCGAGAACCTCTACATTTCTAGTCTGCTGCTCATTTCAATGAGTCTTATTCTCTACTGGTGGTAAGAGTATTTTATAGTTCTTTTTTTTTTTTTAATCCATTTAATGATTTGGTCAAAGGAGATATCCTCAGTGTAGTTAACTTTCCCTTTTCTTTCTTTTGTTTTCTAGGCCGGCAATGTTTCCTGCGCCCTCAGCCTCTCCCGAGAGTTTCTTCTCTATAGTACGTAATGACAGAAGATGAGCCACAGCTTTGACTTACTGGGAAATCCCTTCTGCTCCTGGCCTTTAATCTCTGCAGGGATAAGACAGCTATGTTTTTTTTTTTTTTTTCTTCTAATTTTATAATCCAAGCCGCATTTCTAACTTTTGGATTGAATCTTACTTATCTATGTATCAGTGTATCGGGGGAAGTGTTTTGGTTTGTGGGATGATGCCAAGAAGGTATCAGCCTGTCCCTTTCCTCTTCCACGACCAGCTGGATATACATTAGTGCTGTCTCGGGGGGAACAAATCCAGGACTGGAAGTGAATAAAGTAGATGAGAGCTGTGTGTGCAAGAAGAGTGACTCCACAGGTATACTTATTTTGGCTGTTTCTACAGAGATACCAGTTCTTCCCTTTAAACCAGAGCTCACTTGGCTATCAAGCATCCTGCTCAGTGAATGCAGGGTTGAGCTTCGACCCTCCTCACACAGTGCGTCACCAGAATTCAATGGGAGGGAGACTTCCAAGCTTAGCTCTTTACTTGGATATTTTTACTTAAAATTTTGGTGGAAGCTGGCTTCCCAGATTTTCCTTTAATAAGATATTGAGATACTAAAGTAAATAAATAATCACTATTATATTTTAATATTTATAAAGTATTTCACATGACTTTATAATTGTATGTATTGCTTGCTTTTTTAAAATTTAAATTCAATTTGCCAACATATAGTATAACAACCCAGTGCTCATCCCAAGTGCCCGCCTTAATGCCCATCACCCAGTTACCCCATCCCCCCACCCACCCTCCTCCTCTTCTGCAACCGTTTGTTTGTTTCCCAGAGTCAGGAGTTTCTCATGGTTTGTCTTCCTCTCTAATTTTTCCCCACCCAGTTTCCCTCCTTTCCATTATGGTTCTTCTATTTCTCATATTCCATATATGAGTATAACCATATGATGATTGCCCTTCTCTGATTGACTTATTTCACTCAGCATAATACCCTCCAGTCCCATCCACGGCGAAGCAAGTGGTGGGTATTTGTCCTTTTTGATGGCTAAGTAATATTCCTTTGTGTATATATATACCACATCTTCTTTATCCATTCATCTGTCAAAGGATATCATGGCTCCTTTCACAGTTTGGCTATTGTGGACATTGCTGCTATGAACATTGGGGTGCAGGTGTCCTGTCGTTTCACTACATCTGATTGCTTTTTTAATGAATCTATTTAATAACATTATTCCATTCTGATAGTTGGGCAAGCAGCATACAGAAGTAGCTATATGGTCTGGAAACATGCGGGCAATTACTCCGGGCAAAATGATAACCCAACTCTTCTTTATTTTTTATGCTTGCTCTGTTAAAATCTGCCCATCCCAGAGAACTCAAACTATGCAGTTCTAGGTGGAGAAGTAGGACACAGCAAATTGAGATTACCAGTTATATTTCTGGCTTTGCAGTCTTTTCACTGGGGTTTTGGGCTCATCATTTCCATTCTCCCAAACTTCATTTCTCCTCTTGTTAAAAAAAAAAGGGTAACTTATGTCCTATCTTTCGCCAGAGTGGTCGTGGTGGTAGTTAGAAGCACACTGAGCTTCTTAGAGAAAGATGCATTGGGAGCATTAGAACAATTCAGCACGTCCTGAGAGGCACTGAAAATCATGCACAGAGACTAGCAGGCCATGGGTAGCTGCCAGCCCATGGGCGTCCAACAGCCAAAGTGGGCACCAGTTGGTGGGCACAAATAAGACATCAGACCCCTATGGGAACCCAAGCTAGAAACAAAATCTAGAACCAATTTGTCTCATACTGCTCTGTTCTGTATGTAGGCCAGTTAGGAATTTTGAAGGCTCTATTAGATTTGAGAATGGATTAGCTTTCACTGCTCCAGGGAAGAATAGATTGGGTCTGCCTGCTTTTCTTTTTCATGGCATTTTTGGGTTTCATTGTGAGTAGTTATTTAATGTCGCTTTTCTCTATTAGGCTCTAGACTCTGAGAGATTAGCCTCTAGCACAGTATCCAGTACATGGTAGATGTTCACTGAAGATTTTTTGAATGGGTAAATGAATGAGTGAATGAATGAAGGAAGGAATGAGTAAAGCTTTTTTCCCATTATGTAAAACTTACCATCATACTTTCCTACTGCCATCGTTACGATCCCTTGTTTGTTTGTTTTGTTTTGTTTTGTTTTTTTAAGATTTTATTTATTTCTTTATTCATGAGAGACACACACAGAGAGAGAGAGGCAGAGGCATAGGCAGAGGTTGATCCTGGGACTTCAGGATCACACCCTAGGCCAAAGGCAAGTGCTAAATCATTGAGCCACCCAGGGATCCCCATGATCCCTGTTCTAATAGTGTTAAATACCACTTTCCTTCCCAAAGTCCTTTGTACCCTCAGATCTACTGGGCCTAACTCAATCTTTTTTTAATACCAGGTGCTTTTCTGAGAGTGAGGGCCTTATATCCTCCGGTGCATGGACACAGGAGCTTTTCAGGGTGTCCAGTTGCTGGTCATGTGTGACAGGGAAGCTTTAGGAAACCTTGGCAGCCCTCCCTGAAACCATTGCTTGTTAATCTGTATTATCCCTGCTCTGATTTCTTCTAGGTCCAGATAATAAGAGGATGGCCAGAAATGTGTTGAAATATGAAAAGCTTTTGGCTGAAAGCCCCAATCAGGTGGTAGCTGAGGCTGTCATCCAGAGGCCCAACGTACCCCACCTGCAGACCAGAGACACCTATGAGGGGTTATGTCAGACTCTGGGATCCCAGGTAGGATTCCTCAGGGAAAGAGAAAGGGGGAACAAGCTAGAGAAACAGAAGGTAGAATTGGAATGATGTGAGGGGGGAAAGGCTGATGCATTAGAAAAAAAAACAAAACAAAACAGCTTATTTGGATAGTATCAGAGTGACCACATTCTGAATCTCCTGCATGCCAGTTTTTTGTTTTTTTTTTTTTGTGCCGTAATTCCCTACATTGGCTTCTGCTCGACCATTCACCTCTTATGCTGATTCTAGGCTTTCCTTCCAGCCTACTCACTACCAGATCCCTAGCCTTTACTGCTCCTATGAGACAAATTCAAGCCCCTACCTGCTGCTCCAGCCCGTCCGGAAGGAGGTCATCCACCTGGAACCCTATGTTGTTCTCTACCATGACTTTGTCAATGACGTGGAGGCTCAGAAAATTAGAGGGCTTGCAGAACCGTGGGTGAGTGTCCCTAAAGCCTGCCAAGAACTTCTGTTTGTGTCATCACATGCCTGGGGTTCAGGAATGTGAGAACAGGCAGCCTGAACAACTACACACTTTAGCAGGCCAGGAATTCAAAATGCCAACTGTTCCATCAAACAAATAAATGGTGAAAAAAATCACAGTAGTCGTTGCTTCTGGAAGGAGGGGATTCGCTGGGGAAGGCGACAAAGGCATTTTTCTGGGGTGTTGAAAATGTGCTCTCCATATCTTGTTAGGGACATGGAGTACACTGCTGTGTGCACTTGTTAAAATTCAGCAAGTGGTACACTTGAGATCTGCGCATATCATATATGTAAATTTAACCTAAAAAACATAAAAAAGCCCCCTCCCCTGCAATGTCAATCATTCCACATGATGGGTAGAAAAAAATTGTTTTTAAAGGGTGGAAAAAATGGACTAGGAGTGATTTCCTAGTGCAGATTTACAGAATTTCAGAGCGGAAAGATTATCTACTTTAACTAGATAATTTTGTTAAAGAGGAAACTGAAGCCCAGAGAGGGGAAGAGACTTGATGAAGGTCACATATGTAGCTAGAGCCGGACCTGGAACTTATTGGTACATTGATGGGTGCTCTGTTAGTCTGCCCTCTTGTATTAGCTAACTTAGGCTAAATTATGTCCAGCAACAAATAGCCCCCAAATCTCAGACACAGCTACAACAAAGATTTGTTTCTTACTTACATCAGTGTCTGCCTTAGGCTGGCTGCAGCTGTGAGGCAGAACTGTCTTCATTTTGAGAACCAGCCTGACAAAGCTGCCTACGTTTGGGACATTTCCAGTCCTGTAGACAGAGATGGCAAACTACGAGTTGGCTCTTAAAGCTTCTGCTCCTGTCCCTGTTTCATTGGCTAAGGCAAAGCATGAGGCCATCACCGCAGTCAACGGGAAGAGTGTGTCTAATCCTTATGCTGGGAAGGGGCTTCCAGTTGTGATGCCAATGGGAGAGGACATTTATCCTCCCCCAGGAAGTGTGGCAACTATTTAGAAAAATAACACAGTTTACCTCTTTGTGATAAGCACATTGCCTCTTTAAATGGCTGTCTCAGAATTACTTATGTCATCATGACCTTGATGGTATGCTGCTCATCCACACCATGATTTGGTCACTTTCAACAGAACAGAGCCTGCTGTGGGCCAGACATTGTACCAGGGGTGGGACATTCACAGAGATTTACTATTGGCCCTTTCCCTTTAGGAGCTCATAGCATAATGGGGGAAAACAGACATTTGCACTACATTGTGATGGGCAACACTGTAATAGAGGTGTGTGCAGGGAGCCGTGCTGTGGTGGCATCAAAAAGTGAACCTTCCTGTGAGGGAGAAAAGGCAGATGGGTGAAGAGCAGATGGGAGGGAAAAACAGAAGTGGCTTCCCTGTGGATATGAAATTCATCAGAGCAACAAGGTGCCAAAGGGTATTGCAGGAAGATAAAACAATATGTGTAATGGCTCCACATATGGGGTGGAGGCTTGGTGGTTCAAGTGTGCAAGTGATGGGGTGGGAAGTGATCGGAGATGAGGTTAGATGTGAGACACCATCAGGAAGTGCTATAAATACCATGCTGGGGAGCTTGGATTTTATCCCACAGGGGGAGAGCTCTTGGACAGTTTAAACAGGAGATTGGCATTATCAGGCCTGTAAGTTTTAAGGAAGATTCTGACAGCACACATGGATTGGAGGGATTAGAGAAGCAATAATCATCTCATCCAGAAACCCCTCCAATGAAGTCTGGAATCTTTGTGCATTTTTTTTTTTTTTAAGATTTTCTTTATTTACTCATGAGAGACACAGAGAGAGAGAGAGGCAGAGACACAGGCAGAGGGAAAAGCAGGCTCCTTGCAGGGAACCTGATGTGGGACTCCATCCCCGGACCCCAGGATCACGCCCTGGACTGAAGGTGGCGCTAAACCGCTGAGCCACCAGGGCTGCCCCTCTTTGTGCAATTTTTGAGAGCATTAAGCTCCACTGGTCAATTGGACAAAGTATCTTCAATAGCTTTGGCGTCTCAGTGAGCCAGTGATAATATTTGGCCAACAACTACTTTTTCCTTAGAACAACTCTGTTGTCGTGGTAGCAGGACAGGGAGCCCACCCGGCAGTCCTTCACGGCCAGGTCATCTACTTGGCATGCAAAGACTTTGCCACTCTCTCTCTTCCAGAAGCTGATGTAGAGACGCTGATCCCTGTCTGGTCTTCAGCTCTGCCAGGAATAAGCCTCAGCTTTTAGGGTGGGGCTGCTGCATGGAACCTAAATTCAAACAAGCCACTGAAGCCTCTCCTGAGGCTTGAATTTAATTCATCAGCTTCCCATTCACAAACACTGCCCTGTTGCCACTTCTCCCTCTATCCACATCCTACCCATTCTTGAAGACTCCGTTGAAGCCACATGCCTCCCTTTGCCTACTAGCCCTATCACTTTGGGCCACTTTCATGGGTTCTTTCAGTAGGAACATTTTTTTTCAGAGCACTTTTTGGAGCCACGTATAATAACCTCTCTCTTATTTGAACTCATTTTCTGAAAGCTTTTGTCACCAGTTGTCTGGTACTTAATTTTTTTCATTTATTCTGCGATTTTTGTGTTGTCTAGTATCACTAGCTGGTTCAAGGGTTAGCATCCTGTCTCCTCAATTAGACTATAATCTAGGAGGGATCATATGCCATGCTTCTTGAAATGCCTAGCCCTGTATTATACCCATTATTGCCAGAGTAACTGTTAAAAGATTGCATCTGACCACATCAAGCCCTTGTTTAAACTCTTTAATGGGTCACTTTAATGTTATGAAGCTCCTTGGCCTGCTGCTGGCCCCTCCACAGTGTGTGCCCCTGCACTTGACACCCCAGCCACGCTAAATAACTTGCATCTGCATGAACGGGACATGCTCCCCCTGACCTCTGTGGATACTCTTCCCTCTGTGTACACCCTTCTCTCTGCCTAATCACTCTCTCCTTGGCCTCTTTTCACCTGTATGATTCCAGTTGTCTCTTGGGTATCCTGAGAAGCCTTCCTGTCCCTCATAAGGGACTAGATGCTCCTTCTTAATATTTTCTTAGTGCCCTGTGCTTGTCCATGATGGTCCCATTGCAGGACTTATATCTGCTCCGTATGTTGAATTTCCAGTCCCTAGTATGGTGCTCAGCACAGAGAACAGCCAATAAATATTTGTCTCCAAAAGCGAATGACTTGCTGGTGTACAACAAATAATTGTTAAAGGAATTAAATGCAAGGTGGTTCCTTAATGGGGAAGGGACTGGAATGGAGATTCCCTAGGATTTGATGTTACCCCAGAAGGCATAAGGCAGCAACTCCTCTAAGAGTCTCTCCTCTCTACTCTAGAAGGGGCTCAGGGGAGGATGCTGGGTGAAGGACTAGAGAGAGGCATTTTCAGTCACTAATTTCAGGATAGGCTGAAAGGAACTCCCAAGAAGGTATTGCTCACATGCCCCATTTTATAGCTGGGGAAATGGGTTCAAGGAAACAGAGACGGAAATTTCCAAAGTTGTCTACCTGGTTTAGTAGCAGGAATGATAATACTATAGAAGCCTCCAAGAAAGAGAATTTGTGTAGTTCATTGCTCCGTGCTCTGCTCTGACTGCATGTGAAATGCCAGGGCTGGGTCATTAAGCATAGGACTCTGGTTCATTCATTCATTCATTCGTTCCTTTCACCAGTATTGACCACCTACCTACTCCCTGCTAAGCCTTCTCTGGACTCTAGGGACACAGCACTGACAAAAGACTGGCCCTCATAGAGCGGACATTCTGACAGATGCAGAAGTAGACACATCCTTTTGTAAATCTTTCTCTTTCCATCCCCAGTACAGTGCTTTTGCAGTTGGAAGCCACTTTATTTAAAAATAACTTAAAATTTATATCTAGACATTCAGAACAAAATAGAAACATTTAGTTAAATTAGTGACCTTGAGCCTGTTTGGGGTTTCCCCCCCTCCCCCCACATAATCAAGGCGGCTGCAGCAAAACAGATTTTGATTTTTTGTAAGGAAGGGCTTTGTTGGGCAGCCCAGGTGGCACAGCGGTTTAGCGCCGCCTTCAGCCCAGGGCCTGATCCTGGAGACCCAGGATTGAGTCCCACGTCGGGCTCCCTGCATGGAGCCTGCTTCTCCCTCTGCCGCTCATGCTCGCTCTCTCTCTGTGTCTCTCATTAATGAATAAATAAAATCTAAAAAAAAAAAAAAAAAAAGGGCTTTGTTGGAATTGTTTAGGGGAGCAGGCTACCTCTGAGGATAGAGTTTCCTCATTGGAGGTGTTCATTTAATATGACAAACACTAAGTGCTTCCCACAGGCCAGATCCTGTGCCACTAGGATACAAAGATAGTGAGAAACAACCCTTATTCTGACAGTATTCACAATCTCAGAGGCAAAAGGGTATCACTCTATTTCAGTTCAACAAACTTTTATTGAGTGCTTACTGTCTACCAGACATGACCCTAAAGGTTATTTTGAACTCAGATTTTTTGGTCACTTATATTTTGTTTTTGAGATCGAGGGCTGTCACTAAATTAGTAGCATGTGCAAAATATTTTAAATTAGGGAGGAACTGGCAATTGTTAGGTTTACATTGAAGAGAGGGGCATGTCTATGAAAACAGAGTCCTTCCCTTCACATCATAACTTGTATTTTCTCTTACATCTACCATATCAGCTACAGAGATCTGTGGTGGCATCAGGGGAGAAGCAGTTGCCAGTGGAGTATCGCATCAGCAAAAGGTAAGAGGGGTCCTTCCTTGCCAGGGACTCCGGTCATACTTGCTGCCCACCCTTGGGCAGGTGGTATAGCTGACTGACGGATGATCAGCAATGGCCACCCAGAAATGCTGCTAGTGAACCCTTAGTTCATGTTTATATCCCTACATTCTTGCTGAGAGGGAGAAATTTCTACTCCTCTTACCCAAGGGCCTTTCACAGGTTGTTACAGGCTCTCAGGACTTACTAGGAGGCCCTTAGGGAAAGACTTGACAAAGTTTCTATGCTGGAAACCAGAAAATAAGTGTGTAGATGTCCTCCTAACCAGGATTGCTTTTCCAGAGAATTCAGTCCTGTTCCCATTTGGAGTTTGACTTTATGAGGTTCCATTCCTGTCTCCTGACTCATATTCAAAGCATGACTTGCCAACATTCAGGCAAGAAGGGTGGTGGCCAGAATCTCTGGACCTGATGGCTTCTAGAGAGGCAGATTCAGCTGAGAGAGCCCAGCTTTCTCCTCTCCCCTCAACCCCTGCCCTCACCCACCTGCAGCCCTTGATTTGTACTGTAAAGACAGGACTTATGATCAGTAAGAGGATGATCCCCATCGGAGCCATGGGAGACAGTGACAACCTTGGGGAGAGGCCAGAACTCAGATGAGTGGATAGTTTGTTGTCTGGGAAGTAAAGTGAATAGTGAAAGCTTTGATTTGGAATCATTTGGCTTAACTTCTTTGGTCTGGTATATTTAGGGACCTTTCATACTAGGAACTATTCTCTAAACTTCGGAAGGTCTATATGGCCTTACTTCATTGCTTTTCTAACCTTTCTGACATTGTAGTGTCAAAGAGAAAATTTGACCTTCTACTTAGATTCATTGCTTTTAAGGGAGTAGGTGTATTCTCTTTACTTTTCAGGTAAAGAATTTGAGCCCCTCACTGCCTCTTTTTTCCCTGCCATAACTCTGCACCCCTTCAAATTTTGGTTCTGTCTTCACAACTTCACTGGAGCTTGTCCTTTAAAGGTCTCCAGTGAACTTAGTCACCAAATCACCTTCCTGCCCACCAACCTTCACTGACTATTTACCACCCACAAAGATCAGTTTTATGACCACGGCATCCTTGGGTTTTTATAGCGTGTCCTGAACTTACTTCTCCAGCCTTGTCTCCCATCACTTCTTTCATAGACCAAATGCTCCCACATGTGTACATACTGTGTATTGTTACACCTCTGTGTCTGCTTATGCTGTGTCTTTAGGCTTCCTTCCTTCCTTCCTTCCTTCCTTCCTTCCTTCCTTCCTTCCTTCCTTCCTTCCTTCCTTCCTTCCAGCAATTGATACAACTCATCCATTTAGACACAGTCATACTGGCATCAGATCATTGATGCTACAACTTGTGGTGTGTTTTAGTGCCTGGCTGAAGGACACGGTTGACCCTCTGCTGGTGACCCTTGACCACCGCATTGGTGCTCTTACAGGCCTTGATGTCCAGCCGCCCTACGCAGAGTATCTCCAGGTGGTGAATTACGGAATTGGTGGTCACTATGAGCCTCACTTTGACCATGCTACGGTAACTACAGGGTCAATGATCAATCTCCTGGGTTAGGGAACCAGGTATTATTTATTTCTCTGAGGCAGAGCCTTTATAATGCTCTCAGGGAATACCAAGTGAAATCTTAGAACGAAGCCTCTTGTTCCAGGAAGGTCTGAAAGCCTTGGTTTCAAGCTGAGTGCTGCTGACTCATTTCTTTTTGGGCCACCATTCCCCTTTCCAAAATTTGCTAGTGGGGAGAAGAATGTGGCCTGTCATGGTGTCTTCTGTCTCATTTCTCTCTGGGATTTCTCAGTGAAGATTGTCATTTTCCTTTTCTCATGATCTAAACTGCCCATCTTTGCTGATGTGTATTCAGCAAATTTTTTTTTTTTTAGATTTCATTTATTTATTCATGAGAGACACACAGAGAGAGGCAGAGACACAGGTAGAGGGAGAAGCAGGCTCCACACAGGTATCCTGATATGGGACTTGATCCTGGGACCCAGGATCATGCCCTGAGCTGAAGGCAGACACTCAACTGCTGAGCCATCCAGGCATTCCTTAGCAAATAATATTTGAGGATAAAAGATTTCCCCAGAGTTGATCTATAGATCCAACCCAACTTTATCAAAATTATAAGAAGCTTATTTTTATAGAAATTAATAAGCTGGGGGATCCCTGGGTGGCTCAGTGGTTTAGCGCCTGCCTTTAGCCCAGGGTGCGATCTTAGTAGTCCCGGGATCGAGTCCCGCGTCGGGCTCCCGGCATGGAGCCTGCTTCTCCCTCTGCCTGTGTCTCTACCTCTCTCTCTCTTTATGTCTATCGTGAATAAATAAATAAAATCTTAAAAAGAAAAGAAATTAATAAGCTGATCCTAAAATATATACAGAAATACAAAGACTCAGGACAGCCAAAATTTTGAAAAAGAACAAAGTTGGAGGATACACACTACTTGATATCAAAATGTAATATAGAGCTACAGTAATCAGAGCTGTGTGGTCTTGATAGAAGGATAGACACATAGGTCAGTGGAACAGAACAAAGTCCAGAAATAAACTCACACATTTATTACGGTCATTTGATTTTTGACAAAGGTGCCAAGGAAATTCAATTAGGAAAAGATACTCTTTTCAACAAACAGTGGTGGGACAATTGTATATCTACTTGCAAAACAACAACTTTAGACCCTTACCTCACATCATATACAAAAATTAACACAGCACAATCCATAAAATAAAAATGATAAAATTGGATTTCATCAAAATTAAAATCATTTGCCTTTCAAAAACACCATTAGAAAATGAAGACAAGCCACTTACTAGGAGAACATTTGCAAATCCTGTATCTGACCAAGGACTTGTATTCAAAATATATAAAAAAACTTTTTATTCAATAATAAGACAACTCAGGGGCCCCTGGGTGGCTCAGTTGGTTAAATGTCTGACTTCAGCTCAAGTAGTGATCTCAGAGTTCTAGGATTGAGCCTGGGTAGTTGGCTCTGCACTTAGCAGGGAGTCTGCTTGTCCCTCTCCCTTTGCCCCTCCCCCTGCTTGAGCTCTCTCTCTCACATAAATAGATAAAATCTTTTTTTAAAAAAATATTTTTTATCTATAGATCTATCTATCTATCAATCAAGTAGGCTCTACACCCAATGTGTGGCTTGATTTCACAAGCTCGAGATCAAGCATTGTGTGCCTTATCTACTGAGCCAGCCAGGCACCCCATAACTCAATTTTTAAAAATGAGTTTATTTGAATTACTATTTTGAATAATGAAATAGGGGCACCTGGGTGGCTCAGTGGTTGAGCATCTGCCTTTGGCTTAAGTGATCCCAAGCCCTGGAATTGAGTCCCACATCAGGCTCCTCACAGGAAGCCTGCTTCTCCCTCTGCCTATGTCTCTGCCTCTCTTTCTGTGTCTCTCATGAATAAATAAAATCTTTTTAAAAATATTAAAAAAAAGAATGAAATATATTATTTAAATGGGTACTTCACCAAATAAGATAAATGAATGGGTAATAAGCACATGAAAACATGCTCAATGTCATTAGGGAAACAGAAATTAAAACCACGAGATAGTACCATATTTCTATTACAGTAGCTAAAATAAAAAAGATCATATCAAGTGTTGATGGAGATGTAGAAGAACCCAAACTTTCAGGCATTGCTAATTGAGAATGTGAAATGGTACAGCCACTTTGGAAAATAACTTGGCAGTTTCTTTTTTTTTTTTAAGATTTTATTCATCTGAGAGAGAGAGAGCATGAGTGGGGTGGAGTTGCAGAGGGAAAGGGAGAAGCAGACTCCCCACTGAGCAGGGAGCCTGACAGGCTCAGTCCCAGGACCCTGAGATCAGGACCTGAGCCAAAGGCAGAAGCTTAACCAACTGAGCCACCTAGGGGCTCCTGTTTGGCAGGTTCTTAAAAAGTTAAATATACACCTACATATGATGCAGCCATTTCACTCCTAAGTATTTTACCCAAGAGAAAAAGAAATATATATCCATATAAACACTTATAACAGATTTATTGGTAATAGCTAAGAATTATAAACAACCCAAGTGCTCATCAATAGGTGAATGGATAAACAAAATTTTCTTTATCTACACAATGGAATACTACTCAGCAATAAAAAGGAATGAACTACTATTAATACATCCAGCAATACAGATGAACCATTATAACTCTATGCTAAGTCAGAGAAGCCAAACAAAAAAAGACTACATATTTTATGATTCTGTTTATATGAAACTTCTAGAAAAGGCAAGACTATAGAGACAGGAAGCACATCAGTGGTTGTCCAGGGTTGAGGGTAGGATAGCAACTGACCACAGACTGACATGAGGAAACTTTTTAAGCTGAGGCAAGTGTTCTAAAATTGGATTGTGGGAGCGCTGCACAACTGTTAAAATTTACTAAAACTCACTGAAAAATACTCTTACAGTGGGTGAGTTTTATGATATGAAAATTATGTAAATTATGTCTCAGTTAAAATGTTCTGTGACAAAGGTAGGTCTCTTTAGCAAGTAATTGGGAACTCCAGTCTTATGACTTGGTGTTCCTATAGAATAATTATCTATAATAGTGTATCTACTAATTTCTTTATTTCACTGAACCTGAAATTAACTTCATATAGATAGTACTTTCACTACTGACAAGCAATTGTTTGATTAGTAAGTTGACTCTTGAACACGGGCCAACCCCTTACACAGTCAAGAATCTGTATATAACTTTTGACTCCCCAAAATCTTAACTACTGATAGCCTACTGTTGACTAGAAGCCTTACCAATAACATAAAGTTGATTAACATATTTTGTTTGATATATGTTTTATATACTGTAATTTTACAATAAAGCTAGAGGAAAAAGTTATTATTTTTTTGAGGAAAAAGTTATTAAGAAAATTATAAGGAAAACACATTTACAGTACTTATTGAAAAAAATCTGCATACTAGTGGACCTGCACAGTTCAAACTCATATTGCTCAAGGATCAACTGTATACAGTTCACTTAAATGAGTATCTAATAAATTAGTAAAAGAAAAAAAAATAACTGAGTACCTGTCAGCAAGGGTAGACACCCAACTAGGTATGGCTCAGGGCTATATCCCATCTGCAACATGCCTATTTTTTTCCCTATATTATGTTGGAATCCTGACTGTCACTTTGGTGCCATATGCATAAAATAATGATATGTTCTATTTTTGTTTCAGTCACCAACCAGCCCACTGTATAGAATGAAGTCTGGGAACCGAGTTGCAACATTTATGATCTATGTGAGTCTTGCTTTGGAAGGACCAGGGCTTATTTAATGACATTATTTAATGATTTAATAAAAGCAGTATTTTATTTTATGCTTTTATTTTATGGTTTTCAAAGCAATATCAGACACTGATTTTATCTGATACAGCTCAAAAATCTGAGACTTTTGTGACTTTCAGACAGCATCTTTTTTAGGCACTATAGGAGATAAAGAAATGAGTCAAGAGTTCTCTTTTGCCCACAGAGAGCTTCCAGCACATAGACTTAAATATGTTATCATAGGCAGTGATTAGGATGGGAAGTAGGAGAAACCTGGGACCTGACCTACACAGGAAGAGGATGGGAGAGAGTCTCTCTTTGAGGCCCCATTGACTAGTTAGTGTTGGAAAGCACGGACCCATAGACAAGGTTGTGGAGCCATGAGGGGAAAGAGGAAAGAGAAATGAGACAGCTAAGATTACAGGAGAGAATAGAGAGGTCTACTGAGAAATTCAGTAAATGTTGCTGTCTTTTTTTTTTTTTTTTAAGATTTTATTTAGTTATTCATAGAGACAGAGAGAGAGAGGCAGAGACACAGGCAGAGGGAGAAGCAGGCTCCATGCAGAGAGCCTGACATGGGACTCGATCCAGGGTATCCAGGATCACGCCCTGGGCTGCAGGCGGCGCTAAACCGCTGTGCCACCGGGGCTACCCCAATGTTGCTGTCTTATATGTCATGAAAACTCTCTTTCCTATCTTCCCATATAATCTGCTGGAAAATCTGCATGATACCCCCTTAAATAAATTGGCTTCCTCTCCTAATTTCTGACCTGACTCTAGGAATTGAACCTAGTAGCTATTTTTTTAAAAGATTTTTTATTTATTCGACAGAGAGAGAGAGCAAGCATAAGCAGGGGGAGTAGCAGAGGGAGGGAGAAGCAGACTCCCCACTGAGCAGAAAGCCCACATGGGGCTCTATCCCAGGATCCTGGAATCACAACCCAGGCAGAAGGTAGATGCTTAACAGACTGAGCCACCCAGGTGCCCTGAACCTAGTGGCTATTATCTCACCTAACCCCTTCCCTGCAGATCATGTGGGTTTACTTCATTCTCTATGGACCAGTCATATTTCAGTCATCTGTCACTTAAATTGTAAGAGGAGTATTACTGTTAACTGAAGGGATAAACATGTTAATAGAAGAGCTCTACATAACATCCAAAGTTGAAGTGCTGGTTTCAGGCTCATTAGAATAGCACACCACCCACCCACCCTCTGCCCCCTCCAGCATTCCCTCTTTTCTCACTGCTGTGTTGTCTCCACAGTGTAGCCAAGAAAAGACAACCAGAGACCACATTTTTTTTTAATTTTTTTTTAATTTTTTATTTATTTATGATAGGCACACAGTGAGAGAGAGAGAGAGGCAGAGACATAGGCAGAGGGAGAAGCAGGCTCCATGCACCGGAAGCCCGATGTGGGATTCGATCCCGGGTCTCCAGGATCACGCCCTGGGCCAAAGGCAGGCGCCAAACCGCTGCGCCACCCAGGGATCCCATAGAGACCACATTTTTTACAAAAGATTTTATTTATTCATTTGACAGAGAGAGAGATCGAGAGAGCACAAGCAGGGGAAGCAGGAGAGGGAGAAGCAGGCTCCCCACTAAGCAGGGAGTCCTATGCAGGGCTCCATCCTAGGACCTGGGATCATGACCTGAGCCAAAGGCAGTTGCTTAATCAACTGAGCCTCCCAGGCATCCCCAGAGACCACACTTTATGATCTGTAATGTTGGTGATTCCATCGTAGTTCTTCACATGGTTTTATATTTCCTGCAAAACCAGAAGGCTCCCACTTCCAGAGTCTGGCCTCTAGTGGTCATTCTGAGTGTTCTGATCAGCCATAGAGGCATGTCAGCTCTTCAGGCAGGGAGCATGTTTTACATCAGCATCTGGTTGCATCTCTGGTTGATGACTCGAGATGGCATGGGAAGTCACAGGCAGTGAAGAATATTGGTATCAACCAAAGAATAGGACATCTGAGGGCCAGTGTCTCTCTGTTCTGTACCTTCCTAATATCTCCTACCGCTGGTTCCCTGGTTACCGAGGCCCAGTTACTATGATAAGGGTAGCGTGGATACAAGAGCCCTGCAATTTTAAATGGCAGAATGCAAGTGTGTGTATGTAAGTAAGTGTGAGTGAGTAAGTGTAGAGAGGGGTGAGTATATACACATGTGTGCATGTACATTTAAGTTATAAGCATTTGTGACAGTGGAATGGGATGCACTTAAAGTTAGTTGGCCTAATTCCAGTTCTGCCACTTAATATGTGGCCTCAGCACAAATCACATCAATTCTTGAACTTGTTTTCTTGTCCTGTGCCTCCTCATAGGGTTGTCAGGAGGATCTGATAAGATAATGTAAGGGGATGTCACTTTGTAAAGTTTTATCCAATAGGTTTCAATCACTGCATCCCACAAGCAGGTATAGGACCTCTTAAAGGGGCACTGGCATCGTGGTACCTAGTAAGTGCTAGGTTATCCCAATTCTTTCATCTTCAGGTTGGGGTAAAAACGGTTATAAATGTTTCTAATAACAAACATTAAGGTTTATGGAGAATCTGAGAGTAATATTGTAGGGAAAAAATAGTCTATAAGATATGTAGAGGACTGAGCTGAAATCAAATTAGTAATTTTTTGTTCCACCTGGAGATAAGATCAGTCCCAGTACAAAACAGTAGAATGTTTACTTCCACTCCACTCATCTTACAGTCCTACTCAGGATCTTCAGAACACACAGGTCATATTCTCCTTTCAATTTGTTTGTTAAGTCATTCCTTCTCCCCATACTCCAAAACCACAGGTAAAGGAACACAGGAAAGTGCAGGTTCTCCCTGTATATCTTTCTTATACCCATAGCTGCTGACAACAGGGTTTAGAACAGAATTATCCTGTTAGTTACTTGAACACAGGAGCAAATTGTTGCTCTCATTGACTTTCCCAAGGGGCTACAGGGGGAGCCAAGAAATGCCAAAAAGTCACCACCGCCATTTCTAGGTTCTGAATCATCATGTCAATTCAGTTTCTTCTAACAAGTGCCAATGTCCTAACTCCTAATAAGTGAATGTGGTGAGATCCACATAGGTGAATGTGGTGAGATCCACAAATGCTCTGATACACAGGGTGAGGTAAGACTGGCACTGTCATGTTGCACTGTTGGTGAGAAAATAATTTAGCAGTTTGTATCAAAAATACTCAATGTACGCATACACTCTTGACTCAATAATGGTCCAGACTCATTCTTATGAGAACTGTGTAAAATGAAAAAATGATTTTACTCATTAAGAGTTGCTTATAATAGTAAATATTTGGAAATAACCTGAATGTTCAAGGGTATAGCATAAAGATTGTGAGCAGGAACTCTAGTTAGCAGTCGCTCATTTCATTTATTTATTTTTTTTTTTAAATTTTATTTATTTATGATAGTCACATAGAGAGAGAGAGAGAGGCAGAGACACAGGCAGAGGGAGAAGCAGGCTCCATGCACCGGGAGCCCGATGTGGGATTCGATCCCGGGTCTCCAGGATCGCGCCCTGGGCCAAAGGCAGGCGCCAAACCGCTGCGCCACCCAGGGATCCCAGCAGTCGCTCATTTCAAATCAGGCTTAGTCACTAGAGTGATGTGACCTTTTGTAAAGTACTTAATCTCTCTGAGACTCAGTTTCCTCATCTGTAAAATATGAATTATAACAATAACAATTCTGACTTATAGGATTGTTGTGAGGAATAAGTGAGATAATGTGTCTGTAAGGATTAAGTATGATGTCTAGCATATAGTGAGTGCTGAATAAATAAATGCCAGTTACTAGTATGTAAGTTAGTATGTAAACAGTGCCTTTTTTCTTGATGATTAAGTAATATTTGTATTTTCCTGGATTTAAAATTTTTTAATATATTTTTTGACAATAAAAAAACTTCATATTAAGAAAACACATCTACAACTCTACAATATACCAGTGGTGAAACTCTGAAGCTGAGGTTATCTAGAGTAGGATGAGTGGTCTGGGAAACATGCCAAAGCTGCAATCAGAGGTTCCTACAACTTCCAACTTTGAAAACTAGTTGTAATAAAAACAGTGTTTTGTAAGCCATGATCCATTAGTGGGCTGTGAAATTAATTTAGTGGATGTGGTCAGCATTTAAGAAATCTGAACTAGAACAGAATAAAATAAAATGGAAAATAACAAAGAGTATCTCATGTAGTAAGAATGTTTTATGAAACTTTTATTTTGGGGGTATATGTCTTGGGTTGTGATATAAACTAGATTTCTTCCTGAGGGTCTCAAACTTTGAATCTACTTATTGTAGCCCTCAATAAGGATGTTAGCTGGAAGGATAAAGAAAGGGGGTTTCCTAAAGGCTGTCCTTGTATGGCACTGCAGACAAACACTGATATGCTAGGGAGTAGCCTCCCTTAATTCCTACATTGGGGGGTTATCTTTCAATAAGTATTTTGAAACTGGGAAACACAGTTAAGAATTCTATGTAGAAATGACATCAGATGTCAAGTAAGGTAGAGTTGGGTAGTCAGGGGCTATTTCAACACTGGCTCTTTGGCATTGTAGCTGAGCTCTGTGGAAGCTGGAGGAGCCACTGCCTTCATCTATGCCAACTTTAGCGTGCCTGTGGTCAAGGTGAGTGGAGGTCTGGTCCCAGCACATGGTGGTAATAAGAATGCAGAACTAATACCTGAGCTTCCGTGCTGTCTGTGCTTGCAAGCTTATTCCTGGGAGGAGGGATGAAATAAATATCTTTTCATTCCTCTCTGTGATTTCTCAAAATCAAAGATAATTCCTTAATTTGGATGACCACATGTTACTGTGCCTCTATTTTTAAATTTTATTTTAAATTTAAAATTTATTTTAAATTTATGACTATTTATATTACAAGTAGATGATTACATGTCTGCCTTCTCTATTACAATAGAACTCCTCAAAGGTAAGAACTCTATTTTAGTGATCATTGGATCTTCCAGAACAACAGGTCCCCTTAGTCATTCATTCAGTAAACATTCAGGGCTGAAAGCACTGAGGGTACAGAGGAAAACTCATAGTCCTTGTCCTCCAAGAGCTCGCAGAGAAGTTAACAGGCAGTGACAACATACTGAAATAAGAGCTATGAGATTAGGTGAGGCACAGAGGAGGGCCATGTGGTAAAAGGATTCATTCTCCTCTAGTTTCAGATCAGTAAAGCTCCCTCACAGCCTTTACCTAATTTGGGAATGAAATGAAGATATATAAATAACATCATGCCTATAAAACACTTAGCACAGTGCCAGGTAGATCTTAAGTGTTGCCTAAGTAAATGCAGGAATCTTTGAGTACTCAGGGGACTGTTGTCTCTTTGAGACTTGGGAATGTGTACGCTTGTCAGTGTATCCTAGAAAGCTCTTCATTACATTAGGCTTTGACTATTTCTAATAGCCAAGGTTAACCTAAGTCTATAGGGATTGTATAGGGGGGAACAAAAAACCTGTGCATAGGGCAAAAAAGGACACACCAGGATTTGAAGTAAAAAACACTTGGGTTTGAGTCTCGAGTTTGTTCCTTCTTAGTTGCGTTACTCACAGCTCCAAAGCCTCAACTTCCCTGCTGGTAAATTGGGGAGTATGATAAAGCCTGCTTCCTGGGGGTATTATTAGTAAGTGCCTGAGGAAGGTTAAGCATCTGAATTAAGTTCTTCCTTGTATAAGGAATTTTTTGTTCCACTTTATGGTTTTTGCTGAGTGCGTCTCCTCGGTGATCCAATGACAGCACGTGTTCACCTTCCTCCTGGCACTTGCCACACTGTCTTGTCCTGCTCGGTTTTTAGGTCTGTCTCTCCTATAAGACTGTGGGCTTCTGAGAGCAGAATTGGCCCTCAATAAATGCTGCATGTATGAATGAATGGGAGAATGGCAACTTATACCATTTTGTGCATGCCTTGCCCCCAATCTGCATGGACGGTTTTCATGTTTAACGATGTGCATGTGTTTGTCCTTAGTCATTGTCATGTACTTCCGAAGGACTGAAATTCTGGGCTGACTCTCTCTGGGGTGGGCCATTTTGTTTTTAGAATGCAGCTCTGTTTTGGTGGAATCTGCATAGGAGTGGTGAAGGGGATGGTGACACACTTCATGCTGGCTGTCCTGTCCTGGTGGGAGATAAGTGGGGTAAGGCCTGCCTTTTGAAGCATCAGAATGGGTGAGGGGTTCAGAGGAAAGTGAAACAGGGGGTAGATGGAAAATAGTATAGCTCTGTAATTCCAAAAGCTTCATTATAGTGCCACCTTATACTGAGATGATCAGATTGTAGGTTAGTTGGCCCCAACAGATTGGAAGCCTTAAAGGGCAGAGATCCTCTCACAGAGCAGATGTCAGTGAAAGCTTATTGACCTGGTCAGATAGGCCTTGATTCCTGAGCGCAGCTGACGAGGAAAACGGTCATAAGTTCCAGTCATCTAAGCCAAGGAAAGAACCATTAAGCCATCCTGTGTCCCATCTAGTGCCTCCCCATGAAGAGATGGTCAAACAAGGAAGAAACAAATAGATAAATAAGCAGCAGATGTATTCATGTCATATTTAGGCCCAAAAGCACTTAGATCTGAAGACAAAAAAAGTAGATGAGAGATGCTCCTGCTGAGATCGACATTACCAAGAGAAGCCATCCCTTATTTTTCATTGCACCAGGGGGAGGGTGGACTTTAAGGAAATACATGAATGAAGAGTGAGTGACCTTAGTACCTAAGGTTTAAAGATTAGTCTATAGTAGACAGGACCTATCAGAGACTCTTTCTAGGGGACAGAGTCTTCTTTGCTATTTATCTTTGCTAATAGCAACATCTTGTAGTCTGTAGCAGGGCTGAGACTAGGGTGAGGCAAAGGAGTTGCCCAGGATACAGAGTGTAAGTGACTTTTGCGTGATCCTGTGGGTGAGCGTTGCTGCTGTCTGCTCTGTTAAGACTGTTTTCTTCTTCCCTGTTCTCTCCCAGTGGCCAACAAGTGGATACATGAGTATGGACAGGAATTTCGCAGACCCTGTAGCTCAAGGCCTGAAGACTAAGGTGTCGGCAGAGAGAAGCTGGTAGAGTCCTGTGGCTTTCCAGAGAAGCCAGAAGCCAAAGGCTAGCCTAGGAGAGGAGAAAGAAGAGCTACCTTCTGGAAGAGGGCCTTGTCAGCATTGCTTGTTCCTTGTAAAAGGAAGTGGTCTATACCAGGGAACACCTGAGATTTTACATTGTTTCACCTCAAACCATCAGAGTAGAATGGATGGGCAATACACAGAAAGGAGCAAGAAGGCCAGAGGGAGAAGTTTCTGGGGCTGACACTCTATGATAGAAACAGGATATAATCAACAGTCCCTGGGGTTTGGTCATTGGGGTTTTTGCCACTTTGAGCCACTACCACAGAGACCCAAAAGTGACAATAAGGATAACTGTAGGCGAGGGGTAGCCTAACTCCCATGGCTTTTTGCCTTTCTCCTCAATGACTTGTCCTGAAGACTGAGCAGGGACTATCTCTGTAAAAGGAGTGTACCTCATATGATTTTTTTTTCAAGCAGGATGAAACTTTTTTTTATTATTTTTTTAATACAGCCATTAAAAAATGTTTACAAGTCATTTTTCACAATCAAGAATATTCTTACATTATAACATTGAATAAAAAACATATATATGTAAAATTGTATTTATAATTGTATTTATAATCTCAACTTGGCTCACCTCCCACGATTCCTCTTTCAGTACTTTCCAGTCACATGACATTCTTTCTATTCCTAAAATCACTATGCTCATTGCCATTAGCATTGTCCCCACTTCAGGTCTTTGCATTTGCTCCTTCCTCAAATTACCCTCATGGCCAAGCTCTTCCCATCATCGCACTCTGGCCTCACTAGAGAACTAACTCTTCCCTGACCATCCAACCCGCCAGCCATTTTCTTTCATGTTAACTGATTTTTATTTTCTTCAATAACATGTTTATCAAATTGAAATTATTCTAGTCATTTAATTGTAGTCAGTTGTCATCCCTGCAGGGTGAGAGCTTAAAGGGCCTCACTGTACTTTGTACGTGCTTCTATGATAGTCCCTCGTTGCACTGAATTTCAATATTTGTTTATTTGCCTGGCTGTGTGCACTAGACTCTGCACTCCTTCTTCCTCTTGGTATCCCCAAAAGAAGATCTAGTTCAAATAAGCAGGCATTGAGCAAATATTTTTGGTTAAATGAATAAAAAGGCATCTTTTGAGCTGTGCTTTGGAGGCCTGGTAGAATTTTTTATAGGTAGAGTCTCATGAGAAGTATTTCCCAGCAGAAGGACCAGCATGAGCTAAGGCTGTATTGATAAGTGACTGTAATGTTTGAGCACTTGTGCAGAGCACATTCCAGGCAACTTGGCTCAGGTTCCTCAACAGGGGAGGGACTGTGGGTCTCGCTTACAAAGAAGGCACACAGTTAAGAACAGGGTAGTTGATGCTGGGTTGCCTCTGCCCTGTCCCTGCACCATGCACTTCAGGATTTCTGCTTCCCAGAGCTTGTGGCCCCTAAGGAAAGGGTTCTGATGTGATATTCAGCTTCCCATAGGGCCTCAATGAGCACCTGGTCACATCTTCAGTATTTCTGCTGAGTGTGCCAAGATTCTGGAAATCCTCTTACTAAATCACTAAATTTCATCATGTAGAGGAGAGGGAATTTTACCTCTATCCATCTGTATTTTTAGCTGAGACCTCTGTAATAAGAGGAAAACAGAAGTTTATGAACATGTATTCCTCATGTATACATGGGAGACACTGAGGGAAAAATTACTAACTTCCCTAGGTGGCTTAGAATTCAGGATTAAGCATCTTAATAGGGAAAAGGGAGGGGGAGATGTAGGCCTCTTAGGGGAGATTTTTAGGAAAGATGAATGGGCCCTTAGAAGAATAGATGAGAGGTATGATAGTTTGTGACAAAATCTGTCTGGGTGTGGTGTCCACTTCTCGTCTCTCCTGTGATGAGTCAATCTTTCCCAGTTGCAGAAACTCCTAGGGAGGAGGTTTATGACAACTGACTTCCTTTTGGAGGATCTGTCTTTAGGCAGATAAGAGTTTAGAGAAAGCTGCTCCCTGCATTTGCTGTTTTTCAAGTGCCTACAGCTCAAAATAATTAATGTGCCAGAGCAGCATATTTGGGGGTGGCATGGTCTGCTACCCTCAGTCACATACTGAGGCTTCAGAGGACTGGACCTGAAACAGAAAGCTACTGTCTACGAGCAACACAGCTCCCCTTCTTTACAGCTGCAGGGATCAGAACTGGGCCTTCTCAAAACTGCAGCGTCAGTCTCAGCTAGTAACAGCAATGGTGAACTGGGTGAGTTTTTTGTTCGATGGACACTGTTCTAAGGGCTTATATGTATCAATGACTTAATGTTCATCCCAACCCTATGAGGTCAATACAGTATTATGCCTGTTTTACAGATATGGAGGCAGAGGCGCAGTTAAGTAACTTGCCCATGTCCCACTGTCTGGCTCCAAACCTTGTGCTTCGAATCACTACTTTTGCAAAGTCTGGCATGTGGCAATTCTCACACATCCTGATCAGGTGACTGAGGCCTAAGAACTGTCTGGCAATAAATGCTTACTGAGCATTTCCCAGGGGCAGGTCTAGGCCGAGGCATGCTATTGGGGTGCTGAGAGGTACAGGATTCAGTCTCTAAAGCTGATGGCCAGTAGGGAGATGAGACAAATGCATCTAGTATTAAATGTAAGTTAAGCAAAACGTGAAAAGGTTGCGTGCAGTAAGAGATGAATTATTGAGTGCGGCAGTCTAGAATTGGTGGGCCCTATTGTGGCTTGGGGTAGCCTTGTTTGTTTATCCATTATCCAAGTAGAGTATCCAAATTACATTTAGCCAACAGTGCCAGTCCTTGCAGGCCCCAGGAATGGAGAGGAGAGTTAAGATGCTGACCCTGTTCAGATCCTTAAATCACTGTAACAAAGTGTAGCCACAAGTGGAAACAGGAACACAGCACTGAGAAGCCCCTCAGAGGCTTCATGGAAAGGAGAGACTGACCAAGCAAGTCTTGAAGATGCTGAGGGTGTGGAGAGGCTTGGAGGCAGGGCTGTGCAAACAGGACTGCCTGTCCTTAGAGCTATGAGTCCCACCTTACTTTTGGTCAGTATGTCAGTTTTCAAAATACTTTTAGCATTTTTCTTGAATCTCACCGACCCAGGGAGGAAAGGAGAGCAGGCCTTATGGAAAGCACAGTCTGGGATGGTTAGTGGCTTGCCTGGGGTTACAGTAGAGCTTGGCCTGAGGCCTGGTCTGTCTGTTTCACCCGTGTTCTTTCCATTCAATGGTTAGCAAATGTTATACTGTTGTACCACAACTGGAGAGTGGAAAGGCCTTACTCTTGTATATTTGCACCAGTCTCTGTGCCCTCAGAAACTCTGACTAGTCCTACTACAGAGTGGTAGGCTTTGGAGCCCCAACAGTGCTGAGTGGGTGGGTAGCTAATTCTAGATAGGACTGACTGTGGTTTGGGGCGCTGCTTGTTTATAATTTTGTTTCTTTCTTTTTTGCACTGTTCTTCAGCCTTTTTTCTAACAGCCTTGTCCAACTGAGCTGTTGCAGATCACTCAAGTCTCATTCCAGGGAATATTCTCTTAAGTAAATGACTAACATCATTACAACTAGTGGCCACATACAGGCCATGCACTGGAGGCCAGGCACTGTGCTAAGAACTTGGGTATACTTGCCTCCTTCAATTCTTACAATGAGATAGGTACTATTATGTCCATTTTGCAGATGTGAGAAACTGAGGCAGAGAATATGTAGATTGTCTGAGGTTACACAGCTATAAAGTGGCAAAGCAGGATTCAAATCCAGGTCTGTCTCCAAAGATCTTAACTAGCCATCTGTTGCCTGCACTACCTGTTATTTTGCTGTGGTTGTTTTGCTCCCATTGGCAGTAATATCTTTAAAGCCAATAATTTTTGAGAGGAGTCTCCAACCCCTTCCCAGGTGTTGAAAGGTCTATCCTT
The DNA here is from genome assembly GCF_003254725.2 of Canis lupus dingo. Taxonomy (NCBI): domain Eukaryota; kingdom Metazoa; phylum Chordata; class Mammalia; order Carnivora; family Canidae; genus Canis; species Canis lupus. The sequence continues at coordinate 24,250,684 of NC_064263.1, forward strand.
TCTGCTTCTAAGGCCTAATGGTTAAGAATCCTATCAGATGTAGGTATTTGCTGAATATATAAATGAGTCACCTCAATTGCACAGAGCTACACTGTACACTTTTGTGTGAACAGCTCTGTGCTACATGTTTCATGAGAATCCAAGAAAATGAGAAGGCCTGCTCACTGCCCTTGAGGCTAAGTTAGCACACTCCCAAATATAAGACTAGCTAATTGGATATAATCAAGTGGAAAGCTGTGTGGTGTTACCTTAAGAATCATGGGAGCTGAGAGAAAAGGCAGAGCCCTATGGCTAGAGTGGGAGGAGAGGGCTTCCACAATGGAGCCCCAGGAACACAATGGAAAGAGAATGAGTGCCTATGGATTGGGTGTGTGTGGGGGGGACACCAGCTACCACCTCACTTTTGCACCCAAGGGAGCAGGGAGAGCTGTCTGGGAGAAGGAAGTGAGAGGGTATTAATCCCGGGAGGCCCTTGTCCAACAGTGCCAAGGGCAGCCAGCACAAGCTGCCTTTTCATGGAACCATTCATTCAAAGAGTCTCCAGTCTTGGGGACTTGGCTGTTCAAACTGGGAGAAGGCAAAGGAGAGGGGGTAAGGTAGGAGAAGGGACATTTGTAGGCAGACTGCTGTACACTTAGCAAAACTATGAAATCAGTTCAGCTAGGAGGAAGAGACAAACATTTGTGGCTACTCTGTGCCAGCTATTTTATTTCCCTTGTCTTAGAGCAATTATTCCTTTTGATAAAGGAGGCAAAGGAGGCTCAAAAAACAACAAAACAACAAAAAACTTCCCTAAATTTGCAGAGCTAGAAGAGCTGGGATCTGGACTGTAGAGTTTCTCCCCACCAGCTGCTTCTAACTAACCTGTCTCTAGACTTTTTTTTTTTCCTCACCTTGAGATTCCCACAATTTTCTCCCCCTCTAGGAGGACAGTCTGCTGCACTCCTCTTTTATTCCTTTCCTTGGTCCCTGCCAGGGACATATTTGCATATGAAGCAGGTCGCCCTTGGTGAAATCAAAGATTATTTCAAAGGAATGAAGTGCTAAGGGGACAGTCTTTTTTAGCTAAGGGGTTGAGGGCCTGGCTCAGATGGATCCCCATAGATAACAACTGTCTACATGTTCTTTGAAGTTTGCCCCACTTTCAGATGGAGCATAACTAATGACCATTAACCTCCTGTTCATGTGCTTATCACCTTATGGGGAAGGCAGCAGTATTTCCTCCATGTGTAAGAGATCAGGCACTTGGCTAGTCTATTTCCAAGGTTTTGGCTGGCCACAGGCTGGGGTTTTCTAGCAAACTACTGGGAGAGGAAACCAGCTCTAGGAATAAGGGAGCCTCTTGAGTTTATATAACTTTCTGAGCCCTGGAGCCAGACTGAGAATGTGATTCTGGCCACTAGTGGGGCAGCCAACTGGGGCAGAAGAGTTGAGTCAAAAACTCTTCTTGCAGGGGAGAGTGTGACTTTCACGTTCTCTACTCCTGTTGTAGGGTCTCTTCCTGAGCCTCCCTTGTTAAAGTCCTGACCTTTTAACTCCCTACCCCTCGTTCTGATGACAGACCTCTGAATCCAACTGAGGGGTCCTTGGCATCTCATTGTCCAAATGAATTTCAGCATTGTTCATTCCACCTGCAAGATAATAAGCCTTTCCTCTTATCATCCCTGTGGTGGCAACTATGCTAGGTAAGTATACCTTTGCCTTTTACCTCACTGTTACACTGCTCTTTACTATCTCCCTGCCTGGAGTCTGGTGCAGACCAGTCCATCTCCACAGGATACTGAAGTTCATTTGACAACTCCCCAGTCCTGCCACTCAGGGCCTTTATGTCCTGCCTCCTGCTGACTCTCCTGTCAGCCTCTACTCCAACCACTCTACTCATACTAATCTACCAGTTCTCAGACTGATTTTCAAGTGTGCTGGGTTTTTGTATGCTGTCCCCTCTTCCTCCAATGTATTTTATTTCCTTTCCTTCTCCACCTCTACCTTGCGATGATGCTTCAAAGCTCAATTCAAATGATACCTATTTTATACAGCCTTCTCCGCCCGACCTGTTTTCAAAGAGGTTCAGTTGTCTCCTTCCTCTTTACACAATGTGGTCACTGTTCCTATAATAATCTGTCTAGATTATGAGCCCATTTGCAGGGCTTCATTATTTATCTGTCTCCAAAGTCCATCGGAAGTCTGGTATAGAATAGGTGCTCAGGTTTTCTTAACCAGCAAATACGTGCTTCTAACAGCAGGTTTAGAAGAGGATAAGACAAGAAGTCATTCACACCCAGCTCCCTTCATGCCTTTGAGTACTCTCAACCTCAAGATTCTCCTCCCCAATAGGTCTATGGCTACCCCAAAATTTGCCTACCTTGTTTTTCCAGGAAGCTCTCCTTTGACATTCTTTAGTGCGCATGTGTGACAGAATGGCCTTTGGTTTGACCAAACATGCTCCTTCTGGCTCTATAGCAAATCCTTCATTCAAAGGGTCTGGGGTCTCTTCTGTTTCCTTCTTGAGTTCATACTGCTGATATGTAGGCTTCACAAGGATGTTATGGGCAGCACATAGTAGGTGTTCATTAAAGATATGCTCTGTGAACATATGAATGGTTCCTTCCCTGCTGTGGTACAATGGAACACTCAGAGGGCAAAGATGCTGCCATCTCCTAGCCATGGCTGTGGGTTAGTCATTTCACATCTCTGAGCTTTAGTCTCCTTACTTTTATTTTTTTTTTAAGATTTTATTTATTTATTCATGAGAGACAGAGAGAGAGAGAGAGAGAGGCAGAGACACAGGCAGAGGGAGAAGCAGGCTCCATGCAGGGAGCCCGATGTGGGACTTGATCCTGGGTCTGCAGGATCAGGCCCTGGATTGAAGGTGGCGCTAAACCGCTGAGCCACTAGGGCTGCCCCTCTCCTTATCTTTAAAGTGGGGGTAATGTCTATACTTCACAATGATACAAAGATGAAAAAGATGTAAGTGACTAGCATAGAACCTAACCCAAAGCTTAACATATCATTCATTCTCAGTCTCCGTCCATCAAGTCTGAAAAAGCCTCAAGTCCCTAGTCATCATCTTCTTGCTATTTAGTCTGGTATCTCGACCAAAATGGTCTCTGCCCAGGGTCCCCTGTATTGTCCAGGAGGTAGCACGGAGAGGAAACAACCTAGGTTTTTAATTCTGATACCACCACTTCTGAGCCGTGTGAATTTGGACCTGTCTACCTACTTGTAAAAGGAACATAACAGCACTTACCTCATAGAGATGCTGTGAGAAATAAATGAGATGTGTGCAAAATGAATTAGATGGCATTCAAAATTTGATGACTATTATGACTTGCCTGGTGAACAGAAATGCTGATGTGTTCCTGAAAACCATGCGTGTGATTATGCTGCCCTCCAGTGGAGAGAGGACACAGCCCAGCAAGGGACCATCTCCCCTCCACACAGACCCCCTACCCCAAGAGCTTGGCGGGAGAAATCAGATCACACACAAGGCGCTTTTCTTCTCTGCTAGGGAGCTCATGCTTTACCCTGATATACTAAGGGAACATCTAAACCAGAACTTCTCAGAATTAATGTGTTTGTTAGAACACAAATCAGTTCTGACTCAAAAGGTCTGAGGTGCAGATAAAACCTTTAACAAGCTTCCACATGATACTGATGCTACTGGTCCACAGACTACTCTCCTTAAGTACAATACAGCAGTAACATGACATGAACTATTTATTAAGTGCTTACCCTGTGCTAGTTACTGAGAGATCCAGTTAACCTATTTTAACTTATATAGTCTTTAAGACTGTGTGAGGGAGGTACTGTTGATCATTTTTCAGAGGAGGAAACTCCAGCACAAGGAGAAAGTACAGGGCTATCTCATAGAGCCTGTAAGGAGTGGGTCTTGGGTTCCAATATAGGCAGCCTGGCTCCAAGGCCTAAGAGGAAGAAGACTCCAATAGTATAGAGGGGATGACCAAGGGAGGGACTAGGGCAGGAAACCAGCAGGAATACTGAGTAATCTAGCTGAGAGGTGAGGCCTAAGCTATGGTAGGGGCCGTGGGATGGGAAACAGTTGAAAAATAACATGGGTAGGGGTTTGGTGGTAAGCTGGAATACAGGTGTAAGAGCCATCTAGAAGCTCAGGCCTCTGACTTGAACAATAGAGAGATGGTGGTATCTACCACTTACTGAGCAAGGAAACATGGGAGGAAGAACAAATTTCAGGGGGAAGGTTAGTTCAGTTTTAGAAATGTTCAGTATGAGTGGCTTTTGGTCATCTAGGAGAGACAGGAGGCAGACGGACCTAAAGCATCTAGAGCTCAGGAGATGATCTGGGTTGGGGGTAAAGTTCTGGTGTTGGTAGATGTGAAGCCATGAGTGTCGGAACTCACGTAAACAGTGCATAGACTGTCCTGTTCTGGGCCAAAGTCAAAAGAGCACATAACTGGAAGAATGGAACTGGAATCCAGGTCTCCTTGGCTGCAGTGGAGGCTGGCTCTGCCCATTCTACTGGGAATTCTGGATGTGAGGAGCAGGGCAGAGCAGAAAATGCCAATGGGCTCAGGAAAGGGGTTTCTGGAGACATATAGTGACTAAATCCAACAAACTGTCCCCTGCTCCCAGATCAGCAGAAATAAAGACAATTCCATGGAAAAAAACAAGATCGATAAAGGTTGGGAGATATTTATTTTCTTTAAACAAGGTCATAAATAACAAAGAAACAAAGTAGGTCCCAGACTCTGGACCGTGCAGCAGGACAGGGATAGGAAGTTGTTGGGTGGAAAGGTGGAGGGGGCCACGCATCACCTAAGACAGTCACAGAAAAGATGGGCTGCAGGACACTGCCCCTTCCTGCCCTTGGAAATGGCGTGCCTGGGCAGCAGGGGGAGGCCGCAGTGCTGTGATGAGGCAGCTGGAAGAGGGCAAAGATTGAGGATACTGGGCTGTCCTGTTTCTACGAAGAGTGACATGGAAACCACAAATGGCGAAGATAAGCTGTGAGTCTAGAAGAGGCAAGTGGGCACTCTGCACACCTCAGGGACCAAGTATGAAATGGTTAAATTTGATTCGTAAAAACAACTCCACAGGCTTTAGCCTATGGCTTTGTGCACGGGCTGTATTTAACCTGGGTTGCTCTGTGGCAGGTGAGGGCTCAAGAGGCCCCTGGAGCAGCCTGGCCTCAGCCCAGGGCAGGTGCCCAGACATGTGGGAGAGGGACAGTGGGCTCTCCCCAGATGGGAGGCCATGTGCTTGGACTGACTGGACCTGATTTTCAGGTTGGTTTCTTGTGATGCTATCCACCACCCCTCCCTATTCCTAAGGATGGGATCCTGGCCTCTCTGAGTCTTCCAACGCTAGAAGAGTAAGATTGGGATTAAAAAGGTACCTGACTAGTATTTTATTTGAAAGGGGAAAATAAGGACCACCCTTTGCATGATCCATCCCATGAGGTAGGGCAGGACCATGCCAAGAACAATCTCAAGGAATGGAGGTCCCTGAGCCTGGAGAGACATTTGGACCCAGGTGCATTGCCAAATACCAGAAATAGGGGCCCAGGGTCACAGTTCTGATGGAGGCTTCACCCTAGGCAACGCAGGGATAACAGGCAGGGGCTACCCCTGCACAGCGAAGGGGTAGGAGCTGGGGAGCCTTGGACTAAGGAAGCCGAGGTTGGTCGAAGGCCCTGGAAAACAATGCTTTTAGCAGGAATACACAAAAGGGTTTGTACATCTGGGGAAGCCCGTCTATAGGGAGCCGGTGTCACATGGTCGGGCGGGATGGTGAGGAGGAGACAGCGGCATCACAGTGGCCTCTGGTGCGATGTATTTACAACAGAGCTCAATGTTGGGGGAGGGACGGATAGCAGGTTACTAACAGCCAGGAAACACACTGCAAAGAGTGGAAAGAGAAGGGAAAACAAATGAGACCATTACTAGTTTTCCCCTGCTCACCTCTTCTCCTCCTGGAAGCCTGGGGCCCTCATGACCACCAAGGCCCTTGAGGATCTGTCCCACCTCCCCACAGCCCCATCTAGATCTAGACATACGCTCTGCTCTTTGTGAACTGGCAATGTGACCAAATGGTCCAGGGGTCCAAACACTATTATCAAGAGAAACAAAGTCTTTACTTTTAATTCCTGGTATCCGTCAATGGTTAGTTGCTTGAGGGGTGGTTCGGCATAAGGGAGTCACTTGTGTGGCTCACCGTGTCAGGCTCCTATCATCATTTCTAACGTCTATGCTGCCTTGTCACCCTCATCTACCAGGTCCTGGCATTCAGAATTCTCTAATGCAGAAGTGATTTTTCTTCAACGTTTCTTCTTCAAAATTCCTGAGGGTAGGGACTAGTTCCCCTGGACCCTCACCAAAATCAGGAGACTTTCCAACTGGCAGGTATGACTCATCACGCTTGTGGGCTCTCTGGGGATCAGGGGCATATAGCAGCACAGACTAGGAGAGCTCCCTAAGGTGGGGCCAGAACTGTTTGGTTTGGGTAATCATGCCTCTCTTTCTCCTCTCCCTTAACAAAGAGTCCAACTATGTCTCCCTAATCAGATGGAAAGCTTCCAAGGATGAGAGGCATCCTTTCCCCACTCAAACCAGTGTTTCTCAACTGTGAGTGATTTTGTCTCCCTTGAGACATTTGGAAAAATCTAAAGTCATTTTTGCTCATCACAACTTTGTGCATGTGGGAGTGCTACCAGTTTCCAGTGCATAGAGGCTAGGGATGCTGTCAAACGTCCTACACTACGCAGGACAGGCCCCCAAATGTCAATAGTGTGGAGGCTGAAAACGTTGCTCTGGATCTCTACAGTCTCCATGGTCTTCTAGCATCCCTCAGCAGCAGAGCAGGGGAAGGCATACAGAACTTCTCTAAGAGTCTGGAAAAAGACTGATTCCCATCCCAGCTGCCTCAGAGAAGGAGGCACCTCAAGAAGTGGGGGGATTTCTTAAGAAGTGGGGTGAGGTGGGGGCTAGGCACAATTTAATCTCAGCTCAGCAGCAACCCACTAGACCAAAGCACACAGAAACTATCAACCATGGGTCTGTAGAAACACAGTCTGGGCTGTGTTGAGGAGGAAGAAGAAAGACATGGTAACCCAAAGAGGCAGGGGTAAGGCAGAAATATTTACAACATTGTCAATATCTTTTGTTGGAGTGGGCCAGCACTGCTGGGCTCCTTAAACCTTTGTTACTTCCTTACCACTGGAATCCACCGATGGGCTCTGCAAACCTATGCCGGATCAGGAAAGTGGCAACAGCTTCAGCTACCTGGAAAAGGGAGAGATATTTCAGGCTATATATTAGCAAAGGGGATCAGTTTGGAGGTCCTGTGGGCTTCTACTGGAAGGTTATGCTCTTTAGTGGATTCATGGATCTTACAGGTCTGGGGAATTTGAAATCTAAAGGATCTGAGTCCTGGCAGGGCTATGAGACTCTTCTCTACCATCTTTCCAAGGATAGCTCCAGAGAAGTCAAGAGGAATGATGTGAAGGCTTATTTATCCCCTGAGAGTTACAACGTACCTTATTCTATAGAAGGAATGCATATTAACTTCCAACTGTGACTGTAGTTTAGGGAGCAGTTTTTATCCCAATTTTCCCTTCTTCCATCTGACTTTTGGGGGAAGGAGAGAAGTAGAGCTGAAGATCTTAACCAGAGGGCCCTGGGATGAAACTGCAGGGTGCGAGTACCTCCTCAGCCCATACACGGAAAGCCAACACCATAAGCAACTGCTAGGGAGAGGTCTGGGGAGATGGTGGAGTTATATTTGTATAGCCTGATTCAGAGGTTTGTACTATTTTCTGTGAGAGCCACGGTTACTTTCATAGCTGTCTTTTTACAGTCACAGAGCACCAGACTCACCTTGTCTGGGGCATCCTCATGGACTGCGTGGCCACACTGGGGTAGGACCTGCATCTGGAACTTTCCTGGAGAGGAAACAAATCCAGGTGACCTCAAGGCCTATTTGGTCCTCTCCTTACAACCTCTGTGGTCTCAAAGGCCACTCCAGGAGTCCAGGACCTTCCTATCTATCTATTCCCCTCCCCAGTAGTCTGGACCCAATTACCAAGGTTTGAGAAGGATGGTAATACTTGCACCTATAATCCTGGGTAAATGATTTTCCCTTCATTTATACCTTTGGCAACTATTTAGCATGCATTTACTTTGGGCCAGATACATAGGAAGAAACAGTTCCTGCTTTCAGGAGATTTACAGTCTAGTAGGGAAACATAAAAGACAACATTCTAATGTAGCACGTAGTTCCTATGATAAAACCGAGCACATGGAAGAACACAGAAAGAGAGGCTTCATAATCAAATAGGAAGTCTTCCGAGACAGAAAAAAAAAAACAGCCTACACAAAGGAAAGAAGGATGAAATGATACTTGTTCCTGGAAATAAAAAGCTTGGCATGGAGCTCATGAGAGTTAATAATGGGGATGGAGAGGAAAGCAGGGTATGTCAAGGATTTTGAAATTTATTATTACAATAAGTTACTGTTTGAGTGCTTAACTATATGCCAGACTGTACTAACCACTTTCTCACATTGCCTTGTAGAACACCGTAAGCTCACCATTAATGTGATAGCTATTAAGAGTGAACAGAGATGACAGATAAAGCAAGATCCCTAAAGAGACTAAAGGATATGGAAGCCACAGCTCCTCTAAGTACAGCGAGTACACTCTCAGAGCCTAAATGGCTCCATTTACAAAATAAGGCAGCATGCTCTGGAAATCCTGGTCATCACATCCCAGGATTCCTAACCCAATTACAGTGCTTTAAAATTTGTTCAAAATACTCTTCTATCCAATTTTTATAAACTTAAACAGGACAAATACCAAATTCTTTTCTGAGATGATGAAACTAATACCATGGTTAGTGAAGTGATTTGCCCAAGGCTGCTTATTTAATTAGTAGAGGAAGTAAGACCATTCCAATCAGTAAGGCCCAGCTTATGCCCTTCCTCTTTCAGTAGTCTGTCCCTGGGTGCTCCAGCCTAGTCAGCCTCATCCCCTCTGTCTTGTATCTAATATACAACTGCTAACACATTTGGATTCAAACACAAAGAAAGTTGTGCCCTGCTTGTTTTGTAAGCTTATATTTTATATGCCACTGGTGCTTGCCTCCTTAGGAGTATGTCATTTTTGCAAGAATAGAGCCTAATATCATTACTTGTTCAATATTCCTACAGGGTCCAACACAGGGCTAGACACTGAGTAAGTGCTTAATAAGTCCTGAATGAGTAACTGAGTGAATGACCTGATAACACTTACAATACCACCCTGGGCTTGATGTCTAGGGATGCATTTTTTGTTCCTCTTTGGAAGAATGGGAATAAAGAATCAGAGGGAACTCACAGATACTAACAACACTCTGTCTGGTACACATAAAATAATCACAGGTAATCCTCACAATTATTCTATAAAGTGGGCATATTGTCAAACTCTTCCCTCTCATCTTATAGATAAAAATCCTTAGGTTCAGACAACCTAAATTATTTACCTAGGTTGCATCATGAATGAGTGCTAGGTTTCTAGGAATCCATAACTAATTTCGCAGGTCTAAACACAGTCCTGGGAAGGACTTGGTTTGAAATCTATGCCAATTTGGCCATTTCCCTTTGTCTTAGGGGATGTCCCTCTCTCCAGCCATTTACTTTTTATAGTCATGGGATGCTCTGAAAGAGAAGCTAGTCTTGGCATAATCCTTACTGGGGAAATAGCAGGGCATCTAATGAGAAATCATGAATACTTCCTGGATATAATGAAGCCATCATTTGTCAGACTCTTACTTTACACACATTTTCTCATCAAACACCATACAAATGAATTGAGATACAGTATTATTTCTATTTTATAGATGAAAAAACTCAGGATTAAAGAAGTTGGCAATTCACTGAGGCCATAACACTAGTAAGTGACTCAAAGCCAGGACTGTTTGATTCCAAGGCTGGTGATCAAAAATGGTTTCAAATGCTATTGTAGTCCATCCAGATCAACTGCTTTCAGATAAGTCTCAGGGGCCATATTTGATTCTGTCTGTCCAGCATTAAGCATGGGTCTTACACAGAAAGACTGCTTAGGAAAGGTTTGCTTGTGGGGGATCCCTGGGTGGCGCAGCGGTTTGGCGCCTGCCTTTGGCCCAGGGCGCGATCCTGGAGACCCGGGATCGAATCCCACGTCGGGCTCCCGGTGCATGGAGCCTGCTTCTCCCTCTGCCTGTGTCTCTGCCTCTCTCTCTCTCTGTGTGACTATCATAAATAAATAAAAATTTAAAAAAAAAAAAAAAAAAAAAAAAAAAAAAAAAAAAAAAGGAAAGGTTTGCTTGAACTGAATTTAAGTAAAGATGTCTAAACTCAGAATTACCAACATCAAAAAAAAAAAAAAAAAAAAAAAGAATTACTAACATCAGTGCCATAAAACTCACATAGTCCAAGACCATGATCTTGCTCCAGGCTTCAGGATACTATGTAGTTGGAGGAAGGGTAGGGTAGGAGTCCCTGGGTCCAGAATATGATAAATCATTCAGGAGCCTCTGAATAACTATTGTGAGGGAATACAGCCCCCTTGTCTGTTGAAAGCTTGAAGACAGCTAAAAGAACAGTTTGAGACCATAAACATCCAGGTAGAAATGTTTGATACATGGCCAGATCTGGTAAATGTTTGATAAATGTTTGATACAAATAGATTTGATACATGGGCCAGATCTGGAGCTCAAGAGAGAGGATGAGTTGGACCTTTAGCATTGGGAGTTATCAGGGTGTAAATAAAAGACAGGAGATTTTCCAGAGAGAGTAAGTAGAAAAAAAAGGAAGGTCAAGAACAAAATCTGCTTAAGCCTGAAACTTTGGCCTTGGAGTTAGCATCTCTTTTTCCCATAACCGAAAAGATACCAATCCCTATTGATTTCACCTTACCAAGCCATTCATCCACACCAAAGCAAGAGCGTCCACAAAATTGGTCCCACAGCCTCCACTTCCATCTGGCTGATGCACCTGGACCTGAGTACAGCATGTCACTTTTCTGCTCATTATATCTCATGATCCCATAAACTTTCTCATTTTATAGACTGAGAAAACTAAAGCTATGGCAAGTCAAGTAACTTGCTTGGGGTTATAAAATGAGTATGAAAGAAGTAGTACTCAAAGTCAGTTCTTCCAATCTCAAAGTCTTTACTTTCGCTACCTCACCATGCTGTCTTCTAAACATAGTTTACACCTTTTTGCATCCCAATTATCCTGGACCTTTCCCTTTCCTAAGAATTCCAACAATGATAAAAATACTGATCAGTATTCAGAATATCTCCTTCACAATATTATGTATTTATAGGGTACTTAATGGTTTATAATATACTCTGCAAAGACATTGCTTCATTTTTATCCTTATAAACTCTGAGATGTAGATGGTAGTTAAGTCCCATTTTTAGATATAAGAAAATATTGAAGCTCAGAAAAGGGAAATGTTTGGTTCAGGAGTGGATGTTGATGTAAAATTTGGGCTTAACTCTAAAGCTCATGCTCTTTCCATTATACTTCCCCATCGCAAAACATTAATTTCCACATAACTCTGCCTTCAGAGAAGGACCTAGGGACATGACGTCTTTTCTAAGATTTATTTATTTATTTAAAAGAGAGCTGTGCATGCGAGTGTGAGTGGGAGGAAGGGCAGAGGGAGAGGGAGAAAGAGAGAAGCCCAAGCTGACTCTCCACTGAGTGTGGAGCCCCACTCGACGCTCAACCTCACGACCCTGAAATTATAACCTTAACTGAAGTCACAAGTCAGATGCTTACCTGGCTGAGCCACCCAGGCACCTCTGGATATAATTTCTTGATTACTTACCTTGCATTTGGCCAATAGTCAGATCCTTATCCAATCTATCAACACCTAGAACAAAATAGGAGAATCCGGAAGTAGCTTACTAAAAAAGGTTGTGTGAAAATTGTTACAGAGTTGTAAACATGATGACATTTTTAATTCATGTTAATAACAATCCTAACTCCTTAAGGGTATATCCTCATCACATGAAGATTTCCAGAATGAAGTTCCCCTGTAATCTTTTTGCTCATTTAAACTGGTTTCTGAAAACAGAGTTTTACTTTTTAAAATTTCCATTATACTCAGAATATCTTCACACCACTCTGGGTGGACTTGCGCTTAACTAAGGATTGAAGGCAGGCCAGAATTAGGCTATCCCAGATGGATGCTTGTGCTTATTAGTTAGGTTTTAGGGATTTGGTGTGGAGAGAAGAGGACAAATGAGGATGGTACTTTACTTTGGAAGCCACTACCCATGTGGTATGTAGTTTTAACAAGGATATACTCAGATGATGATATACCTACACTGCTATGGACTGAATTTATCTGCCCCTCCACTCCCAATTCTATGTTGAAGCCCCAATCCACAATGTGACCACATTTGGAGATATGGAAATAATTAAGATTAAATAAGGAAGGAATTAAAATTAAATGAGGTCATATGGGTAATGGCCCTCATAAGACAGGATTAATGTCCTTTTAAGAATAAACACTAGAGAGTTTGCTCTCACTCTTCTGCCATGTAAGGACACAGTGAGAAGGCGGTTGTTTGCAAGCCATAAGAAAACTCCCACCAGAACTTGACTGTGCTGATACCCTGATCTTAGACTTCCAGCCTCTGGAACTGTGAGAAAATAAATTTCTTGTTTAAGCACCCAATCTATAATATTTTGTTATGGTAGCCTGAGCTAATACACACTTACCAGCCAAGAGCAGCAATTTAGGAATAGGACAACTAAGAAAGAGATTGGATAAGCCTCGGAACCAGCCATCCCAGTATTTTTCTGTTTTTGCCAGTTCAATTCTCCAAGTGTACGGATGGTCCTTCTTGGTCTGGAGGAATAAAAGCAAGTTCTGAGTCTCTGAGGGCAAGCCCTGGAGGAAGAGGATAAAAACTAGGTCCCTGAGAAAGGAAAGGGAAAGAAACTAGCACTTATTAAAGTGCCTACTATGTCCCAGATATTTTCATATACACTTAATCATTATAATAGCCTTGTGATATAGGTTGTTATAATTTCCATGTTTAGATAACTAGAAGTTTACTTTTTGCTTCTATTAATATCAGTGAACTTAGGAAACTTTAAGATCACAAAGCTAATAATGGTAGAGCCAAGACTATGCTTCTCTTCTATCCATTTGACAAAAAAGAACATATCCATCAAAAGGATAATCACAAAAATCACAGCACAGTATGAAAAAAAATGCTTATGATATAATTTTAAGAGAAAGAAGCAGAGTATAACATGTCATCTAAGTGACTACCAGAAAAATGTGGTGCACATAGGGAAAGAACTGGAAGGAAAAACTGAGAATATGTTGATTTGTCAGTAGAGCATTTTTTCTTGTATTTTGATTTATGATAATGATATCATATTCCTGCAATAGTAATCTGAAAAAGGAAACCTGACACAAATGTTATAAAATATATGTTAAATCCTGATATATACTAGAAAAGCCAGAATATATGCACTCATCAAATACAAGCTGAACAAATAAATGATTCTCTATACTTTTCTGTATCACTGAAAATGCGAGTGTGAGTGGGAGGAAGGGCAGAGGGAGAAGGAGAAAGAGAGAAGCCCAAGCTGACTCTCCACTGAGTGTGGAGCCCCACTCAACGCTCAACCTCACGACCCTGAAATTATAACCTGAACTGAAGTCACAAGTCAGATGCTTACCTGGCTGAGCCACCAGGCACCTCTGGATATAATTTCTTGATTACTCTGACTATTGGCCAAATGCATGAAAATGGGTTAAAGACCTAAATGTAATACCTAAAACTATAAAACTTCTAGAAGAAAACATAGAGGAAAGCTTCATATAGCTTTTTGGGAAATTGAATTTGACAATGATTTCTTGGTTATGAGACATCTTTTTGTTGCAAAGGCAACAAAAGCAAAAATAGACAAATGGACTACATCAAACTTAAAAAAGAACACAATCAACAGTGAAAAGGCATTGTATGGAATGGTAAAAAATATCTGCAAATCATGTTATTTGATAAGGGTTTAATATTCAGAATATATAAAGAGCTCCTATAACTCAATAATAAAATATCAAATAACCTGATTAAAAAATGAGTAAAAGACTTGAATAGACATTTCTCCAAAGAAGATATACAAATGCCCAATAAGTACATGCAAAGATACTCAACACCATTAATCATAAGGGAAATGGATATCAAAACCACAATGAGATATCACTTTGTACCCATTAGGATGGCTATAACAAAAAAGATAAAATAACAAGTGTTGGCAAAGATGTGGAGAAATTGGAACACGTAGGGCACTACTGGTGGGATTATACAATAGTACAACCACTATGAAGCATGGCAGTTACTCAAAAATTAAAAATAAAACTATCATATGATCCAGCAATTTTACTTCTGGGTATACAGCCAGAAGTGAAAGCAGGGTTTTGAAGAGATATTTGTAGACCCATGTTCATAGCAGCATTATTCACAACAGTCAAGAGGTGTAAGCAATCCCAGTATCTACTGATGGATGAATGGATAAACAAAATGTGTTATATAGATATTTAGACTTAAAGAAGGAAATTTGTCCCATGCTACAACATAGAGGAAATTTGAGGACATTGTATCAACTGAAATAAGCCAATCACAAAAAGACAAACACTGATTCTACTTCTATGAGGTATCTAATGTAGTGGAATTCATATAAAGTAAAATGGTAGGTATGGGAGGAAACAGAAATTGTTGTTTAATGAGTACAGAGTTTCAGATTGAAATGAAAAAGCTCTGGAGTTCTGTTGCACAACAATGTGAACACTATCGAACTATATAATTAAAAATGAGTAAGGTGGTAAATTTTATGTGTTTTTTACCAAAATTAAAAAAAAAAAGATCACTGTGTCTTCCAGTTCTCACTAAACAATGCATGTGCAACACTTCCCATTTATGAACCACTTCTAACAAATTCCACAGTCAGAGACAGCAAGACCCTCCTAAATGCACAATGTACTCTATATGCAAATGACAAATTTAAGGTAAGGGAACTTTCAAGGATAGTACTATTATAAAAACAAATTAAAAAAAAAGAGGAGCTCATCTCAAGTCCTAAAAATGTAAAAACAAAGAAAAAATTCTGGATAGAATTAGAATTGCTCCTATATTTAGGGTTATAATAATATATCCTTTCTCTGGACAGCTGGATCATAACATAAAGTTAATTTAGTTTAGATGCCTCCTCCTGCAAATGGTAAAACAGATCAATGTAAGAAACAAAACAGATGAACATAGGGGTAAAAAGAGAGAGGCAAACCAGAAAACAGACTCTTAACTTATAGAGAACAAACTGAGAGTTGCTTGAGGGGAGGTAGGTGGACAGATGGGTTAAATGGGTGATAGATACTGAGGAGGGCACTTATGATGAACACAGGGTACTGTATATAAGTGATGAATCACTAAATTCTACCCCATGAAACTAATATTACACTCCACTCTATGTTAACTAACTGGAATTTAAATGAAAACTTAAAACTAAAGAAAGAAAAGGAAAAAACCCACCAAAGATCGAGGTAATGAGATCTAACTGTTGGAGAGGAGAAGCAGAAGGCTGGCTACCAATCATCCTGGGATGTTCACCTGGGCAGGATGTGGTTTTCCACACAAGGGCATCAACCACAGGATTGTGTTATTTCCCAACACCTCACTTGAAAGGCATTTAAAAAGATAGGCTTGTGTCAGTCAGACTTGACTTCATGCAAATCCCAGCTCCATCATCAACTAATAAACTATGAGACCCTTGGGAAAGTTACCTAACTTCAAGTCTGTTTTCTTAGTTATAAAGAGGGCAACAGAAAATCTCAAAGGATTGTTGTAAGGATGAACTAAGATATTCATGTACGTAAAACAATAGGAACATGGTCTGGCATATAATAAGTAATAAAAAAACCAAAATCTTAAGAATATGGGATTTCAATAATCTTAAAAAAGAAGACAAAGCTGGAAGACTTACACTTCCTGATTTCAAAACTTACTATGAAGCTACAATAATGAAGACAGTGGAACTTACATAAAGATAGACATATATTATCAATGGAACAGAACTGAGAGTCCAGAGATAAACTCTGGCATTTGATTTCCAACAAAGAATGCAAGACAATTAAATGGGAAAGAAGGGTATTACCAACAAATGGTCCTGGAACAGCTGAACATCCACATGCAAAAGAATGAAGTTACACCTCCTACCCTTGTACTATACATAAAAATTAACTCAAAATGGATCACAGACTTAAATATAAGAGCTAAAACTAGAAAACTCTTAGGAGAAAACATACACATAAAGTTTTGTGACCTTGGTAGGCAAAACCTTCTTAGATATGACACAACAAAATGATAACTAGATAAAATGAATTTCATCAAAATCAAACGTTTGCACTTCAAGAACACCATCAAGAAAAAGAAAAGACAACCTCCATAACAGGAGAAAATATCTGCAAATCAGGGACTTGTATCTAGAATATATAAAGAACTCTTAAAATTCAATAATAAAAAGACAAAATACCCCATTGAAAAATGGGCAAAGGATCTGAGTGTACATTTCTCAAGAGAAGAAATGGCCAGTAAGTCCATGAAAAGATGCTTAATATCAATAGTCATCAGGAAAATGTAAAACCACAATGAGATACCACTTCATATCCATTAGGATGGCTATAATCAAAAAGAAAGACAATATTATAAGTGCTGACAAAGATGTAGAAAAACTAGAACACTCAGACACTGGTGGTAGGAATATAAAGTGCTGTCAGCCCTTTGGAAAATAGTTTGGCTATTCCTCAAATGATTAAACACAGAATTAGCATCCAGCAATTCCACTTGTAGGTGTATACCCAAGAAAAATAAAAACCTATGCCAACATAAAAATTTGTACACAAATGTTCATACCAGCATTATTCAAAACAGACAAAAAAGTGAAAACAATCTAAATGTCCACTAACTGATGAGTTTGGATAAAAAATGTGGTTTACCTATACAAAGGAATATTAGCCATAAATAGGAATGAAATGCTGATACATGCTACAACATAGATGAACCTTGAAAATATTATGCTAAGGTAAAAGAAGCCAGTCACAAGACTATGTATTTATGATTCCATTTATATGAAATGTCCAGATGAGGCAAATCTATAGAGACATAAGGTGGATTAGTGTGGATGCTTAGGGCTGGGAATGTTGGGGAGAAAGAGGAAATGATTGCACACAGGTATGACTTTTTTTTAAAAAAGTGATGAAAATGTTCCAAAATTAGATCATTGTGATGGTTGAACAACTCTGTGATTACTAGCAACCACTGAATTGTATACTTTGGGTGAGTTACCTTTCAATAAAGCAGTTTAAAAAGAGAGACTGATGCATAAAGGAATACCTCCTAGACAACTGAAGTTTATTCCTTTAAAGAATAAATGACCAAAGGTTAAAGTTTCCCTTTTCTCTTCTATATTTTAATCATTTTGTATTAAATATCACTCCCCACTGCCAATATATATCTTGTCTTCTTTTACACAGCAAAATGAATGCAACAGAACTCTTACATATGTATCAGGATCATTTCAAACTTTTTATATTATATTATAACAGAGATGTCTCTAAGGGCTAATGGGCTCTAAATGGCCCCTGGCTACCATGCTTTAGAAGTTGTGACTTTGTTGTTGTAGTTGCTAAGTTTAATTTGCATTATTAATATTTTCTCCATAATTTTACTTTTTCTTTATTGAGATATAATTAACTTATAACATTGTGTAGGTTTAAGGTGTACAATGTGTTGATTTGATACATTTAGACATTACAATATACAACACCATAGCGATAGCTAATACCTCTATTATGTCACATAATTACAGTTTCTTTTTGTCCTAGGAACAATTAAGAACTAGTCTCTTAGTAACTTTGAAGTTTATAATATTGTTGCCTGTAATTATTATGCTGTACATTGGATCTCCAGGATCTATTTATTTACCAGTTGCAAGAAGTTGTTTGTGTTGTTTGGGGTTTGCGCCCTTCCTCAAAGGTAGACTGTTTCAGTTGTACTCCCTATTGCCTGATGTGTTTCAGTCTGCCCTCCTAACAAAACTGCTGGAGTTGACTAACTCCATATAACTGGGCTTATAAAAAAAAATTACAAGGAAAAAATAAGCAGAAATTAAAAACCAGAGGATCTGGGTGTGTTTCAGCACCAACATTATAGGTGTCTGTAGGCAAGTAACTGTACCTGAGTTGTAACTGCATCTACAGTGAAGAGCTAAAATGAGAACTAGGGATGATAAATATGATATACTTAGTATAGCTCCCAGTACATAAAAGGCAAAAAAGTAATTGACAGTTTGTATCAGAATCTTAGATCTACTAAATATTATTTCATTACCTTGGGCAAGTCTCTTCATCTCAGAGTCTCAGTTTCTACACTGTTAACATGGGAGAAAAGATCTCACCTCACAGAATGTACGGAGGGCAAATTAATCATGCACTGTTTATATTTTTATAAATTTCTAAGAGGTACACAGAATTACTTATTGATCTTAAGGACGACAAAAAGATCTTCATTAAATTAAAAATTCTGGGGATCCCTGGGTGGCGCAGCGGTTTGGCGCCTGCCTTTGGCCCAGGGCGCGATCCTGGAGACCCGGGATCGAATCCCACATCAGGCTCCCGGTGCATGGAGCCTGCTTCTCCCTCTGCCTATGTCTCTGCGCCTCTCTCTCTCTCTCTCTGTGACTATCATAAATAAATAAAAATTAAAAAAAAAATTAAAAATTCTGTTTAAAAAAATGTACAGTTGATGCTTAAACAATATAGGTTTGGACTGTGCAGGTCCATTCACACATGAATTTGGAAACAGTACTATAAATGTATTTTCTCTTCCTTGTGATTTTCTTAAGAATATTTCCTTTTGTCTAGCTACTTTATTATAAGAATACAGTATTTAATACATATAAATATACAAATTATATATTAATCAACTAATTATATTATTGGTAAGGCTTCTGGCCAACAGTAGGCTATTAGTAATTAAGTTTTTTTTTTTTTAATTTTTATTTATTTACTTATGATAGTCACAGAGAGAGAGAGAGAGAGGCAGAGACACAGGCAGAGGGAGAAGCAGGCTCCATGCATCGGGAGCCTGATATGGGATTCGATCCCGGGTCTCCAGGATCACGCCCTGGGCCAAAGGCAGGCGCCAAACCGCTGCGCCACCCAGGGATCCCAGTAATTAAGTTTTTGAGTCAAAAGTTATAGTTGGTTTGGGGTTTTTTTTGAGATTGTATGAGTGTGCACGGTGAGTGGGGGTGTGTGCAGAGGAGCAGGAGAGGAACAATTCTAAGCAGGCTCCACACCCAGCACAGGGCCCCATGTAGGGCTCAATCTCTGACCCTAAGATCATGACCTGAGCTGAAATCAAGAGTTGGACACCAACTGAGCCACCCAAGTGCTCCAAAACTTAGAGTTGGATTTTTGACAGTGTGTGTGGGGGGTGGGGGAGGGCACAGTGTCAGTGTCCATAAGCCCCGTATTGTTCACGGGTCAATTGTCTTCTCCTCCTTGCTATTAGTAGCATCTCCAAACATCAAGGAATATCTGGTGTACAACAAGTTGATTACTTGCCATTTGTAAGATGTTTATAATACATCCCAGAAAGTCTGCTGCTCATGCTCACGCTCACTAACCATTTCCCCAAAAAAGCACCCTTTCCCACTACTATCCCCAGATCAAGTGTTCAACAAGTATGCACAGAACACTTGTGAAGCACACCACCCCCAACCTAATGCTGAGGGAAATTCATATAGAACATTAGTTCCTGTGCTCAAAATACACAGGTTATTTTTGCTGGGTGACAATTCTTGTGCAATTAGAGGACACTGAATCTACATTCTAGGAATGATTACAGGAGACCATAGTATCTTAGGATGTGGTTTATGAAAATTAATTCTATGACTTAGCCACAACTTCAAAAAAGAAAATGCTAAGTTATGTTATACAGATTCAGTGCTATACTGGAGATAGACTGATGTAAAATGAGGTCAGAAAACTTCTCCAAAGAGATCCACCTTGAAAGATGAATAATATCTGATGGGTTTAGCATAGAAAGTAAGAAATCAGATTTTTCTCATGAGATAAACCATAGGAACAGAAGTACCATCATGGGAAAGAATCTGATGAGAGAGCAGTCTGTTTAAGGGTAGGGTATATAACTGTAAGTTTATGTTTCAGTTTGTCAGAGCTATCAACAAGTGCCTTATATCTTATAGTTAACCTAAATATCTATGATGATAAGATCTTCACCCCCTAAAATATCTAATGGTGAACAAAAAGAACATGTCACCTCCCCTTCCGCACCCCCACACACTCTGAACCATTCATTGCCCCATCCTTCCAAGAATACCAGTTTTCACTCACCTCCATGTCATCTTCCTTTTTCCTCTTGTTTACAGACTCACTTCCTTCTTCGTCTTCTTCTTCTTCCTCTATGATACCTTCCACTATAGATTTTGAGCCTTCTGGACTTGTAATTCCTTCACACCTAGATGGTTTTTTTTTTTTTTTTAAAGTTCCATCACACATCTCATCTCTCTTTTATACACAATTATCTCAGAGATACTGATACTTATAGTCTTTACAATCAAATGTCAGTTAAAACTTAACAATGCTTCTGGGAGAAGGAGGATGTGAACAATGTGCATTTTAAAATGTGCAGAAATAGATCAGGGCTGTGGAAGGTCATGGTCATGGTCATGGACTATATTCCAAAGGCTGGTTTCCAATTCTTGCACCAATACTGACCCACAGAAGGGAATAATCATTTCCTGCGGCATGGTGACAATATATATATTATCTTATATAATCCACATAATAATCCTATGAAGTAGCCCTGAAAAGTAAAAAAAAATTGTCCAGGATCACCTTGCTCATTAGCAGATGAGGCTGGAAGGCAAATCCAGGCTTAATTAACTTGAAAGCATAGTACTTTTCTACTGTACCCTGCTTCCAGTAGAATAAGGCTCAAACAGCTTGGTAAAATGCCCCTACTTTCAATTAGCTGATAGAAACTGATAATTACAATAACCAGAGCCAGCTGAACCTTGGAGATTAGAACATCTGATCCAATCAATTACTGTTGTTTTTTTCCTCTAAAAAAAAATCTCTATTATATAATTAGGTAGAAAATATTACTATATGAACAGTTGATACCATAATTCCTTTTAGAAAGAACTTGCTGGAAAAAATACACTGGCAATATTAAAGGTAAAAATCCCAAGAACCTAGGTAGCAGCTAGTGCCAAGTTCTGTTCTGCATGATAAAGAATTTGTTATTTTGCCCTTGAAAGGGAGAGAGAAGGGAGAAGAGGACAGAGAAGAGGCAAGATAAAAAGAGACTGGGATAAATTGAAGGGTCAGTGAAACTTCAATGGTGGATTTTTAACAGTGATAACTTGTCCTTCCTTGTCTCCTCTATCAGTCTCAGTAAAGTGGTGTGTTCATGAAATGTTTTGTCAGGTGGGGGTTTTCTATGGGACTTGAGGTGTCAAGTTTCACATCTAAGATCAAGGTAGTATAACAAAGAAACAACTTGTGCTTTGGATTTCCACAGCTATGGATTAGGAAATTCAAGAGAATTTCACCTAGATCAAGAAGGGCAGGAAGGTTCCACATGATATCTAGGTGACAATTAAAACACACACTATATACATAAGTTTACATATTAAGAGAAGATATACTTAAATTTACATACTAAGTAAAATTTTTAAAATTGCTGAACTACCTGAATACAAGCCATATAACTTCCTCACAAAATGCTTTACCATTGATTCAACAAATCAGATCTCAAAATATTTGGGCATTGAAAAGCAGGCAGTCTCATAGCTTATTCAAAGACTACACTGTGTCTGCTAGATATTACTCAGATTGAACATTTAAGCAAAAAGTCCATAATATAGGCCCAGATGTCAAATACACAGGAGACTGAATCTGAGCTGTCATTCACTAGCTGTGTGATCCTGGGAAAGCCACTTTACCTTTCTGAACTTCCATTTTCTCACCTCTAAAACAATACTTATCTTAAAGAGGTATTGTAAAGATCAAATGAGATAGTGCACATGAATTAATGAATCCAGTTAATAATCATTTATGGCTATCCACACTCAAAAAAAAAAAAAAGGGCAACCAGACATTACATACTTCCTAAAGGCAGTATACCTATTCTTGTTAACTAATAAAAAGCCAAAATAACAACAAACAAACCTGAACGTGATCAAATCTCTCGATCTAACTAATAAATTACAGACAATATAGTGAAGAAAGTAACATGTTAAATTACACCTTCAGGAATCAGCAAATTCAGATTGTAGGAAATTCTACAGGGCAAACAACCAGGTATCTTCAATAAATAAATTCCAAGGAAAAAATACATAAGTGGAACCTATAAATTAAAGATACTTAAGAGATATATCAGCCAATTACTATGTAATTCTGTGAACTATAAAATTCTGATTTGAACTAAAAAAATTATCTGTAGGACAATCAGAAATGTGACTACTGAATAGACATCTGATGATATCAAGGAATTATTAATTTTTTAGGTATGATACTGGTACTGTGATTGTGTTTAAGGTGTCTTGACCGTTTAGAGAACACTGAAATCTTGGAATTTATTTCAAAATATTTTGTGCTTAGGGGAAAATAAAGAGGTACAGATGAAATAAGACTGGCCATTAGTAAGTAAGTACCTGTTGAAAAAGGCAATGTGTACATTGGGGGTCATTGTATTATTCTACTTTTGTATGTTTGAAAATTCCCATAATATAAGATTTTAAAAATGAGAGCATGTATATAAAATACCTGGTACAATGCCTTGCAAATAGCAGGCATTCAGTAATGCCACTATCATTTTCATCAACTTTTGCACTCTCCATCTATTCTGCTGGGCAACATATTCTCAATTCATCTAAAGTTTATTTTGTGACTGCATAGCAATACTCAGGACTCATGTAACCCTATCCAAGATTAGCTGGACTAAATAATCTTAGTTCAGCCTTAGAATCTGGCTTTCACTCAGGCTATGCTAAAGTTTTATACTGTGACTTCCTCACAATCAGATTTGGCTTAAGAACGAGACCAATTAAAAAAAAAAAAAAAAAAAAAAAGAAAGAACGAGACCATTACCAGAATAAAACCATAGCTTCCAGCACTAAAGTGGACACTTAATTTTTAATGTCCATTCTCTGGGATTCTTCACCTTTAAATGTCCAGAGTTGCATTAATAAGGTAATCCTGTATTCTACAGGTTTTGAGATTTCTTCATAAAAAGAAAAAGAAAAGAAAAGGTATCCAACTAGCCCAACTGAGCTCATTTGTTGAAATCATCTAAATTAATAAAGGCAGTTAGGATGGTAGGACAGGTATATAACAAAAAGCAATCTGTATATCCCTCACCATGTTTCAGGCTATTAGGGACTGAAGACACCATGTTTCAGTCTCTAACAGCCCAATGGAGAAAAATAAGACTTACTGTTTGACTTGGCCAACCATTGAGACACGGGCTGACTCCAAATTTCGAATCTGACCACTCTTAACACTAGAAAAGTGAAAAGGGAGAGAGGAGGTTATTCAGCATCCATCTTATCATGCATGCATAAGGTCAAATGAATAATTCTGCAGATTCTGTGAAACCTATTATAAAGCTGTGTTTACCAATACAGCTTACTATGGAGATTACCACTGCCTCCTACCTGATTATGGCTATAAGCCACGTAGTAAAAATTAAGTAGACATTCAAGCCATTTCAGTTCTGCAAACATTTACCAGGAAGGTACTATGTGCTCAAGAAGCACCTAACTCAGTGGGGAGAAAGAAAAACAAACAGATTGTTTTAATAAAGGCAAGATTCAAAAGAATCACTTTATCCCGAAAGAAGAGGTTAAAGAAAGCTTCCCAAATGTCCTGCCTAAAACCAAGGAGAAAAGAAGTTAGGTGGAAGAGAAAAGAAGATGGTCAGAGAGCACCTTGTGAACAAAGGCACTATGTTTTGGAAGAGTCAGTAGGATGAAGATTTCAGAGGACAGAGTACAAGGAGAAGCAGGAGAGAACCAAAAAGGAGTGTAAATAGGAGAAAGGGATAGGTGGGCAACGACGAGCTCCTAGAGGGCCTTCTGCGCCATGATATAGAGTTCAGGAGCTTAGATGCTATTTTAACAGATTAGTTCTCTCAGAGTTATCTACCTATGTATGCCTAAGGGCTCAGTAGAATGGCTACATGTCCCAGGGAGAACTGGAAACAATATCTGAAGCAGGCTACCAAAACACATTTCTTTAAATCTAAATTTTTAGCTTAAAAAATCATGTAAAATTTTAACGGACAACCCCCTGAGATAATGACCTTCTTATTTTAGTGATAAATAGACACAGAATGATTACTTCATTTTTTGACTACCAACTGAATCTACAGGATCTACAAATATACCAGTATTTATAATTATAAACCCTGACTTGATGACTATTCAATATATGATACACCTCTGTTCCTATTCAAGACTAACCTTGGGCACTGGTTCCCATCTACTCTTGCTTATGAGGACCTTGCTTCCTATAGTTATCCTATGGGTTATAATTTTTTTCTCTAGTGGATAATATAAAACAGCTTTTAAAAACATTCTCAACTCCACATTCACTACTAGATACTACCCTACTTCTTTGCTCTCCTATTTAACAAAATTTCTCAAAAAAGTTATTGTAAAAACAAAGTTATCTTAAAGGAATCTTTTTTTCTTAAATATTATCTATTCAATAATGATTCTCCAATTTATCTCTAGCTCAATCTCTTCAAACAAGTATACAAATATTTACTTAACACTTCCACTTAGATGTACAATAAGCATTTGAGCTTATCCAAACAAAAATCCTGATTCCCTGACCCTTTACCTGCTCCTAAATCTACTTCTCTTTATTTTTACCATCCATCCAATTGCTTTGGCTAAAAACCTAGAAGTCATTTATGAATGCTGTGCCGCCTCCTGCCCCCCTCTTCTCTCCTGACATCTAACCCATAAGGAAGTCCTGTCAGTTCTACCTTCAAAATACATTCCAAATATGACACATTACTTCCTCTCTAACCATTCTAATCTATGCGTACCATCATTATTCTTCTATACTATTACAATTGCCTCTTAACCAATTTCCTACTTCCATTATCACACACACTCTCTACTTCTCCCCCTAGTGTTCTACTCAGAGCAGCCAGGGTGGTGAAACCAAAGTGCAAATCCTTATCTGTCCAACTTCAAAGCCTAAGCTTCTTATGACAATAACCTACTGCCTCTCATTAGGATGACCAAGAAAGTAGAAGTAAGTGGAAATTCACTTTGCTTTAAATTCTTACTGAATTAAACAAGTTGGCTTTGTATTTCAACATCTTTTTTTTTTCATCTGGAATAGCCACAATAGCCATGAGTCATGAACTTGATTCAGATATCCAGCAGAGTATTAAACAAGATTATAAAATACTTCATTGTATTCTTTCTGAATCTCAGGCTCAGGAAGTGGGTTCTAAGAATCAACGGCTCTCAAAGTACCCAAAACATTTTAACATACAACAAATAGAATCCTCATCTTATTCCACGTCTGCCTCTAGAATAAGGACTCTATCTCTTTTCAGAGAAGGTCCACCATGACTGCAATGCTGGATTAAGTATCTATCTTCCGGAACTCCTGTGCTTCCTTCATTGTGTTGTGTTTGCATATTTACTTGTTTGTATTCCCAGTTTTCTGATGATAGAAACTAAGCCTGATTCACCCCCAGTTCTTGAATCAGGTACTAACACACCTCGTAGGTACTAAAAAAAAAAAAAAGAGTTTACTGAATAAATTTAAAAAGTTATTTGGAATCATACTCTCACTAGATGTTACTGGGGAAGAAGGCAAAGTATCTGAGGTACATGCTGAACTGGCAGCGACTGCATTCTGAAATGCTGTGGCTGCCGAAGAGGAAGAGATCTTTGGTGCTTCTGAGAAACAGGAATCATGCATCTCAGTAGTGTGAACAACAGGAAATAGAAACAACCTCACCAAACACAAACATCATTTTGGCAAGCCACATTTGGCATGAGACCCTCTCTGTCTTAGAAAATCTACATAGGATATATTTACCAGATCCTTCATTTCCACTTGATATCTCTGATTCAAAGAACAGGTATGTTCTGCTAAGGCAGCCAGCAGTATGCTGTGTGCTATATGAAAGTACAACAGAAACAGAATAGCTTCCGCCCTAATGACGCAGGAAAAGGATTAAGACAGACATGAATATTAACAACATGGGCATATTTTTTAGGGGAGGTTTAGAAGACATAAGAGGTAAACAGTACAAATACAATACAGACAGAGATCTCTAGCAATTTGATCAAGGGAGTGATCTGAGTGGTTTGGAGGAGTTGGAGAAAGGGTTCTGGAAAAGGAACTAGAGTTGATTTTGAAGAATAGGTAGGAAGACAGGATACTAAAGATATTTTATCCTAAGACTGATTTCCTTGGGGGAGGGACAGTGTTTTACTGATTTCTGAAATTTCGACCTTTAGCACAAAGTGATTAATATTTAATCAAATAATTGATTGAATTAATAAAATAATCAATGACAAAACAGCCTTTACTTAAGTGGAAGCCATAGCCAATTTTGTCAGTGATTTTTATGAAAACTATCTATCCAAAGGGTTTTTATTTACCCAAAACCCAAATAAAAAATGAAAAAAGGAACCTATGCTCATCTTTTCTGTTTCTTCCCCATTTCCTCTGGAACACAGAAAGTGAATCCAGAACCATGAAGCATCAGAAGTAGAAAAGGCCTCAGAGGCTCATTTAGTCTAAACTCTTACCTCAGAGATGGAAATAGCTAGATAGCAGATGATCCATAATTATTAAAATTCTAGGAGGTACTATAGTGTATTAGAAAAAGGATGGATTTTAGATAACTGGGCCAAGCAGGAAACATTTAAAATATTAAAAAAAAATTCTACTTTTTACCTCAATGTTTCCACACATGATATAATAATAAAGCTAAGGTTTGGAAACTGAACTATTTCTTTGAACTTGGTGCCTGAACTGATGATAAAGGACAGCTACAATCTAACATTTAAAATACAGACAATAAAGACTTGTAGGTTACCTCCATTCAATGGCATTCTCTAAAGACTTGAAGGTTTTAGGACGACCACGTAAGAAATTCTGCATACTATTAAGGGCATCCATGGCTGTACCTAGATGTTAAACAAATATTTTAACTATAGCACATACATATTCTAAGCATTTACACTTACTGGGTTAACTGTGTACATCTGCCCTCAATGATAGTAGAATTCAGTGATGTTTTGAGGAAAAAAGATGCAGCTTAAGAAAATTCGTAAGACTGACATCAGCTTCCAAGATGGCCTCTAGTGACTTTTGCCTCTTGGTATTCATTCCCTTGTGTAGTCTTCTCACACTGAATAGGGGCTGATTTACACAAGTTTACACAAGTGTGACTTCTGAGGCTGGACCATAAAAGACATGGCAGCTTCTTTTTAAATGTTAAATAAAATTATGGAACATACATACATATGATTGAAAAATTATGCATCCACAAAAGATTAACAAAAGAGTTTTTGATGATATGGAAAATAATTACATAATGTGGGGTGTGGGTGAAATGGGCTCAAAAGGTATAAACTTCCAGTTATAAATAAAAAAGTCTTGATGATGTAATGTACAGCACAGTGACTAGAGTTAAAAATACTGTATCATATATTGTTTTTTTAAAGATTTTATTTATTTATTTATTTATTTATTTATTTATTTATTTATTTATTTATTTGAGAGAGCGAGCGAGCAAGTGCACGTGAGTGGAGGGAGAGGCAGAAGGAGAGGCAGAGAATCTCAAGTAGACTCTGTGCTAAGCACAGAACCCTACAGGAGGCTCAATCTCATGACCTTGAGATCATGATCTGAGCCGAAACCAAGAGTCAGCCACTTAACCAACTGAGTCATCCAGGCACCCCTGTACTGTATATTTGAGAGAGTAGATCTTAAAAGTGCTCATCACAAGAAAAAAATTTGTAATTATGTGTGGTGATAGATGTTAACTACACATACTGTGGTTATCATTTCACAGTATATACATTTATTGAATCATTATGTTATATACCTGAAACTAATAAAAAGTTATATGTCAACTAAAAAAAATACTTAGTAATAGTGAAAGGGATTATAGGGGAAAGGAGAGAAAATAGGTGGGAAAAATTAGAGGGTGACAAAACATGAGAGACTCCTAACTCTGGGAAACGAACAAGGGGTAGTGGAATGGGAGGTGGGCAGGGGGATGGGGTGACTGGGTGAGGGGCACTGAGGGGGGCACTTGACAGGATGAGCGCTGGGTATTATACTATATGTTGGCAATAAAAAAATATACAAAAAAACCCCTTAGGAATACCTTTGCCACAAAGTAAAAAAAAATAAAAATAAAAAAAAATAATATATATATAAAGGCAGAGGGACATAGTTCAAGATGAGTAGAAATCAACAATAAATGAAAACAAGATAATAATAATTGACTATAGATGTCTCTCATAAATCAAAGATTTCTGATTTGGTCAGTACTTAGGAAACTTACCTTCTACAACATCAATCATACAGAGACCCAGGAGGCTTGGCACCAGGTTGCATGATGCTGTGTGGACTGCAATTGCACCACCCATACTATGTCCAATCAGCATAATTGGAGGAGGGAGGTCCCCATACATGGCTTCAACCACATTGCCAACATCCCTGCAAAGAGAAAAAAAAAAAAAGCTGAGAATGCTCTCTGTTAACACTGTACAAATTGTTTTCTTTCCTCACTCCTTCCTTTGGTCTGTAAGTAAAAGCCCTAAGACTATAAAGGTCTACTGGGCCATCTTGCAAATGTGCCTATGTAAATCTCTTAATATGCCCCCCAGTATCTACAAATGTAGCCACATATCTAGCTCTTCTGATAAATGGGACTAAGAACCCCAATTTTCTTTTTCTTTTCTTAAGATTGATTTATTTATTTGAGAGAGAGAGTATGAGCAGGAGGGCCAGAGGGAGAAGCAGCCGACTCCCTGAGTGCAGAACCAGACAGGGAGCTCAATCCCATGACCTTAAGATCATGACCTAAGCCAAAATCAAGAGTCAGTGGCTTAACCAACTGAGCCATCCAGGCACCCCAAGAATCCAAATTTTCTGATTTTCATTTACATCACACTTTCACTGTTCCATAGGTTTAGTAAATTACATATACCCCCCCTTTTTTAAATGATTTTATTTATTTATTTATGAGAGAGAGAGAGAGAGAGAGAGAGAGAGAGAGGTAAAGACACAGGCAGAGGGAGAAACAGGTTCCATGCAGGGAGCCTGATGTGGGACTCGATCCCGGGACTCCAGGATAACACCCTGGGCAGAAAGCAGGCACTAAACTGCTGCCAAGGATCCCCTATATATACCCTTATTTTAAACCTAAGCTTGAAACTGGAAAAATAATTTAAGCACTCTACACCTCAGTTTCCCCAATTATAAAACAATTTTATTAGGCATTATAATGTAGTAAAGTTTAGAGTCACAAGATGAATTGCAGTCCTGATTTATTTTTTATTATGTAGACTTGAATTATTTAATTTCCAGAGTTTCAACACCTATAAAATGAAGATAAAAATGTGATTTACTAAAAAATATATATGTATATATGTATATGTATATAAAAATATATATATATTTTTATTATCACATATATGTATGATTCAAGATTGCCTTGAAGATTAATTGAAACAGTGAATGAAAACTACTTTGAAAAGTGTAAATGCTATACAATTGTTAACCATTGCTTATAATTTGTCATTAAAGTTATTTGAAGTATGAACATAAATGTAAGTACAATGTTCTAAGAAAGGAGATGTTCAGAGCTAATATTTTTTAAGATTTTTATTTATTTATTTATATATGAGAAACAGAGAGAGAAAGAGAGAGAGAGAGAGAGAGAGAGAGAGAGAGGCAGAGACACAGGCAGAGGGAGAAGCAGGCTCCATGCAGAGACCCTGATGTGGGACTCGATCCCGGGTCTCCAGGATCACGCCCTGGGCTGAAGGCAGCGCTAAACCGCTAAACCGGGCAGAACTACCCGGGCTGCCCAGAGCTAATTTTTATTGGCTTCTGTTGTAGTCTTTAATTATGAGTGGATTTAACAAAATCAAACCTTAAAGTTTTGAAAATGAGAACTGAAGGAGAAACTTGGGTTTGATTTGCATATAGACCCTCTTTGCTACAGCAATAAGTAGGCATGGTATGTTTTTAGAGACCACTGGCTCTACTGTCTTCTTTTGGGCGTGGCTGAGTCATTTAACTTCAAAAGACAGTTTTGTCTTGCTGGGTGTTATTATATACCTCAAGCACCCACATAGTGTTACCCAAATATAGCAGATGTGGATGTAGGAACACAGCCTTTTGAATATTGTTTTCAGGGTATTCAGAATGGCAAAGGTAAATGCCATTAATTTCAGAAGAAATTAATCTTAAAAAACCTCATACAACAATTATAGATGTGAATAGGGTAGCTGTGGCATCTGCAGACAATCTGAATGGGAGATGAGGCCCCATCTAATTTTATAAGTGAAAAAAGTAATAGTTCCTTTGGAGTTAAATTTAAAGCTAAAACTTTTTTTTTTTTAATTTTTTTTAATTTTTATTTATTTATGATAGTCACAGAGACAGAGAGAGAGAGAGAGAGAGAGAGAGAGAGAGAGAGGCAGAGACACAGGCAGAGGGAGAAGCAGGCTCCATGCACCGGGAGCCCGATGTGGGATTCGATCTGGGGTCTCCAGGATCGCGCCCTGGGCCAAAGGCAGGCGCCAAACCGCTGCGCCACCCAGGGATCCCTAAAGCTAAAACTTTTGATTAGTAATAGCTGTAATAAAGTAAAAGGATGCCACAGAAGATGATCTAAGTACAGGTCTCCTTAAAATGCTCAGTAACTGAGTTCTGTGATATCTGCTTCATGCATGAAGGTGGACAGGGTCTGAGGGACGCCGGGTGGCTCAGTGGTTGAGCGTCTGTCTGCCTTTGGCTCAGGGTATGATCCCGGACTCCCAGGATCGAGTCCCATATCAGGCTCCCTGCATGGAGCCTGCTTCTCCCTCTGCCTGTATCTCTGCCTCTCTTTGTCTGTCTCTGTGTCTCTCATGAATAAATAAATAAAGTCTTGAAAAACAACAACAACAACAAAACCAAACCAACTCTATCATGTATCTAAACCTAGGAAAGGTATATTTCATCCAGGTAAAAGGTGGTTATGATCACTTGATCATTTACTACCAGGAGGAATTTATTATTAAAGCTAGCCAGACTACCAAGATTAGTACCTTGAGACTTGTTCTGAAGTTCCAGAAAAATAAAGTAGCAGATGTTATCTATAAAGCTAGCCTATAACTGGATATACCAATTTTGGCAGATGCTTTATAAGGAGATTCTATCATGCTTATTAATACCGGGTTCATTTCCTGAGAAGCAATATAGCATATCACAGACGTAACAGAAAAAGAGTATCAGAGCGACCTGAACTCAACTGTTGGTTCTTCTACTTCTGTGGCATTACATTTTATGCAGGGTTGAAGTTCTAAAGTTGATACACAAGGTAAAAATTGTGCTATCAGTACTATGTGAAAATCCCATTAATTATCTATTAAATATGCCCATTTTGAGATTTCTGTTTCAGAGTGACTAAATTCAGAAATCATATAAATGTTTTATTGCTTTGACTATTTCACAAGAATCCAAATTATTGGCTCTTTTGATTCTTGGTGATCATCTTCATCATTCTAGATAGTTTTAATTACCTATTTTCTTTTTAACTTCTGTTAAACGTTATCAACTTATTATCTCTCAGCTCCAATTCACCCATTATTGCATGTTTTCCAAAACTGGATCTGAGGTCTTTACATATTTTTTGTTTTCCAGTTGGCATGATGTTAAACTTCAACAGTAGAGGGTGCAAGGGAGACACTGCAGAAAGAGAAGATTTTGCGCCTGATTCATGTGCAATACTACTCTACAAGCTCCTGAAGCTTGCGTTCCTCTAGCACCCAGGTCCTGCAGCATGGGAAGCCTTACAGCACACACAGCTTCCCTATGGCCCAAATCTTGCAGCACAGGTGGCTTCTCCAGCACACCATCCCCATGTCCAATTTTTCCCCTAGCCTTACTGGGTAAATTTGGTATACAAAAAAGGGTAAATAATTAATGTATATTGGGCAGCCCGGGTGGCTCAGAGGTTTAGCGTCGCCTGCAACCCAGGGCATGATCCTGGAGACCCAGGATCGAGTCCCACGTCGGGCTCTCTGCATGGAACCTGCTTCTCCCTCTGCCTGTGTGTCTGTCTGTCTGTCTGTCTGTCTCTCTCTCATGAATAAATAAATAAAATCTTTAAATAATTAATGTATATAATTTGGTAAGCTGGCACTTAAGTACAGGCACTATGTTGTATAGCAGATCTCTGGAACCATCCTCAATATTTTTGTTGCAGAATTCAAATTCTTGTAGGACATCATCCAAGCCATCATAACTCTTTAGCAGCCTGGCCACTTAGATGATGTATCTCACTTTTTTATCAACAGTCAGGAAACCCTTTAAATCCTTAAAAATTATTCACAATCTTTTTATAGGTATAAACATACTTGTTTATTTGGGGCTTTATTGTTCTCACATTACAAAGGTATTAGGAACAACTGAGAGAACAGATTCTTAGCTCTTTTTCATGGTTTCTCAGGAATATGTTCATTGAATGGAATGGTATCATATATCATATATGAATGGAATGGTATCATATATCATATATCTTTCTCTCTCTGCCAAGCACTATAGCTGAATGATCACAGTTCTGTTCTATTAACTGTGTGACCTCAATCAATCGGAGTTTTTTTTCCTCATTCGTTATAAAAAAAATACACTACAGAATTAATAATATGGATAATTAAAATAATAATTAAAAGAATCTTGTTTACAATATAGGTCAGTGGTTCCCAAACACCAGTCAAGAACTAGCTGTATAAGATTTCTTTATAGAGCTTTATCAAAATATAAATAAATGCCCAGGTCTCCCTGGGAGAAGTAGGAGAAATGGGATAAGGTCAAATTATCTGTTATTTTAATCACTTTTTAGGTGATTCTAATGAGTGATCAGGTTTAGGGCCATTGTGTATACTATCACCATCTTATACTTTGAGGCCCAGGGTATAATTAATTATTCTTTAATATCTTGTTCTTGTCTTACTAGGAAGTTGCCCAAAGAACGTGGGCAGGATACCGTAAGATCTTACAGGGTAGATCTTACATATAACCGCTTTTCCAAGAATAAGCTCCCAATAGATATCTAGATTATATTCAACTCTGTCAACAGAAGAAAACTTTGCAAAAGGCAACACAAACTCAGAGAATTTTCAAGTGCTTTATACGATGACTATAACACTGAATATATCAAGAAAGATGAAGGTTTCTTTCAAGATTAAATACTAAGGAGACACTAAATACAGAGGAAAAACAACAGTAGTAAAATTTTCTCTATGCTAATTATTGTCCAACAACCTCACCAGGAGAGTAATAGTTATACAACTTTTTTGATGGTAAATGGAAGCCAGGTGATGTATAAACAATATTACATTACTTACTTTGCCATTGTTTCTGCAGATAGGTCTTCAGAATTCTTGACTTTTGTTTCACCTAAAAAGAAAATATTTAAGAAATAAAATTCCCAATGATAGGAATTATAAAAGCAAGAGAATTCTCTCTCAAAAATCTCATTTTTTGGAATGAAATGCAGACTTTATAATTGTGTTTGATGGGTTTAGTATTTTCTATGTTAAGATGCATCTTTATAGTTGGCCACCCCAAGGAGGATGTAATTTCAGTAGCCTAGCAAAGACTTTGCACATTCCTTATACATCACTAGCATCAGAATTTGGTTACATCAAAGGACATTTTTTTTTAGCTAAACAACAACATATTTAAGTGTGTGTATTTATAAAATATCTTATAGAAACTAGGACTTCCCTCAAAGAGCCCAAATGGAAACCAGGTTATTCGTAATGGCCATATTGAAATTCATAACATCTAACACTACTCAAACAAGTTGGCATATATATCATTGAGTCAGTGACTAATTAAGAAAATCACTCACCATGACCTCGAAGATCTAAAGCCACAATCCTACACTGAACCCTACTAATGATTGCCGCCTAGAAAGAAGGAAAATCTGTGTTAGCAAATCTTCTCCATTACCAATGATAACTTTGTTGAATGAACTGCCATCAGAATTCCAGAATCTCAAAGTAAGCAAAGAAAGATGTTTCACTTTTTTTTAAAATTTGAGTATAGCTGACATACAATGTTACATTAGTTTCAGGTGTATAACACAATGATTCAACAAGTTTATACATTTTGTCATGCTTGCCACACATTATCACTGACCATATGCTGTGTCTTTTATTCCTGTGACTTATTCATTCTGTACCTGGAAGCCTGTATCTCTGACTCCCCTTGACCCATTTTGCCCATTCCCCCACCCCTACGCCACTGGCAAACATGAATTTGTTCTCTGTACTTAAAGCTCTGATTCTGCTTCTTGTTTGTTAATTCATTTGTCTAACAATGGACATTTAGGTTACTTCTATATCTTGGCTATTGTAAATAATGGTGCAATAAACATAGGGATGCTTATCTTTTCAAATTAGTGTCTTCATTTTCTTTGGGTAAATACCCTGTAGTGGAATTATTGGACCATATAGTATTTCTACTCTTCTTTGAGGAACTTCCATACTGTTTTCCACAGCGGCTGTACCAATTTACATTCCCACCAACAGATGCAGAAAAAGCATTTGACAAAATTCAACATCCATTCATGATAAAAACTCTCAGCAAAGTGGGTTTGGAAGGAACATACCTCAACATAATAAGAAAGCCCAAGTATGAAAAACCTACAGCTAACATCATACTCAATGGTGAAAAACAGAGCTTTTCCTTTAAGATCAGGAACAAGACAAAGATGTTCACTCTTGCCACTTTTGTTCAGAGAGTTCTGGAAGTCCTAGCCACAGCAATCAGATAAGAAAAAAAAAAAAAAAGAGGCACCCATATTGGTAAAGAAGAAGTTAAACGGTCACTATTTGCATATGATATGATCTTATACAAAGACTTTTCACTTTTAACTAAAGCTAAAAAATGACGATTCTCTTTTTGTGCATGTTCTAGTTCTATCCCAACTTCAGAATATGGCTTTCTTCACCTACATCCCTCTTTAAATCCTAATTCTCCCTTGCTTTTCATGAGACAGAGTAAATACCTCTAAGTGATGAATCTCTGAACTCTACTATCACCTACAATTTTTATCCATATTCCTTGGTTATCTTTTCCCTACTCTGGAAGGGAAATTCCCTAGATAAGGACCATGAGTAAGTTTGTATTTTGGCTTAGGATATCACACAAATGTGACATTTAGATCATGAAATAACCCTAAAAGCAGAACAAATCATGAAATCTACCAAATATTCAAGATGCAGCATTATACACAATCTTTTTTTTTTTAAAGATTTTATTTACTTATTCATAGATGCAGAGAGAGAAAGAGAGAGAGAGAGAGGCAGAGACACAGGCAGAGGGAGAAGCAGGCTCCATGCAGAGAGCCTGACGTGGGACTCGATCCCAGGTCTCCAGGATCACACCCTGGGCTGCAGGCGGTGCTAAACTGCTGCGCCACCGGGGCTGCCCACATTATACACAATCTTATACCACAGTTAGATAAAAATATACTGAAAAAGAAATCATAATATCATGAGGAGGTACAATTTTTGAGATTTAAACAAACCTGAAATAATTGGAGTTCTTCTTCCTCAAATAAACTAGATTCTTTGACAATATATTACCACCAGTGTTAGTAAATGTCATCAACATTTTCAAACTTTTAAGAATAAAACAGGAGGACCATCTCATCTAACCCTCACATTTTCTGAATGTTTTCTTTTTCTGATAGTTCATTGTTAGTGTATTATCACATTTTAAAAATCAGCTAGAGGTGTAACTGGTTGGCTCAGTTGGAGGAGCATGTAATTCTTGATCTTGGAGTTGTGAAATTAAGCTCCACATTGTGTGTAAAGATTTATACTTAAAATAAGTAGATTAAATAAATAAAAATAAAAAAATAAGTAAATAAAATCTTTTAAAAAATCATCTAGAAAAGTAAGTCTGTTTCTACTATTACTCTAACTAATGAATACCTTTAAAGAGAATAACAGACTGAAATTCTATTATATTTTGCTATTTGTTCCTGAAAGCTAATTTACAAGAGTTACTTAATACATTATGGTGGCAGTACAACTTTCAATGACAAAAACAAATCTGTATTCTGGAAATAAGTGGCAAAATAATGTCAATTTTGCTTTATTGCTCTACATTTTTAAAAGACAGCAACAAAATATTCATTTGAAGGTAGTAATTGTCGATTCCAACTTTAACTTGAAAGCAATACTTTATGATTCATTTGCCTGTCAGACACTGATGATAATGTTAAAAAAAATTTCCATTCATTTATTTAACAAATTTTTCTATACTACATCTTACAAAAATCTGGCATCAATTGAGTAATGGGGTTACAGTATTAAAAAGATGGGCAATTTTCCTGCTCTTATAATGTTTACATCTTAGTGTAGCAAAAACTAGAAAACAAGGAAAGAACTAAGTAAATTCAAAGAGTAAAATGTTTTATAAATAATGAAAAAGTGTCAGAGCATGTCCACAATAGTTATTCTCTTTAAAGGTATTCATTAGAGTAACAGAAGTAGAAACAGACTTGCAAATGGCAAGATTTCATTCTTTCTGATGGCTGAGTAATATTCCAGTGTGTGTGTGTGTGTGTGTGTGTGTGTGTGTGTGTGTGTGTAGTTGTATATATATGCCACATCTTCTTTATCCATTCATTCATCAATGGACATCTCTTCATAGTTTGGCTCTTGTGGACACTGCTGTTATAAACACTAGGGTGCATATGCCCCCTTCTAATCACTATGTTCATATCCTTTGAATAAATACCTAGTAGTGCAATTGTTGTGTCGTAGGGTAGCTCTATTTTTATTATTTTACTTTATTTTTAAAAAGATTTTATATATTGACAGAAAGAGAGAGGGAGAGAGTGTGCACAAGCAGGGGGAGCTGCAGACAGAGGGAGAAAGAGAAGCAGGCTCCCTGTAGAGCAGGGGCCCGAGGTGGGGCTTGATCCCAGGGCTCTGGGATCATGACCTGAGCCAAAGGTAGATGCTAACTGACTGAGCCACCCAGGTGCCCAGGTAGCTCTATTTTTTTGAGGAGCCTCCATGCTATTTTCCAATAGCTGCACCAGTTTGCATTCCCACCAATAGTGTAACAGTATTCCCCTTTCTCCACATCCTCGCCAACATCTATTGTTTCCTGAGTTAATATTAGCCATTCTAAGAGACGTGTAAGGCGGTATCTCATTGTAGTTTTGATTTGCATTTCCCTGATGCTGAGTGAAATTGAGGATTTTTTCATGTGGCTGTTAGCTATTCGTATGTCTTTGGAAAAATATCTTTTCATGTCTTCTGCCCATTTTTTGACTGGATTTTTGTGTTTTTTGGGTGCTGAGTCTGATGAGTTCTTTATAGATTTTGGATACCAGCTCCTGATCTGATACATCATTTGCAAATATCTTCTCCCATTCCATAAAGTGCCTTTTAGTTTTGTTGACTGTTTCCTTTGCTATGCAAAAGCTTTTTATCCTGACAAGGCCCCAATAGTTCATTTTTGCTTTTGTTTCCCTCACCAAGATTTATTTAAATCAGAGAGAGAGAGAGCACATGCACACAAGGGGCGGGAGGGGCAGAGGGAGAGAATCTTCAGTCTCCCTGCTGAACATGGAGTCCATTGCGGGGCTTGATCTCATGACCTTTGAGATCATGAGCTGAGATGAAACCAAGAGACAGATGTTTAACAGACTGAGCCACCCAGCCATCTCATTTTTTGGTAGTTTTTTGATTACTGATTCAATTTTGTTTCTTATAGTTGGTTTATTCAGCTTTTCTATTTCTTCCTGGTTCAGTTTTGGAAGGTTGTATGTTTCCAGGAATTTATCCATTTCTTCTAGATTGTCTAGTTTGCTGGCATATAATTTTTCATAGTATTCTCTTATAATCCTTTGTATTTCTGTGGTATCAGTTGTTACTTTTCTCTCATTTCTCATTTTACCTATTTGGGTCCTTTCTATTTTTTCTTGAGGAGTTTGGCTAAGGATCTGTCAATTTTATCTTTTCAATCATGATTTCATTGATTTTTTATTTTTCATTTAGTCTCTACATCTTTTATTTCTGCTCTGATCTTTATTATTTCCTTTCTTTAACTCACCTTAGGCTTTGTTTGTTCTTCTTTTTGTAGTTCCTTTATGTGTAAGACTAGACTGTTTTGAATTTTTTTCTTATTTCTTGAGATAGGCCTGGATTGCTATATACCTCCCTCTTAGAACAGCTTTTGCTGTGTCCCAGAGATTTTATGGCTTTTACTTCTTGTTGTTAACTTTATTTATTTAATTTTATTTTTTTGAGAGAACAAGTGATGGGGTGGGAGGGAAGGGGGAAGGATGAGAGAGAGAGAGGGAGAGAGCGAAAGGGAGAGAGAGAGAGAGAAGTAGAGTTCCCACTTAGCAGGGAGCACGATATGGGACTTGATTCTGGGACCCAGAGATCATGACCTGAGCTGAAGGCAGGTACTTAACCAACTGAGCCACCCAGGCACCCCTTATGGTTAACTTTTAAAAAACCCTGCCCCAACATCATATGAATGCTCCTAAAGTTTGTTTTGTTTAATTCAGTAGTTTAATCCACTTGGATTGTTATTTTTATTGTATAAAATTATATACATAAAGATTTTATTTATTTATTTGAAAAAGAGAGGGCACAAGCTTGGGAGAAAGGCAGAGGGAGAGAGAGAAGCAGAATCCCTGCTGAGCAGGGAGCCCATCAGAGCTCAATCCCAAAACCACGATCATGACCTGAGACCAAGGTAGCTGCTTAACTGAATGAGCCATCCAGGTGCCCATTTAGATTATTTTCAAATACCTCACCAAATATAGATGGCAAATAAGCATATAAAAGGGTGTTCAACATCACATTTCATTAGGGAATTGCAAATCAGAACGGATGGCTCAGTCGGTTAAGATAGTGACTTTGTGAACTATGGCTTAGTAGTTTGTCAGTTGATTTTCCAGGAAGACAATATTTGCAAGTAATGACAATTCTCATTGTTTTCAAACCTTTAAAATTAATTTTTCTTTCTAGTTTTATTGTTTGGCCAGAACCTGGAAACCTGTTGGAAAAAGCTCCCTTATCTTGTCCCTGACTTTATTTATTTTTTTTAATTTTTATTTATTTATGATAGTCACACAGAGAGAGAGAGAGAGAGAGGCAGAGACATAGGCAGAGGGAGAAGCAGGCTCCATGCACCGGGAGCCCGACGTGGGATTCGATCCCGGGTCTCCAGGATCGCGCCCTGGGCCAAAGGCAGGCGCTAAACCGCTGCACCACCCAGGGATCCCTGTCCCTGACTTTAAAGGAAAGTGTCTAATTTTCACTACTAAGTGTATTTATACATATAATTTTCTGGTATATCAACTTAATAAAATTAAGGAAGTTGTTCACCTATTCCTAGTTGTCAAGAGTTTGCAACCTAAGTAGAATATTACATTTGATCAAGTCTTTTTTTGGTATTAATTACACATATAGATTTTCCAATGCTGAACCAGTTTCAGATTCATGTGATAAAACTTGTTGTTTACAGTGTATTATTATTTTACTACACTACTGGATTAAATCTGCTGTTATTTAGAATTTTGCATCTATTTTATAACTTAAATTGGTTCATAGTTTTCCTGAATTTTAGTGGCCTAGTTTTGGTATTAGACTGATGCTACATTTGTAAATAAACTGGGTAGCTTAAAACAGTGCTATTCTAAGTAGTGCTTTTACACGGCAAAAAAAATGTAATGGAACATTCTCCTTTTGGGGAGAAATTAACATCCCACAAGATATCAAATATTTAGAATTATATAAGAACAGCCTTTTAACTAATCTACCTGCCTCCATTTGTGTCTCTGGCCCAATCCATTAGCTATAGTAGTATGCTAATTAACAACCTTCAATAACTTCTTGCCTAAAACAGTACACTCAATTAGAAGTAAGTAGAGGTATATCAAAATACTCAACTTCCCAGAACTTTCCAGTCTGGATATGCTTGTGATTATTTCAAACAAAACATACTTTCCGTAACCCCTCCCTAATTTTGACATGCCTACGATATATTTTATGTGGATATGGGTGGGGGAAGTGTTTAAAAACAGACCCCTCAGGATACCCGGGTGGCTCAGTGGTTGAGCATCTGCCTTCGGCTCAGGGCCTGATCCCAGGGCCCCAGGATTAAGTCTCACACTGGGCTCCCCACAGGGTGTCTGCTTTTCCCTCTGCCTCTCTGCGTCTCTCATGAAAAAGGAAATAAAATCTTTAAAAAACAAAAAAAGTTCCCTCTACTCTTACCCTGAACTAAAGAATAAGCTGCAATTCTCTAGCCTGGTATCCAAGGCCCTCTCATAATTTTGCCCCTGTGATCTCTCTAGTCACTTTTTCAAAAAGGTTTTATTTATTTATTCAAGAGACACACAGAGAGAGAGGCAGAGACACAAGCAGAGGGAGAAGCAGGCTCCATGCAGGGAGCCTGACATGGGACTCTGGGATCACGCCCTGAGCCAAAGGCAGATGCTCAACCGCTGAGCCACCCAGGCATCCCTCTCTAGTCACTTCTTTCCCTCTTCACCCTCATATTTTAGACTCAAGCTACTTATAATTTCCCAAACATAGTTCATTGTTACAAGTCTCTGCTTTTGCATTTCTCTCTCTTTGGAATGTCTTCTTTCCTAAGGTAACTTCTATTCAGTCTTCAAAACCTAGTTCAGATGTTCTCTTTTTTTTTTTTTTTTAAAGATTTTATTTATTCATGAGAGAGAGAGAGAGAGAGAGAGAGAGAGAGGCAGAGACACAGGCAGAGGGAGAAGCAGGCTTCATGCAGGGAACCTGATGTGGGACTTGATCCCAGGACTCCAGGATCATGCCCTGGGCCGAAGGCAGGTGCTAAACCGCTGAGCCACCCAGGGATCCCCCAGATGTCCTCTTTCTTTTTTTTTTTTTTAATTTTTATTTATTTATGATAGTCACAGAGAGAGAGAGAGAGGCAGAGACACAGGCAGAGGGAGAAGCAGGCTCCATGCACCGGGAGCCCGACGTGGGATTCGATCCCGGGTCTCCAGGATTGCGCCCTGGGCCAAAGGCAGGCGCCAAACCGCTGCGCCACCCAGGGATCCCAGATGTCCTCTTTCTTAATGAAACTTTCTACTTTTCTTATAGTCCCCTCAATCATCACCAGAGTTCATCATTCCCTCCTGTTATTTTTGTATCTTGTATACAGATGCTGTAAATTTATCTAAAACTGAGTGTGAGTCAAGCACTTTATCAAAGGCTCATAATCTTTTACTTACTCTCACAATTTCCCTATTGACTTAGGTGGCATCATACCCACTTTACAGACTGAGAAACTAAAGCTTGACAGGTTAAGCTGTTTTAGATTCAAACCTGTTCAAACCTTAATTTTTTTTTTTGCTGTTATTTGTACGCATATGCGTTCTTTTTCCTATCTTATTCATTAGACTTAAAACATACGAACAAGAGGATAGGATGTGTTTAATTTTCCACTGTATCCATAGCACCTAATATAAAAAAGTAGGGAGTTAGCAAGTTATTTCCTGATTAGTTGATCTTATTAAGAAGTGAACTCTCATTTTTCTATCCTTAGTAACCCAGCACAAATCCTGGATTATAGAATATATTCAGTAATTATTTCTAACATGAACTAAATCAACTGGAAGAAGAAACAGAAATCAGAAGACACTTCAGATTCAACTCTTGGCTTTAATTAATTCGGACTTGGTTGGTTCCAGGTCCGACACAGTTACCAAAGCTGAAAACAACTGGAGACTGGCAAAATCTAGCCTGTTGAGAGTGCATGTGCTAATGAGCTACCACTGCTCCTCTCCTTTCTGTCAAACTTCAATTTCTGCTTAGTTCTGGATTCTCCAACAACAATGAGGTCAGTCTGTTATAACTAGTACCTGGTGATGGGTGCTATGGAGTTCTAAGTATAACTCACTATATATGATCATTATAGTAATAACTACAGTAACAACTACTTTATTGGATATAACCAAGGAATAAAGGATTCTAAAAAATTAGTTTTCTAGAAACTTAAAGCCTATCCTTTAAAACACCATAATTTCCCTCTATTAGCTATAACTTTTTGCTAGTTCCACAAAAATGACTATATATTTTTTTTATTTGCTTTTTTCCTGTTACTAAAAAGCCAAAGTAGAAATGCTTTCTCTTGATAGTTAAGAGGATTTCTTTGGGTGAATCTCTGGGTCACCTTATAAAAAAAAAAAAGAAAATCATGAAACATTTAGATAGAAAACGAGTTCTATTCAGGTCTAGGGATTTTACAGAATTATGGATGGATAAGAAGGAACTGTGAAAGATACATTTGTAATTAAATCTTATAATATGCACTGTGCTAGTATGCTACTGAGATGAATGCTTACTTTTCCTCTGTAGAAGGCCTGAGCTGCTTTGAAATAGTCCTAATCATTAGAAGTTCTGCCTTTTGTATGTCTATGGTTTCTGCCCTGAGTCTCTACTCTTAGGTAGTACAGAATCAGTCTTCAGAGAAACATGCATACGGAAGACAGATACAGGTAGTTTTGAGTTCTGGTACTGTCACTGGCTAAATTTTAATGTTCTCATCTGCTTAACCTCATAGAAACACAGAAAGGATTAAATGGGATTATGCACGTAAGCACTTAGCATAGTAACAGGCATATAGAAAATATTTAAAAGATGTGGTTGACTTTTAAAAATTATTATTATAGTTGAAGGCAAATGTTACATCTCCCAAGTCTTTCATTTTTTCAGTGCCTTCAACTGTTCCTTGACTGTTATGGTTTCAAGTACTCTACTCATGGCAGCTCTTTCCTAGACAAGTTTCAGTTTGCTAGTGTCCCTTTAACTTGTGGTATCCAGAACTGAATAAAACCTTTCAAATGAGTACAAAGTTTTTCCTTTGAAAATAGTTTCCATTAAAGAAAAAAAATCCTTAAGTTACAAAGTAATACATACATACAATTGAAAAACAAAACCTAAAAAATAGAAAAAACAGGAAAAAAAATCACTCAGCTTTTTTCCATAGTGTCCAGAAGAATTTTTTTTTATTTATTTACTTTTATTCTTTTAAAATATTTTATTTATTTACTTGAGAGAGAGAGAATGTCTGCACACAAGCAGGGGGAGCTGCAGAGGGAAAGGGAAAAGCAGGTTCCCTGCTGAGTAGGGAGCCCAATGTGGAGCTCCATCCCAGGACCCTGGGATCATAACCTGAGCCAAAAGCAGATGCTTAATCCTACTGAACCACCAAAGTGCCCCGAAAATTGTTTCTTCAACATTGTATAATGTCTTATAAATACATCTAGTTTATTAAATCATTTACTTATTGTTGGACATTGAGACTGCTAATTTCAGACAAATAACATGTCTTATATTTGGTATTATTTTCTTAGATTCCTAGAGGTATGATGTTTGTGTCAAATGGTATAAATATATTGATAATTCAATCAAAGTGAGAAATTACTTTCTAAGAGAGCTCTATTTACAATACTACT
This sequence comes from Canis lupus dingo, assembly GCF_003254725.2. NCBI lineage: Eukaryota > Metazoa > Chordata > Mammalia > Carnivora > Canidae > Canis > Canis lupus. Next base: position 24,294,548 of record NC_064263.1, read on the forward strand.
GGCAATGTTTGAAAGTATTTGTTTTCTAATACTTTTGGCAACACTAAGAATTAGTTTTGGAAAATATTATTGATATCTAAAAAAAATGACACCGCCTCTATGAATCATACCTGATTACTAGTGAGGACGAACTTGCTCATGTTGTTTGTTCTCCATGAACTGTCTCTTCATGTCCTTTGGTCTTGCCTATCTTGTGTCTGGGATTTTTCTAAGCATGTTATATAACTTCTTTGTGTATCAATCATACGTAAATGACTTGCTGACATTTGATAAAGGCTTTAGAAAGATTACATCTTTTCTGCTTTCTCAAACAGGAAACAATGAACAAAATTTATCCTTTGCTAATTGTTCAAGGTCAGTGTTAACTTATTCAAGTTATAACTATTGAGCACCAACTCCAGGACAGGCCCTGTGTGCTGTCATATTAAGAATGGATAAGGCACAGTTCCTGCTCTCAAGAATTTCATGATTTAGCATTCATAAATATCAATCCATTGTTCATCTCTTCCTTTGGCTGTCAGTATACTTGTCCTCCTGCTATGCTAGTGCCTTTTTGTTTCTATTTTACTACCGTATTTTACCAACTATCATCTAGATCGAAGTCTGAGGGAAATTCTGCCTCTCATGACCATAAGGTGCTAGGGCTTATTCCTGCTGTTTGCCATGGCTGCTTTCTGGATCATTTTCTAGTGCTTATGAAAAATATAACCCCTGGAGTCAAGTCAATTGCCAGGAGCACTAACTTTTATGTAGCCATTTTTATTTTCAAAGCACTGTAACATAGAAACTCATTCAGTGGGCTGGTACACTGTGAGGAATAACAACAATAAAAAAAGGGCAAGTAAATTTAGTGAGCAAAAGTCCAAGCTATTAAGCTGAGTGGTAGGTCATTTCCTTGATTATACAAGTAAACCAGATAAACAATTGGGATATAATGATCTATCTATAAAAGACTTTCACAAAGTATGGGATGGTAATAGATGTTTTAGAAAAAAGGAAGTGAGTCGTCAAATACATTGGGAAGACAGCTGCATGAAGTAGAAGTAGAAGAACATCTTAAAGGGTTTAATAACATACTGATACATGGTGAATTTCTTAGAGATCAGAGAAGGATATTACATGTTATACTTCTTAAACTCACTTAATCACAAAAACCCTATTTCATTAATATCTCATGGAATTTGTAATCTGTAGACTATACTTTGGTAAAAAAAGAACTAGAGATTTCCTCAATGACACATTTAATAACATCAGCAGCTATTTATCAACTACCTTCTCTATGCCAGTCACTTTCCATGTTATTTCATTGTTTCTATGAGATAAAAATATTTAATATCAATATATCTCAACAAACCACTTACAATATTTGTACATGAGTTTAAAATTTAGTTTTCATATTCTATTATTTTACATAATTTTCAAAGAAAACTTCAAGTGTAAGAAGACTGTATTTGAGGAGTAAAGGCTTACATGGCTTGTTCCAGGGCTTAAGTAGCTTCCTCAAGGATATATTATCAGTACAGTAAAACTGGGACTAGAAATCACATCTTCCAACTCCTACTTCATTGTTCCTTTCCTTAATGTCAAAAACAATAGCTGTTTCTTTCTTTTTTTTTTTTTAAGATTTTACTTATTTATTCATGAGACACACACACACACACACACACACACACACACACACAGAGGCAGACACAGGCAGAGGGAAAAGCAGGCCCCATGCAGGGAGCCCAATGTGGGACTCAATCCTGGGTCTCCAGGATCAGGCCCCAGGCTGAAGGTGGCACTAAACTGCTGAGCCACCCAGGCTGCCCCCCCCCCTTTTTTTTTTAAACAATAGTTGTTTCATGGGAAATCTGTTCTAGCTCTATGCAGATCCCTCATCTTTAAGGACTCTGAACACTCAAATAGGTAACATTAGCTCTGATTTTGTACTAGAGTGCTAGGGAGCTGATTAAAAGTTCAAAGAATACAGCAAGACTACCTCAGGCTTTCGTAGGTAATTCTCATCAAAATTTTACAAGATTTTGTGACCCATTACATACTATCCTTGGAATAAAGCTCTTCCTATCCCAACATTACTTTTTGCCAAATTTCTTATGAGGTACAGCCTGGGGTTACTATCCCTAGCAAGTTTCAACTCAGTTATACGAATGTGACACACCAATTAAGATGGTGCTTATTTCCTCTCCACAGTCACACATTTCTTCCCCTCCATGTCTCCAGCATGTTAGCTGCCCAATAACCGTGTCAGGCAAGTTATAGTACATAAACCATTTCTGGTGGCTCTGACCTTAGTTCAGGGCAACTGGAGTATACTTACTACTATAGTTGCTACATTAGGAACAGGCATGTGATGCTGTCACTTGTTCATTCAAGAGACATTCCTTGAGCATACAATAATGTGGCAGGCATAACTAAGACATGGTCTTCACCTCACAAGCGAGGTGAAGAATGTAAGTGACCAAAGTGATGCTATTAAGGACTTGAGATGTGGCTAGTCCAAACTGAGATGTGTTATGACTACCTATAATATACACTGAATTTCAAAGACAGTATAAAAAATAAAGTGAAATATCTCAATAGTAATTTTTATACTGATTACCTATTGAAATGATACTACTTTGGGTACCATGGGTTAAATAAAAATATATTATTAAAAATAATCTTAATCTGTTTCTTTTTACCTATTTTATGTCTCTACTAGATTTAAAATTACCTTATGTGGCAAAAAATTTACATATATGATTTTGCATTACATTGGACAATATAGGTGTAGGGAGATGAAGGAGCCTGGCACTCAAGGGCAAATCAAATAGTTATATCCTAAAGTCAAGAGAAAGGAAGTAGAAAACAAGATAGGAATCAAATCATTTAATAATTCAATAAGATGAGTAAGTGCCTACATGTTGAGACTATTCCCAATAAATCTGCTGCCAGGAATATAATAATATGTTCAGAGCCCTCCTCAATTCCATAGTCATCTAGGTCCAATTATCTTGTACTGAATTCCTGCTTGCCCCCACTTTCTGTCCCTCAGACTTCCTAGTGGTAAATAGAGGAAGTTTGTGCGTCTGCTTGATACACATAAGAAGAGATGACAATTTCATATTCAATAGGAACATTGCTAGTATTTTCCTTACCAGCATCTCTCCTTGCACAGAGTCAAGAAAATCAGGAAGATCTAGAATTGGTAGCATTCACATAGACATACATCCTCTACTATAGACCAGGGTATCATCAACTAAATATTGTTTATTTCCCAGTAGCTCACTAATATCATTAAAATATAAAGCATTAGTTTAAAAGAGAAGAAAAATTTACCAAATATTTTTGTAACATCTCCATGTATAAAGTACTACACTGGGCTCTATGAAGGAGACAAATAAAGGATAGACATTATCTCTATCTAAAGCACCTGAATAGAATATTTCTGCTTATCTATTACTTAATTAAATATCCACGTTCAACCAAGAACAAATCCTAAATATCCACGTTCAACCAGGAACAAATCCTATCTCCCTCACCCCAATGCAATATATAGAGAACATTTTATAAAATGTTTGAACAATTCATGCACTAAAGCTCACCCCAGTTAAGAACTTTAAAGAGCAGGTGATCTTGGGCCTCCCATTAAAAATATTCATAATCAACCCACATCCCTAACTTTCTTATATCAAGCTATATGAGTGAACATAGAAGGAAGAGTTAGGTTAGTCAAATTTATCCAGAAGTAAACAATGGTTGTGCTAACATCAGCTTCTATTATCAACTTCTTACTTACTGTGAACACAGCCCAGGAAAGGGCAGAATGGCCTCCTCCATGCAGAAGGAGTAGGACGGGACCCTCTGACCCACTCTTGTAAACTCGAAAAGTGTATGAATAGTTAAAGATAATATATCTAAGCTTTTGCTCACTTATGTTTTTGATAATTTAATCATAATAATACTGATTAAAAACCTCAGGCAGTACCAGGCTCTATGTAAAGCTGCAGACTTCCAAACTCAAGAGACACTTAAACAGAAGTTTCTGAAACACCAAACCTGTTTTTGAAGCATGGAGCCAGTATCAATGGGGGAAAAAAAAAGATTCCCTGTTGCCCTAATGAGGACATAGTCCCTAATTTCTAGATGCTAAACTGATTCAACTTACCTGACTCATAAAAACTTCTCCTTAAAAGAGATATCAGTGTCAGGAATTTAATTCTTAATCCTCTCCCCGTGCATTAGACAAATATATCCAAGTAAGATACTGGCATAGACTTATAGGTTAAATTCCATGCTGTACACAGAACAGATGGAGAATAAAAATGAAATAAATAGCAGGACTAAAGAACATTTCAGAAACTATACATGTCTTCTTAGTATTATAAGCTTGCTAAAGAATAAGCCATTTGCAAAGGATATATCCTTGCCAGTTTCATTCTCTACTTCTACATCTTCCATGGATTCAAAGTACTGACTCCAAGAAACAGGGGAAAAGTCTCGTTTTCTTCCAGGGCTGAAGGAAAAAAAAGAGAAAGAGTTCAAGTAAAAAATAGTTATGCGTGAAAACATTAAAATCTTGATCAACAAATGCTAAATATAATCATGAAATGAAAATTGCAAGGGTATTTTCTCTTAAAGAATGAGGAGTTTTCATGAAGAGAGCATCACATTAAAAATGTGTTTTAAAAAGTTCAAGACTTAAGAGTAAAAATGTTAGGATTTTAGAAAATTCATTAGTATATTTTAATTCCAAATATATTCCATGTATATATACCACAAAACCTGTTGGTTCTCTCTCCTTGTTTTTGGCTACCAGCTTCATTCCTATCCTGTCAAGCCATTTTAATATCATTCCCGTATAATCATTTTTGGTCACTCTTCCTTCTTTATACCTTTAATCCTCATATTATTTCATGCTTTTTCATTATTTCCCAACCCATCAATACACAACCTTCATAAGAGCCAAACTGGCAATACTTTAATTTCTAGGAATTTATCTAAAGATATGCTCATGCAGAAGTGAAATGACTTATCTATTCAATGTAGCATTGTTTATAATAGAGAAAAATTAGAAACAACTGATCACCAACAGCTGATAGATGAAAATAAGTTGTGGTACATAGAGAAATAATATTTAGTCATAAAAAGATGGAAGCAATTATATGCTGATAACATTCTTTGTATGTGGGTAAGATAGACTGTTAAGTCAGGACACCTGGGTGGCTCAGTGTTTGAGCATCTGCCTTGGGCTCAGGGCTTAATCCTGGGGTCTTCAGACAGAGTCCCACATCAGGCTCCTTTTGGGGAGCCTGGTTCTCCCTCTGCCTATGTCTCTGCCTCTCTCTGTATCTCTCATGAATAAATAAAATTTAAAATAAAAATGGGATGCCTGGGTGGCTTAGTGGTTGAGCACCTGCCTTCAGCCCAGAGAGTGATCCTGGAGTCCCAGGATCTAGTCCCACATCAGGCTCTGTGCATGGAGCCTGCTTCTCCCTCCGCCTGTCTCTGCCTTGCTCACTCTCTGTGTCTCTCGTGAATAAATAAATTTTAAAATCTTAAAAAAAAAGATACACTGTTAAGTAAACAAACAAACATAATGGACATACTACTATCTGGGTAAAAATAGGAAGTATGTGTAAATATAATTGCTTATAAATGTTTAGAGTATCTCTGGAAAAATACCAATATAACATTTGATATATCCTGGGATGGGAACTATGATTGGCAGATGGACAATTCTCAATGTTTATCCCTTTCTACTGTTTTATTTTTGAACCATGAATTATTTCAAAAAAATAAAATTATTCTAAAAATAACCAATAAATATCTATTTACAACCTATGTCTTTAACCTTGGACGAGACACAAGAAAGGAACCTTGAACCTTACCCTATTTCCATATCTATTCTCTTCAATAATGGAAGGAATTCAGAATTCTGTCAGCAACAAAAAGTTACCTCCTGCCAGATATTGTCCTATATGTGCCATGGGGGCAAATGGAGAATATATACAAAGCCCCCTTTAAAGACTTAAGTTAGTACAAAAGCACTCTATAGTTGACTATAATTACTGGAATTACAATGGAGCAACTGCACCATTAGGTATGTATTCTTTCAACAGTCAAAACGCATCGAACATATCAATAGTTCTCAACCCATGTAACAATAATCAGTTAAGGAGTTTTTAAAAATACTGATGCTTGGATTTCACTTCTAGAAATTGCTTTAAAAGGCTTGAAGTGGGGATCCCTGGGTGGCGCAGCGGTTTGGCGCCTGCCTTTGGCCCAGGGCGCGATCCTGGAGACCCGGGATCGAATCCCACATCGGGCTCCCGGTGCATGGAGCCTGCTTCTCCCTCTGCCTGTTGTGTCTCTGCCTCTCTCTCTCTCTCTGTATGACTATCATAAATAAATAAAAAAATGTTAAAAAAAAAAAAAAAAGGCTTGAAGTGTGGCATAGGCACTGATAATTTTTAAAGTTCCCCAAGTTGAAAGAGGGATGCTAGGAATACAAAGCTAGAGGAAATGATTTGGAATGAGAGAAGAGTTCAAATTCCTCAGAGTTCCTACCATTTACCTATAGTTCCCTGCAAATCCCTACCAGTTACAGTATGGATTTGAGCAAATTCGAATTATTATTTAAATTCTTTCTGCCTTGGATTATAGCAACTGAATAAAATAACATACTGTTTCTTTTCTTTTTTTTCTTTTTAGAGAGAGAGCAAGAGAGCATGCACACGTGTGTGGGGAGGGGCAGAGGAAGAGGGAGAGAATCTTAAGCAGGCTTCACTCTCTCTCAGTGGGAGGCTTGACTCGGGGCCAATCTCATGACTCTGAGATCACAACCTGGGCTGAAACCAAGAGTCAGTCCTTTTAAAGGAATCTAACACATCTGACATTTAGTAGTTGCTCAGTGAACAGGTAAAATCCTATCTTCTGATAGAAAAACTGCCTATAGAGAAATAAACTTCAACTTCAGCTTAGACTTATTTTTTCTGGTTTGCTGGTTGCACTTGAATTCCTACTGGAAAACTAAAAGTAGAATTCTTAATTCTACTGACTCATCAATCACTCACAAAACCACCTATGCATATACTAATTTGAGTATAACAACCACACATGGCATGTCAAACATGTTATAATGGATTCTAAGAATCTATGGGTGAATTTTTTATGTCTGGACCTAGGATGTCATCACAGTTATAGTATCTAACATTTACTGTGCCACAACAGTGAATCACTCTGCCAAGTAATTTATAGGCATGAGGGATCCCTGGGTGGCGCAGCAGTTTGGCGCCTGCCTTTGGCCCAGGGCGCGATCCTGGAGACCCGGGATCGAATCCCACGTCGGGCTCCCAGTGCATGGAGCCTGCTTCTCCCTCTGCCTGTGTCTCTGCCTCTCTCTCTCTCTCTGTGACTATCATAAATAAATAAAAATTAAAAAAAAAAAAAATTTATAGGCATGATTCCATTTAATCCTCACAAAACTTCAAGTTATTTTTATCCTTATTTCACAGATAACAGATTTAGAGATATGAAGTAACTTATGCAAGGTTATACAACTACTAAGTGGCAGTGACAGAATTCAAATCCAGTTCCATCACTCTTCAAAGTCTCTGCTCTTTACCCCCATGCTATATTAATTCTCAGATCCTTTTTTTCTCTCTCACTCTTTCATTTATGCTTCTGAGAAGTAATAAGGCTTTAGCATATATTATCAGAAATTTCCTTTTCAGAGAGTCTTTTCCAAGGCCACAGAAACTTTCCAAGTTGGCCGGGCACCAGAAAAAATTACCAGTTAAAGAAAAATTAGTTTGTATAATAGAAATTATTCCTATGAGAACACCCTCCATTTCTAATTCCCTTCATTTAAAAAAAGTTCTAGGGACTACCCAAGGTATACCAACATATGAGTAATTCCCATCTGGTTAAAGAGCCAATAATCTATACCTCCAAAGGTTGCTCCTATTCCCAGAGACATTTTTTCTGGGATATTCCTTTGAAAACGTAATTGGTTATATACTCTACGATTGTGTCCAGGTAATTTTGCAATCAATGTTAGATGGGAAATAGATAGTAAGGATCTCACATTAATCTTTATATTCTAGTTGGAAAGAATACTCTGTATTTTAGGGATGTAGTTCTAGTTCTTTTTAAAAATGGTTTGCTTTAAAAAAAAAAAAAATAAAAAAATAAAAATGGTTTGCTTTTAATAGTTTTATGCTTACCTGTTTTATAGTCATTACAGCTTATATAGGCTTTTTAGTTATAATTTTTTAAATAAATTACTGATTTTTTTTCTCCATGGAGTCATAATGGAATAATTTTAAAGTAATGAAAAGAATTTTCAAAAGCAAGGTTAATTTATCCATAATTTTTTTTAAGAGAAAGAAAGAGAGGGTGGGAGTATGCGGGTGTGGGGGGTAGAAGAAGAGAGAGAGAATCTTAAGCAGGCTCCACACCCAGTGAGCAGAAGGACTTGGAACTCCATCTCACGATGGTGAGATCATGACCTCAGCCAAAATCAAGAGTTGGACGTTTAACTGAATGGGCCACCCCAAGGTTAAGTTATACTTTAAAAGTGAGGGTTTATTCACCAAGAACCTATTATCTGTATTAGGCTGGAACTGAGGTAGGGTGATAGGAGATGAAGGGGTAATTATAAAACTAGTGATACAATGCCTCTGCTCTCAAGAAGCTCATGTTAAATATGTGAATATCTAACATAAGGTGGAGTTAAATGCCCTAAGAGGTATAGCTAAAGTGCTGTGAATGTTCAAAGGAAGAAATATAAAGATTACTTAAAAAAAAAAGATCACTTATAGCTTGAGAAATAAAAAGAGGCTTCAAAGAAAAAAATAACAGTTAAGTTAGGCATTGAAGGACAGACAGAATTTGGACTGAGAGAAACAGGAAAGGGTAAGGAAGACCTGTCAGGCAGGGAGAAGGGCACAAATAAGAACCCAGTATGGTGCCTGTCATAGGTAACACCCATAAAAAGCAAACAAAAATAGCTAATTCCAACAAGGTGGAAATAAGTACAATAGTTTTGAAAAAAAGAAGCTAATACAACTAAAAGCAGATCATGGAGAAAGAATGATATCAGATATAATAGAGTGGGGGAATATATGTTCTTTTTTCTCTTATTTGCATGTTAGAGTCCCAAGAGTCTGAAAGAGTTTGGATGATTCAGATTAAAGTATTTTAGAAAAGTCAATGTGGTGAAAGCTCCAAGATGGACTTGCTTCTGGGGGAAAAATGTTGCTGAAATAACCTGGTTAGAAGAAGATGGTAGTCTAACTGGCAATAGAATTAAAAAGGAGGAAAATATAGAAAGACCTTTCAAAAAGGCAATCAACAAATTTCTGGAATGTTCAAGACATGGAAGATGACTGATAGAATCCAAGTCAATTCTAAACTTTTGAACAGAGAGATGAATTATTAAGTCCAACAAATTGTAAAAAAACAAAAAAACCAAAACTACTCTGAGAGGTGTAAGTACACAGAATTTTTGATGTCAGAATAAAGTTTATTTCAAACCCAACACAATAAATGTTTAATTTCTTGCCACCTCTTGCTACGAGAGGGAAGAGTTTGGCAGACAAAGAACAAAGTAGTGCAATGGGAGATACAGAGAAAATAGAGCTTCTACTTAAACCATGTGAATCAAGTGTGTTTATAGAATCTTTGCTACTGTCACACACTCCATTCAGAATCTGATGAACGCTATAAACCCTCACTCTAGAAACAAGTGCATGTGCATATTTTGCACATAATTGCACTGGCTTCAAGAAGCTCATGTATGACTCCTAAATAAGAACCCCTGGCCTATACCTTGACCATAACTACTTATTTCCAGCAGAAAGGCAAAAAATATAAAAAGGAAGAAAATTATGAGGAGATTCTACTTCCTTAAAACTTCCTAAACCTAAATTAGTTTTCCATTTGCTACACACCAAAAGTTTCTTTTCATGACCCAGTTCTGCCTTTATTAATTGTGTGACCTTGGGCAAGTCACTTAACTTCTCTATGCCTGAGTTTCTTCATGTCAGATGGGGTCATAATCCAATTTAATAGGGGATGTAATGAGGATTAAAGTAGCCTTCTCTCTTGGTTACTCTCAAATTAACCTGTTCTATTTTTATTACAGAATTAATCATTTCCTAAAATTAGTTTACTCTTCTATTTGTTATTATCTTAATCATTCCACCTAATTTGCTACTGATGTAGGATCCACAAGAGCAAAAATGTTCTCCATTTGTTCACTGATATACTCTCAGGGCCCAACATACTAATGATTAACTGTTGACAGTAAGAAATTAGCTAATGGGCATAAAGCACTTAGCTTGGTGTCTCGGTAAGTTTATCATCATCATCATCATCATCATCATCATCATCATCATCATCATCAGGCTGAAGCTAAGAAACAGAATCTTCCTTACTGAATCCTGAGGTTTCCAGTAAAAGGAAATGGAACACTACAAAACTACACTAATCAAGACTGTGGTATAAGCATGAGAGTAGACATATAGATAGGTCAAATAGAACTGAAGGTCCAGAAATAAACTAACATTTATAGTCCATAGATTTGCAACAAAAGGGCCAAGACAATTCACTGGAGAAAGAACAGTCTTTCCAACCAATGCTATTTGGACAACTGAGTATTCATATGTAATATGAATCTGGACCCCCCCCCACACTACATAATTAAATCATAGTGGATCATAAGCCTAAATGTAAGAGCTAAAACTATTAAACTTTGAGAAGAAAATACAGGAGTAAATCTTTACGATCTTTGATTAGGCAACAATTTCTTTTTTTTTTTTTTTAAGATTTTATTTATTTATTCATGAGAGACAGAGAGAGAGAGAAGAGAGAGAGAGAGAGAAAGGCAGAGACATAGTCAGAGGGAGAAGCAGGCTCCAAGCAGGAAGCCTGATGTGGGACTCAATCCCGGGACTCCAGGATCACGCCCTGAGCCAAAGGCAGATGCTCAACCGCAGAGCTACCCAGGTGTCCCTAGGCAACAATTTCTTAGCTACACCACCAAAAGTAGAGCTAAAGAGAAAACTCAGGAGTTGGACTTTGTCAAAACTAAAACTTTTCATTAAAACTATATACAGTTTTGGTCCAGGTTGAAAATGGCAGTGGTGGCTCAGTTTTGGGTTTCTGGGCTGCTTGGTCAGTCCCAGGAATAGCTGGGGTGGTCCATGTAGAGTGAGGAGAGCTCAAATCAAATCTGGGAGGCCCTCATCTACTATGTAACACTCCCCAGCGTGGGAATGAGCATATTGAATGTCTTCCTAAAGCTACATCATGGAGAGTATCAGAGACCCAAGTTCTGGGGTAGGATGGCCTACCCTCATCTCCACATCAGGTCCAAGCCCTTTTCCTGGGGAGATGGTAATCATACTCTATTCCATAATTCTCACATGAATCCATTTCTGACCAGCTATGAAAATGAACAAAGAGAATTGGGACCACAACCCAGTGGGGACCACATTACTGGTTTGGACCCATGACTCTGCACATAGACCAGAAAAGTATATGATACCTTAAGCTCACCTTCTTTATTTGTATCAAATGATGACCAGATGACCAGTATACTGATCTTCTATCCCTTTCCTTATAGCATGAGATAGCTAATAAATAATTTAGATTAGTCCAAGGGGGAAAAAAATCCCTATATACACTTTTTACATTACAGCTGTATATAGTTTGTCTTAGTTTAAACTTCTATTTAAAGTAATCATTTCTAGTGACTGGAAGATTTGTGATCATTAGCAAATCAATCTCTGCTTCAATTTCTTCAACTGTAAGCTCTGAAAAAATGATTACAAATAGGCACATAAAATGTACTTCAGAAATGTTATAGTAGAAATACTGTTCACAGCTGAGCCACATAGTATATTGATTACATTTTCTTCTGTGTCCTCTTACTTTTTTCCAGAATGACTGTCTTTTACTTTGTTTACATAGCTTTTTATTAAACTATAACTGTTTTATAAGAACTTTTTATAGGCATAAGATATTAGCAGACATTTCACAAAAAAGCAAGCACAAATAGTTCATAAATGAAAAGGTTCCCAATTTCATTCAGAGTCAGAGACATAAAATTTTATTTTATTTTTTATTTATGTTTTAGAGACATAATATTTTAAGTCACAGTAATATATAATTTCACACCCATTATGTTGACAAAATATGAAGCCAGACATTACTAGGTATTGATAAGGATCTAAATTGGATGAACTGTCATCCACTGTGGGTGTTCTTTAGTAGTTTCATTTTACATCAACACATCTGCAGAAAGGCACTAAGATACACATAAAAAGATGTTCACAGAACCATCTGCATAAAACCAAAGAATAACAAGCAAACTAAAATCCAACACCACTAGGATATATATATTGAGATATCTTCAGATAACTGAACATGCCACAACAGAAGAAATGGATATGCTAAAATTATATGCAGTAACATGCGTGAATTTCAAAAATACATTTGAAGCATAGAAGAGTAAGTGCAGTATGATTCTATTAACAACAAAGTTCCAAAACAGGCAAAACTAAATAATATCTTTTCAATGGATACTTGCATAGGTGCTCAAACTATACAGAAAGGCAACAGAATGAGTACAGGAAGAGTCCAAGATGGTGGAGAAGTAGGAGACCTTAGTTTCATCTGGTCCCAGAAACGCAGCTAGATAGCTATCAAATCAATCTGAACACCTGCAAACTCAACCAGAGATCTAAGAAAAGAACAGCTGCAACTTTACAAATAGAAAAGCGACTACTTTCTGCAAGGTAGGAGGTGCAGAGAAGTGAATGGAAGGTGATATATGGGAAGACAGACCACAGGGATCAGGAGCCTCTGGCAGCCAGCACCAGAAAGTGATACAGCAGTGGAGCACAACACTGGAGCCTTTAGAAGTTTGCTCCAGTGAGGGATGTCCCTGCCTGAAAGGTGCGCAGGCAGTGAAGTAGGGGCAGAATCCTAGGTGGGACAGTGTGGTCTCAGGATCCCTGGGGTCACAGAAAGAACAGGGGTGCCTGAGTGTAGCAGAGTTCCCCAAGCATCAGAGTGGGGAAACTGGTTGCAATCAGCGAACCCAGGAGTAGGCTCTCAGTTAGGGGTTACCATAAACCACAAACCACTGCGGGGATGGGCAACCACTCTCTGAGCAGGGGCCCCAACAAGCAGCAGAACCACCACAAGGCCCCCAACCCTGGTACGGGTGCCAGCCTCAGCAGTCTGCAAGGTTTGGAGACTAGAAGTGGGTCCTGTGCCTGAAATACAAATGCTTAATCACAGGCTGGGTGAGTAGAGTGCAGAGGGAGACCAGGGACACAGAAGTGATTGACTGCTTTTCCCTGAGGGCACACTGAGGAACCATGAGCTTCCAGCTCTGGGCTGGAGATTGGAGGGCCACCATTTTCATTCTCAGCCTATATATATATATTTTTTTTTTTTTTCCAAGATTGTATTTATTCATGAGAGACACAGTGAGAGGCAGAGACACAGGCAGAGGGAGAAGTAGGCTCCATGCAGGGAGCCCAATGTGGGACTCATCCAGGGTCTCCAGGATCACACCCTGGGCCAAAGGAGGTGCTCAACCACAGGAGGCGTCCCATCATTCTCAGCCTCTAAAGCTGCAAGAAAGACTTCAGGGAACAAAAGCCACATAGAGCAATCCTGAGCAAATTACTTTACCTGGCCCCCTGGTAAGGGCAGTGCAATTCTGCCTGGGGCAAAGACACCTGAGAATCAGTTCAACAGGCCCCACCCCCAGAAGATTAGAAAGAAAACAGGCTAAAACCAAGTATATGGATCATAAAGAATTGCAAAATGCCAGCATCAGGGGAAAATAGTATATAGGATTCACGGGTTATTTCCCACAATTCTTTAGTCTTTCAATTTTAATTTTTTTCTTTTTCCTCTTTCAAAGAATTTATTAATTCATTTTTACAGTTACATTCTACTCTTTCACTGTATTTAATTTTATTTTTGGATATAACAAGTTTTTCTTTCTCCACAATCTTGGGATACAGTTTCTTCTAACAAACAGACCAAAATACACCCAGAATCTAGTGTATGGTTCTGTTCTCTTCACCTGTCTGATCATATTCTCTATCTCTCTCTCTCTTCTTTTTGTTGTTGTGAAAGTATTTTTAAAATTTCCTCTTTACAGGGATGCCTAGTTGGCTCATTGGTTGAGCATCTGCATTTGGCTCAAGTAGTGACCCTGAGGTTCTGGGATCAAGTCCCGAATCAGGATCCCTGCAGGAAGCCTACTTCTCCCTCTACGTCTCTGTCTCTCTCTCTGTGTGTCTCTCATGAATAAATAAAATCTTTAAAAAAATTTTTTTCATCTTTACAGTTGCATTCTATCTTTTCAATATATTTAATTTTATTTTTGTGTACATATATTTTTCTTTCTTTACAATTCTGAAATGTAGTTTCAGTTCATTCAAAAATACACTCAGGATATAGTATATTGCTCTGTTCCGCTCACTTGTCTGTTTATATATTTTTTGGTCTCTCTTTTTTTTTTGGTCTCTTAATTTTCATTTTTACAGTTACATTCTGTCCATTCATTGTATTTAATTTTATTTTTGTACATATATAAGTTTTTCATCTTTGAAATTTGGGGATCTAGTTTTCTAACAAATAGACCAAAATACACACAGGATCCAGTGTATTGCTCTGTCCTATCCACCTGTCTGATTATATTCTCTTATTTTTTTTTAAGTTTTATTTATTTTCAGTTTTGGGTCTCTTCTGATTTGTTTAGTGTATATTTCTCCAGGATCACTGTTGCCATTTTAGTATTTTGCTCTCTCATTCATCTATTCTTTTCTGGATAGAATGACAAGACAGAAAAACTCACCTCAAAAAAGAGAACAATGGGCAGCCCCGGTGGCTCAGCGGTTTAGCACCACCTTCAGTCCAGGGCATGATGCTGGAGACCCGGGATCGAGTCCCACATCGGGCTCCCTGCATGGGGCCTGCTTCTCCCTCTGCCTATCTCTCTCTGGGTGTCTCTCATGAATAAATAAATTAAAAAAAAAACAAAACAAAACAAGAAGTAGTACTGACACCCAGGGACCTAATCGATATGGACCTAAGTAAGATGTTGGAACTAGAGTTCAGAATAAGGATTATAAAGATACTAGCTAGGCCTGAAAAAAGCATAGAAGACACTAGAGGATTCTTTTCTGTAAAAATAAAAGAACTAACTAAAATTTCATCAAGTCAAAAAAAAAAAGGCTATTAATGAGATGCAATAAAAAACGGAGGCTCTAACTGCTAGGATAAATGAGGCAGAAGAGAGAATTAGTGATCTAGAAGACAAAATTATGGATAATAAAGCCAAAAAAAAGAGATAAACAACCACTGGATCACAAGGGGAGAATCTGAGAGATAAGTGATACCATAAAGCTAAACAATATTAGAATAATTGGGATCCCATAAGAAGAGGAAAGAGAGATGGGGGAGGGGGGGGCAGAAGGTATATTGGAGCAAATTATAGTGAAGAACTTCCCTAATATGGTGAAGGAAACAGGCATTCAACTCTAGGAGGCACACATAATACTAAAACATGAAAATCTCAGAGACAATGAGAAAAATCCTAAAAGCAGCTCAGAACAAGAGGTTTGTAACCTACAAGGGTAGAAACATTTGACTGGCAGCAGACCTACCCACAGAGACCTGGCAGGCCAGAAAAGCCTCTCATCATATATTTAAGGTGTTAAAGGAGAAAAAATATGCAGCCAAGAATACTTTATCCAGCCAGGTTGTCCTTCAAAATAGAAGGAAAGATAAAAAGCTTCCAGGACAAACAGAAACTAAAAAAATTTGTGATCACTAAACCAGCCCTACAAAAATAATTAACTAATAATTTAATGTCTCTCCAACAAGAAAATATAACAATTGTAAATATTTATGCCCCCAACATGGAAGCAGCCAATTATATAAACTAATTAATAACAAAATTAAAGAAACACATTGATAATAATACAATAGTAGGGGGCTTCAACACCCCACTCACTGCAATGGACAGATCATCTTAGCAGAAGATTAACAAGGAAACAAAGGCTTTGAATGACACCCTGGATCAGATGGATTTCACAGATATATTCAGAACATTCCATCCTGAAGCAAAAAAAATACATTCTTCTTGAGTATACATGGACAGATCACATACTGGGTCACAAATCAGGTCTCAACCTGTACCAAACACTAGGATCATTCTCTGCATATTTTTAGACCACAATGCTTTGAACTGGAACTCAGTCACAAGAGGAAATTTGGAAAGAACTCGAATATATGGAGGTTAAAGAGCATCCTACTAAAGAATGAATAGGTCAACCATGAAATTAAAGAAGAATTAAAAAATAATAATGGGGGCAGCCTGGGTGGCTCAGCGGTTTAGCGCCACCTTCAGCCCGGGACGTGATCCTGGAGACCTGGGATCGAGTCCCACGTCAGATTCCCTCCATGGAGCCTGCTTCTCCCTCGGCCTGTGTCTCTGCCTCTCTCTGTCTCTCTCATGAATAAATGAATAAAATCTTTTTAAAAAATCATGGAAACACACGTTCAAAACCTTTGGATGGAGCAAAGGCAGTGCTAAGAGGGAAGTATGTAGCAATACAAGCCTTTCTCAGGAAACAAAAAAGGTCTCAAATACACAATCTAACTTTATACCTAAAGGAGTTGGAGAAGGAAGAGTAAATAAAGCCTAAAGCAAGTAGAAAAGAATTAACAAAGATTAGAGCATTAGTCAATGAAATAGAAACCAAAATTAGAGTAGAAAAGATCAACAGAAACTAGGAGCTAGTTCTTTGAAAGAACTAAAAAGACTGATAAACCACTGGCCAGACTTATCAAAAAGAAAGAGAAAAGACTCAAATAAATAAAATTGTGAATGAAACAGGAGAGATCACAACCAAAACCAAAGAAATACAAACAATTAGAATATATTATGAGCAACTATACGCCAACAAATCAGGCAACCTGGATGAAATGGATGCATTCCTAGAGAGGAATAAACTACCAAAACTGAAACAGGAAGAAATAAAAAACCTGAACAGACTCATAACCAGCAAGGAAATTGAAGCAGTCATCAAAAATATCTCAACAAACACAAGTCCAGGGCTTGATAATTTTCCAGGATGAATTCTACCAAACATTTATTTTTTTTTAATTTTTATTTATTTATGATAGTCACAGAGAGAGAGAGAGAGAGGCAGAGACATAGGCAGAGGGAGAAGCAGGCTCCATGCACCGGCAGCCCGACGTGGGATTCGATCCCGGGTCTCCAGGATCGCGCCCTGGGCCAAAGGCAGGCGCCAAACCACTGCGCCACCCAGGGATCCCTCTACCAAACATTTAAAGAAGAATTAATGCCTATTCTTCTGAAGGGGTTTCAAAATATAGAAATGGAAGGAAAACTTCCAGACTCTATAAGGCCAGCATTACCTTGATCCTAAAACCAGACAAAGATCCCACCAAAAAGGAGAATTACAAACCAATATCCCCAATGAACATGGACACCAAAATTCTCACCAAGATACTAGTCAATAGGATCCAACAGTACATTAAAAGGATTATTCAGTATGACCCAGTGGAATTTATTCCTGGGCTGCATGGGTGGTTCAACATTCAGAAATCTATCAATGCAATATACTACAGTAATAAAAGAAAGGACAAGAACCATATGATCCTCTCAATAGATGTAGAAAAAGCATTTGACAAAGTACAGCTTCCTTTCTCGATTAAAACACTTCATATTGTAGGGATAGAGGAAACATACCCTAATATCATAAAAGCCATTTACAAAAAACCCACAGCAAACATCATTCTCAATGGGGGAAAACTGAGAACCCTTCCCCTAAGGTCAGGAACACAGCAGGGATGTTCACTATCACCACTGTTGTTCAACATAATACTAGAAGTCCTAGCCTTAGCAAGCAGACAACAAAAGAAATAAAAGGCATCCAAATCAGCAAAAGAAGACAAACTCTCACTCTTTGCAGAGGACATGATATTCTATGTGGAAAACCCAAAAGACTCCACCCCAAAATTGCTAGAACTCATACAGGAATTCAGCAAAGTGGCAGGATATAAAATCAATGCATAGAAATCAGCTGCATTTCTATATACTAACAATGAGACAATTAGAAACAGAAATCAAGGAGTAGATCCTGTTTACAATTGCATTCAAAATCATAAGATACCTAGGAATAAACCTAGCCAAAGAGGCAAAGGATCTGTACTCAGAAAACAAAATAAGATGCATTATCTTATTTTGATAGAACACACCCTCTGGTAGCTTCCTGAGAAAGGGAGATTAATTTTGAAACTCTCCATGCCAGGGATCCCTGGGTGGCGCAGCGGTTTGGCGCCTGCCTTTGGCCCAGGGCACGATCCTGGAGGCCCAGGATCGAATCCCATGTCGGGCTCCCGGTGCATGGAGCCTGCTTCTCCCTCTGCCTGTGTCTCTGCCTCTCTCTCTCTGTGTGACTATCATAAATAAATAAAAATTTATAAAAAAAAAAAAAAAAAAAAAAAAAAGAAACTCTCCATGCCAGATGATGTTACTGAGGAAGATACAAAGAAATGGAAAAACGTTCCATGGCTCATGGATTGTAAGGACAAATACTGTTAAAATGTCTATGCTACCTAGGGCAATTTATACATTAACTGCAAGCCTTAACAAAATACCATCAACTTATTTCACAGAGCTGGAACAAATAATCCTAAAATTTGTATGGAATCAGAAAAGACCCTGAATAGCCAAAGGAATGTTGAAAAAGAAAACCAAAACTAATGGCATCACAATCCCGGACTTCAAGCTCTATTACAAAGCTATAATCATTAAGACAGGCACAAAAACAGACACATAGATCAATGAAAGAGAACAGAATAGAGAACCCCGAAATGGATCCTCAACTCCGTGGTCCACTAATCTTGGAAAAAGCAAGAAAGAATATCCAATGGAAAGAAGACAGTCTCTTCAACAAATGGCATTGGGAAAATTGGACAGGCACATGCAGAAGAATAAAACTGGACCATTCCCTTACACCATACACAAAAACAGACTCAAAATTATTGAAAGACCTAAATGTGAGACAGGAATCCATCAAAATCCTAAAGGGGAACACAGGCAGCAAGCAAACTCTATTATCTAGGCTGCAGCAACTTCTTGCTAGACAAGTCTCCAAAGGCAAGGGAAACAAAGGCAAAGATGAACTATTGGGACTTCATCAAGATAAAAAGGTTTTGCACAGCAAAGGAAACAGTTAACAAAACCAAAAGACAACAAACAGAATGGGAGAAGATTTGCAAATATCTTATCAGATAAAGGCCTAGTATCCAAAATCTATAAAGAACTTATCAAACTCAACACCCAAAGAACAAATAACCCAATCAAGAAAGTATGAGCAGAGGACAGGAACAGACATTTCTCCAAAGAAGACATACAAATGGTCAACAGACACATGAAAAAATGCTCAAAATCACTGAACACTAGGGAAATACAAATCCAAACCAGAATGAGATACCACTTCACACCAGTCAGAATGACTAAAATGAACAAGTCAGGAAACAACAGATGTTGGCAAGGATGCAGAGAAAGGGGAACCCTTTTATACTGCTGGTGGGAATGCAAGCTAGTGCAGCCACTCTGGAAAACAGTATGGAGTGGAGGTTCCTTAAAAATTTGAAAATAGAGCTACCCTATGACCCAGCAATTACACTACTGGGTATTTACCCCAAAGACAAAAGTAGTGACCTGAAGGGACACCTGCACCCCAATGTTTATAGCAGCAATATCCACAGTAGCCAATCTATGCAAAGAGCCCATATGTCCACTGACAGATAAATGGATAAAGATGTGGTGTATACATCTAGCTAGCTAGCTACACACACACACACACACACACACACACACACACACACACAGGAATACTACTCAGCCATCAAAAAGAAATCTTGCCATTTGCAACAATGTGGATGGAACTAGAGGGTATTATGCTAAGCAAAATAAGTCAATCAGAGAAAGACAATTATCCTATGATCTCACTCATCTGTGGAATTAAGAAACAAAATAGAGGATCATAGGGGAAGAAAGGAAAAAATAAAACAAGACACAGAGACAGAGACAAACCAGAGGAAACAAACTGAGGGTTTCTGAAGGAGACGGGGGGTGGCGGGGTGGGATAACTGGATGATGGACATTAAAGAGGGCATGTGATGTAATGAGCACTGGGTATTATGTGAGTCTGATGCATCAGTGACCCCTACCTCTGAATAGTAATACATTATATGTTATTATATATAATTAGTTATATATTATATATATATTATATATTATATATATATTATATATATATATATTATATATATATAATATATATATTATAGTTATAATTAGGGCACTAGTAATACATTATATGTTATTATATATAATTAACATTATATGTCAATTAATTGAATTTAAATCAAAAATAGAAAATAAAATAAAAGTTTTAAAAAAGAAGCAAGAGAATGATAAACATGCAATTCAAGACTATGGGGAGTGGAGGTGCTTTTGGGGAAAAGCAAACAGGCATCTAAAGTGCTAATAATAATAATGTCCTATTTCATAAGCCAGGTGGTAGATACATGGGGATTTATTTTGGTCTTCTCTACACTACACATACATACTTTAAACCTTTCTGTATACTTCACAAATAAATTTTTCTAAATAAAAAGAACCCTTTGAGAAATCTGTAAAACTTTTCTTAATATGATCACATTAAATAATCTATCAGGTCTATTTTTTTCTTTTTAAATTTCCATTCTTGGCACCTTCCATTCTGCTCCAAATAGGACTGTTTACTCTTGGAGATGATGAAATGCTTCATTTCACCATCATCCTGTGAATTCCTCTTGCCTCTCTCCTGTGCTGAATCCTTGATTTCCATATCAGGTATTTTTCTTGATGCATTATCTTATTTTGATAGAACACATCCTCTGGTAGCTTCCTGAGAAAGGGAGATTAATTTTGAAACTCTCCATGCCAGATGATGTTATTATCCCATTTTCACAGATAACTAACAGTTTTACCAACAATAGAAATTTTATGTCAGGAACTGTTTCTATCCATGGTAATTAGGTACCTTGATAGATCTAACTTTGGATGTACTGGCTAAAATTGTATGTATGTATGTGTAAAAAATATATATATAAAAATAAATATACAATATGTGAGATTGTATTTATGTATTATCATACTTTTACATGTTATATATAAATTATATATTCATTCATTCATTCTTCATAAATGCAAGGATGTCTCAGAAGAAAGTAAGGAATATGGAATACTGAGGCCAAAAGTGAAGGTGGGGACCTAAAGAGGCACTTAGTACATTAAAGCTGGCTTTTATCTTGATAGATTTACCAACTATCTAAATGGAGGTTTGGGGGGTTTCTTGGGGCACACAAAATGCGACGTAAAGCCCAAGGTGAGGAGCCTTGCTGGGCAGCCCTGCAGGAAACCTTTCTCTCATAAAGCTGGTATCTCAAAAGACAATTCTGTCAGTGAAAGGGTAAAGTAGAATTAACTCTGCTCCCTAACCCAATCTCAGGACTAAAAGAAAAATATCTGTCTTGAAACTTGACATTGAATGGAAGGGATCTTTTGTGACTAGGATTATTTGTTCTAGCTCTGTGAAAAATGCTCCTTGTATTTTGATAGAGCTTACATTAAACGTGTAGATTGCTCTGGGTAGCAGAGATGTTCTAACAATATTTGTTCTTCCCAACCATAGCCATGGAATGTTTTTCCATTTTGTTGTGATGTTCTCAATTTCTTTCATGAGTGTTCTATAGTTTTTTGAGTACAGATCCTTTGCCTCTTTGATTAGGTTTATTCCTAGGTATGTTATGGGCTTTGGTGCAAATGTAAACAGTATTGATTCCTTGATTTCTCTTTCTGCGGCTTCATTATTGGTGTATCGAAATGCAACAGATTTCTGTACACTGATTTTGAATCCTACAACTTTACTGAATTCGTGTATTAGTTTTAGCAATTTTTTGGTGGAGTCTTTTGAGTTTTCCACATAGAGTATCAGATCATCTGCAAATAGTGCAAGTTTTTCTTCCTTGTCGATTTGGATGCCTTTTATTTCTTTTTGTTGTCTGATTGCTGAGCCAGGATTTCTAGCACTATATTAAATAACAATGGTGAGTAGACATCCCTGTCTTATTCCTGACTGTAGAGGAAGAGCTCTCAGTTTTTCCCTACTTAGGATGATTATTAGCTGTTTGTCTTTTTCATATGTGGCCTTTCTAATGTTAAGGTATGTTTCCTCTAAACTTACTTTTTATCAAGAATGGATGCTATATTTTATCAAATGCTTTTTCTGCATCTATTGAGATGATCACAATGGTTCTTATGTCCCCTCCTTTTTTAAAAATTAATGTGGCATATCATGTTGATTGCTTTGTGAATACTGAACCACCCTTGCAGCCCAGGAATAAATCCCACTCGATCGTGGTGAATAATTCTTTTAATGTATTGTTGGATTTGATTGGCTAATATCCTGTTGCGAATTTTTGCATCCATGTTCATCAGGGATTTTGGTCTGTAATTCTTTTTAGTGGGGTGTTTGTCTCGTTTAGAATCAATGCTGTCCTCATAGAATGAGTTTGGAAGTTTTCCTTCCATTTCTATTTTTTGAACAGTTTGGGAATAGGTATTAACTCTTCTTTAAATGTTTGGTAGATGGGGCAGTTGGGTAGCTCAGTTGCATAAGACTCTGCCTTTGGCTCAGATCATGATCTCAGGGTCCTGGGATCAAGCCCCACATGGGGTTCCCTGCTCAGCAGGGAGTGTCCTTCTCCCCCCTCCCCCCCCTCATGCTTATGCTCTTGTGTCTCTATCTTTCTCAAATATATAAATAAAATCTTGAAAAAAAAAATATTAGGGCAGCCCAGGTGGCTCAGCGGTTTAGTGCTGCCTTCAGCCCAGGGTATGGTCCTGGAGATCGAGTCTCACATCAGACTCCCTGCATAAAATGGAGCCTGCTTCTCCCTCTGCCTGTGTCTGTGCCTCTTTCTCTCTCTCTCTATGCCTCTATGTCTCTCATGAATAAATTAAAAAAAAAAGAATTAGAAAAAAAAATTAATGTTTAGTAGAATTCCTCCTGGGAAGCCATAAAAGACCCCAATTAGTCAAAGCTATCTTGAAAAAAGAAAAGCAAAGCTAGAGGCATCACAGTTTTAGGCTTAAAGCTATATTACAAAGCTATAGTCATCAAGACAGTATGGTAGTGGCAAAAAAACAGACACATTGATCAAGGGAGAAGAACAGAAAATCTAGAAATGGACCCACAATTATACAGTCAACTAGTCTCAACAAAGCAGGAAAGAATATCCAATGGAAAAAAGAAAGTCTCCTTAACAAATGGGTTTGGGAAAACTAGACAGCCACATGCAGAAGAATAAAACTGGACCACTTTCTTACACCATACACAAAAACAAATTCAAAATTGAGGAAAGACCTAAATGTGAGACAGGAATCCATCAAAAGCCTGGAGGAGGACACAGGTAGCAATTTCTTTGACATTGGCTATAGAAATTCTGTACTACACACATCTCCAGAATCAAGGGAACAAAAGTAAAAATGAACTATTGAGACTTCACATCAGGATAAAAAGCTTCTGCACAGCAAAGGAAACAATCAACAAAACTAAAAGGCAGCTTATGGAAAGGGAGGAGGTATTTGTGAATGACATGTCTGATAAAGAGTATTCAAAATTTATAAAGAACTTATGAAACTCAACATGCAAAAACCAAATAATCCAGTTAAGATATGGGCAGAATATGAATAGACATTTTTTCAAAGATGGCATACAGCTGGCTAACAGGCAACATGAAAAGGTGCTCAACATTTCTCATCATCAAGGAAATATAAATCAAAACTATAATGAGATAGTACCCCACACCTGTCAGAAGGGCTAAAATTAACAACAGAGGAAACAACAGTTATTGGCAAAGATGCAGAGGAAGGAATCCTCTTACACTATTGGTGGGAATGCTGGTGCAGCCACCCTGGAAAACAGTATGGAGGTTCTTCAGAAAGTTAATAGAACTACCCTACGATCCAGCAATTGCACTACTAGGTATTTACCTAAAGGACAAAAAATAATGATCTGAAGGGACACAGGCACCTCTATAATTTTCAATAATAGCCAAATTATAGAGAGAGCCCAATGTCCATCAACTGATGGACAAATAAGATGTGCTATATATATGTGTATGAACACACACATACACACACACAGGAATATTAGTCAGCCATCAAAAAGAATGAAATTTTGCCATTTGCAATGATGTGAATGGAGCTAGAATTCTATTATGCTAAGCAAAACAAGTTAGTCAGAGAATGACAAAAACCATATGATTTCATTCATATGTAGAATTTAAAAAACAAACATATGAACATGGGGAAGGCGGGAAAAGAAAGGGAGGCAAGGCACAAGAGACTCTTAACTACAGAGAACTAAGGGTTGATAGAGTGGACACAGGCAGGGGATGGGCTAAATGGGTGATGGGTACTAAGGAGGGCACTTGTGATGAGCACTGAATGTTATATGTAAGTGATGAATCACTAAATTCTACCAATATTATACTCTATGTTAACTAGAATTTAAAAATTTGAAACAAAAAAATGGAAGGGAGGAAGAAAAAATCCTTCTCTGATGAAACTAACCACACAGACAGTTGTCAAACTGATTTTGGCTAAATTTATACCACTTATATACTCTAAGAAGTTTCAAGTTGAGAATTTAAAGTGGGATTTAGACTGGTAGTGCTCTCAGGACCCAAGTGGAATCAAAGAAAATCCTCTTTGAAGAGATCAACCTTCATTCTAGGACCACAAACTCCCAAACATAAAGTTCCAAAGTACATGACCACCTCATAGTCAAAAAGTATAAAATAGGGCAGCCTGGGTGGCTCAGTGGTTTAGCGCCACCTTCAGCCCAGGGTGTAATCCTGGAGACCCAGGATCCAGTCCCATGTCAGGCTCCCTGCATGGAGCCTGCTTCTTCCTCTGCCTGTGTCTCTCATGAATAAATAAATAAATAAATAAATAATCTAAAAAAAAAAAAAAAAAAAAAAGCATAAAACACGTGAGGAAACAAAGACTTCAGGGACTGAAATAATCAGAGATAATATAAATAACTGATATGTTTTACAAATAATAAAAACTTGAAACAAACACAATTACAATGAAAAGAATAGAATTGAAAAACAAATGGTAAGGTTTAACAAATTAGACACAGTTAAGGGTGAACTAAATACTTGTTCAGATAAACTTAGATACATGTAGCATGTAGCACAGAAACAAAAGATGAAAATTATTAAAGAAGTTAAGAAATACGGAGGAGAAATAACTTACTATGTCAAATTGGAGTTCCAAGAGAAAATTAGAGAATGGATATAGGTAATCTTTGAAGAGTAATAGCTAACATTTCCAGAAGTAAAACTTCAAAATACAGATTCCTAAAGCCCAATGAATGACAAGATTTTAAGAGAATTACTATATTATAGTAAAACTGCAGAACATTAAAGATAATTATGTTAAAAGTAGCTCCACCTCCCAAAATACAAAGTGATATACGCACTAATTTGTTCATTTTGGCACTATTTGAAATACAAAAGAATGGAAAGAACTCAATGTCCATCAGTAGAGAGAATGGTTGAATAAACTGTGTTGCATACATACAATGAAGTACTCTGTAGCTGAAGGCAGAAAAAAAGAATGAAAAAGATCTGTATACACTGTTGGGTGACCAGGATATATTAAGTTTTAAAGTACTATGCAGAACAGTATATATGTTATCTTTTACCTAAGAATATAAATACACACACACACACTTTTTAAAAGTAGAAGAATTGGGACACCTGCATGGCTCAGCTGCTTAAGCATCCAACTCTTGATTTCAGCTCATGTCATGATTTCAGAGTTGTGAGATCAAGCCGTGTGTTGGGCTCCATACTCAGTGGGGAGTCTGCTTGAGATTCTCTTTCCCTCTCCCCTTGACTTTACCCTTCTAAAACAAATAAATAAATCTTTTAAAAATGTATTAAAAAGGGAATCCCTGGGTGGCTCAGCGGTTTAGCGCCTGCCTTCGACCCACGGTATGATCCTGGAGTCCAGGGATTGAGTCCCACGTTGGGCTCCCTGCCTATGTCTCTGCCAATCTCTCTCTCTCTCTCTCTCTCATGAATAAATAAATAAAATCTTTAAAAAAATAAAAAATAAAAAATATATTAAAAAAATAAAAGTGTAAGAATTAAACAAAAACTAATGAAACCCTGCAGTAGGGTACTAGAGGGAAAATGAATAGATGTCATAAAGTTTCTGAATGTATACTGCTTTTATAGTCTTAATTTTGGAGTCATATAAATAATTTCTTTTTTGTTTTATGAATACGTTTAACAGTTTATAGAATCCAATCACCACCACCACCAACAACAACAAAAAAGAATTAACCTAATGGTATATAAACAATTATTCCACGTGACTTTAAAACATAATTATTTGACTTTTCATCTCTGGTGGGACATACTTTAAGAAAAAAAGAAAGAACTGAATAGAAATCTTAAACAGAGTTCAGTAATAATGTTGTTGATAGTTTTAATTGGTAGCTTAACTGGTTATTCTGAACATCATATATGTGCATATTTACATACATATATCAAGCAAGTAGTTAGGTTAATGTCATTAGGAACCAAGATTTCCATTGTAAAGGAAGACAAAATTATATAAAATCAAAGAAGTAAAAAACTCTGTAATCTTAATTGGAAATATTAGTATGAATTCATGATTCCTTTTGTTTTATTTTGTTTTTTTAAAAAAGTATATTCTAACTCAGCATATTGCAAAGGTCTACAAAAATAAGCAACCTGGTAGCTATGAGTTTCTCTACTACCCAGACTGAGATATTTAAATACCATTTCCAGATCCTAGAGGCTGCCTGTATTACCTGGTTCATAGGCTCTTCCTCCATTTTCAAAATCAGCAATGTAGCAATTTTACATTTCTCTCAGACTTTGACCTGTTCTTCTGCATCCCTCTTCTTTAAAGGACATTTGTCATTACTTTGGGCCCACCCAAATATTCAGGATAATCTATTTCATTTTTAAGATTTGTTTTTTTGACAGAGAGAGAAACTTTGCATGCATGTACATGCACAAGCAGGCGGAGCAGCAAAGAGAGAAGGAGAAGCAGGCTCTCTGTTGGGCAGGGAGCCCAATGCAGAACTTGATCCCAGGATCCTGGGATCATGACCTGTGCTGAAGGCAGACAATCAACTGAGCCATCTAGGTGCCCCAAGATAACCTATTTTAAAGTCAACTGATTAACAGCCTTAATTTTCCTCTGCCATGTAAAATCATAAATATCTTATAGATAGAACCTGAGCATCTTTAAGGTGCTATTATTCTGGCTGCCACAGGTTCCTAAAGTCTTCGTATTATTTTAGAAGAATGGGAGTACTGATTAAATTTGGGACTTCTATAGATTAAGTACTCATGTTTAAATGCCTCAGGCAAAATCTAAGGAATCCATTAAAAAAAAAAGAACTGGTTAACAAGTTCACTAATGCTTCAAAACACAAGATTAATATACAAAAATCAGTTCTATTTCTATACACTTGCAATGAACAATCCAAAATGAAATTAAGAAAACAACTTAATTTATAATATCACTGATCAGAAAAAAATACTTAGGAATAAATTTAAACAAAATAATGCAACACTTACACACTGAAAACTATGTAACATTGCTGGAAGAACTATAAAAAGACCTAAATAAATACAAAGGCACTCTGCATTCATGAATCAGAATATTTAATTTTGTTAAAATGGCAATACTCCCAAATTGATTTACAGATTTCAAGCAATATCTATCAAAATTAAAATTACATCTGGCTTCCTTGCAGAAATTGACAAGCTTATCCTAAAATTCATAGGAATTCAAGGAACCCAAAAAAGTGAAAACAATTTTTTTAAAGAAGACAAAGTTAGAAGACTCATACGTCATGAAACATCTGGCTTCCTTGCAGATATTGACAAGCTTATCCTAAAATTCATATGGAAATTCAAGGAATCTAAAATAGCCAAAACTTTTTTTTTTTTAAGAAAGAGTTGGAAAACTCATACTTCATGATTTCAAACTTACCACAAAGCTACAGTAATCCAAACAGTGTGGTAGATATATAAATCAATAAGGAATTAAGAAATAAATCTATACACTTATGATCCATTGATCTCTGACAAGAATGCCAAGGTAAGTCAATGGGGTAAGAGGAGTCTTTTCATTGGATATTCACATACAAAGGAATGAAAGTGGACCCACTCCTCACATCATACACAGAAATTAACTTAAAATGGATCACAGACCAACAGTTAAAACTACAAAACTCTAAGAAGAAAACATAAGCATAAATCTTCATGATTCTGGGTTAGGCAATGGGTTCTTAGCTATGATACCAAAAGCACAAGAAAAGGAAAAGACAATTTGAACTTTATCAACATTAAATGTTTGTGCTTTAAAGGAGACCATCAAAAACATGAAAAGACAACCCACAGAATGAAAGAAAACACTTGCAAATCATAGATCTGATAAGGAACTTTTATCTAGAATATATAAAGAACTCAAAACTCAGTACAAAGACAGCTAACCCAATTTTTTAAATGAGCAAACAATCTGAATACATGTTTCTCCAGAGAAGAGCTACAAACGGCCAATGAGCATATAAAAAAATACCCAGCATCATTAGTTACTAGATAAACGCAAATCAAAACCACAATGAAGAACCACTTCGCACAACCAGGATGACTATAAACAAAAAGATCAACAATGACAATTGTTGTCAAGAATGTGTAAAAATAGGGCAGCCCCAGTGGCACAGCGGTTTAGTACTGCCTGCAGCCCGCGGCGTGATCCTGGAGACCCGGGATCAAGTCCCACCTTGGGATCCCTGCATGGAGCCCACTTCTCCCTCTGCCTGTGTCTCTGCCTCTCTCTCTCTCTTTCTCTCTCTCTCTGTGTCTCTATGAATAAATAAAATCTTTTTAAAAAATGTGGAAAAATAGAACCCACATATATTGCCGGTGAGAATATAAAATGGTGCAGCTGCCTTAGAAAATAGTTTGTCAGTTCCTCAAAAGATTAACACTGAGAGATACCATGTGATCCAGCAATTTCACTCCTAGGAATACTCAAGGAAAATGAAAACAAATGTCCACCTTAAAACTTGTATATGAATGATCACAGCAGCATTGTTCGTAATAGCTAAAATGTAGAAACAACTCAAATGTCCATCAACCACTGAATGGATAAGTAAAATCTGGCATCTAAAATGGAATACTATTCAGTAATAAAAAGGAGTGAAGTTGGGACACCTGGGTGGCTCAGCGGTTTAGCACCTGCCTTCAGCCCAGGGCATGAACTTGGAGTTGGGGAATCAAGTCCCACGTTGGGCTCCCTGCATGGAGCCTGCTTCTCCCTCCGTCTGTGTCTCTGCCTCTCTCTCTCTCTCTCTCTCTCTCTCTTTTTCTGTGTTTCTCATGAATAAATAAATAAAATCTTAAAAAAAAAGATGGTAGAAATAAAACCAAATATATCAAGGACAGACTAAATTCACTAGACTATTTTCTAGGATAGTCTATGCACAAAAATGAAGCTGATCTGAAGCAAGTATCCTCAGAGGATATTTTTTTTTAATTCCAGCTATATACTATTTAAAAGAGACAAACAGTTCCAAAATTAAAGAGACAGATGAAGATATTGTAGGGAAATACTAGCCAAAAAATTTTAGGCCAGATATTCTTTCTCAAAATATAAGGCATTTTTCTATCATCTTCTAAGTAAGGTAGTGTAGTCGATTTTTTTTTTTTACTAAGAATCTTTTATTCCTCATATTTCTAAATTTAACCTTAAACTAGAACACATTACTGTCTAGAAGATTCCTTAAACTTTCTCTTCTATTAAATTTATAACTACTAAACATATTTTCATTTCCAACAGCTATTTCTTGTTCTCTGAAACCAGGTTCCCCCCTGCTTTTTAAAGAGCATCCTATTCTTGTTTCACAGATGCCATATTGTCTCTTGTCTCTCTGACAAGAGGTATTAGGTTTTTTTAGGATTTTCTTTTACTCTATGAATTCTTGTTTCCCTTTCTCATTTTTAGTATCTGTCTTTTGTGTTAGAGGCTTTCCCTAGATGTCCAGTGATTCTATAAGAGAACAGGGCTTGTTGACTATTCAATATGACTATACATTTAACAGAGTCCTAGCCTTTTAAATGAGGGACTCTTCCCCGAAACACCAATAACTGCATGTCTTTTATCTTAGGCCAGTCAATTCTCCGGAGAGAAATCCTCCAATTTCCTGCCTGGGAACATAAGACTAGGTATTAGCCTTCTCAGAAAAGATCTGAATAATCTCATTTGTTTCCTCATTCAACAAACATTCACTGAGATACTATTCACAAGATACTATTGTAGGTTCCATGGGATACTTCAGTGAACAAAACAGACCTAAGACCTTACTGTTCTGGTGTTTGCACTCCAATAGAAGGAGACTTAAGTAAAAATTTGTCAGATAGTGCTGTTATGGAAAAAAATAAAGCCAGGAGGGGGAGACCGTGAATGCCAGGTTAGGAAGAACTGTAGTTTTAAATCAGGTGGCTAGGGAAGACACCTTTAAGCAAAGATCTGAAGGTGAGAAAGCAAGCCATGGGTGTGTCTAGAAGACAGAATGTATACCTTCACTTAACCCTTACTCGCATACTGTTGCTTTACGTTTATTGTCATATGGCTACTGCCTCTGAGGCCAGACACTCTGGTTCAATTTCTTCTTCTTCTTCTTTTTTTTTTTTTTTTTTTACATTTTTAAATTTATTTTTTTAATATATTTTTTTAAAGATTTTATTTATTTATTCATAGAGACAGAGAGAGAGAGGCAAAGACACAGGCAGAGGGAGAAGCAGGCACCATACAGAGAGCCTGACGTGGGACTCAATCCCGGGTCTCCAGGATCACGCCCTCAGCTGCAGGCGGTGCTAAACCGCTGTGCCACCAGGGCTGCCCACATTTTTAAATTTAAATTCAATTTGCCAGCATATAGTATAACACCCAGAGCTCATCCCATCAAGTGCCCTCCTCAGTGCCCATCAGCCAGCTACCCCAATCCCCCCACCCACCTTCCTTTCAGTAACCCTTTGTTTGTTTCCCAGAGTTAAGAGTCTCTCATGGTCTGTCTCCCTCTCTAATTTTTCCCACTCAGTTTCTCTAAAGGTTAACCATCACATTGAGGGACAGGAGATCTGGGAGTCTAATGGTGCATTATACAGATTTTCAATCAATCCTCCTGTTTTAACCCCCTTTCCAGAAGTACTTAGCAACTACAATTCCTGAGCCTGTATGGGGTTATGATATGGATTAGCTTGTACTTCCATTCTCCTGTGGATAGTTTTCAGTTTGCTCTTCTCTGTTAGTTAATATTCAACTTGCTATCTTCCTGAATCTTGGGAGCCTATCGTCTCTCTTCTATTTGTCCTTTGGTATTATTCCTTTTTCCAAATTACTGTGCCATAAATTAATAGGGCTTGGTAAGAGAATGGAGATAAACAAATGAATTAATTTCTGCAATAAACCTCTAGGGTAGTTATTTCTATTTTGCAAATGAGAAAACTAAAGCTAAGGGAGGTTAAATAACTCATCCAAGACAGTAGCTGACCTAGAATCTTATTCTCAGTGTTATTACTTCCCTTATCAGTTTTCAATACTACCTTCAAAATAATACTAGGTTCTCCATTCTTGAAATCACCCAAGTTAAAGATGAGCATGTAGAAACCTCCAGAAGAGGTGAAAGAGGATAAGTTCCTGCTGTGGGGGTAGTGACTAGCAGTGTCTCTCTAGTAGCAAGCCTGAGTACCATAGAGACTGAAGAAAAAGTCAAGGTTTACAAATGTAGATGGCAAGGGGACAGAGCAGGAAGGTGGAGTGAGATGGAGAATCAAGACAACTCTTAAGTTTCTCTGATGCCATTCAAAAAAAAAGAACATAGGAGGCCATTATAAAGAGATCTAAGTTAATAAATACTGATTTACCATGTGATTGAAAATCCTAGATCCTATTCCTATTAGCTTTCTTTGTTGGCCATTAGTCAGTGTTGTTACTTGGGCATCATGGAATCCAAAAATGAAAATAGTAGCATTTACCACAATGTCCTAAATTAGACAGGATACTTATGGTCCCATATATGATGTGGTTTCAAGCAAATGAATGAAAGCTTATCTCACTTAAGACCACTTTCAAATAAGATACTTAATGCATGGGAACTTCCAACCTGCTGAGTCAGATCATACAAAAATATATACTTCATTTTAAATGTATAGATAAAGACAGGCTGCTGCAGCACCAGAAGAACTATAATCTTCTATCTCTGATAACAAAGAATTTTGCTTTACTTAGGTTTAGAAAATCTTCCAAATCTTATTTCTGCCACTTACCCAACCTAATTAATAACTTATTTTTCCAAAGTCCTAAAAGTGAAGAGAAAAAAAGATACAACAATTTTAGTACAGTGATCTGGCCTCAAACAAAAACAAAATCACTGAGATATCAGTAATGAAAGCAAGAAAGTAGGTTTTTTGATGTTTTATAAGGTCTTAGTATAGCTGTTTACTCTTAAAATCAATGTTTATAGCTGTATTCAGGAATCAGAACTTATGTAAGTTATTATTGTTTGGATAGTACCACAACAGGAAGAAAGCAAGCAGGCTTGGTTGGAGTCAGAGTTTAAAAGCCAATAAACTCCATATAGAAGACTCTAATAGGAATTCCTTGTGGCTCAGCAGTTGAGCATCTGCCTTCGGTTCAGGGCATGATCCCTGAGTTCTGGGATCAAGTCCCGCAGTGGGTTCCCTGCATGGAGCCTACTACTCCTTCTGCCTGTGTCTCTGCCTCTCTCACTGTGTTTTTTATGAATAAATAAATAAAATCTTAAAAAAAAAAAGACTCTAATAAGTACATAGCTCAGAACCAACCACCATATAACTCCCTTCTCTGACTCACCTGAATGCCATAATAATGGAGAATATATTTCATAAGACATTTCATTTCAGATATCTTTAGGGCAATTTTCTAGAGCCTCTTTCTAGTCATGATTTGCTTATATAATCAAATAATTTAATTCCATTTCAATTAAAGTGACATTTGAGTATGCCTTTTATGGAAGGCCCTGATATACTTCCTGGGCATTTGGGATATCAGCAAGCAAGTTCCCACTGATGAATATAACTTAGTTCTTGCCCTCAAAAAACTCATGCCTGGGAGAAAATAAGTAAGAAAACAGTCACTGTATATTAAAACCATGACAGAAATAAGCCTAGCATACTATGAAAACTCATAGATGGCACATTCAATCTATTCAATCTATTCATTCAATTCAATCCCACACAATGGGAACAGAATCAGGTCAGGGAAAGATTCACAAAGATGAGGTCTGGTGTGAAGATTTTTCTTAAATGTTATAAAAATTTGAAGTACTATCCTTATTAAATAGTGACCTGGACTGGGAAAGTAATTTCTCTAATTACCAAATAAAAGATTATGACTTCCCGATATTTGTGAGAAAAATGTTAGTATAGAGATTCTACAACTTAAAAATGGGTTTATATTCCAAAAATCTGTAAAGTAGGTGGTTGGGAAAAATGAAGCACATTTTCCCAAGTTAACATTATTATGAATATTAGTAAATTCTCTGGGTAGTTCTACCTTCAAGGCTACTTAGTCATAATATGATAAAATGCTTTTTTTTATGATGAAATTCAGCTAATATAACAATGTAATTCAAGTCATCAGCACAGAAAATTGAATTTGAAGTGATTTTAATATATCGTGAACCATAGTTCTTATGCTTTAGGAAAAGCTGATTTAATTAAAGGGATGAAAAGGATTAAATGAAACAAACCATTCATGTATTTGTGCTAGGCACTTTACAAGCATTATCTAAATTTAATCCTCATAATAATCTGGGCTATATTTTCTTAATAGAATAAAGATAGAAGGAAACCACAGATGGCTATAATGGATATAAATAGGGCACAAGTTCACTTTAGCACATTGTCAATAATTACAGTTTTAATTACAGTTTTAAAATCTCATTTCTATACTGCACAAATCTATGGCTTTCCCTTCCCTACTAAATTTTAAACTACTGGAAACAATATCATGTGTCCATTGTATCAGGGCATTATTCATTCCTTCATCAAATGTTTATTAAGTTCCTGTGTGCTAACCACTTTGGGGCAAGTAAATAAAACACAGGAGTTTACAATTAAATTAGGGAAGACTAAACAAGTAGACCACAATGTAGTTATTAGAATAGATAAAATTCTGTATATACACAGCACTATCAAAAGTAAGATGAACAATAATTTTACGTACTACCAATTAAAGACACATTTGACCAGTTAGAATTAACTTTAAATTTCTTAAAAAGCTCTTTCATACTGATTCAACATATATCACTTATGGGTATAAAGGAAAATGAAACCAAAATTAAATACTTAAAATATTTCTAACCAATTTCTTCATGCTGAGAGTCATATTCTCTTTTGAATCACTTTGACTAATACGGTCCAACACCAAGAACATTGGTGATGGAGTATTTCTTAAAACTAAACATCAGCTCATATGCTGACTTTCCATTACATAGAGAGCTATATTACTTTTTGACTCTAACTTTAGGAATAATGCTTAACTTACCTAATTGAAAACCCACTTCTTCTCACAACCATTCAATTCTTAGTTAAGAGAGTGTGCCACACTTTTGTCTCCAGAATTTTCTTCCAAGCTACCAACACCTATTTGCAAGTTTTGATGCTGGTTTTAGTGTTTGCTCATACAAGTGGGGAGAACCAAGATAGGGTTGTTACCTGACCAATAGCAATTGTTAAGGCACTATCATTTTAAATATGAAAAGAAACGTATCAGAATTCATGAATTATAGCAAATAGGTTTCCATTATCTAGTTTTATAATTTAAATAATGATTCTACATATACATAATCTCTTTCTCTTCAAAACAACTGAGGCTAGTATTATCCACATTAAAATTTTTTAAAAGTTTCTATTGAAGTGTAATTAACATATAATGTTGTATTTAGTATTATCCGCATTTTAAGAAAATCAAATCAGGCTTAGACTAGTTAACTAGTGTGTAGTAGGCAGAAAGGGAATCCTAGCTTGTTAATTTAAAACCTATATTCTTTCTACTACAGAAGTACAAAATAAATTTTTTTTAAAATATTTATTTATTTATTTATTTATTTATTTATTCATGAGAGACACAAAGAGAGAGGTAGAGACACAGGCAGAGGGAAAAGCAGGCTCCCTGGAGAGAGCCCACAACGGATTCGATACTGGGTCTCCAGGATCATGCCCTGGGCTGAAGGCGCACTAAACCGCTGAGCCACCCGGGCTGCCCTCAAAATAAATAGTATTGATAAAGGGTTGGCAAACTATGGCCTGGAGGCAAATCCAGCCATTGCCTGTGTTTGTATGGCTCATGAGCTGAAAATGTTCTTAACATTTTTAAAAGTTGGGAGAGGAACTCCTGGGTGGCTCAGTGGTTGAGCATGTCTGTCTTTGGCTCAGGGCGTGATCCTGGAGTTCGGGGATCAAGTCCCACATCAGGCTCCCTGTGAGGCACCTGCTTCTCCCTCTCCCTACGTCTCTGCCTTCTCTGTGTCGCTCATGAATAAATAAATAAAATCTTAAAAAAAAAAAAAAGCTGGGAGAAAAAAATAATACTTAATAACATGAGAAAATGACATGAAATTAAAATTTTAGTGTCCACAAAAATAGTACTGTTGAAACACAATCACATTCAATCACATATTGTTCATGGCTGCTTTCACTGTACAACAAGACCTTAGTAGCTGCTACAGAAACTGTATTGCTTGCAAACCATAAAATGGTTACTATCCAGCCCTTTACAGAAAAGTTTACCAATCTCTGGTATAAACCATGGGTACTATGAAAGGACAGAAAATGGAAAAAATACTGTAGGCTGAATGGTCAGGAAAAGTTTTAGGATCCCATTTTAAATGAATGTTGTGTGCCTCATGTCCATTAAACCAAATTTTATAAAAACATTTATCTAACTGTGCTACCACAGAAGGTGCAAAGAAATAAAAACAAAGGCCCCTGCACTCCAGATCTTCAATTTTATTGGAGTAACTTTAAAAAATTACCATGAGATATAAATTATGATAATTAATTATGGTAATTGCCAAATTACATAACCATAAAATTATGATAAATTTGATATAACAATTAAAAATGCAATATCGAGTAGTAATGCACAATAATTGAAAGGTGAGTAGAAATGACTAAAAGTGTAATGTAGCTCAGAGGAGGAATAGAACAAGTCAATGAGCAGCACTGAAAGTATAATAAACTTGGCAGTTAGTAAGTGCAAGAAACATTTAGGGAGCACTGAAAGTAAAATAAACTTGGCAGTTAGTAAGTGCAAGAAACATTTAGGGAGCACTGAAAGTAAAATAAACTTGGCAGTTAGTAAGTGCAAGAAACATTTAGGGAGAGCTTTTAATAGTAAACTGGTTGCTTTGATCCCTACACTTGGTAGAGTCACCAATGTGCAGGTACCATCTCCTTGGAAAATAGTCTTTACTCTTAAGAGAATAACGGATAAATTGAACAAGAACAAAAAACCCCAATCCTATTAAATACAGGTCTTCCACAAATAATTGCTAATTGACATTTGTTCTCTTATAGTAATGGAATTGCTTTCAGGTTTGGGGAATCACAAAAGAAAATAAAACCAAAACCAGCTATGAATCTTTACATATAATAGACTAATTGCAGGCATGAGCTTCAACCATGAATATTTTAAATTTCAGATTAAGACAAGGTATTTGGAAGCACTCACAACACACTTTGCCTAAGTGCTGGTGCTGAAATAAAGTATAGATTCCATTATTTCATGATGTGAAACAGCTTTCAAGAGAAAGGGAATATAAGTTAGGTTACACCATTTTAATGGAACTGGTGAAAAAATGAAATTGTTCTTACAAAATGAGGCCAAATAGGTCAGTACTTAAGTAGCCAGCATGGTGAAAACCAGGGAAATTAAGATACAACTTCTACCCTTAAGAAGCTCACAGTCTTGAAAAATAGATGTCAACCAATAATTACAAGTCAGAAGGATAAGTGCTATACTACAGAAGGCTATGGGGGCATAGATGTGTGATGCTTGCCAACTATGTGATGATGCCTAAAGGAGATACAAGCAACAGCAACAAAATTATATGATTAGCTGCTCAGGAAAGAAAGGAGAGAGGAGAATAGGAGGAAGGGAGAAAAAATTTTCCTTGCATATTTAGAGAACAAGGACTAAGAAAAGTTAAACGTTTTGAAGTAAATGTCTCAAATCCAAAGAGGCATAATAATTTCAACATCTACTAGGCTACTTAAATCTTAGGAGAGTTACAAATGAGTCATGAGCTGCACAGAAGCAGTTCTAGCGGCTGTTGTTACAAATTCTCTAGTCTAAGAGCCTTGTAGTAGAGGCAAAATACTGAAGTTTAATTGCAGCCAGCTATTTAAATCAAGGCATTACTACCTTAAAAAAAAGTCTTCATTAGGAACACTTTGAAGGGAATGGAAAGAAGGTAACCAGATGGCTGTATGGGTTGTGGTAGTTTGGAGTGTTCATTACTAGTGATAAGGGCATGTTATTAAAGCAGCTGACTTAAAGATTCTAAAAACTACATACTAGATCAGACTATTAAAGATCATCTAACCTAAATCTTGCTTTATGGAAGGGAAGGGAACAATTAATTAGCTGCCTATTATGTGTCAAACAGAATTTTGAGCTCTGCAAGAAAAGTTTCCCCATTTTAAAGACAAAGAAATAGGGGCAGCCCGGGTGGCTCAGCGGTTTAGCGCCGCCTTCGGCCCAGGCATGGTCCTGGAGACCCGAGATAGAGTCCCACCTCGGGCTCCCTGCATGGAATGAGCCTGCTTCTCCCTCTGCCTGTCTGTGCCTCTCTCTCTTTCTCTCTCTCTCTGTGTCTCTCATGAATAAATAAATTCTTTTTTTTAAGATTTATTTATTCATGAAAGACAGAGAAAGAGAGAGAGGCAGAGACACAGGCAGAGGGAAAAGCAGGCTCCATGCAGGAAGCCTGATGCGGGACTCGATCTTGGGTCCCCAGGATCAGGCTCTGGGCTGAAGGCAGCGCTGAACCGCTGAGCCACCTGAGCTGCCCAATAAATTAAGTCTTTAAAAAAAATAAAGAAAGAAATACAGTCTTAAATATAAAATAATTTGCCTAGAGCCACTTTCAGTAGCATTGGAGTTTGGATTTAAACTCAAGTATGTCTATTTCCAAAGCACTCTTTCTACTACAACATCATAGTAAGTCCCCAAAAGAGAAAAAGATAAATTGACCATAGCCACATGACTTATTAGCAACAGAGACAGAGTTTCCACTTATAGACAGAAAAAGTCCATAGCAAAGAACACACACAGTTGCATAGTATAAAAGGAATGATAATAAACAACTTCAGCCTTCTCTATGGTTTGGATGACTGGAATTTTCAACATAACCCCTTTCATATTTTTTAAAGACATATTTATTTACTTCAGGGAGAGAGTACATGTACGCATATGCATGAACAAAAGACGGGTGGGGGAGCAGAGGGAGAGTGAGAGCGAGTCTTTAAGCAGACTCTACACTGAGCTTGAAGCCAGATGCAGGGCTTGATTTCACGACCCTGAGGTCAGGCCTCAGTCAAAACCAAGAGTCACAGAACATGAGAGACTCCTAACTCTGGGAAACGAACCAGGGGTGGGGAAGGGGAGGTGGGTGGGGGATGGGGGTGACTGGTGATGGGCACTGAGGGGGGCACTTGATGGGATGAGCACTAGGTGTTATTCTATATGTTGGCAAATTGAACACCAATAAAAAATAAATTTACAAAAAACAAAACAAAACAAACAAAAAAACCCACAAACCAAGAGTCAGACGCTTAACCAACTGTGCCAGCCAGGCCTACCCCCTCAACATAACCTCTTATTCAATCATCAAAATTAATTGGTAGTATGTGCTTGGAACTGGTTGTCAAAACTATATTTTGAAGAACATCTAAGTGTGCCATATATTTGGACCACTCTTTAAATAAAACTATTAAAACTTTCTTCTCTTAAAAAAAACTAATTTATGACATGAAGGAATAAGTCCTTCCTAACCAACCATAAGTGTTTTCTCAAATCTGACTCAAGTAACATAACAAGGAGGGCTCATTACGTTTAAAAACAAAATCTAATTATCCAAT
The DNA here is from genome assembly GCF_003254725.2 of Canis lupus dingo. Lineage (NCBI taxonomy): Eukaryota > Metazoa > Chordata > Mammalia > Carnivora > Canidae > Canis > Canis lupus. The sequence continues at coordinate 24,333,965 of NC_064263.1, forward strand.
TTTGCAGACACTAAGAAATAGCTTTGCTAGCAATAAGCCTAGCAACAATAGAAAAAGGGATATTTACTAGAAGTGCTTTTAGGTCAAGGGATTCAAACCCAGCACAAGGCGGAAAGAGAGAAAAGAGGGAGAGAAAGAGATTGATTACTTCCTCTATCTGTGTTGCAGTGAAAATAGCAGAGAATGTGCAAAGATTAGTCTCCCCCCATTTGCTAACATTAAGGCCTTGTGTTTCATGATGTTTACCATCTACTCTATAGACATTCCTTCTCCACTTCTCACCACTCTCTATTCCCTAGCAGAATTCCGGATTGTTTTAGTAGCTAGCACCAATATCTTGTCTTACCCTCAGCCCAAGGGAATGAACCAGAATTGGTCTAAACGCGTCATAGTAATCCCATTCCCTACTGCCAGTGATTGGTTTTAGGATGCACAAATAACTCAGTTCAGAACAATGGGACTGAAGGAAAAATTGGCTGGGGTTCCCTTTCCACAAAACAAGGGGGAAAAAAAAGACAAGCTTAGCCAGGAAAAGGCCTTTGCTTTTGTTCCTTTCCTTTTTATTTAGAAAGATAGAATAAAGGTAATTTGAAAGTAGAGTTGCAGCAGCCATCTTACAAACAAAAAGTGACAAGAAAAGGAAAATCCAACATTTCTAAGGATGGCAAAACGAAGGATGGACAGGGTCCTTAATACAGTTGAATGTATCAATTCTGGTAATTCCTATGAATAATAAATATCCTTTTGGTTTAAAGCACAGTAAATTGTTAACAGCAAATATGATGATTTCACGTGAATGTAATACTTCTAATTTAGATTGGGGAATTTTGTAGGTCTAATTGTATTTAAATAGTTTTACTGAGTTTTGTAATTACATAAGAATATGGTATTTACTTACACATGAAAAATTTACCCCTAGTTTTATTTTGTACATAATTAAGTGATATTACATTAGATATAACTTGGGCCAATATTTGGGATCTGAAACAGTTTTCCTTCAAAAGGATTTATATACATTGGAAAACATCATATTTCCTCAAAGAAGACTCAACATCATAAAAATGTGTATTCTAAGTTAACTTATATATTTAATGTAATCCCAATAAAAAGAGTATGAGGATTTTTTCTTTCTGGCACTAGTTTAGTTGATTAGAAAGTTTATTTATATATTATTCAGCCATAAGAAAGAATGAGATCTTGCCATCTGCCAACAAATGGGTGGACCTAGAAAGTATTATGCTAAGTGAAATAAATAAGATAGAGAGACAAATATCACATGATTTCACTTATATGTGGAATCTAAAAAACAAAACAAAATGAATAAACAAAGAAGCAGAAAAAGATGCATAAATACACAAAACTGATGATTGCCAGAGAGGAGGGGAGTGAGGGGAAGGGCAAAATGGGTGTGCGGGAATGGGAGATACATGCTTCCAGTTACAGAATGAATATATCACAGGGAATAAGAGGTATAGTATAGGGAATTATAGTCAATGGTATTATGATAATGTTGTATGGTAGCTGCACTTGTAGTGAGCATAGGACAAAGTATAAACTTACAGAATCACTATGTTGTACACCTGAAACTAATGTAACATTGTGTGTCAACCATTCCTAAAAAAAAAAAAAAAAGTTTATTTGTAAGGATAAACAAGTAGCAGGAGCCAGGAAAATCTTTAAGAAGAATAAGGAGGAAGCTACCTCTACCATCTACTAAAACATATTAAAAATGCCTCTTTAATTAAAGGGTAATAGTTGCACCTAAATAAATAGTCAAGCCGATGAGGAAAAAAAAGAAAACAGACCCAAATCTATGTGAAAATTTGGTATCTCATAAAGGCATCATTTTAATCCATGGGGAAAACGACTAATTTTTACTGAGGTGAAATTCACATAATAGGAAAAGGACTTTTTAATAAATAGTGTTCCAACAACTGGATAACCTGTGGATAAAGATAAAACTGGATCTGTACTTCACTTTACACATCAAGACAAACTTAAAATGGATGTTAAAAAAAAAGAACCATACAGGTCCTGGAAAGAAACATATACAAATTCCTTTATAACCTGGGAGAAGGAAATGTCTTTCTGGGATTCAAATTCCAAAAGCAACACACACTAGAGAGATTTGAGTACAATAAAATTTAAAAACAAAACTTTTGGTATGCCTGGGTGGCTCAGTCAGTTAAGCATCTGACTCTTGATTTCGGCTCAGGTCATACCTAATCTCGGGATTGTAAAATCAAGCCCCATGTTTGGGCTCCACGCTGGGTGGGCATAAGGTCTCCTTGGGATTCTCTTTTCCTCTCCCTTTGCCCATCCCCAGATCCCTCTCTATAAAAAAGAAAAGAAATTTAAAAATAAGAACAAAACTTTTTACATAGCAAAATATATGTAAAAAGCAAGTTGGAAAATATTTTAACACTTATAAAGAGGAAATATCCTGAATACAAAGAGCTTGAAAGAGCCACTCTGGAAAAGAGGCTTGTAGTTTCTTAAAAAGTTAAACATAGGGGATCCCTGGGTGGCGCAGCGGTTTGGCGCCTGCCTTTGGCCCAGGGCGCGATCCTGGAGACCCGGGATCGAATCCCACATCGGGCTCCCGGTGCATGGAGCCTGCTTCTCCCTCTGCCTGTGTCTCTGCCTCTCTCTCTCTCACTGTGTGCCTATCATAAATTAAAAAAAAAAAAAAAAAAAAAGTTAAACATAATTCCGTATGACCCAGCAATTCCATTCTTAGGTATTTACCCAAGGGAAATCCAAATATACTACCACAGAAAGATTTCTATGTGAATGTTCAGAGCAGTATTATTTAGAGTAGCAAAAAAATGGAAACAAGGTTCAGCAACTGATAAACAAGTAAGTAAAATCTGGTATATCTACACAAAGGAATATCATTCAGCAATAAAAAGGAATGATATATTGATAGCATGTTACAGTGTGGATGAATCTTGAAAACATTATACTAAGTGAAAGAAGTCAATCACAAAAGGCTGCTGACTATATGATTTCATTTATATGAAATCTCCAGCATAGGCAAATCCATGAACACAGAAAATAGATTAGTGGTTCTCAGGGAATCGGGGAGGGGGAAATAACTGCCAGCAAGTAGGTAGTTTCTTTATGGGATAATGAAAATGTCCTAGAATTAGTGACAATGACTATACAACCCTGAGTACACCAAAACTAAATGAACTGTATACTATAAAAGGGTGAATTCTATGGTATGTGACTCTTAATTTTTAAAAACCTAGTAAGTAACAACAACAGAGATACTGGGATTTATAGAGCTTGAGCAAGTCACTTTACTTTGTCCTTTATTTCTCCATTTGTGTGAATAGCTACTTAAAGCCTTCTTAAAAGGCCTGATATCCAATATAAAATTAAGAAGTTAAAAAAAAAATTAAGAAGTTAAATGAAGGACTATTTAATCAGATATGAGTAATATAGAACTTACAGGGAAAAAAGCTGACATTACAAAAAATTCAAAGGAGAGCTTCTACTTCATAAAGAATAAGCCTTTCTCACAGTTCTCTATATAAAATAATTTGCTAGTTATCATTCCTTAAAAGCTTATGTGTCAGGAAGTATAAGTGCTTTGCATGTATTATCTCATTCTCATAGAACTCTAAAGTAAGCAGAAATTAAAAGGAAAAAAAAAAAGAAAAAGACTGAGGAGTTAAATGACTTAACCAAAGTAAATGCACAAGCTGGGCTTCAAACTCCGATCTATACTACTACTTTTTTTTTTTTTTTTTTTAGATCTGTATCACTTCAAACAATTTCTACAGCAAAGTATAACAAGAGCAACAATGGACTAAAAATCTGAAATCTGGGCTTGAATCCTGTTTCTGCCATTTGATGATTCTGGTTTTTAGGCAAGTCAGAGAACATTGGAGTTTTCTCATTAAGAGAAAATATCCCTGCCCTAAGGAATCTCATAAAATAATACAAAAAAGCACCAATATATCTTTCAGTTAAAGCACTGGAGAAATGTTAAGATATAACTACAGAAATGGAGTACCATTGATAAACCAAAAACACATTGAAAATGAATGGTTCTAATAATCTATATAGTCTCTTTAATGGTAATGGCATGTACTAAAGCAGTGATTTTCAAAACACACTCCTCTCAAGCACACCTCGGTGCTGTGGACTGAACCTTTGTGCCCCTCCTCCAGCCCCAAATTCATGTTCAATCCTAACATCCAATTTGATGGTATTTGGAAGTGGGACGATGGGAGATGATGAGGTCATGAGAGTGCAGCCTTCAAGGATGTTATTAGTGCCCTTAGAAAAGAGATGCACAGAGCTTCCTTCCCCCTGCTGTGTGAGGACCCAGCAAGAAGATTGCCATCTCTGGACCAGCATGCAGTCCCTACTGAACACAGAATCTGTCAGCGGCTTGATCTTGGACTTCCCAGCCTCCAGAAATGTGAGAAATACATTTCTGCTGTTTATAAGCCATCTAACCTATGGTATTTTTGTTATGGCAACTCTAACAGGGTAAGATACCAGTTACAAGTAGGGATCACAAACCAGAACAGCTCCAAAATCTTTAATAAAAAAGTTCAGAACCACGGTTTTTGGCATCATCTACTGGCATCCATCATGGAACAATAAAACCAGGAATTCAGGCCTTACCTAAGAAAAAGTGTTGGTGTTTCGAGACTAAACATCAATTGAATTCTAGTTCTCCCACATACCAGTTGGGTGACTTTTAATCTCAAGTCTGAACTTCCTTACTTATAAATGCAAAGAAATATCTACCTCGCAAGGTTGTAAACAGATTAAAGTAACATACAAACAAATATAATAAAGTAACACACATGAAGCTACTACTACAATGGCTGGCACAAAGTACCTATCTAGAAAAAAAAAAGTAATTGTTATTATTACATTATCAAACAATACTCTGGAATTTCTATATCTAATTTGAAAAACTAAATTATGGACACTCACAAAAAATCATAAACCCAAAACCACCCTGAATATGGAAACACATCTAAATAAGGTTTAGTGAAATTAAAGGTAAGAGATTATGAATTGAAAGAGTTGAAAGAATAAGTCATAAAAAGATTGTCAAAGGCACAGGTCCAACTTGAGAGTAAGAAATAGATGGGGGAATGGAAAAAGATAAGGAAAATGCAAATGAATGAATAGAAGAAATAAAATAGGATGCAGGATGCTTTAAAATTGGTAGAAGTAAGACTTCATAAATCAAGACTGAGGAAAAAGACTGAATCCTAGAGTATTTGTAAAGAACTAAGACATACAACTCAAAACAGGATAACAACTATGAATCCGAAAAACAAAATGGATCTTAGAGACTCCAAGTCTTAGTCTTTAGTGGCTCTAACCACTTAGCTCCTACTGCCTTAGTATGAAGAAGATTTGAGTTTGTCTTCTCTGTCTCTCTTTTTTAAAGATTTATTTTAGAGAGAGAGCACAAGTGGGAGGGGCAGAGGGAGAAAGAATCTCAAGCAGATTCTACACTGAGCTTGGAGCCCAACTTGGGACTCCATCTTATGACCCTGAGATCACAACCTGAGCTGAAACCAAGGCTGGTCACTTAACCAACCACCCAGGTACCCTGAGTTTTACTTTTTTATTAATAAAAAATATTGTCCCTTGCCTCTTAAGTTTACCTTACAGAATACAGAATTAAATTCTTCGAATTTATTTTCTCAACTATACAGTGACACAGTAAAATGAGATCATTTATACATGTTCCTTCTAGGACAGGGAGAGAGTCAATATTACCACTAACTTTAGACTCAGCTGAGGCCTGCCTATATTCCAATAAGGAAACAGGAAAGAAAAATAAAGGAAAACAAGCCACTTGGGAAGCACATAAAATTCACCAACAAAGCCCTTCTCTTCGCAGTATCATAAAGGATTTTTCTAAAGAACTTTGTTTTCTAGGATAAATAGTTAACAAAAGCATCTATTTAAAGAGAGTACATTACCAACAATTAACACAATTTTCTAATTAGCAGCTTTTTGCTGTATTTTCTCTTAGTGTTTTTCTTTTCAGTTCATCTTCAGAGAACTAGTTTTAACAAAGTGAGAAGCTGAACTCTAATTTACTTGTAGCAAGTATAGTTATCAAAAAGCTAATATTTTTATGTATTTTTACAGAAGAGTACCGGTATACTAAAGGATGAATTTTAGTCTAAGAAAGGCAACAACTAAGACACATACCAACGATAAATGTTACATTTATTTTTATACTCCAGGTTAACTTTCCCAAATAATCTGTCATGGATCAGTTTCCAGATCCTCCTTATTCATGTTACAGTCTTCACTTTCTGTCTTCTAAAGCCAAAACAATCTCCGTTTTACCTTATATGAGGCCTTCTACCACCTCTTTCCATTGTGCATCCACTATCTATCTTCTGTCAAGGTTTTCTCATGTTTCTACTGTGTATCATAGTCAGGTTTCCAATTCTTAATTTCCTCCCCCTGGTTTTTTCAACCACCACCCATTAATTCTCACACCTCTCTACCCCACTGTTTTAATTTATGGGATATTCCTTTCCCTTTATTCCAGAGACCTTCTTTCATAGTACTGCATCTCCTGTCCTCATCTCCTTTTTGATCAGTTTTTCTACGTACTACTTCTTTAGAAACGAAAGTTTCTCTTCTCTAGTCTTTATTCCAAGGATATCTATCAATCGAACTCTAAAATCCCAAGCACACTCTCTTGACTACCTCACACCTACTCTTTCTACCCCTTCTCTCTTAACAGTCACTAGTCTCCAGAATATTATTTTATACTACAAATACCTCACAAAACCAACTGCCGGGACACCTGGGTGGCTCAGAAGTTGAGCATCTGCCTTCGGCCCACGGCATGATCCTGGAGTTCCTGGATCCAGTCCCACATCAGGCTCCCTGCATGGAGCCTGCTTCTCTCTGCCTATGTCTTTGCCTCTCTCTGTGTGTCTTTCATGAGTAAATAAATAAAATCTTTAAAAAACAAAACAACTGCCTACTCAATTTCCTCTGCTTTCCAGTAATTACCTCTCTTATGTTCAATTGATACCCTCTCTTACACCTGAGTAACTCCTAATCTGGTGCAAGCCATTCAATGACATAAAATTTCCCAAACCTATCTCTTCAACACAGCTCCTCCCTTCCCAGTAAATGGTTTTCCCCCAAACGTTTTAACTGGCTACTCTGAATGCTTCATTAAGTCTGAATCTTCTCAAACCAGTATGTACCTTCTCCATCAGACTTACTTGCCTGGCAAAAATCAACTGCCCAAATTTCCTCTTTAAGCTTCTCATACCTTATCTCTGCAGCACTTTCATTCCCTAAACCCTGTTCCCAATCTTTTCTCCATCTCTAGAGCTCATGGTCACTCTCTAAGCTCCTCTTCACTCCTCCCCTTACTCCCTACCCTTATTTCTCAGCACGTTCCTTTCCATAACAGTCTATTTAGTTATATTCTCCATCTTTCCTTGGCCCTGTTTCCAAGCTTTCACAGTTCTCCCTTAAGAGATCTAATCTCCTAATCACCCCCTCACTCCCTGAATCGGCCTCCTAGGCACTCTCTCTAGAACCTTCTGCTCCCTATTTTACTTTCCTTCTCCAACTCTGCCTCAGGTGTTATCATCCTTCAGCTTTTCTAATATCTAGTTGCTTCAGTCATCTTACTATCCCAAATCTTTTCCTAGTTGTTCCCCTAATTCCCTCAACTTTTCTCATTCTCCATGTCTCTCAACCCTCCCTGACAGATATTCCCTTACTCTATTACGTTTCCTCAAACCTCTTCCATCACTTCTTCTGGAGGTGCCTCCTACATCTCTTAAATTATCCTCTCAGCTTCCTCAATCTTTGCCTCATTCCCTCCTCCCTTCAATACTATTTGTCCTCCAATTTCCATTGACTTGGCGCCTCCCCTAGTTCCCAAATCTGCCTTCAACACCATCGAAACGTCTCCAGGCCGCTGCTAACATTCGCTCCCATCCTTGGCTTCCCTTGCCGTGCCGCTCTAAACGCCTAGAGACACCATTCTCCAATGGCCGGGGCCTGGCCTCTAGGGAAAAAGGGTATGGGTCACGTACCCCATTCGCATCTTGGCTCCGCTCTGACTGCCCCCGCTGCCGGGTAGAGGTGGGCGAGACGGCAGGCGGCCGAGGTGCATGCTCTTCTCGAGGGCCGACATGAAGGGAAGGCCTCAGGTAGTCAAACAGTAGCCTAAGCTTCGTCCCACGCTAAGTGCGGCCCAGCAGGTCACAGCTCACTCCCCTAGCGACGCCCAGTGCCTTTGGACAGCACCCAGCTACCGGCAGCACCGCCCACCGCCCACCGGCTCCGTAAACTCCACCCCCTCTCCTCAGCTCTTCCACCGGAAGTGCGCAACAGCCCTCCACAAAGGAAGCTGGGTAACGGAGTCTATGGATCTATTAGACCCTAAGCGGAGAGCTCATCGACCCTCGCCGGAAAGACAGGCTCTCCTACAGGCAATGCACTCTGGGCAATGAAGTCCTCAAAGGGCGTATCCCTTTGCGCTTGCGCAGCTGCACACGACAGCGGCCAACCTCGCAGAGGTAGTGTAGCAAAGCATCCTGGGTGTTGTAGTCTCTTGCAGTAAGACGTCTTGGCGCCTTTCCTTTTTACCGCTTCTCGCAGGCTGTTGGAGGGAGAGCCGCTTCTTCCTGCTTCCCAAGCTGCCCGGCGGCTCCGGTTGCCGGGGAACGCAGGCGCCTTGGGAAGGGATGGCGGGAGGCGACTGCTTAGGTGCTGGAGCCAGAGTTCAGGTGGTGAAGAAGAGCCCTGGCTCGTCATGAAACAACGAAAAGGCCAGGGGTCTGCGGGCGTCCGTGGCCGCAAGAAAAGAGGTAACTGGAGCGACCAAAGGTTGAGGAAAGAGTAACGAGGCGGAGTTAGGGGAGCCAGGTATAAAGAATTCTAGGGAGACTTCCACATGCGCCTGCGAAAAAGGAGGGAGAAGGGAAGAAAGAGGGAAATAACCAAAGAATGAAAAGGTCGAAAGAGAAGGCATTTCGCCCTCACACGAATGGAAAGGAAATAGAGGCCGAAGTAGGGGGACAAAACGGGCGAATAAATGGGCCGAGGTGAGGGCTAAAAGGGTACAGGCAGAACGTTTCTAAAGAAAGGGAATAAAAATTCTAGGAATTTTTTAGCCTTTTGAAAGTGAGTTATAATTGATATCACATTATCTTAGCTTCAGGTTGTACATGATTGGATATTCGTATATGTTGGGAAATGATCACCGCAGTGAGTCTAGTCAGCGTCCATCACCGTTACTAAGAAATTTTTTTGTCATGAAAACTCTCAAAATGTACTTTTTTAGCAACTTTAAGATATGCAGTACACTATTACCTATAGTCACTGTGCTATTACATCCCCATGAGTTAGGAGTGCTTTTGATAACAAAGGTAAATATGTGTCTGTGTTTGGGAAAGTATACCTTTGGAGTTCCACACGGACTGGGAAAAAAAAAAAAACAACACATGTTGGAGAGGTGGTATGTCAATTCTAATAGGAGAAGATCATGTTTTATACTTTACTGAATCCCCAAGAACTAGCACAAAGCAGGACTCAGTAAATGTTGGTTGAATGGGTCCAACATGAGGCAATCTTGAAGCATGAAGGGGTACAGGCAGGAGTTGGGAAAGATAGTTGTGGAAGAAAGAGGGAGGAGTGACAAAGTGTGGTAGTGTTGGAGTGGTGGTGAAAGAGTATGTAGCAAGAGGACCTTATCAGGATAGTATGCTTAAGGAGAAATATGCACACCAGAAAAGCAGGGAAGTGTTAGTTGTGGAGGAAACAGGCGCCCTAGTAACCCAGGACTGATCAGGAAATTAGAAATTGAATCTCAGTGGAGCTGCCTACAAACAAACATACATTGTGTGACTTTGCTTTTTATATTATAGGTAAAGTGGTGTTAGGTATGGTGATAGTACATTAGTCCATTGGATTAAGGACTGAATCTACAGTCTGAGAATGAATCTTATCCAAACTGTTTAAAGATAATAAGGCAGTTTGAGGCAGTACCTTTCCTGCCAGGAATGATGGGAGGATATGAAATAGAAGCATGGATATATTCAATACTGGTGTTCCCTATGCCAAACCAGCCAAGTATATTTGGTTGATAGGAGGTAGATAAAAATAGAAATAACATAAGAATGTCTTTCTTGCTATACCATGTGTGTGTGTGTGTATACACACACACACATAGTAATGCTCATATACACACCCATGTATTATTTTTATATTCAAACTAGTTATCTATAAAGATTATGGTGGGTCATCTTCGACTAGAGAGCAGAGAATTGTTCGCTTTAGAAATCCAAAGACTTACTTATATAGATCTCCTGATCTGATATACTCCAGTATATTTTCTTCTTGTTAGGCATGACCATTCTCCAAGGAAAAAGAGGAATAGAAATGTGTGTATAATATAGGAATGATTTCTTTTTTTTTAATTTCACTCTAGTTAACATACAGTGTTATTTAGTTTCAGATGTGCAGAATGGTGATTCAATAATTGTATACATTACTCAGTGCTCATCATAAGTGTACTCTTTAATCTCCATCACTTATTTCACCCATGCCTCCCCCCACCTCTCCTCTTGTAACCATCAGTTTGTTCTCTGTAGTTAGGAGTCTGTTGGTTTGTCTCTTTTTCCTTCTCCTTTGTTTATTTGTTTTGTTTCTTAAATTCTTCATGAGTGAAATCGTGGTATTTGTCTTTCTCTAACTTCACTTAGCATTATATTCTAGCTAATATAATCCATGTTGTTGCAAATGGCAAGATTTCATTCTTTTATGCGTGAATAATTCATAGATATATATATGAAAATAACTATGAATCATGCAAAGATCATAGATCTTCATAGATCACAAGGTTCATAGTTATCTTCATATGTATATGAGTATTATTCAGATATATGAATTCATCTAACTATGAATGGAAGACAGGGTCATTAAGGGAAAGTTTTATACAAAGTCATGATTAAATGCCTAGTTTACATTTATTATCTGTCTGAAATCCAATAAATGCTATAAAAGCTGGAGATCCCTGGATGGCTCAGCAGTTTAGCGCCTGCCTTTGGCCCAGGGCATGATCCTGGAGACCTGGGATTAAGTCCTGTATCGGGCTCCCTGCATGGAGCCTGCTTCTCTCTCTGCCTGGGTCTCTGCCTCTCTCTTTCTCTCTGTCTCTCATGAATAAATAAAATCTTAAAAAAAAAACAAACTCTATAAAAGCCAATAATATTATGAGCCCAGTACTGTAGTAAAATGTGGCAGAATCTGAAGATGATAGTGTCTGTCTTCATTGACTGAATGATGTTGGCAGGAAAGAAAATACACAATTTAAGGTGGTTTTTATTGAAATGCTGTCATATGGTATAGACTTAATCATTTGAGCATTGAGTGAAGGGAGTTGTTGCTGTTTCATGTTTAGTGATGGTTTTAAAGTAAGGGGTAAAGATAATATATTAAAACCTAGACATTGGGCAGCCCCAGTGGCACAACTGTTTAGCGCCGCCTGCAGCCCAGGGTGTGATCCTGGAGACCCGGGATCAAGTCCCACGTCAGGCTCCTTGCATGGAGCCTGCTTCTCACTCTGCCTGTGTCTCTGCCTGTGCCTCTCTCTGTGTGTCTCTCTTGAATAAATAAATAAAATCTTTAAATAAACAAATAAAACCTAGACATTGCAATAATTTTTTTAAAAAATACTTGGAAGAAAAATTTTAATTCTGAGATTTTAAAAACCTATGCATTGTATCATTATACTTGTATTTTTGAAATGGTATCTTTTTAAATTAAAGTATAGTTGACGTACAATGTTACATTAGTTTCAGGTGTACAACATAGTGATTCCACAAATCTATATGTTATACTGTGCTTACCACAAGTGTAGCTTCCATCTATCCCCATACATACAACACTGTTACAATATCATTGACTATATTCCTTATGCCTTACTTTTATCCCTGTAACTTACTCATTCCATAATTGGAAGCCTGTATCTCCCACTCCCCTTCACCTATTTTGCCCATCTTCCCATTCCTCTCCCCTTGGCAACCATCAGTTTTTCCTTGTATTTATGGGTCTATTTCTGCTTTTTGTTTGTTTAGGTTCCACATGTAAGTAAACTCACATGGTATTTGTCTTTCTCAGTCTGACTTATTTCACTTAGCATAATATAGGTCCATCCATGTTGTTTGAAAGGCAAGATCTTTTTTTTTTTTTTTTAATGGCTGAATGAAATCCTGTTGTGTACATATACCACATCTCCTCTATCCATTTATCTATCAATGGATACTTGGGTTGCTTCCACATCTTGGCTGGTGTAAATAATGCTGCAATAAACATAGGATTGCATATATCTTTTCTAATTAGTGTGTTCTTGTTCTTTGGGTAAATACTCAGTAGTGGAAATTACTGGATCATGTGGTAATTCTATTCTTAATTTCTTAAGGAACATTCATACTGTTTTCCAACAGTAGCTGTACCAATTTACATTCCCACCAATCGTGCATAAGGGTTCTTTTTTTTCTCCACATCTTGACAACACTTGTTATTTCTTGTATTTTTTAATTCTAGCCATTCTGACAGTATAAGGTGATATCTCATTTGTGGTTTTGATGTGCATGAAATGGTATCTTTCAATTAAAGGGGAGTCTGTTTTAGCATGTCTTATGTTGGTATTATGTTCCTTTCCACAATAACCTGAATCAGACCCTGAATACTAATTAGTTATCAAGGTGGCTTAAGTGACTAGGTAGGTTATTCTATGGTCTGATTTGCTATTTATTTCTCATATATTAGAATACATAGGATAAACAGTCTATAGAGACTAAAATGTGCGTTCTCATTCAAAAAGCAGAGTATAGGAGCACCTGGGTGGCTCAGTGATTGAGTATCTGCCTTCAGCTTAGGTCACCATCCTGGGGTCCTGGGATCAAGTCCCACATCAAGTTCCCCATGGGGAGTCTGCTTATCCCTCTGCCTATGTCTCTGCCTCTCTCTGTGTAAATAAATAAAACTTTTTTTTTTTTAAAGTACATGTTTCTATATTTAGTCTAAATTTTGACTTAGTGTTTTTGGATTCCTCCACAGGTTTGAGTGACATTTCTCCATCTACGAGCCTACCACCTCTGGTTGAAGGCCAGCTACGCTGCTTTCTGAAACTTACTGTCGATAAAGTCATATGGAAGATTGCAAAGCCTCCCTCTTGTGTACTTGTCCGAGTGAGATGGTGGGGTGAAACATCAGATGGAACCCTCTTTTGTCCTAGGGACGCATTGCAAACTGAACCAAAAGCTGTGAGAACCACTACACGTTATGCTGTTCGCTGTGGTCCAAAGCAGTTTACCTCTTATCTAACTGGTATGTTTTTGTCTTATCATTTTACCTGCAGGCCTAATAATCATGTGTTATGTTGTTAGCAGTGGGTGTTATTGTGTATATAGTATCTATGACTTTGTTAATTATTGAGTGAAAGAAGTTTACAACAGCCACCTTTTAAGAGTATACTGTGTGCCAGCTGTTGATATATATTACTTCTAATCCTTAATAACCCTGCAAAAAAGACACTTGCTTTGTTTTATAGGCAATGAAACTGAGGTTCAGAGATGAAATTAATAATCTTTAAGGCAGGGCAGCCCCATTGGCGCAGCGGTTTAGCGCTGTCTGCAGCCTAGGGCGGGATCCTGGAGACCTTGGATCGAGTCCCACGTCAGACTCCCTTCATGGAGCCTGCTTCTCCCTCTGCCTGTGTCTCTGCCTCTCTCTCTCTCTTTCTGTGTGTGTGTGTGTGTCTCTATGAATAAATAAATAAATAATCTTTAAAAAAAATAATAATCTTTAAGGCAAAGATTTGATTAAATTTTTGATAAATGGCAAAAGTAGGATTTGAACCAATTTCTGTCAGACACCAAAACTCATTCACTTTTGCCACCCTGTGCTTCTTTAAGTAATAACTGTAAGTCTCTGTTCTGGGACTTATATTATGCTCAAGGAAAGAGTTATATATAAAAGCATATGTATAAATTCTAATATATATATAAACTTTACTAATAATGCAAGTTAATACATGCTAAATGAATGGGTTAGCAAATTAGTAATATTGGTCTTCAGAGCAGGGAAGGATCCATTTACAGGAAACCAGGAGCCAAGATTTCTTCATTTCTGTTCAAGGAAAGCATTCTAAATGTACTGTTTTTCCTCTGTTTGGATCAGGCTTTCACATAAACACATTTTGGATGGTGGGTTATTTATCAAATCAATTCAAGTCAATAAGAATTAAGTATCATGTAAACGTTGTTAATCTAAGAACACTGGAGAGTCAGAGGTGAATTAAAGGTTAAACTGTCCTTAAACAGCTTATATTCTATTAAGAAAAAAATTTTGAAAATCTCAAGATATAAAGGACAAAAAATTCAGTCAGAAGATATATATTGAGCACTTAGTGTATGTTAGACTTTGTGCTAGGCACTGGGGAATTACAGAAATGAATCAATTTAATCAGAATGGTATCTAATTCTAACTAAATTCACAGAGAGGTTTAGTTACAATACTAGGTAGGACATGATCAGCACTCTTATATGATACTCTGAATGCTATAAACCTAATTTAACAAATGAAGAGTGATTAAAAATTCTTCAGTAAGAAGATATCTATTGATGTGATAATCAGCAGATCAGACATTTATGTGAGCATCAGGTGGTGTAATAAAGCGTTTGAACTTCTGATTGGTGTTATCAGCTGTAAAATTTAGGGAAAATTTCTTCCCATGTCTGACTCCCCTTTTTCTTCATCTGTAAAATGGGATTCGATAGCTGCTCTTTCACCTGGCTTTTTCATGAAGAAGCGGCCTGGTTGAATGAGAAGAACCTGGCTTTGAAGTCAGTCTTAAATTGGAATTCTAGCTTCAGGATTGGGTGGCTGTTGGCTGCTGAGATGTTCCTTAAGATTTTGGAGCCCCAGTGTCCTATTAGTTAAATGGAGATAATAGCACTTACTGGAAGGGATTATTGAGAAGATTAAATGAAAAAATTTTTGTAAAGTGATTGGTCCACTACCTGGCACACTGTAGGTGTGAGCCTTATAAAAATATTTAAGTCTTGGGCACTGTGGGGAACACAGAAACTTTAGATGTAGTCTCTGATCAAAAGGAGCTTACAGATTAGTTGAAAAAAACAAAACTGATATGTATGAAATAGTAGTGAGTAGTGCCAGACAGTAAGTAATTAAATGTCTGATTACTTGGCACATATAGTAAGTACCATATGAATATTCCAGGAAGTTATTCGGAGCTAAGTTTAGCATAAGTTCTTAGGAAAGCAGAATCCTACTTCTGTTGTGCTGCTTGAATTTGAGCATGCCGTTTCATTTTCCTGGGCCTTAATTTTCCCATTAATAAATTGAAGGGGTTAACCACCAAATGGGTCAGTATTCAAATTCTATAAATCTAGTTAGGAAAGAAGCTTTGTAGAAGGTAGGATTTGAAGAGATGGATGAAGTGAACCTTGTATGTGAGGCCCAGCTGTGGATGTGAATATGATGTATTTATTAAAAATTAGAAAATGACACAAGAGATCAAACATTAGTTTATAAGATATATGCTCTAACTGAAAACTTAGAAAAAGTATAGCTATTTCTTAAGCTATGTGGTAGGTATTATTATTAATAATAAACAAATGAAGAGTAATTAAAAATTCTTCAGTAAGAAGATATCTATTGATGTGATAATCAGCACACTGGCATTTTATGTACTCTTTTGTATGCATGTTTCATTTGAAAAAATAAAGTGCATGGTTTTAGAAGCCATGAGGAAGCAGCCTGGTGGCCAGCCTGATAAAGCCAACACTGGGCCGCAATCCTAAGTGACCACTACCAGGCTTTAGGAGATCCTAGCTATTCAGAGTCCCTCCTGTCCCCATAGACCAGGCAGCAAGCAGAAGTAGTTGGGTTCTTATATACAAAACAGCGAAACACTAAAAAGAAAAGTTGAGAGAACCCCACTCTTTAATATCCAAGCCATATGCAAGTCTTCCTAACACCCTGTAAGCATTGCCAATTATATAAATTTAATTTTTTTATCCTCTGTGTGAGGTATTTGTTATTCTTCTCTAAAACTTTATTGTTCTTGGGTTCACTCTTCCCCAGCCCAACTGATGTGGTAGGTGCATGTTTTATTTGAAAATAAAGTAATTTTTTAAGTAAAAAAGTTTTCTAATGTATATCCTTCCCACTTCCAAAAAAAATGAAAGTAAATGAAAAATATCTGTGTATGTTGTAATTATTTCTGATTAGACATGGCTGTGCTGGTGCTGGAAGTAATCACCAAACTTGATCATCTTCCAATTGGTAGAGTTCAGATCAGTGGACTAGATCAGCTTTCTCCAACTCATCACATCAGTGGATTTTTTACCATTGTTTCACCAACATCCAAGAAACTTGGAGAACTCCAGGTAAAAAATATTTTCTTTGTTGAATACGATAAAACATTTTTAGCACAAGTAGTTGAGTCTGTTTATAGAATGGTTAGGTAAATGACTCCCATATATCATGCTAATTCCCATTTCATGCCTTTGTTCATGTTTTTACCCAAAGACTGTAATATAACTTAATTACCCAAATCCTCTTAGTGCTTTACTGCCCAGCTCAAGTGCCAAAAGTCTTCCATAGCTCTTGCTGCATTCATTCTTCTCTATACTCTTTATTAAATTTATAACATTGATTATGTAATTATTGTGAGTTATAATCCTACACAATCTCTAAAATTATGTATTAGTAGTCTCCCTTTAATTTCCCTTCTTTTTAGTTTCTAGAGTCCCTGGGAATCAAGACAGTGCTTTCTGCTTTCTGTGTTTTTCCCACAGTTTTTAACATAGTGCCAAGCAATAATTGCTTGTTGACTCATGTAAGTGGTATCTTTGGTGTGTTCATTCATTGACTTAGCCTAAATTTTTTTGATGCTTTATTATGTACCACTAAGGATACAGAAATAAGAGATGATCTTTTCATGTAGTTTTCCAAAATCATATAGGAAAAAATAGAATAATAACAAGTAGAATGTAGAATGATAGGTATTATGCTACATGTATGTGTAGGATTGTGGGGAAGAACATAGAAGGGTCCTTTCTGAGGGAGACTCTTTGAGAGTGCTTCCTAGAAAATTCTGAAGACTCAAATCGCTTAGAAATTTCATGGGTTTTATACCTTATCAAGTATATTCTAAAATACGGAAATTTAAACAAGTATATAAGAAAATAGTTCCAAAAATATGAGAAAAGACATACAGCATTCCAGATATAAGAACTTCTTCTAGAACTATAAGCGCTGTATAGAACATACAGCATTACCAGATGTAAGAACTTCTTATAGAACTATAAGTTACTTGCTCAGTTGGAAGGACACATGATTCTTGATCTCGGATTTGTGAGGTGGAGCCGCACTGTTGGGTGTAGGGATTACTTAAGAAAAAAAAAACTATGAGCACATAATTGTGTTGGTGGAACAGAATACAGTCCAGAAGTAATTCCAACTGAATGAAAGAATGTAACATTTTAAAATTGTATTTATCATATTTTTATATATAATATATTAAATTTAAAAGTAGTGACACTACATCAGTAACTTCATGGTGAAATGAGTCTGGTTTATTCCTCTTTTTCTGATGATGGTATAAATTCACATTAGATCTGCAAAACAGTTTGACATTCTGTCTCAAGAGCCATAAAATTACCGCAGACCATTTACCTCGGTAACCATACTCTTAGGAACTTATTCTAAGGAAATACCATAAAAAGAGAGGGTAGCTGTATGCCAATGTCTACTTATGGAAATACACTTTTAGTGTTGAAAAAATGAAAATAAGTTACTCAACAATATTAAGATTATAGTCTGTTAGTGGAATATTTTGTTTCCATAAAAGATAAAATTACACATAGTTATGATTGTGTAGCTGCATGGAAAAATGGATTTTCCATAATCAATGCCTGGGAAAGAATAAGGAAAATTGAAAACAGTTGGACTTAGGATTCTAGGCGGGTTTTTCCTATTTTTAAAATTGAGATATAATTCACATGTCATAAAATTCACCCTTTTAAAGTATACAATTCACTAGTTTTTAATATGTTCACAGAATTTTATAACCATCACTATCTAATTCTAGAGCATTTTATTACCCTAAGAAGGAGTACTTTGCCCATTAGCAGTCATTCCCCTTTTCACCTTTCCGCAGTCCCTGGCAACCACTAATTTAACTTCAGTCTCTAAATATTTGCATGTTCTGGACAATTCATGGAAATGAAATAATATATTATGTAGCCTTTGTAACTGGCTTCTTTCATATAGCATAATGTTTTCAAGGTTCATCTTTGTTGGGGCATGTTTCAGTACATTATTCCTTATTATGGCTGGATAATATTCCGTTATATGGATAGACCACATGTTTATCCATTCTTCAGTTGATAGACATTTGGATTATTTCCACCTGACTCCTATGAATAATGGCAGCTTCTATGAACATTTATGTATAAGTTCTTTTGTAAACACATTTTCATTTCTCTTGGTATATACCTAGGAATAGAATTGCAGTCATAGGAAAAGTATGTTTAACTTTAAGGAACTGCCACACTGTTTTCTAAAGTGGCTGCATCATTTTTTTCCCGTATTTGAATATCCATTGATACAGTAATACTTGTGTGTTTTTTTATTTAAATGTCATTGGGTTTGTTGGAAAATTGTATAGAGCATTGGAGGCAGAAGTCAGATTTTAAAAGATTAGGGAATAAGGAAATCAATTAGAGATTAGCAATTAGAGATTTGTTTGCCAAATAAATGTCAGTGAAGGGAGGGAGAGGTTGTGTGATCTAATGGAAATAGCACTAGAGCTTGGACATGGAAAAACAGTTATGGACAATGGAGAAACCAGAACAGAAATGGCTACAAAACAATTCTGGTGTTCACTTGTCCTCTCTGAGCTTCCATATTCTATTTTGTAAAATGAACATACTAAAATTTTACTTCACAGCATTGTTGTAGGGATTTTTTTTTAAGATTTTATTTATTTATCCACAAGAGACACACAGAAAGAAGCAGAGACATAGGCAGAGGGAAGAGAAGCAGGCTTCATGCAGGGAGCCCGATATGGGACTCCACCTGGGGAATCCAGGATCATGCCCTGAGCCGAAGGCAGACGTTCAACCGCTGAGCCACTCAGGCATCCCGGATTATTTTCTTTTTAAAGAGTTTATTTATTTGAGAGAGAGGCAGAGACACAGGCTAGAGGGAGAAGCAGGTTCTCCGTGGGGAGCCTGATGCCCGACTCAATCCCAGGACCCCAAGATCACAACCTGAGGCAAAGGTTCCCGTCTGGAACCCGTCTGGGCACAGGCGAGGGAGGAGCTGAGGCGCGAGGCTAGAGGGGAGTGGACGCTGCTGGCAAGGATGGTGCTGGAGAGCGTGGCCCGCATCGTGAAGGTGCAGCTCCCAGCGTATCTTAAGCGGCTCCCTGTGCCCTAGAGCATTACCGGGTTCGCCCGGCTCACAGTTTCAGAATGGCTTTGATTACTGCCTTTCCTCAGTGTACTTGCACTACTTGGCTACCTTGCAATGTCCATTCCTCCCGAAGAAAAAACCACAGAAGGATAGCTTGATTAATTTTAAAATACAAAAGGAAAATCCCAAAGTGGTGAATGAAATAAACATTGAAGATTTGTGTCTCACTAAAGCAGCTTACTGTAGGTGTTGGCGTTCTAAGACGTTTCCTGCCTGTGATGGTTCACATAATAAACACAATGAATTGACAGGAGATAATGTGGGCCCATTAATACTGAAGAAGAAAGAAGTATAATAGTAATGAATTAGGATTGAATTAAGTTGTGTGCTGTAAAATCCTATAACAATATTTTTTCATTTTTTATGTATAGAAGATCTTTTAAATGGTAGTCTTAATTATTACTACTGGTTGAGTAATTATTTCTGCCAATTTATTTTCTTCTACACTACTGTTTATATTTGATACTTTGTGTATTCAAACGGTCATTTATATAGAAATTAAATTGTACAACCCTTTCATTCTTAAAAAAAAAAAAAGGGCAGGCAACCCTGTTGTAGGGATTAAATGATATTTAAAAATATGGAAACACTTAACATCTTAACATCATAGTTAAGCATGTGATGGGGGACATGCCAAATTTACTTGAACTTGAGAGGACATGACTGATAGTGGGTAGCAGAATTCAAAAGTTTTTTGGTACTAGTTTAGAAGAGAGGTTGATACACTGCCTGGTGCTCCATATCTGGCTTTCTAACTAAACATAGGTTTTACATTTTCAAAAGGTCATTTATTTATTGTTTAAGATTTTATTTGAGAGGGTCGCCTGTGTGGCTCAGTGGTTGAGCGTCTGCCTTCGGCTCAGGGCGTGATCCTGGGGTTCCAGGATCGAGTCCCACATCAGGCTGACTCTATGGAGCCTGCTTCTCCCTCTGGCTGTGTCTCTGCCTCTCTGTGTGTGTCTCTCATGAATAAATTAAATCTTAAAAAAAAAAAAAAAGATTTTATTTGAGAGAAAGAGAACGCTAGCAGGAGGAGGGGCAGAGGGAGAGAGAGAAGCAGACTCCTCCCTGAGCAGGGAGCCCTATGCAGGACTTGATCCCAGGACCATAAGAATCATGACCTGAGCCAAAGGCAGACACTTAACCGACTGAACCACTCAGGTGCCCCTTAAAAGGCCATTTAAAGAAGAAGAATATGCAATAGATAAAGCCTAAAATATTTATACTCTGCCTCTTTGCAGAATAAGTTTGCTGACTTCTTTTTAGAATATTATGATTTGTTTGTAGACCAAAGAGAAGCAAGTGAAGAAAGAAATTGAAAATAAGGGATCCCTGGGTGGCGCAGCGGTTTGGCACCTGCCTTTGGCCCAGGGCGCAATCCTGGAGACCCGGGATCGAATCCCACGTCGGGCTCCCGGTGCAAGGAGCCTGCTTCTCCCTCTGCCTGTGTCTCTGCCTCTCTCTCTCTCTCTCTCTGTGACTATCATAAATAAATAAAAATTAAAAAAAAAGAAAGAAATTGAAAATAAGAGGATAATTGAGCCAGTAAAATCATGAAGAGAATTAAATAATGAGTTTCTATCATGAACACAATTGCTAGGGTTTCTTTGGGATGGAGGAATTACAACCAAGAGGCATGGAGGAGGAACATTTTGAGATAGACAAAATTGAAGGGGTTTCATTCTGATCATTTTCTTATCAACATTTGTTGTATGTCTATCTACCACATGTTAGGCATTATGTATTTTATTTCACTTTAACTTTTTGTGTTGTTTTTCTTAAATAGAGATATGCCAAACAGTATCTTATATATATAAAATACATAAATAACCACATAGTGAACACTATTGTCTCCTCACCCAGGCTAAGAGATATTAGTAGTACCCTTTTGCAGAGATGTGTTCCACTATGTGGATATTCCATAATTTATCTATTTGCCAGTTGGTGGACATTTGAGGTTTTTTTTCCTTACCACTTTTTTGCTGCTTATAAATAAAGCAATTCTTTGTGTAGACACATGTTTTTATTTTGGGGGAGGGGAAATATCCAAGAATGGAATTACTGAGTCATGGTTAACTTTTTAAGAAACAACCAAACCATTTTCATAGGGGTGGTGTGACTTTATTCCTATCAGTAGTATATAAACATTCTCCACATACTTGCTAGCACTTGGTTTGGGTAGTCTTTTTAATTTTTGTCATTCAGTGAGTATGTACTGCTATCTCACTGAAGTTTTAGTTTGGATTTCCTGATGATTAATCTATTGAGTATTTTTACATAGGCTTTTGGGCTATTTTATCTTCTTCAGGGATTCACAGGCTGTAACTTCCAAGGCAAATCTGACTCACTCAACACCTATATTTGTAGATTAGTTTTATTAGAATATAGCCGTACTTATTCATGGTTGTCGATGGCAGTTTTCATGCTGCAATAGCAAAGTTGAGTACAGTAGTCCCCACTTGTCTGCAGTTTCTCTTTTGGTGGTTTCAGTGCAGTCAGGAAGCAGTCCTAACTTATCCTCAGAAGTTTGATAGTAGCCTATCACTATGTCACAATGCTTATGTCATTCACTGCACTTAATCTCATCATGTAGGCATTTTACCATCTTATCACTAGAAGAAGGATGAGTACAGTATAATATATTTTGAGAAACCACATCCACATAATTTATTTTGTTATTGTTATTCTCTTACCATGCCTAATTTATAAGTTAAACTTTGTCATACTTATGTAAGTATAGGAAACATAGTATATATATATGTATATATATTCTCTCTCTGTATATATATATATTCTATATATATGTGTGTGTATATATATATATATATGACTCAGAACTATCTGCAGTTTCAGGCATCTATAGGGGTCTTGGAACGTATCCCCCGTGGATAAGGGGGAGCTACTATAATTATGACAGAGACTGTATGGTATGCAAAGCCTAAAATAACTCTCTGGCTTCATAGGAAAGGAAAAGTAATCTGTGCATCTCATGGTTCAGCTTTAAATAGTATACATGCTCAAATAGTGATTTCAGTTAGATCAATAATCAGTGTTTATAGTATAGCTAGATGGGCAGATTGGAAGATGAGGTGGTAGATGGATGTGGGATTGAGCTAAATTTATATCTTCCATATTAAGTCAAAAGATAATGCCTGAAAACTGAGGGAGGATCAATATGTGACATAAATATAAGGACATTATTTGGAACTATAGAAGTAAATACCCTAAGAATCAGGGGCAGGAGTTGAAAGTAGCTGCCTCTCAGAAAAGAAAAATATGTACGTCTATGTGAGGGG
This sequence comes from Canis lupus dingo, assembly GCF_003254725.2. NCBI lineage: Eukaryota > Metazoa > Chordata > Mammalia > Carnivora > Canidae > Canis > Canis lupus. The sequence goes on from NC_064263.1 coordinate 24,356,815, forward strand.
CTCATTTTTGTAATAAAACTGACTCTTTAAATTACATGAATGCAAAATGTTAGTTTAAAAATAACTTTTGAGGAAAAAAAATAACTTTTGGGGCCCCTGGGTGGCTCATCTGGTGAAGTGTCAAACTCTTTTTTTTTTTTTTTTATGATAGAGAGAGAGAGAGAGAGAGGGGCAGAGACACAGGCAGAGGGAGAAGCAGGCTCCATGCACCGGGAGCCTGATGTGGGATTCGATCCCGGGTCTCCAGGATCGCGCCCTGGGCCAAAGGCAGGCGCCAAACCGCTGCGCCACCCAGGGATCCCAGTGTCAAACTCTTGATTTTGGCTCAGGTCATGATCTCAGGGATGTGGGATGGGCTGCATTGGGCTCCACACTCTGCTTCTCTCCCTTTGCCCTTCCCTGAGTGCGCTTTCTCTCTCTCTCAATCTCCCTCTCTCAAATAAATAAATAAAATATTTTTTTAATAAAAATAACTTTTGAAAAATAACACATAGTGAGTGATGGAGTTCTTGTCATACCACTGATTTGCTGTCCCCCAAAACAGTCATGAATTGACTAAATATGGAATCCCTCTTGTCAAGTGGTAAATGAAGCCAATGGACAGCTGATAGACTGGAAGGTGAATAGAGGTGACTTTAGACCATTGCTATAAAGATCAGGTTCCGTCAGACCTCAAGAAGACAGATGCATAGTTACTAAAGGAAAACTGAGATTATGGAGTTAGAACAATTTTAAATAATAAGGGCCAAGCAGGCTGGAGGTTGCTCAGAGTACTTTGACAATAAAGATCATCGGAACCAAGCTGACCAAGAAAGGAAGCTTTTCTGTATTCCATTATTGGTATAGGTCAGATGTTGAAAATAACAAGTCAAACAGACTGACGACAAGAAAAATCAACTGCCAGAACACTTGAGTGATTGGTTCAGTGGTTGAGCGTCTGCCTTCAGCTCTGGGTGTGATCCCAGAGTCCTGGGATCAAGTCTCAATTCCGGTTCCCTGCAGGGAGCCTGCGTGTCCCTCTGCCTATCTCTCTGCTTCTCTCTGTGTGTCTCTCATGAATAAATAAATAAAATCTTTTAAAAGAAAAAGAAAAATCAACCATAAATATAATAAACTTTAAAAAAAAATACCAAACTTGGGGTACCTGGCTGGCTTAGTTGGAGGAGCATGCAACTTGATCTGGAGGTCATAAGTTTGAGCCCCGTGTTGGGGGTAGAAATTAATTTAAAAAAACTTTAAAAAAACCCTCATATGAGCATGTAACATAATACATACATATATATGATTATTTTAAATTGAAATTAGAAAAAACTTAATTATAAATTCTTTGCTTTTGAAATCAGTTCCTTTGATATGACTAAAAACTCAATACGTTTCCTTCTCTACCAAGTTTTCAATACCAGATGTTTTATATTTGATGAGCATTACAGCATTTTTTAAAACCATGTAAGAGGGATACCTGGGTAGTTCAGTGGCTGAGCATCTCCCTATGGCTCAGGTCATGATCCTAGGGTTCTGTGAGTGGACTCCTGCATCAGGCTCCCTACAGGGAGCTTGTTTCTCCCTCTGCCTATGTCTCGGCTTCTCTCTCTGTGTCTCTCATGAATAAATAAATAAAATCTTTTAAAAATAAAACCATTTAAGAATAAAATTTAGTTTTTATTCAGTTTCATAACAAAATAACTGTTCACAAACATGGCTGCCTTTATTTCCAAACAAAGACAGAATCTTGGCACAAAAGTTGGATTTTATTTCTAAGATATTCTTAAAATTTAAGATATTCAAGCGTATTTAAGCTTAAATATTGTACTGCACTGCATTAACTTCCATGTTGCACTGTCAGTATAAATTGAGAAAGGCAAATTGAGCAGTGTTGGTTTTCATAACATTGGAAATCAAAAAAAGTCTTTTTGGGATGTTGGTCTTTACAGTTTTAGAAATATATTTCATACTGTCACTTTGATGTCTGGAAACCCTATTTCAGCATAAAAAATACAGAAAAGTGGGATAGATGGTTCCTTGCCAAATAAATTTTCCAAAGATAGAATCATAAAAAAATGAATAAATTGAATCACATTTTATATAGTTCCTTGTGAATCCACTTGGAGATAAGTCATTGAGTAATTTATATAACCTCTCGTGTCAATTAAAATAGTCCTGTATTTGATCAGTGGCCTTCCTGGTGATCTGGGGTGGGATTTCTCCTGGAAAACATAAACCAGATGACTTCTTTTAACAAGCAAAAACATTTACACTGCACAGAGCTTCATATATATATGTGTATATACCACCTGGTATTCATGTAGGAAAAACAGATTGTAATACTGCTAGTATTCATACCACCTAGTATTCATACCACCTAGTATTCATGTAGTAAATACCACCTAGTATTCATGTAGTAAAAACAGATTGTAATACTGCTGATCCAGTTTATCAAGCAAAACGCTGACCACAGTAGTTTAATTTATATGTTAATTATATATGTATTTTGTTTGATTTTTTTTTTTTTTTTAATTCATGAAAGACACAAAGAGAGAGGCAAGAGACATAGGGAGAGGGAGAAGCAGGCTCCCTGTGAGGAGCCTGATGCGGAACTTGATCCCAGGACCCCAGGATCATGACCTGAGCCAAAGGCAGATGCTCAACCACTGAACCACCCAGGCAGCCCTGTGTTGTTTAATTTTTAGCTTTTTAGATGAAGTAAACAAGATAGTAGATTTATGGTTCTTTGTCTTGGCAAAATGTTGCACTTTGAATTTAAATTTTGAAACAAGTCTATTGTCAACGAAAAGAATCATCCATTGTTATCAATCTTTAATAAACTTTTTAAGACCTTCCTCAGTTTGGAGAAATACCATTTCCTCAATTTGTTTGCCATGAGCATCTCCTCCAAAAGTTTTTAACTCGGGTAAAAATTCTCATTGATACTTTAAATAAACACAGCTGTCAGCGAGTTGTTTTATTTGCGTTCTCATCAACTACAAAGAAAAGTACAAATTATTTATGTTTTTACTCAGCTTACCTTGTAAGTTTATGGCCTACTGCTAACATTGGGAACACCTATAATTTTAATTATACCTACATATGCAAATGTTGTTTATTATTCACAAATTCGGCTACATTCTTTAATACATGTTACCATCTATAAGAGACTTTTGTACCTTAAAATTTTTTATCTTAAATACATAATTTCCTGTCACAGGAGTACCACTTATTTTATTCACATTTAAACTCTAACTAAAATCTGTTCCTTTCTATTTATTCCATTTTTATCATCTTTTCTACATAGTAATTATCATCCTACTGTAGTTTGTTTCATAATGCTGTCTTTGACGATTACATTTTTCCCCCTGGCAGTCACATTTTCTTTGGTTTATTTCACCATTAGGAATAGTCTTTTTCACAAAGAAATATGCCTTATATTTCTTTTGAAAATCGTAGGTCTCTAGTTCTCTCTTTCATGGACACAAGAAATATTTCACTTTCCTCTTGATTCTACCTTAAGAGACACAATAGCCTATGGAACCCAAAGACAGGGATAGTATAAACTCTGTACACATAAATTTGACAATTTAGATGAAATTGATCAATTCTTTGAAAATGACAAACTACCAAAAATCACTCCAGATAAAATATGTAACCCGAATAGACCTGTAATTATTAAGGAAATTGCTTTTGCAGCTTAAATCCTTCCAAAAAATAAATCACCAAGCCAAGATAATTTCACTGGTGAATTCTTCCAAACATTTATTTTTTTTTAATTTTATGTATTTATTCATGAGAGACACAGAGAGAGAGAGAGAGAGGCAGAGACACAGGCAGAGAGAGAAGCAGGCCCCATGCAGGGAGCCCAATGTGGGACTCGATCCCAGGTCTCCAGGATCACGCCCCGGACTGCAGGCAGCACTAAACCGCTGAACCACCCGGGCTGCCCTCTTCCAAACATTCAAAAAAAGATATAGCACCAATTTTGTACAGTTTTTTCCAGAAAATAGAGAAAATACTTTTCAACTTATTTTATGAGACTTGCACCACCTTGATAGCGAAATAGAGGACAGTACAAGATTTAGACCAAAAAATAAGCCTAAAAATCCTCAAAAAAATATTAGCAAGTTGGGTCCAGCAGTATATAAAAAGAGTGGTAAGACCATGTCCAAATGGGGTCTAATCCAGGAATGTGAGGCTATCTCAGTATTTGAAAATCAGCCAATGTGATAAGCCATGTTAATAGAATACTAGTAAATCAGTAAAAAGGCATGAACTACTGATACACGAACCATGCTGATGAATCTGAGAGGCATTATTCTGAGTGAAAGAAATCCATCTCAAAAGATAATATACTATAGGTTTCCATTTTCATGACATTTTCAAAAAGCCAGAACTATAATGGTTGAGAATAGATCAGCTGTTGTTAGGGATTAGAGGTGAGGAGAGTGTGACTCTCTCTTGGGAGAGGGATAGTCCCAGGGAGTTTTTTGGAGTAATGGAAGTGTTCTCTGTCTTGGTTATGGTAGTGGTTAAATGCATCTATTCATAGGTTAAAATGTATAGGAGTGTATAAACACAAAAATATCCATTTTATTATAAGAAAGCAATATTTTTAAGTGGGATGATAATAGCGCTCTGCCTCATTGGGACATGGCTGGGGACTTTTCAAATTGGACCATGTACCCTGACTAAAGCTACTAGTCTACTTGAGCTAATTTTTGTCACATTGTAATGGAGACCCAGCATTGTTGGATCTTCTGATTTTTCAAGAGAACCAGAATTCCAAAATTTTACATAAAATCTGGTATTTTAAAGCATTGTTAAATAATTTTTAGTTTAAAAACTAAACAGTTTTTAAAGTGATCTTTATATATATATATAAATTTTATTCATGAGAGACACACAGAGAGAGAAAGAGAGAGAAAGAAGCAGAGACATAGGCAGAGAGAGAAGCAGGCTTCACACAGGGAGCCTGATTTGGGCTTGATCCTGGGGCTCCAGGATCATGCCCTGGGCCGAGGGCAGGCACTAGACCACTGAACCACCCAGGCGTCCCTGTTAAATAATTTTTTTAAATTTTAAATGCTATGTTGACCAGCATAAGACTGAAAAATAGACATACTAATATGCTATCACTGATACTGATAGATGTTATAGTAGATAATTTTAGGCAGCTTAGTCCTGAAGAGAGCCTTGTGTCATTAAGAGAAGAATATGAATGTCCTTAGGGTTGCTCTATTATGGATGTGAGAATCTTATGGTAAATTTGTGGTATTCATGGATGGCATGGGCTTCTGAAGAGATGTGCTATGTTTAGGTGACAGAATGATGGTCTGGGGAAGGTACTAGAAAGGAATAAGTCAACTTCCCTTCTCTTGGCTAGTAAAAGAAGTAGTTTCCATTGGAGAAGACTGTGGAGAAATTAGGACATTTTAAGAAAGATGTTCAATTGAAGTGGTAAGGTAGTTTGTATAAAATAGAAATCCTACAGGGCTCCATGAAGGGGTTGGCAGAGGAGTGAGCACAATGATAAACATAATTGGGAAGGAGCATGACTGAGGTGGATAAGAATGATGATCTGGGAGATGAATACAGGAATATATTGGGTACATTATGTGGAAGCAGAGGTGTTAGGAGTGAAATCCTTTGGACTTGTAGGAAATCCTTCTCTTGTTCTACAATATTCTATTTTATACCTCTAAAGCTTAACTAATGTTCTTCCCTTCACCTGGAATGTTCTACCTCAACCTCCCTTAGCCTTATCTGTATCATTCGTATTTAAGATTCTAAATCCAGATGTAAATATTTTCACTTCTGGAAACTGTCCCGGCTGTTCCTCACCTCTCCCCCAAGTTCAGATTCCTCTTTCTCTTACCACCCAATACACATCTCTACCTCAGAGCTCACTATTTTGTATTAAAAATATTTTTTTAAGTTCCCCTATAAGGTTCTAGGGTCAGGGTCCATGTTTTATTCATCTCTTTGCCTCAGACAGGTAGCACAGAGCCTTGCGCTGAGCTAGTATCAACAAATATTGTTAATTGAACAGAGGAGTTAAGCTAGCACATGTTTTGATTACAAGATTGTTGTGGCAGGAACCTAGACTTTCTTCTTTCTTTAAGGACGACTGGTAGTATAGACCTATAAGCTGTTTTGTGATTGGTTCAGATCTACTTAGAAAAAGCAAAACTCAGTAGCCAGACAGCAGGTCATTATTAAGGCCAGGGACATATGCCTTTATTCTCAGTGTCATCTTTGTTTCTAAAATATAGTGGCAGTCTTTTGAAAAATGATGAATGGTAAGGGAATACTTTCTGACATTTACATTGGGCAGCCAGGACTTTATGTGATGCTGTTATAGCGATCACTACGCATAGTATTTATCCAATGGCATTCCTGTCATTTGTGTTTGTAGAAAATCTTGATGGTGAATAGATTTAAAGGACTTTGTTACCTGGTTCAAGAACAAAATTCTCATCAAGACCCAAGTGTATTTTATGGAGTCTGTACCTTGGCAGTTTCTCTGTACAAATTATTCCATTGACCTTTCCAAAGACATCTTAAAATATCTAACTGCAACCTTTCCTTTTTGTGTTAGGCCCTTCATCATTATTTGACTCTTTGGCTGCTTGAACAATTCCTTCTGCTTTCTCTGTCATTATAACTGAACTTTCAACACCATTATTCTTTTCTTTTGTGATATATTCTTCAATTTCTTTCCTAAAGCTTTGTTTTAGACTCTACTTTTTAAGTAATTTGTTCTTCCATTAGACTTTTCAGAGGTCTGGAGAGCCTTTTAATAGAGAACATGAACTCAACAAGAATGAGATGATAAAAGAAAATTCAAGTGATTACTTTTCATATTAGTGTTTCTCCTTCTTTACCCTGCCTCATCTCCAGCATAGAACTAGGGTCTTAGTTTTCTAAAATAACCAACAATAAGGATATGGAAGGTGTTGTTACTCTCTTATTCATCAGACATAAGAATTAGGCATTATTAAGCATAATATACCAAGTGCCTATGCCTATTTGTCCATACAAAAATGAAAAAGACAAGTTCATACCTTCAAGGAATTAAAATTGAATCAGGGTAATGAATAAGCTAAAAGTGACAAATATCTCCTGTAAGCCTCTGCTTTTTTTTTTTTTTTTTTTTTTTTTTAAATTTCCAAGTAGAACAATACCCTTTCCTGACAGAGTTATATCATCACATGAGCCTCTCTGGGTGAGGAACTTAGCACACCTTGTGGCCCATAGTAAAGAGTTCAGTAAATGGGGGTTATTTTGATGGACCAAATAAGCAGAAGCATGAAGAAGAGAGTGGCCATGACATCTCTACTTGGACACGGAGAAGTTTTCACAGGGGCACTTGGGTAGTGCAGTTGGTTAAGCATCTGCCTTTGTCTCAGGTCAAGATCCCAGGGTCCTGGGATCAAGCCCTGCATCTGGCCTCTGGCTCTCTGCTCAGTGGAGAGTCTGCTTCTCCCTCTTCCTCTGCCCCCCCCCCCCCAACTTGTGCTCGCTCATGCTCTCTTTCTCTTAAAAAAAGATCTTTAAAAAACTAAGAAAAGTTTTCACAGAGAAAGTAATACTGAAGGAAATTGCATATACAAGGCATAAGAGAATGAAACATAAGGTACATGTAAAGAACCCTAAATAATTGATATATCTAGGAGAGAGGGATGGAGGAGGGGAGCAAAGTGAGAAGTGAGGCTTCTGCAGGAATTTGAATTTGATCCTACAAAGAATGGGGACCATTAATTTATATTAAGCAGGGAATGTTAAAATTAGTTGCTATAAAAGAAAATTTGTGATATATTACATGTGTATCTCTTTCAGGTCTCACTTGCCCTGGAGCCTCTGTCAGAAACTTATAACAGCTACAATCCTCTTCCTACCCCTGATGTGACAGAAAATGTACATTTATCTGAGCAGGAATTCAGAGAATATACTGAACCCAGCAGCACCCAGTTTCTGGTTCCATCAAGGCCTCATAAGATGCCTACCACCAAAATTGATGGAAAAGAGTTAGAAGCTAACAATAGTAGTTCAACCACTCTAAGGTAATTACCACAGTCTGTCAACTAACTCCCACTGTACTCGTAATTTCTTTCCTTTATTTGTGTTTGAATAAAAGACTAAAAGTAGTCATTTCTTCAGCAAATAAATATCAAGTACTCACTGTGTGCCTGGTCTAGTACCAAGTACTGGGAATAGAAATTAATAAGAGACAATTCTTGTCTTTGAGGACTGCTCACAATCTGGTGGGGAGGCCAATGCAGATACCTAAGTATAAGTCATGTACAGATGCTATGATAGGGAAAAAGAGGGAAAGGGCACTATTTCATGAAACAGGATGGAGCGGGAGAAAGATTTTTATTTTATTTTATTTTTTTTAATTTTTATTTATTTATGATAGTCACAGAGAGAGAGAGAGACAGGCAGAGACACAGGCAGAGGGAGAAGCAGGCTCCATGCACCGGTAGCCTGATGTGGGATTCGATCCTGGGTCTCCAGGATCATGCCCTGGGGCAAAGGCAGGCGCCAAACCGCTGCGCCACCCAGGGATCCCAGATTTTTATTTTAAATAATTGCAAAGCATTTGCTTTGTGTCAGGCTCTGTACAGAGCTCTTTCTTTTTTTCAAGATTGATTTGTTTGGGAGAGAGAGCACACACACTTGCATGTGCTCAAGTGGGGGGAGGGGCAGAGGATCTTCAAGCAGATTCTCTCCTGAGCATGGAGTCCAACATGGGGTTCGATCTCATGACTTAAGATCCTGACCTGGGCGGAAACCAAGAGTCAGACACGTAACTGACTGAGCCACCCAGGCACCCCAACTGAGTTCTTTATTTCATCGTCATACTTGAGCCACAACTATACAACTGTAGATAGAACATCTATTATTTATTTCATTCGGGAAATGAAAAACAGATTTCCAAAGTCTAAGCTACACTGCTGTAAACTACTGATACTAAAGTAGTTGCTAAAGTTCTCCTTTGTTTTATAACAGGGGAAAGGACCACTTGTACTTTGCAGAGAACTCTGATACAATAAAGGACTCTTTCTTTGGATTACAACACCATCCTAATTCAGGACAGAGTTTAGAGTCTATGACTCTGAAAGGCAAGGCCCCACGGAAGCAGATGTCCCTTCTTAACAGTTCTGAATTCCAGCCTCAAATTAGAACAGTGGCCAAGAGTCACAGTGACTCATGCATTCTTTCTTCAAACAACCCCCCTACCAAGGACCTTCTTTCAGGTATGTATGTATTTGTGAACCAAGTCTAAGCTATATTTATTGGGATTACTGTTTGTTAGCCAGTCTTCAAAGAGAACCAAGCCTTCTGTTTGAAATAAATAACCAAATAAAAGTGAGTGATTTCACTGTAGTTCAGAATTGCTCACCATTTAAAGACAGCTCTATTAAACCAGTAAGTTACTACTAAATAATTACTGGGTGCTTCCAATTATAGGTTTAGGGAAGGAGCCATTTAAAATGAACCTGGATACAGGGGAAAAGTGTTTATGATAAAGAGATTATTCTTTATTTTTTCCCAAATAATTCAAGGCAAATGCAGTTTTCATCTCATCAGCAAATTTACTTGTGCCACCATACAGAGGCTAGTACTAAATCTGTTTCACATTCTGAAAATTCTTGGTCTCAGTGGGAACATTCAGTGCACAGCAACTGCTAATCTTAAGCCTGGGAATTAAATATGACTTACAGCCAAGCAGAAGTAGGAAGCAGTTAGTTTACCTGTACAAGGGCTTAGACTGAAATAAAGAAATCCAAATAGGATTATTTGGGAGTAGTAGTATAAAAGCAATTTAAATAACCTTACATTACATGTAATGCTCAACCATTTATCTCTGTGACAGCGGGGGCATAGCAATTTGTCTCCATCTTTACAAGCAAATTTCCAAAGTAGAAAAGCTGCAGCATTAGTAGAAAAATCTTTAAAATAACTATTTGGGTACATAATTTACATTAGTAAGGATTTTTTTTCAAGAAGACATCCTTCATATTTTTTAAATGAAATTGTCTGTGAGCACTTATTTTTGAAAATATACTCTGATTACAATCTATTAATTTTATTCTTTTATTATTTTATTTTATTTTTTTAAGATTTATTTATTTATTCATGAGAGGTACAGACTGAGAGAGAGGCAGAGACACAGGCAGAGGGAGAAGCAGGCTCCCTGCAGGGAGCCTGATGCGGGGACTCATCCAGGATTCCAGGATCATGACCTGAGCCAAAGGAAGGCGCCCAACTGCTGAGCCACCCAGGCGTCCTTATTCTTTTATTTTTAAAAAAAATTTATTTAAATTTAACTAATTAACATATCATGTATTATTAGTTTCAGACATAGAGTTCAGTGATTCATCAGTTGCATATAATACCCAGTGCTCATTTGATAAGGTGCCCTCCTTAACACCCACACCCAATTTCCCCATTCCCCCACCCACTTCCCCTCCAGCAACCCTCAATTTGTTTCCTATAGTTATTAATTTTAATCTTCAGTGAGATCCTATGCCACATTAACAAGAACAGATCATTCCACTATACAATCCACAATTAGTTCACACCTGGAATATTTTATGTAGGCACCAGACTTTGAGAAAGATATTTGAATACTCTTTAAGCAGTTACTTATTTAGTACCTGTCAAATGTCTGGCATTCTTCTAGGTGTCAGGGATACAGCAATTTAAGTGAAAAAAACAAAAAACAAAAAGCAAATTTCTGCCTTATGGATCTTGTATTCTAGATGGGGAGACCAATAATAAACTGGACAAATAAGTAAGTATGTAGTGTTAGATGGTGATAATGGCAGTGGAAAAAACAAAGCAGGGCACATAGAGGAGGGGATGTTAGTTTTACATAGGTTGGCAAAGGAAGACCTCATTAAGAATGTAACAGGAGAGTAAAGATCTAAAGAAGAGGAGTTCCTTCTGAGGAGAGTAACTAGGTTTGTGAGGGGACTACCAAGAGATTTTTAGCTTCACAAAAACAGCTACCATTTATTGAGCATTCATTATGTGCTAACTACTATGCCAAGTGCCTTCTACACATAATCTTAAAAAAACAAAGTGAAGAGACAGGAGAGCTCCGTCCCGGGGAAGCAGGAGCTTCACCAATCTTCCCGGGAGGAAAGGCCTCGCAGGAAGTTGGAGCAGGACCCCAGGAGGGCGGGGATGCCCTCAGGCTCCCTGAGACAGTAACAGACACCTGTGCCCCGGGAGATGCGCCGAGCTCCCTAAAGGGCTGCAGCGCGCCCAGCAGGACCCGGAGCAGCTCGAAGGGGCTCAGGCAGCGGCTCTGCGGAGGGGGCTGCGTGGCTGGGAGCGCGAATCCAACGGCGCAGGCCCCGGAGCACAGGGTGCCGGGGACACAGCCCAGGATCCGACCTCCCCCCCGGGACAGGCAGAGGCCGGGAGGGCCCAGGACCACAAGGACGCTCCTGCCCCGAGCTGAGCAGATCAGCGGCCCGGCCCCAGAGCATCCAGGCCCTACAGACAGAGAGCTCCGGAGTTACTGTGGTATCTGACTCCAGGGCTCCAGAGCTGGCCGCTGCCACTGGGGTTGTTCCTCCTGGGGCCTCATGGGGTAAACAACCCCCACTGAGCCCTGCACCAGGCAGGGGGCAGAGCAGCTACCCCAAGTGCTAACACCTGAAAATCAGCACAACAGGCCCCTCCCCCAGAAGACCAACTAGACGGACAAGTTCCAGGGGAAGTCAAGGGACTTAAAGTATACAGAATCAGAAGATACTCCCCTGTGTTTTGTTTTGTTTTGTTTTGCTTTTTGATTTGTTTACTTCCCCCACCCTTTTTTTTCCTTTCTTTCTTTTTCTTTCTCTTTTTCTTCTTTTTTTTATTTATTTCTTCCTTTTTTTCTTTTTTCTTTTTCGCTTTTCTTTTCTTCTTTCTCTCCTCTCTTTTTCTCCTTTTCCCAATACAACTTGTTTTTGGGCACTCTGCACTGAGCAAAATGACTAGAAGGAAAACCTCACCTCAAAAGAAAGAATCAGAAACCGCCCTCTCTCCCACAGAGTTACAAAATCTGGATTACAATTCAGTGTCAGAAAGTCAATTCAGAAGCCCTATTATACAGCTACTGGTGGCTCTAGAAAAAAGCATAAAGGACTCAAGAGACTTCATAACTGCAGAATTTAGATCCAATCAGGCAGAAATTAAAAATCAATTGAATGAGATGCAATCCAAACCAGAAGTCCTAACGAGGTGGAAGAATGAGTGAGTGACATAGAAGACAAGTTGATGGCAAAGAGGGAAACTGAGGAAAAAAGAGACAAACAAAAGACCATGAAGATAGATTAAGGGAAGTAAACGACAGCCTGAGGAAGAAAAACCTACGTTTAATTGGGGTTCCCAAGGGCGCCAAAAGGGACAGAGGGCCAGAATATGTATTTGAACAAATCATAGCTGAAAACTTTCCTAATCTGGGAAGGGAAACGGGCATTCAGATCCAGGAAATAGAGAGATGCCCCCCTAAAATCAATTAATACCATTCAACACCTTGACATTTAATAGTTAAGCTTGCAAATTCCAAAGATAAAGAGAAGATCCTTAAAGCAGCAAGAGACAAGAAATCCCTGACTTTTATGGGGAGGAGTATTAGGGTAACAGCAGACCTCTCCACAGAGACCTGGCAGGCCAGAAAGGGCTGGCAGGATATATTCAGGGTCCTAAATGAGAAGAACATGCAACCAAGAATACTTTATCCAGCAAGGCTCTCATTTAAAATGGAAGGAGAGATAAAAGAGCTTCCAAGACAAGCAGGAACTGAAAGAATATGTGACCTCCAAACCAGCTCTGCAAGAAATTTTAAGGGGGACTCTTAAAATTCCCGTTTAAGAAGTAGTTCAGTGGAACAATTCACAAAAACAAGGACTGAATAGATATCATGATGACACTAAACTCATACCCTTCAATAGTAACTCTGAACGTGAACAGGCTTAATGACCCCATCAAAAGGCGCAGGGTTTCAGACTGGATAAAAAAGCAGGACCCATCTATTTGCTGTCTACAAGAGACTCATTTTAGACAGAAGGACACCTACAGCCTGAAAATAAAAGGTTGGAGAACCATTTACCATTCGAATGGTCCTCAAAAGAAAGCAGAGGTAGCCATCCTTATATTAGATAAACTAAAATTTACCCCGAAGACTGTAGTGAGAGATGAGGAGGGACACTATATCATACTTAAAGGAGCTATCCAACAAGAGGACTTAACAATCCTCAATATATATGCCCCGAATGTGGGAGCTGCCAAATATTTAAATCAATTAATAACCAAAGTGAAGAAATACTTAGATAATAATACACTTATACTTGGTGACTTCAATCTAGCTCTTTCTATACTAGATAGGTCTTCTAAGCACAACATCTCCAAAGAAACGAGAGCTTTAAATGATACACTGGACCAGATGGATTTCACAGATATCTACAGAACTTTACATCCAAACTCAACTGAATACACATTCTTCTCAAGTGCACATGGAACTTTCTCCAGAATAGACCACATACTGGGTCACAAATCAGGTCTGAACCGATACCAAAAGATTGGGATCGTCCCCTGCATATTCTCAGACCATAATGCCTTGAAATTAGAACTAAATCACAACAAGAAGTTTGGAAGGACCTCAAACACGTGGAAGTTAAGGACCATCCTGCTAAAAGATGAAAGGGTCAACCAGGAAATTAAGGAAGAATTAAAAAGATTCATGGAAACTAATGAGAATGAAGATACAACTGTTCAAAATCTTTGGGATGCAGCAAAAGCAGTCCTGAGGGGGAAATACATTGTAATACAAGCATCCATTCAAAAACTGGAAAATACTCAAATACAAAAGCTAACCTTACACATAAAGGAGCTAGAGAAAAAACAGCAAATAGATCCTACACCCAGCAGAAGAAGAGAGTTAATAAAGATTCGAGCAGAACTCAACGAAATCGAGACCAGAAGAACTGTGGAACAGATCAACAGAACCAGGAGTTGGTTTTTTGAAAGAATTAATAAGATAGATAAACCATTAGCCAGCCTTATTAAAAAGAAGAGAGAGAAGACTCAAATTAATAAAATCAAGAATGAGAAAGGAGAGATCACTACCAACACCAAGGAAATACAAACAATTTTAAAAACATATTATGAACAGCTATACACCAATAAATTAGGCAATCTAGAAGAAATGGACGCATTCCTGGAAACCCACAAACTACCAAAACTGGAACAAGAATAAATAGAAAACCTGAACAGGCCAATAACCAGGGAGAAATTGAAGCAGTCATAAAAACCTCCCAAGACACAAGAGTCCAGGGCCAGATGGCTTCCCTGGGGAATTCTATCAAACGTTTAAAGAAGAAACCATACCTAGTCTACTAAAGCTGTTTGGAAAGATAGAAAGAGATGGAGTACTTCCAAATTCGTTCTATGAGGCCAGCATCACCTTAATTCCAAAACCAAAGACCCCACCAAAAAGAATTACAGACCAATATCCCTGATGAACATGGATGCAAAAATTCTCAACAAGATACTAGCCAATAGGATCCAACATTACATTAAGAAAATTATTCACCATGACCAAGTAGGATTTATCCCAGGGACACAAGGCTGGTTCAACACTCGTAAAACAATCAGTGTGATTCATCATATCAGCAAGAGAAAAACCAAGAACCATATGATCCTCTCATTAGATGCAGAGAAAGCATTTGACAAAATACAGTATCCATTCCTGATCAAAACTCTTCAGAGTGTAGGGATAGAGGGAACATTCCTCAACATCTTAAAAGCCATCTACGAAAAGCCCACAGCAAATATCATTCTCAATGGGGAAGCACTGGGAGCCTTTCCCCTAAGATCAGGAACAAGACAGGGATGTGCACTCTCACCACTGCTATTCAACATAGTACTGGAAGTCCTAGCCTCAGCAATCAGACAACAAAAAGACATTAAAGGCATTCAAATTGGCAAAGAAGAAGTCAAACTCTCCCTCTTCACCGATGACATGATACTCTACATAGAAAACCCAAAAGCCTCCACCCCAAGATTGCTAGAACTCATACAGCAATTTGGTAGCGTGGCAGGATACAAAATCAATGCCCAGAAATCAGTGGCATTTCTATACACTAACAATGAGACTGAAGAAAGAGAAATTAAGGAGTCAATCCCATTTACAATTGCACCCAAAAGCATAAGATACCTAGGAATAAACCTAACCAAAGAGGTAAAGGATCTATACCCTAAAAACTATAGAACACTTCTGAAAGAAATTGAGGAAGACACAAAGAGATGGAAAACTATTCCATGCTCATGGATTGGCAGAATTAATACTGTGAAAATGTCAATGTTACCCAGGGCAATTTACACATTTAATGCAATCCCTATCAAAATACCGTGGACTTTCTTCAGAGAATTAGAACAAATTATTTTAAGATTTGTGTGGAATCAGAAAAGACCCCGAATAGCCAGGGGAATTTTAAAAAAGAAAACCATATCTGGGGGTATCACAATGCCAGATTTCAGGTTGTACTATAAAGCTGTGGTCATCAAGACAGTGTGGTACTGGCACAAAAACAGACACATAGATCAATGGAACAGAATAGAGAACCCAGAAGTGGACCCTGAACTACTTTTTTTTTAGCTATATATATATTTTTTTATTTATTCATGAGAGACGCAGAGAGAGATACAGAGAGAGAGAGAGAGAGAGAGGCAGAGACACAGGCTGAGGGAGAAGCAGGCTCCATGCAGGGAGCTTGACATGGGACTCGATCCCGGGTCTCCAGGATCACACCCTGGGCTGAAGGCAGCGCTAAACCGCAGAGCCACCGGGGTTGCCCAAGGACCCTGAACTTTATGGTCAACTAATATTCGATAAAGGAGGAAAGACTATCCATTGGAAGAAAGACAGTCTCTTCAATAAATGGTGCTGGGAAAATTGGACATCCATATGCAGAAGAATGAAACTAGACCACTCTCTTTCACCATACACAAAGAGAAACTCAAAATGGATGAAAGATCTAAATGTGACACAAGATTCCATCAAAATCCTAGAGGAGAACACAGGCAACACCCTTTTTGAACTTGGCCACAGTAACTTCTTGCAAGCTACATCCAGGAAGGCAAAAGAAACAAAAGCAAAAATGAACTATTGGGACTTCATCAAGATAAGAAGCTTTTGCACAGCAAAGGATACAGTCAACAAAACTAAAAGACAACCTACAGAATGGGAGAAGATATTTGCAAATGACGTATCAGATAAAGGGCTAGTTTCCAAGATCTATAAAGAACTTCTTAAACTCAACACCAAAGAAACAAACAATCCAATCATGAAATGGGCAAAAGACATGAAGAGAAATCTCACAGAGGAAGACATAGACCTGGCCGACATGCACATGAGAAAATGCCCTGCATCACTTGCCATCAGGGAAATACAAATCAAAACCACAATGAGATCCCACCTCACACCAGTGAGAATGGGGAAAATCAACAAGGCAGGAAACCACAAATGTTGGAGAGGATGTGGAGAAAGGGGAACCCTCTTACACTGTTGGTGGCAATGTGAACTGGTGCAGCCACTCTGGAAAACTGTGTGGAGGTTCCTCAAAGAGTTAAAAATAGACCTGCCCTACGACCCAGCAATTGCACTGTTGGGGATTTACCCCAAAGATACAGATGCAATGAAACGCCGGGCAGCTGCACCCCGATGTTTCTAGCAGCAATGTCCACAATAGCCAAACTGTGGAAGGAGCCTCGGTGTCCATCGAAAGATGAATGGATAAAGAAGATGTGGTTTATGTATACAACAGAATATTACTCAGCCATTAGAAACGACAAATACCCACCATTTGCTTCAATGTGGATGGAACTGGAGGGTATTATGCTGAGTGAAGTAAGTCAATCGGAGAAGGACAAACATTATATGTTCTCATTCATTTGGGGAATATAAATAATAGTGAAAGGGAATATAAGGGAAGGGAGAAGAAATGTGTGGGAAATATCAGAAAGGGAGACAGAACATAAAGACTCCTAACTCTGGGAAACGAACTAGGGGTGGTGGAAGGGGAGGAGGGCGGGGGGTGGGGGTGAATGGGTGACGAGCACTGAGGGGGGCACTTGACGGGATGAGCACTGGGTGTTATTCTGTATGTTGGTAAATTGAACACCAATAAAAAAATAAATTTAGTTAAAAACAAAACAAAACAAGTGAACTATGGGTTGTTAAATGCATTTAAAAATGAAAACACAGGCTCAGAATTAGGGAGCTACTGTCCTATCAAAGGGGGAACCTGATCTTCAGCTCCAGTTCATTATTGTCTTTAGATTCTAAGGTAAGTTCCTCTGTTTATCCTATTGTAGGTTCATTGTTTACCTAGGCCTTCCTTTTTTCCCTTTTTTCCTTAAATCAAGACTTTGCTAGCCAACTAGTGAAGCCAAACAAAATATGAACAGTAAAACCTATGGGCTGCCAATATGCAACCTCTTCCATGAGAGTTATGAGGATCAGTTGGTTTACAGATGAAACAACTGAGTTAATAATATGACCTCTGCAGAATAGGAAAGGACAGCTTCAAGAAGTAGTGACTTCTCTATTACTGGAAAACATGAGCCTAGCTAACCATCTAATGGGACTTTTACAGATTGTATTGAATCATCAGATGGACAAATAGGATCTTTTAAGGCCTCTTCCAAACACAAGATTCTGGAGGACTAAGATTAAGTAAGAAGGTCTAGAGCTGAGATTATGAGAGAAATCTTAACAAATACATAAATATAATTATCTTTCTGGTCTTCATTGTACGGACATGACACCAGAAAAGAGATACAGAGCTGAATTGGTCAACCACCTAGTATTTACGAAACATGAACTACACATCTTGTTTATGAGAGTTGGGTTTAGAATAGATAGCAAAGAGTTGGAACGAAAACCAGAAGCTGTACGTCTCCCTGTGTTTAGCAGGGTCTGTGCCCCTGGCTTGTAGGAAATAAACAAGGAAAACATTTATCCTGAACTCACCTAGGTGCCTTCTTTTGTGTTCAGGGAATGATTTTTGAGTTGATGTGCAATCTGGTGCCATGACAGCTCTTAGAGGTAGGTACCAGCTTCCCCTTGAGAAGGGGAGATCAGATAGGTTTTTTTTTGGTTACCATGCCTCAGATTTTAGAAAAGCTTTTCTAAGAATGGCTGTTTAAACAGTCAAACCACTGGGAGGCCAAGGAGCAACCACCTGTGCTCAGACTTGTCCTACTTGTTTTCCTCAATGTTTATTTTCTTTTTAAAACCTGCTTTCAGAAAGTATCTTAAGTACTTATTACCACTTAAATGTAAATGACTTATTAAATCACTTTTAAAATATTACCATTCCTGGAGGAATTTTTGTTTAACAGGAACATAACTCTAAGCTCAATTTAATTCAACAAATGTCTTTTGAGTGACTATTTAGGTCAGTCATTGTTTTGAGTATTGGGGTTGCAGTGATAAATAAGACACAGTATTTGACCTTAAGGAATTAAATCTAATAAAGGAAACTGACTCTAAAACAGACACTACACAATTATATATGATATAAACCCCAGTAGAAATATTAGAACATTTTATCAAATGCTGAGTATATCCTAGGCACTATATGAAACACTGAGGATAGAAAAACGAACAAAAACCAATCTCTGGTTTTAAAGTTCACTGGATGAAATAGACAATTATAATACTGAGTGATAAATTGTTTGATGGAATTAAATACCCAGAGCTTTGATAACACAAAGGAAGTATTGTATTCAAGGAATTAAAAACAGTTGGGTATGGTTAGTTAAATCATAAAGTACCAAGGATATTATCTCTCCAAAAACATTTTGGGCATCGGTAGAAAAACTTTTTCTACAAGGCCTTGAAATCAAATGAAGTTTATTATCAACACTGCTTTAAGTGTTGAATAAAGTTTATCATCAACACTTTATTAAAAAAGCATTTGAGTGTGCCCATCTCATTCAAGAACTTTAAACTATATTGAGTAAAGCAAAGGGCCAACTAGAAACTCAAAAAAGGGTTTCCGGTCACATAGTAATCTTTAGCCAAATTTCCAATGCCAGAAAGACCATGGTTTCCTTACTCTTTCTCATTGAATAAACAAGACAGTCATTTTTTGGTTGAATCTCAAAGAGATTAAAAACAACAACAACAAAGTATGGGTGCCTGGGCAGCTCAGTTGCTTAAGTATCTGCCTTTGGCTTGGGTCGTGATCCTAGTGTCCCAGGATCAAGCTCTGCATTGGGCTCCCTGCTTGGCAAGGAGTCTGCTTCTTCCTCTCCTGCTGCTATTTCCCTTACTTGTGCTCCCTCTCTGTCAAATAAATGAATAAAATCTTTAAAAAATATATAATGAATTCTGAACGAATATTGTGCAACCATTATTTGCATAGAAAAGGTTAATGTATGTTGTTAAGTGAAAAACAATTTCAAAATATATATATATATATAACGATGATACATAAAATCTTTCTCATGTTTTAAATCTATAATGTCATAACCTGCAAATAGCCAGAGGAAAACTCTGCTTTTAAAAGGTTTGGGCAACTAAAATGATCTCCCTATCTTAAAGTTGACTGATTTGGAACTGTAAAACTACATCTGTAAAATCCCTTTATAGCAGTACATTTAGATGAATGTTTGAATCAGAGAAAAGATATGTGTACACCAGAGTTGAGAATCTTAGGGAGAACTATCTTAGAATTCTGAGTAGTTGATCTTTATTTTCTTTTAGTTTAATCGTATTTTCACTGTACATATGATATTTTGGGTTTTATTTGTTTTGTTTTTTACCTTGTAAGCTATATTTTCAACTCCTTATACAGACAAATGTTAGATGTTTATGGATCTTGGCTTCTTTTTTTCTTGGCCTGACCACCATTGTTTCCTCCTCCTCTTCTTCTTCTTTTTCCTCCTCCTCCTCCTCTTCCTTTTCTTTTTTTCAGGAGGGAGAGAGTACACATGTGCATATATGTGCAGGGCAGGAGGGTGAAGGGTGGGAGAGCAGAGAGAGAACCCAAAGCAGGCTCCATGCCCAACAAGGAGCCCCAGGTGGGGCTACATCCCATGACCCCAAGATCATGACCTGAACCAAAACCAAGAATCAGACATCCAACCGACTGAGCCACCCCATAGGTACCCCTGTATCTTCTTTTTTTTCAGGAGCTATAAAACTCTAGACTGAGACAGGCCCTTGGTGTCTAGTCTCAGTTACCTCCAAAGCAATTCTGGAACCTCAAGAAAAACATGGTACTTCCCATTGTTCCTTGGAATAATGCCACTGGCCCTAAGGTTTTAAAAAAGATAGCTAAGAACTAAAGTGGGGTCATGTATCATATAGTGATTAAAATCATAGAATGTGGGGCGCCTGGCCAGCACAGTTGGTGGAGCATGCAACTCTTTATCTCAGAGTTGTAAGTTTGAGCCCCACACTGGGTGTGAAGAAAAAAGAAAGCCTTTAAAAAAAGAAAGTCTTTAAAATAAGAAAAAATAGGGACGCCTGGGTGGCTCAGTGGTTGAGCATCTGCCTTCAGCTCAGGTCATGATCCTCGGGTCCTGGGATCAAGTCCCACATCGGGCTCCCCACAGGGAGCCTGCTTCTCCCTCTGTGTCTCTCATGAATAAATAAATAAAATCTTTAAAAAATAATAATAAATAAAATGTTAGGCTGTGAAATCATTCTGGTTATGTAGAGTGTATAACTTGGACAAGTTACTTATCCTCTGTGCCTCAATTTTTGTCATCTGGAAGATGAAGGAAATAGTACTCATCTCAGAATTGTTAGGAGGATTAAATGAGTGAATATGTATAATATACATAGAGTAGTACCCAGCATGTGCTTAAGAGTTCAATAAATTATTATTGCTGTATTATTGTTATTTTTACTTATGGATTGGATAAATTTTACTTACCAGAAAGTCTGAAGACTTCATCCTGACTTTTCTATTAACCTGCTGTATGATCTTAGACAAGTCATGGAAATTTTTTGGCATTCTTCGTAAAAGTATAAAATTGCAATAGATTATCACTACAGCTTCTAAAAGTTTAGCTGGTATAGTTGTTAGTGTTTTTTGGATGGTAGTGACACATAATAAGAGATTTCAGTAAGGTATCTGGATACAAAAATAGTATATAGACGTTATTAACTTTATTATGTATAAAAACCTGTTGGAAGAGTTAGTGCATTCATGTAACAGCTCCCATCATATAACTCTGGAGAAACGGACTTCCCTCCAGAATAGACTTCATTCACTGCTGTAATGCCAGCATTTAAAATAGTCCCATCATAGAAGCTCAGTAAACATTTATTGCAAAGCGAGTGTCCTCAAAAAATTCTTAAGCTAGTGGGAAAAGCAGACAGGAAAGCCATTATAATATACTATTTTAAGTCCTGTAATTGAAAGAAAGGTGCTGAATATTGCAAGTGTTGCTGTTGGAGTTTAGATTTTCCATGTTCTGCTTTTGCCTCCTTCAGCTCTGTTAGAACAAGGCAATAAACTACGTAATGCCATGGTGATTTCTGCAATGAAATCAAGCCCAGATACTAGCATGTTGTTGGATGAAGTTCATCCTCCCATGAAGGAAGATTTTCTTAGAGCCTCAACACAGTAAGTTACAGGATAAACATGATTCCTGGCAGTTCATTTCTTAATTGTTGTTAATGTATATTTTTTATTAAGGTATAGACTAAATAATCTTAGAAATGTTCAGCAAATAATTCTTAATGTGGTGGAAAGGAAGCCTAAACTAGGAGTTAAGATTGTCAAAATCTGGACCTATTACTGGTACTCGTTAATGTGTAAATGGCTAAATTCTTTGCTCCCTATGAACTGCCATGCTTATATTAATTATAATGGGGATATTCTCTCCTCCCTCTCTTATAGAAATGAAATTAGATTCTGAGGTAGAAAATGGCTTTGTAAATTGTGAAGTTTTATATATATTTAAGGTAGTTAAGTCTAAAGGATGTTAAATGTTCCATGTTGAACTATCTCCATGTACTATCTCTTAGCTCAGTTAATTCTGATATAGATTTTTCCTGTCTGTTAGCCGCTCAGAAAGTACTTTTCCACACCACAGAATCAAAACTTTATCTAGGAATCCGTTTAAAGACCAAATAGAAGATCACCTCCTCCCTCCGACTGAGAATACATTTTGGAAACGTGACACAAAAGATGATGCCAGAGCCATTCAGCTGCTATTAGGCAGGTAAGGACTTTTAACTATCTTCCTTTTAAATTCTTAACTTCAATTCATTGTATATATGTTAACAGATTTTTTTTAAGATTTTATTTATTTATTTAGGAGAGACACAGAGAGAGAGGCAGAGACATAGGCAGACATGGGGGAGAGGCAGGCTCCCTGTGGGAAGCCCAATGCAGGACTCAATCCCAGCACCTCGGGATCATGACCTGAGCCAAAGGCAGATATTCAACCACACAGGTGCCCCTGTTAACGGATTTATCTTCTGGAACAACACTTCCTTGGAGTGACCAAGTCATTCCCTAGGTTACTCATTGCATACTAAATAAAAATCACTATTTATTACCTACTAAGTAAAAATCTAGTCTTTAGCCTTTTATTCTTAGCTTCAGTTACAGAATGGTCCCCAACTCCCCTTTCCATTCTTATCTCTCAGCTCTATCCCCAACACCATTGTTAGGGTATAATTTTTAAGACTCAGATTTTAGGGGCTCCTGGATGTTTTAATTGATTAAGTGCCCAACAGTATCCAATTCTTGCTTTTGGCTCAGTTTGTGATCTCAGGGTAGTGAAATCAAGCCGTGGGTCAGGTCCCATGCTCAGCAGGGAGTCTGCTTGAGATTTTCTCTATCCCTCTACTCCTGCCCCTACCTCATTCTCTCTCTCTAAAATAAATAAGTAAATAATTTTTTTAACCTCAAATTTTATTTATTTAAGATTTTATTTATTTATTCATGAGAGAGGCAGAGACATAGGCACAGGGAGAAGCAGGCTCCCTGCAGGGATCCCAATGCGGGACTCGATCCTAAGACACCAGGATCACGACCTGAGTCAAAGGCAGATGCTCAACCATTGAGCTACCCAGGTGCCCCAAAACCTCAGATTTTAAACAGACACAAGGGATCCCTGGGTGGCGCAGCGGTTTGGCGCCTGCCTTTGGCCCAGGGCGCGATCCTGGAGACCCAGGATCGAGTCCCATGTCGGGCTTCCGGTGCATGGAGCCTGCTTCTCCCTCTGCCTGTGTCTCTGCCTCTCTCTCTCTCTGTGTGACTATCATAAATAAATAAAAATTAAAAAAAAATAAATAAGTAAACAGACACAAGTTAATTCAGGGTCTTATTATATCTCATGTAACCTATGTGGTCTGTAATTAGGAAGGAAAAAAATAAAAGGGATCCAAATTGGAAAGGAACAAGTACAATTATCTCTATTAACAGATGACATGATCTGTTATGTAGAAAATCCTAAAGAATCTACTAAAAGATATTGTAACTAATAAATTCCAAAGGATTGCAGGATATAAAATCAATACACAAAATCAATTATATTTCTATATACTTGTAATGAACAATCCAAAAACGAAATTAAGAAACAATTCTGGGCAGCCCCGGTGGCGCATCGGTTTAGCGCTGGCTGCAGCCCGGGGTGTGATCCTGGAGACCCAGGATTGAGTCCCATGTTGGGCTCCCTGCATGGATCCTGCTTCTACCTCTGCCTATGTCTCTGCCTCTCTCTGTGTGTCTCTCATGAATAAATAAATAAAATCTTTTTTTTTTTTAAAAAAGGACTTTATTTATATGAGAGAGCGAGCACAAGCAGGAAGGAGAGGGAGAAGCAGGCTCCTTTTTTTTTTTTTTTTTTTTTTTTTTTAGAAGCAGGCTCCTTACCAAGCAGGAAGCCCAACACAGGGCTCAGTTCCTGGAATCATGACTGAGCCAAAGGCAGGTGCTTAACTAACTGAGCCATCCAGGTGCCCCCCTGAATAGCTCACTTTAAATGAGTAAATTGTATGTTATATGAATTATGTGTAAATGAAACTTTTTTTTAAAAAATAAGATCGAAAATCCAGCACAAGGTCCAAAAAAAGACACATCAAAATATACAATCATGAATTTTGAAAATGCTGAGTAAAAAGAGTCAGTCATAAATGCTTCCAAAAAGCAAAAAAGAAAGGTCATGTAAACAGTATCAGGATTAGAATGATATCAGATACTCCAGAGAGTTGACCAAAATGACAACACAGGAGGCTTCTGAACTCCCTTCTTCCATGGACACACTGAATATAAAGCTACACACAGAGCAGTTCCCTCTGAAGGAGATAGGACTGAGCAACTCCTGCACATTGTATGAATGGGAAAATATCAAAACAGGTAGGAAAAGCTGATACAAACTATCGCCATAATCTCTATCTCCAACATAGGAGGGGACCTCCTGAAGAGTGAAGGATATGGACCCCCTATTCAGTGCCTCAACTTTTAAGATTCCTACAAGAGATATAAGCTCCAAAAACATTTAGTTCTGAAAGGCAGGTACATACTTTACCAGCTGCTACTTGAGGGTTCAGCTTCCAATCAGCCTGCATCTAGGAACTGACCATGATCCTCCTGTTTGGGACACGGGTGAGTCTTAGCGTACTCTCAACTACTGGGGGCTACTAAGAACAAAGGTGGAGGCTTGGACAATCAGAAAAGTTTATGAGGCAAGTAGGAGCTTAGGAAACAAACTAATTGATGAGGTTCATCTCCTACTGTCAAGAATAGAGACAGGTCAAGACTATCTGTCAGGACATTATGACAGAACTGAGATAGGTGACTGTTCTGTATAATATGCAGAATTCAACAGAGAAAGTCCAGGAAAATGAAGAAACAAAAGAATATGTTCAAAACAAAAGGACAGAATTAAGATAAACAGATCTTAATAAAGCAGAGATAACTGAGTTACCTGAGAGAGAATTAAAATAACAGTCCTAAAGATATTCACTGAGGTTAGGAGAACAGTTGCATGAACCAAGTGAGGATTTCAACAAGGAGACAGAAAAAATTTTCAAGTATCAGACTAATCATAGGGCTGAAGAACACAATAACTGACTGAAAAAAAAATCAAGAGGGGTTCAACAGCAGACTAGATCAAGGAAACAAAGAATCAACAAACTCAAAGACAAGGTGGTGGAATTCAGTCAGAGATGAAAAAAAAAAAAAAAAAAGAATGAAAAGTAGTTTAGAAATTGTAAAGGACTTAAGAGAAACCGGGAAACCAATATACATGTTATTGGGATCCCAGAAGAAGGAGAGAGAGAGAAAAGGGCAGAAATATTCAAGGAAAAAAATGGCTGAAAATTTCCCTAACCAGGGATCCCAGAGAGTTCTAAGTTAGATGAATCAAAGGAGATCCCTACTGGAATACCTGGGTGGCTCAGTGGTTGAGCACCTGCCTTCAGCCCAGGGCGTGATCCTAGAGTCCCGGCATCAAGCCCTACATTGGACTCCCTGCATGGAGCCACCTCCTCTCTCGGCCTATGTCTCTGCCTCTGTGTGTGTGTGTCTCTCATGAATAAATAAATAAAATTAAAACAAAAAAAAAGACCCATACTAAGATACAATATAATTAAATTGTCAAAAGTTACAAGGAGAGAATCTTAAAAATAGAGAAAGGCAACTTGCTACTGACACAGGACTCCCCATTTGACTTTCAGATTTTTCAGCAAAAACCCTGCAGACCAGGGGCACCTGGGAGTCTCATTTGGTTAAGTGTCCAACTCGTGATTTCACCTCAGGTCATGATCTTGGGGTCATGAGATCAAGCCCTGTGTCAGGCTCCACACTCAGCAGGAAGTCTGCTTGAGATTCTCTCTCCCTCTGCCCCTCCCCTACGTCTCTCAAATAAATCTTAAAAAACAAAACAAAACCCTGCTGATGAGAAGGCAATGGGATATATTCAAAAAGTGCTGAAAGAAAAAACTGCCAACCAAGAATATTCTATTCTAGTTGTTCTTCAGAATTGAAGGGAAGATAAAGAATTTTCCAGACAAAAGCTGAAGGACTTAATTACCATTTGACCAGCCTTACAAAAAACATTAAAGAAAATTCTTCAAGCTGAAACAAAAGGATACTAAGTAGTAACAAGAAAACATACAAAATTCTAAAACTCATTGCTGAAGGTAAATATATACTTAAATTGAGAATACTGTAATATTACAATGGTGGTGGGTAATTCACTTATAAATCTAGCCTGAAGGTTAAAAGACAAAGTATTAAAAATAAATAATACTATAATAATTTGTTAATAGATACACAGTAGAAAGGTACAAACTGTGACACCAAAAATTAAAAATGAAGTGGGCTGGCTTTTATATGTGTTTTAGGTTATCCTTCTAAAATAAACTGTTATAAATATGTTCTATGTAAGCTCCGTGGTAACCATAGAGCAAAAGCTTATAGTAAATATATAAAATACAAAGAAATTGAAACATGCCACTATAGTGAATCATCAAATCACAAAAAGAGCAAGAGAGGAAGTACAAACCAACTAGGAAGGCGTTAACAAAATGGTAGTAGTAAGTTCATGCCTATCAATAATTGCTTGAAATGTAGGTGAACTAAAGTCTCCAACCAAAAGAGCGTAGCTGAATGGATAAAATATAAGACCCAGCTATATGCTGCCTACAGGAGACTCATTTCAACTTTAAGGACTTATAGGCTCCAAGTGAAGGGATGGAGAAAGATATTCCATGCACGTGGAAACCAAAAGAGAGTTTGAAGTAGCTATTCTTATATTAGACAAATAGACTTTAAGGCAAAGACTATAACAAGAGGTAAAGAATGTCATGATGTAATGATAGTTGGTCAATTCATCAAGAGTATATAACAACCGTAAATATTTATGCACCCACATAGAAGCACCTAAATACATAAAGCAAATGTTAGTACATCTGAATGGAGAAATAATAGCAATACGATAATAGGGAATTTTAATGTCCCACATTCCACAATGGGTAGGTCATCTAGATAGAAAATCACTAAGGAAATACTGGACTTAAATGACACAAACCAGATGGACCTAATATATATATATAACTTTCCATCTAATAGCAGCAAAATACATATTTTTCTCAAGCACACAAGGAACATTCTCTGTGATAGATCATATACTGGGCCATAAAACAGTTCTTAATACATTCAGGGAGATTAAACTAGGCATTTTTTTCTGATCACAGTAATACGAAATTAAAAATTCAGGGAGATTAAAATAGGGATTTTTTTTTTCTGATCACAGTAATATGAAATTTAAAATCAATTATAAAAACTAGAAAATTATAATTATGTAGAAATTAAACATGTTCCTGAGCAACTAGTGGGTCAAAGAAGAAATCACAAGGAAAATCAAAGTAACTTGAGACAAAGGAAACTGGAAATACAGTATACCAAAAGTTATGGGATGTAGGAATGGTTCAACATCCACATATCAATTAATATGATATGCCAATTAACAAAATGAAGGATAAAAATCATATAAACATTTCAATAAATGCAGAAAAAGCATTAGACAAAATTCAATACCCATTCATGATAAAACCTTTCAACAGACTGAGTATAGAAGCAATGTACCTCAGGTGCTGTCTAGGTGGCTCAGTCAGTTAAGCATCTGACTCTTGGTTTGGGCTCAAGTCATGATCTCAGGGTCCTGAGATTTAGCCCCACTTTGGGCTCCATGCTCAATGTGGAGTTTGCTCCTAACCCCTCCCCCCACCCCAGAATAAAAAAATAAAATATTTAAAAAAAATAAAAAGAAGTAGTATACCTCAACATAACAAAGGCCATAAATGACAAGCCCATAACAAACATCAAAATTACTGATGAATGCTGAAATCTTTTCCTATAAGATCAGAAACAAAAGATGCCTGTTCTCACCACTTTTATTCAACATGGCCCTTTAATGTGTCATAGACAGTAGAATAAGTTCAAAGAAGTGTTCATTGAAAAAAACAAATATTAAAAGAGGAAGACTGCATACTCAAGAGATCATAACTTTAAGGGTTGTGCAGTGAGGGAAAAAAGAAGTAACTGAGTGAGGAGGAACCATAAATAGCAAATGATTGTTAAGTAAAATACCAAGAGGTAGAGCTTCAAAAAGGAACAGTGCTCAGGAACTACAGAGAAGCTATGTGGATTGGGAAGCTGTTATTTGAGTTGTAGCAGTTAGGGAGTTGTTCTGACCTTTGAGAGAGATTTCTGTAGATCAGTAGCTCTCAGCTGAGGGACAGTTCTCCCCTATTCCCAGCCCTATGGCACATTTTGTAATGTCTGGAGACATTTTGGGTTATCAAAACTGGAGAACTACTGGTATCTGGTGAGTAGAGTCCAGGGATCCAGAATGCACAGGATAGCTCCCAATGATCAAGGATTATCTGACCCACCATATAAGTAGAGCTAAGTTTGAGAAACCCTGCTATAGATTAAAAAAAGGTGAGGAAAGGAACATTTATTGAGTATCTTTTTGTTCCAAGAAATGTAGGAATATGACCTAATTTGAAAGTAGTAATTATGTGCTATTTTCTTGAGAAATTAAAGAGCCTCCTTTAAGGACTGGCTCTCTCAGTTGAAAGAGCTCCTGATTCTTGATCATGAGTTTGAGCCCCACATTGGGTGTAGAGATTACTTAAATAAATTTTTTTAAAAGATTAAAGAAGAAGAAAAAATAAATAAAAAATTAAAGAAGGGGGAGAAAGTATAGCAGCTCACATGAAAGGGAAGCAAAGTTGAAAGAATTAATAACTGAAATGCTTAGCATGGTGCCTGGTACATATTAAGTATTTAATAAATATTGCTTTTATTATTAATAACATGCTAAAAATTCAATAAGTTCATTTACAGATGTGCATTCAGTGCCAGTTATTATAGAAGAAACAAAAATGAAGTGTTCACATATTTGTATGCTTATATTCCTTATTAATTTTCAAACTTTTTGTAGAGTTTCTGTTTTACTTATTTCTGTATCACACATGAAATTATTCTTGCCGTAATTAACCCTAAATACACTAATTTTTGCTTAATGGAATAGGCATATTTATGAATTCTTCACAAAACAGTATGAGCATTTAACTCATTGAATTATAGTTAATTCTTTACCTTCTTTACCTTCCTTTACCTTCTTTTCTAGCAAGGAGCTAGACCGTAAGCAGTGTAAGAGTAGAGCAAATTAGTTTAGCCATTTCTGTATCATTCAAGACCTAACACCATGCCTGGCACATAATAGGTGCCCAGAAAATAAAAATGTTTGTTAAATAAATCAGTGAGATCACAATCAGTGGCAGTAGTGTATTTTTTGAATGCTAGCTGTTGGCATCCCAGAGGAGGGGAAATATAATATGAAAGTATTTATCAGGTAGTCTTCTGCCTAATGTGAGTCCTCTGCTTAACATGTCTTCTTTCATGTTTAGAACTTTTAGAAAGGTTTCAATTAAAAAATATAGCTCAACTGAAACTTCTTTTAATGTCCTTCTGTTGTCTTTTTCTTACCTCTACAGTGCTGAATTATCCCAAGATCGTTACTGGAATGGGCTAGGTTCTCCTCCAGATTCCCCATCTCCTGGGAGTGATGTGTATTATAGCAGTGACTTTAATGATCCTCAGTATGACCAGAGTCTCCTGGAGAGCTTATTTTACACAGCACCTGTAAGTCCTTGAATCTGCAGTTTTGGAAATTAGAGAACAAGAGTATTAATATTAGGTGCAGGCATTGTTACCGTTTGCCAGACAGAAAGCTGTCCATTTTACATATGTCATTTTACAGATGAGGAGACAGGCCTAGTAGGTGTCTGGCTGGCTTAGTTTGCAGAGCCTGTGACTCTTGATCTCAAGGTGTGAGTTCAAGCTCCACGTTCCATATAGAGTTTACTACAAAAAAAAGAGAGAGAGAAAGGATATGAAATGGGAATAGAAAGATCTAGAGAAGCAATTTTTGCACTGCAAAGGATCTAATTTGAATTGACTGAGAATTTATGTGAGAAAGTCATTATCAATAAGGCAGGTAGTCTGTGAAAGCCTTTGAATATCAGGTGAGGAGGAAATGACATGATCAAAATGGTGGTTTAGGAATGTTAATCTGGCAATGGTGTAGGGAGCTAATTTAGGGGAGAATACTTAGAAGCAGATAGGAAGCCGCTGGGTTATTGGACGTGTGTATTAGAGTAGCCGCAATGGGATTGGAAAGAAAGTGATGAATTTAAAAGACATTAAGAGTTACTAGGATTTCATGACTTGCTATTTTAAAAATCATCACGAATATATATTACTTGTGGGATAAAAAAGAGAGGGAATTTACATTTATTACATTTTTGGTGTGCCAGGAAATTTACATGTTATCTGTTATTTTTGAGTACTGTGCCAAATGTCTTAAATTTATTATTTCACTTATTTTTCTAGCCCTATGAGATAGTATTATCTTTTACATAACATGATATAAACACATAGAGGTGTTAATAACTAATAATTAAGTGGCAGAAGTAGAATTCTTACCTTAGTCTGTCTGGAGAAAAACTAATGTTTTTCCCACTAGACCACATCATCTCATAAGCTTTAAGAATGGCATTAGAGAAAAAAAAAAAGAATGGCATTAGAATCTGGTCTTGACCTCATCTCCCACATTTGACCTTTACCATCCAGGTACACTGATTGTCTCATCACTCCTCAAACATTCTAGCTCTTTTTTAATCTGTGTATTTTTTGCTCAGACTGATCCTTCTCCTTTGAATGTTGAAATGCTTTTAGACATCTAGTAAACTCAGTTTATTTTTTTTTAAATCAACTGATCAAAAAAAAAAATTTCAAGTGATCGCCTCTGTGAAGTAAACATCCTAGACTTCCTCAAGCAGAATTTATTGCCTGAATGTCCACAGGATCCTGGGACATTCAGGCAATGTTGTATGATACAATTCCTTAAGAATAAGAACATGTCTGCATTATCTTTGTATTGCCAGTACAACAAAGCCTGATGGATATTGAATACTCAATGAGGACTTAGTGAATAAATGACTGTATGAATGGCACTAAGTAATCCCCATGCTGTTTGAACAAAATAATTTTAGAAAAGATTTGTTGATGGGAAGGAGTGAACCAATAAACTATGATGTAATGAAAAGATCAAGGAGTTAGAATACTTGTGTCCTTCCCCAGGGTTTGATGTTCCTTTTTTTTTTCTTTTTTAAGATTTTATTTATTTATTTGATAGGGAATAAGAGAACACAGCCAGGGGGAGCAACAGAGGGAGAGGGAAAAGCAGGCTCCACGCTAAGCAGGGAGCCCTTTGAGGGACTTGTTCTCAGGACCCTGAGATCATGACCTAACTTGAAGGCAGACACTTTAACCAACTGAGCCACCCAGGCACACCTGATTCTTTTAATATTGAATAACATCCACAGCTTAGAAATTCAGTGTTATTAGCCCATGTTTTTGGTTCCTAAAATCCTTAGCTTTTGAACCACCTAGTTTATATTTACTCTAATTTCCTTCGGGCTGTGGACCCATTTAGATTTTGAATGCTTTGTCTATAACCATTTTTAAAAGCTGCCACTTAATAAAGAAAAACCTAAGAGCAAAAAGCTTTTGCAATTTCACCTTGAAAAAAGTTATACTTCTTTCTTAAAGGACATTTTGATCATACTTCTTTAACTATTAATTTGTTATCCTTGTCACAGGTCAATATAGTATACACCCTGAGATGCTGAGAAAAGGGAAGTGGAGGTGATAAACTTAAAATGACATTGGATTCGTTTCTGCATTTATATTAACAAGTTCATTTTTTTAATTTGGAACCAAATAAGTATATCACTGTTTTCTCTCTTTTGCATTTTGTGATAGAAAGGGCTGATGAAAAAAAAAAAAAAAAAAAAAAAAAAAAAGAAAGGGCTGATGAGTCAATTGTATTAAGCTGTCTTTTCTCCAAGTAAAATTTAATTACAGGAGGCTTAGCAACTGGTTCCCTCATTAAGAAAATCTTAATAATAAGATTATTATTAAGATAATCTTAATAAGATAAAGATAATAAGATAAATAATAATAAGATTATTATTATGTGACATAATAAACAGTTCATCTTTGCAAGATTAAAATAAATCACTGGTAGTATGGAGTGGTGAAAAAAGATGGGGTTTTTGCATCCATATAATTAGGTGACATTGTACCATTTTGCCTTACACTGTGGTAGAAATACAGGCTTTGGAATCTGTCTTTGGTACTAGATGCATAGTAGGTAGTAAATAAGTAATGATTGTTATTTTTGTTGAGAATGTGGAAGAAGAGTCTGTTTTTATTTATTTTCTTTGAACTGAATTTATAGCTTATTTTTATATACCAAAAAAAATGTGAGGTTATCTCCTTGGCATCAATTATCTCTTTAAAAGAACAATACATGTGCAGAGAAGAATTGATTACTTTTAGAGAAATATATTCATTACTACTCTCCCTAAAATAATTTTTTTTAGTGCCTCTCTTTTTGTTTCTTCCCCCCATAGAAATCTGATATCAGCATCAGTGATTTCTTCAGTGAAGATGATACTGTCCCTTCTAACAAAATGAACCAGTCAAAAGTTCTTGCTAAATCTCCTAAGGTTCTAGAGTCAGATGATCTTAAGTTGAAGAAAAGGGCAGCGGGCAAGAAAAATAGGTGAGCCTTTCCATGATTGCTTATTTAGAGGCAAAAGCAAAGATTATTTTCACAAAATCTCCTAAAGTAAAAAAAAAAAATCTCCTAAGTAAATGACCTGTATTTGCCCAACACTATCATATTGGTAAAGTGAGTTACAATAATTCATTAAGTATTAAGTTCTTAAAAGTGTAATAATATGAAAAGATGGATATAATAAAATGGTTAAGGGAGAAAGCAGAATTCTAGGTTGAATGTGTGCTGTACTACACTTATGTAGAAAATATGCATAAAGAAAGCAAATGAAAAGGAATACACAAAAGTGATGACAGTAGTTATATTAAAATAGTGGATAACTGAGGTGTACTGTCTGTAGCTCTTGTAGAAAATCTAATTCTGTAACATCAGTGTCTATACTTGTATGGAGATAAACCTTTAGATTACAAGAATGTTTTTACATTTTTTTGAAATTTCTTTCACTCTGAATTAGGACCAAAATTCTATTGATTAAAGTCATTTCTCAGTTCTTGACAACTTGTGAATTAAGATATTTGCTGCCCTTCCCCTTTCCTCTTCTTGCCTGTGCAAACTAGATCGTTTCATGTTGGGTCTTGGGCTACCTGTTTCACTGTCTGTATGAACTTCTTTCAGAAATTTGGTTGAACAACAGATGATATCAGAAACTCCAGAAGATGCCCAAGTGATGACACTAAGTGTGGATAGGTTGGCCCTTTTGGGTAGAACACATTCAGTCAGAATCATCATTGAAACAATGGGAGTTCCTCCAGATAGTCCTCAGATGACCTCTGACAAAAAAAGCTTTTCTGGGAGACCACCTAAGCTGACAGCAACAAAAAGGCGGTACGTCTCTAACAGGGAAAAGCTAAATTTGACATTTCTGAAAAGTGTGTGATGATAATAGTAATATAATAAATAATTGTATAACATTTTATGGTTTGTAAAGTACTTTCACATGAATCATTCAACAAAAATGCATTGAATTCCTCAGTAGGTTTCTTTCTTTCTTTTTTTTTTTTCCTCAGTAGGTTTCAAGGACAATACTAGGTAAGTGTGAGAATAAAGGAAATTGAGACCCTGACTCTGTTTTTACATACTTTACAGTCAGCCAAAGAGAGATACATTTAAATGGCTATAGGAGCGAAAATAGATGTTTTATTTTAAAAAGTGCTGTGGAGGGGCACCTGCATGGCTCATTGGTTAATAAGCATCTGCCTTTTGCTCAGGTTGTGATCCCAGGATCCTAGGATCAAGTCTCACATCAGACTCCCTGCATGGAACCTGCTTCTCCCTCTGCCTTTGTCTCTACCTCTCTCATGAATAAATAAATAAAATCTTTTTTAAAAATTAAAAATAAATAAAAAAATAAAAGTGCTGTGGAAAATTTGTAGACCTACAGTGGTGATCATTTTCCAACCTATACAAATATCAAATTATTGTTATATGCCTGAAACTAATATAATGTTATATATTAATTATGTCTCAATAATAGATAAATAGAGTGAATGAACTATGGGAGCACAAGGAAGCTCTGTCTGACACGATTGGTGAAGGCATCAAAGAGGAGAGAGGTCCTTTGAGGACCTAAGGTGCTAAAAATAGGGCCTTAAAACATATGTAGGATCAGACAGTAAATACGTTTGTTATTTGGTTTATGTTTTAATCACTTTTCTTTGGTTTTGATTTTTAGCACCTTCTTTGTGGAATATCACTTTCCTGTGGGCTTTTCTAAAGGTGGATTGGGAAAGACAACTTTGATCACCGAGGTCATTCGACTTGCCTCCAGTAAAATTACAGATGGAAGTAAGAGAAAGACAAGTTTTCTGTTCCTTAAATATTTTGGCTGTGGAAGAATTTTTCAATCTCCAAATACTCATCTGACTTTTATAGTACCATAGGATCTTAGAGTTAGAAAGAATTGTGAAATGAATCTACTCTAATTCTTTTATTTTGT
The DNA here is from genome assembly GCF_003254725.2 of Canis lupus dingo. Taxonomy (NCBI): domain Eukaryota; kingdom Metazoa; phylum Chordata; class Mammalia; order Carnivora; family Canidae; genus Canis; species Canis lupus. Next base: position 24,391,439 of record NC_064263.1, read on the forward strand.
AAGTGAGGAAACTGGCCCAGAAGTGCTATGACTATCCTGATAACAAGGTACCAAGTCAGTAACGTACCTGAGACTAGAATGCAGAACTGTTGCTTATAGCATGTTTGCTCAACTATTGCGATTTTTCTTTTATTCCTTTTTTTAAAAGCTTTATCAAGATATAATTCACATACTACATGATTTAACTATTGAAGTGTTTATTGAACCCAGTGAAGAATTTAGTAGTTTTTAGTGTATACAAAGAGTTGTGCAACCATCATAAAGTAATTTTAGAATATTTCCATCCCCTGAAAAGAAATCCCTTACTCATTAACAGTCACTCTTAATTTTCCTATCTCTACCCTTACCCACACTAAACAACCCTGATCTGTTTTCTATCATTTTACTCATTCTGGACATTTCATATAAATGGAATCCTACAATATGTGATTTTTATGTAACTGGCTTCTTTGACTTACCATATTTTCAGATTTGACCTATGTTATGGCATGTTTCACTACCATGTACCTTTTTATAGCTATCTAATGCTTTATTGTATGGCTATACCACATTTGGTTATCCATTCATCAGCTGATGGTCATTTGGGTTGTTTCTGTTTTTTGGCTATTGTGGATAATGCTTTTATGAATATTTGTGCACTTTTTTGTGTGGATATATGTTTTCATTTCCCTTGGTTATAAACCTAATAGCAGAATTGCTAGATCATATGGCAAGTATGTTTTAGCTTTTTGAAGAATTACCAGTTAGTTTTCATCAGCTGCTCCACCATTTTACATTCTCAGCAGCAATATATGGAAGTTTCCAGTTCTCCACATCCTCACCCACCCACACGATCTATCATTTTTTATTTAGCCATCTTAGGGATTATGAGGTAGTATCTCACTGTGGTTTAGATTTGCATTTCCCAATGACTAAGGATATTGAGCGTGTTTTCTTGTGCTTATTGTCCATTTGTATATCTTGGTGAAATGTCTGTTGTAATCCTTTGCCCATTTTTAAGTTTTATTACTGGGTTGTAAGAATTTTTTGTACGTTCTGGATAAAGACCCTTATGGGTTATATATTCTGGATATGAGGCCTTTGTGAGAGCTATGATTTTCAAATGTTTTCTTACATTAACAGACTGGCCTTTCATTTTCTAAATACTATTGTTTATAGCAGAAATGTTTTAAATTTTGCTGTAGTCCATTATTTTTTTCTTTTGTTGCATGTACTTTTGGTATTGTATTTTTTTCTGTTTTAAGTATTTCTAATACAAAAAAAGCAAAAAGGTATTATAATAAACATTTATGTTCCTGCCATCCAAAGTTATACAACTTTCTAACAGATTTTGCAAATATCTTTGCGTTGATTATCCAATTTGATCCATGAATGGTTCATTAGTGTTGAATTCCCTCTCTGGGAGGTAATTTAAGAACTAAAAGATATGGTCTTAACTCTCCTACACATTCAAGTAATTTTCCTAGACAGCATGGTAACATTGGATTTTTAAATTTTTATTTTGCTTTGTTTTATTTGTTTTTTTTAACTAGATATAATCTATTCATTTGGTTCAAAATCTTTGTAGGCAATGCTGTAAATTTTGTATTATTCCTAAAGTATTTCGTGCATATATTAGTAAATGTGTTTATCCTTTTTTGCCCTCCCATTTTTATCCAAGTATTAGTGTACCTTATGCACTGTTCTGCACCTTGTCTTTAACACCGTTATCTTAGCAGTTTTTTCATACCAGGACCTAAAGAACTCAGTCTTCCCAGTCCTTTATGACTATATAGTATTCCCTTGTATGCGTGTGCCATAATTTAAACACCCCTAATTGCTTAATATATCACTATTTAGGTTGTTTTCATTCTTATTTTTAAAAACAATGCTTCAGTAGAAAAATTTCAAATATGCTTCATTTCTTATTTGATGTGGGTATATCCAATACAATCATTAAAAATATTTATTTACTTTTTTCTACATTTTTAAAAAATTAAATTTAATTAACATATACTGTATTATTAGTTTCAGAGATAGAATTTAGTGATTCATTAGTTGCATATAACACCCAATGCTCTGGGATGCCTGGACTGCTCAGAGGTTGAGTGTCTGCCTTTTTGGCTCGGGACATGATCCCGGAGTCCCCAGATCGAGTCCCACGTTGGGCTCCTTGCATGGAGCCTGCTTCTCCCTCTGCCTATGTGTCTCCCTCACTCTCTCGCTCTGTCTCTGTCATGAATAAATAAATAAAATTAAAAAAAAAAAAAAACACCCAGTGCTCATTCCATCAAGTGTCCTCCTTAATGCCCATCACCCAGTTCCCCCATCCCCCTACCCACCTACCCTCCAGCAACACTCGGTTTATTTCCTAGAGTTAAGAGTCTCACATGGTTTGTATCCCTTTTTGTTCTTATTTTATTTTTCCTCCCCTTCCCCTATGTTCCTCTGTTTTGTTTCTTAAATTCCGTATATAAGTGGAATCATGTATTTGTCTTTCTTTGACTTATTTTGCTTTGCATAATACCCTCTAGTTCCATCCACATCATTGCAAATGGCAAAAGTTCTTTTTTTTTGATGGCTGAGTAGTAGTCCATTGTGTGTATGTGTGTATATATGTATATATATACATATACATATATATGTACATATGTACATACATATATATATATGTATATACACACATACACATACATATACACACACACCCCATCTTCTTATCCATTCATCTGGTGATGGACATCTAGGCTCTTTCCATAGTTTGGCTACTGTGGACATTGCTGCTATAAACATTGTATATATGTTAACAGATGTGTGATATATATATCACATCTTCTTTATCCATTCATCTGTAAATGGACATCTGGGCTCTTTCTATACTGTGGCTATTGTGGACATTGCTGCTATAAACATTGGAGTGCATGTGCCCCTTCTTATCACTATGGTTGTATCCTTTGGCTAAATACTTAATAGTGCAATTGCTGGGTCTTAGGGTGGTTCCATTTTTAACTTTTTGAGGAACCTCCTTACTGTCTTCCAGAATGGCTGCACCAGTTTGCATTTCCACTAACAGTGCAGGAGAGTTCCCCTTTCTCCACATCCTCACCAACATCTGTTTTTCCTGTGTTGTTAATTTTAGTCATTCCGACCAGTGTGAGGTGGTATCTAATTGTGGTTTTTGGTTAGAAAATACTTTTAAAAAACAATGCCTAAAGTATTCTTTGTTTACTAGAATGCATTGTTTGACTTTCCCCATCACCTTAAAGGGGGATTTACAGTTTTTCATATGTTTACGTTCTGGTATATGCTTAAATTATTGACAGCAACAGAAGCTGCTCTGGAAGTTTGTTCAGAGCATTCAAGATCCTGTTGACTCAAAGTATGTTTAAGGAGCTTTCACATGCTTAAAACTTATCAAACTCCCATCGCACGGAAAAATGTTGGATCTTTTTCTTAGACTTCCCTTCTGTCTCCTTCTGCCTATATAATATCTGATGAGTTTCTTAAAACTTTTCTGAGCTTCAGTTTCCCCATCTATAAAATTGAGATACAGCAAGGACACAGTTCTGATATACATGATTTGCAGTTAACATAGTACCTGCAAAGCAAGGACACAAGGAATTGATGGACAAATGGGATAATGAATATAAAATCACTAAACTCTAAAATAGTATGTAAATAGTAGTAGCTCACATTTACTGGGCACTAAACTACATGCCAAGAACTCTACCAAGTGTTTTATATACATTAACCTTTTCATTGATTTTCATACAAGATTTTATTTCTTTATCTAATGAGAGAGGAGAGCGAGAGAGAGAGAGAAAGAGGGTAGGGAGGGGCAAAGGGAAAGGGAGAGAGGGAATCTTAAGCACAGGACTTAATCCTGTGACCCAGAGATCATGACCTGAACAGAAATCAAGAGTCAGATGCTTAACCAACTGAGCCACCCTGGTGCCCCTGAACCTAGAACATGTTTTATTCCAATTCATGTGCTCTTAATCTGTATCGCTTTTAAATTATTATCATTGTTGGGCACAGTGGTTGAGTTTTCCCTGTGTCCTTCTGAAAAAGATCATACAGGCAGTGTGGAATAAGCATCAAGCCAGGAATTAGAAGACAGAGTTCTAGTTCTGTTTATACCACACACTAATTGTATGAGCTTAAGGAAAATCCCCTTTTTCATCTGAGGGCCCCCCTTAACAATAACATAGATTAGACTAGGTATTTTCAAAGTAACCTTCCAACTCTATTATTATCACTTCCAGTTCTTAAACAAAAACAAAAACAAAAAAAAACAAATCTTCTCTGGGACATTGTTTAGCCATTTATTTACAGTTTATTTCATTATTGCCTTAACTCACCTTTTTTTTTTTTTTTTAAGATTTATTTATTTATTTATTCATTCAGAGATAGCGAAGAGAGAGGCAGAGACACAGGCAGAGGGAGAAGCAGGCTCCATGCAGGAAGCCCGATGCGGGACTTGATCCCGGATCTCCAGGATCACACCCCGGGCTGCAGGTGGCGCTAAACCACTGCGCCACCGGGGCTCCCCGACTCACTTTTAATAAAAAAAAAAAAAAAGCCATGAGCTTAAGAAACCGAGAATTATGTGAGAAATAGAGTAATACAGTGTAAAAATGTACCTAGATGGTGAGGAAAAATCTGAATGAAATAGAGTTCTATTTGTACAAAAAATATTTTTCAGTGTTCAAAGTGCTTTTTCATCTGTTACCTCAATCCTTCCAACACCAATGAGATTGTAGGTGTTGCTTATTTCCCTTCTCCTGGTTGAATAATCAGGTAAACTGGTCCAATGGGTGTGGGCTTCCTGGGCCCAGACCTTTTGTTTACAGCTCCTATGTGGAGATCAAGATTAGGAGACCCAGATCTTGTTTATGAGTGCCAAGAGAAATATACAGAGTCAAGAATTAAGATGGCAAAGATGAATGAAATTGATCAATAAACCAAAGTGTCAGTTTGAATGAATACCACAAATAGCAATTTCTTCTGTAACTGGGCCTTTTATGAAGGTTTTCCAGATCCATTTTAAGGGTATAGAAGTGAGTGAATAGGAAGATCATTTTACAGGTGGGAAATTGTGGCAAAGTTGGTCACTAGTAAGTAATAGAACTGGAGCTTGACCTCCTATTCTTTTATTCTAATCCCAAAATCCTTTTTCTGTTTTTTAACTGTGTTAAAGCCCCATAGCAGTGAGCACAAACTCAAATACTAACACTACTTTATTCCATTTACATTTATTATTACAGTAGAAATCCTTTCCCTTCTAAGACACAGACTCTACCCTGCCTTAACACTGCCAACTAACATCAGTACCTGATACCTTATGTAAATGTGACAGTAGGAGTCCCCTAGTCTTCAGCCAAAAAATAAACTCATTTTCAGTATTACAGTTTTTTATTCAATTCTTCTCTTCCTTTATTTAATCCCTCTTGTCCCACTTCTGGCCCACTCCCTTCTTTTTTTGTTATACTGCTTATCTTTTGTCTTCTTAAAACAAATCCTATCACCTTACACCAGTGAAGATCTATCTCTTCACATCTTTTTTTTTTTTTAAGATTTTATTTACTTATTAGAGAGGGAGCGCACAAGAAGGGAGATGGGCAAGCAGACTTCCCACTAAGCTCGGAACCCGACTGTGGGCCTCAATACCAGGACCCTGAGATTATGATCTGAGCCGAACTCAGACACTTAACCAACTGAGCTACCCAGGTGCCCCACACTGACTAAATTTCTAAAAGATTTTAGATCAAAAGGGAGGTGGGTGGTGTCAAAGCATGAATTGATGATGACTCTAGTTGGGTAGCCTGACATGTTCTTATGTGTTTGGTTCTCCTTACAGTGGTGAAATTCCAACAGCGATTTGTGTTTCCAGTACAATTTGGTGGCCCAATGATAGAACACTGGTGGAATTCCAATCTCACTTTCCAAATTTATGCAAAGAAAACCCCACAGAAAAAGGTACCTTTGACCTTTGCCTTACCATTTACACTAGGGAATTAGAATATACTTAAAATTATATTCCTACCTGTACTAGGAATTTCTCCAAACATAGCATATTATTATTTCTAATATCTGTTTGCTATTTGTCAGAAGCCAGATATGCTAAGGTACTACACCAATATACTACCAAATTTAACCATCACAAGTCTGTGAATTAAGTACATTATTTTCTTTATTTGTGGACAGAGAAACTGAGATTTGATGAAGTTTAGTAACTTAGATCACTCAAGCTAATAAAAGATAAAGCGAGGCAGGATTCTATCTCAAGTTTTCTGGCTTTAGACCCTATGATCTTAACCTCTTCACTGTATTCCCTGCTACAGAGAGGAGACTATCTGGATTGATATAAATTATTAGCCTTAATTTGAGACTCTATTTCCTATTTTCAGGCAAAATATGTAGAGGTCCAAGATAATATAATGTAGATAGCAGTTTTGATCAGCTTATTCCAAGTTTATAAAATCCACTTGTAATTGGCACAGCATAAATCAATAAACTATGTTGTGAGCAGGTTTTTGTTGTTGTTTTTTTTTTTTTTTTTTGTGAGCAGTTTTTAACTTCTTTCAGTAATAGCCTTCCTAATCTTTGACCACCTCTTTGGTATGGAGAGCACGAAGAATGTATCGTGGGGGGTTTTTGTTTCTTTTTTCAGAGGATACAAATAAGTTCTTTTTGGAAAAAAAATTTTTTTAAGATTTTATTTATTTATTCATGAGAGACACAGAGAGAGAGAGAAAGGCAGAGACATAGGCAGAGGGAGAAGCAGGGTTCATGCAGGGAGGCTGGTGTGGGACTTGATCCCGGGACTCCAGGATCACACCCTGGGCTGAAGGCAGGTGCTCAACCGCTGAGCCACCCAGGCGTCCCATTCGTTTTGGAAAATTTACCAAAATAGGAAGAGGTGGAAAAACACAATTCTACAACCTCAAGACTGCCTCTCTATAAACATTCCAGTATATTTACATTGAATCATCTAGCTCATGGCTTCTTTTTTTTTTTTTTTTTTTTCATGGCTTCTTTCTAATGAAAGAATTGTATGTGTTTTTTGCAGAGAACTTGAAAAAATAATTCTGAAAAAGCAAAATTGTCTAAATCCCAACACCAAGAAATAACTTTGCTAATATTTATGTTTCCCCTTTGTTTTTGTTATTTTTTTTTTTCAAATAAATAAAATACATGTTTAAATCTTTGGCAGTATTAGGATAATTTTGAATATAGTTTTTATCCTGCTTTTTAAAAAATTTAACATTATCTTTATAAATATTTGAAGATTTACTATATATACTTAATACTATTTCTATCAAGCATTATAATAAATACTGTTATTATTTTAGACTTCTTGTAAACATCGTTTTAATGGCTGTGTATTATTGTATTGTAGCAATGTGCTATAATTAACTGAATAATTCTTGATTATTAGACCTCTAGCTATTACTAATTGTTGATTTCAAAAATAGGCATATTTATGTATAAGCTTTTTATGTATTTGTTATTTCTTCAGTATAAATTCTCAAGTGAAATTACTGGGATAAAGAGTGAATATTTAAAGCTTTTAATATTTACTGCCAAATTTGCTGTCCAGAACTATGTTGCCAACTTATATTCCCAACTTCACACATTTATGATAGCCTGTTTCTTTATAACCTTAAGAGCATAAGATATATTAAGTTTTGTAATTTTTCCAGCTTAATGGCAAAAATTTGTATCATCTAGATGTTACTTTTTATTTTTAATAGTGAAGTTGAATACTTTTTGTAAAGAACTAACTCTTAAAAATAGAAAAAGGTTCTCTTCCAACCTCTTGGTGACTCATGAAACCCCCTGTAATCTTCCAGAGAGAAGTAGTGAACCCGGAATGGGAACCAAAATATGACAGAATATAGGTTCCCACTTTAAGTTGCGTCAGTCAAATAGTTAAGCTATTTACTTCATAAAATGTAGGTTCCTTTCTAAACTGTCCTACATAGGTTCCCACTTTAAGTTGCGTCAGTCAAATAGTTAAGCTATTTACTTCATAAAATGTAGGTTCCTTTCTAAACTGTCCTACATTGTCACTTCAGTTAAAATCCCCTGTGGCTTGTCTTTAATTTAACCTAAATTCTTTCTTTCCTCCTTCTTTCAGCCAGAAGCTGTTGGATCTGCATCACTGTCTTTACGAACTGTCATTCAGTCTGAGTTGCTTTCTTTCAGTGACCAGCTTCCAGTGCAACAAGAGCATGGTCAGACTCCCCTGGGCCCCCTTAAGGTACGTAGGTAGATGTTCAAGTAGTCAAGTATTTAGAGAGCACATGTTACTGGCTGGCACTGAACGAGAAAATGAGGGTCTCTCCTCTTGCAGCTTCTATGAAAATAGGGGAGCAGAATTGCTGTGAAGGAAATAAACAGTACAATGTGAAAGTGAATACCTGGGAGGAAGTAGGGGATGGTGGTCAGAGAAGGTCTCTGTAAAAAAGTGACATTTTAGGTAAGATTTGAAGGAGAGGAAGAGGCCACCAAGTAAAAAGTCGAGGGCAGATCATTCCAGAGAAAGGGAATGACACATGCAAAGGTCCTAAAGTAGGAATGTTGCCATGGGATAGGGAGCCAAGAGGGAGAATGGTAGAAAGTAAAATGGGACAAGCAGGCGGAAGCCATATCGTTCAGAGCTTTGTAGGTCTACATAAATTGTTTAGATTTTATCCTTAGAGCTGAGAACGAACATTGAGAGTGACATCTGGTTTTTTTAATTAATTTAATTATGGGGAGAGAGATTGAGCACAAGCGGAAGGGGCAAAGGGAGAGAAAATCAGAAACAGACTGCGCTGAGCATGGATTCCAATGTGGGGCTCAATCTCATGACTCTGAGATCACAACTTGAGCCGAAACCAAGAGTCAGATGTTTAACCAACTGTGTGTGCCACGCAGGTGCCCCTGATTTACATTTTTAAAAGGTAACTGTGGAGAATAGAGTATAGGGATCAAGAGGAAAAATAGGGAGATTTAACATTAATCTAGAAAAGAGATAATTGTTGGTCTGGACTAGAGAAGTGGCAGTAAACGAGGGCAGAAGTGACTGAGTTTGTGGCCTGGTGGAATGAATTCTGATGTATAATTCACTGGAGAGAGAGTTCTTTCCTTGTATTCGGAAGCTCCAGGATTTCTTAGGTGGCAGAATTTGAATGTGTAGCTTCCATATGACTTTCTCTTATGACAAAATCCCCTTTGTTCTGATGAGCTTTTAAAATAATCACAGTCATACCTATGACATTTCCATGGCTCTCCATTATCCAAAAGATAAAATACAGGGCCCAGTATAAGACCCTAGCCTATCACTTGCAGCTTCCCTACCAATAGCCATGTCAAACTGTGTAAAGAATCAATAAGGTATCGTGCTGGTTCATACCTCCATACTTTTAATCTTGATTTGCATCTGCTGCCTCTTTTTGGAAGCCATCTCTGCCTAATTTCTGATCTTCTTGATAATAAATACCATTTAGTTTTAAAGACTGATGTGATTGTCATTATGAAAAATTAACATCACGCTACTCTTTCACTATCAAAGTTTTATTTTTTGTTTGCCTAGTTCATTCTAGACTGCAAGATTAAAATCAGAAAGGAGGAATTAATAGAACTGATGAACTAGAAATTTTTCTGTCCTGGCTGTGTTGAGAGAAGTACTGTTCTAGATAGTTTGCTGTCCATATTTAATAGAGTGAGAGAACTCTGCTGTAGGTTTTAAATGAAGGGAACAGTGTGTCCCTTTTATCTCTAATAACTTCAAACTTAGAGAAAAACTGCAAAAATAGTACAAAGAACTCACATACCCTTTACCTAGACTCACCAATTACTAACATTTGTCACATTTGCTTTATAATTATCTACCTCCTGTCTCTCCCTTTCTCTTTTTTTCTTTGTCTCCCTCTGCACTGCCCCCCACACCCACACACAATTTTTTTCTGAACTATTTGAGAATATGTTATAGACATCATGCCTCTTCACACCCCCTAAGTTCTTATATTTCCTAAGAACAAGGACTTTATCATATGCAACACTGTACTGGTATAAAAATCAACTTAACATTGATAATGGCTGTAGTACATATGCATATTTCACCAATTGTGACAGTACGTCCATTTATAGATTTTTCTTTCCAGTCCAGGGTTATCTATTAGATTTGTCATCTCTCTCTAATCTCCTTGAGTCTGGAACAGTTTTGCAACCCTTCTTTGTCTTTCAGTACTTTGATATTTTTTAAAAGTAAGGCCTATTATTTTGTAGAATGTCCTCCATTGGGATTTACCTAAATCACTTATCACTATAATGATTGTAAGATGATGATTTTCTGACTCTTCCCTTCCAAGTAGAATCATATTCTACTATATAGAAGAGTTGCCCATTCTTCCATATTTATTTATGTTGGTATAGACTCATGGATTTTTGCATTATTCAATAGGTTATAATCCATTACATTATTCTTTTTTTTTTAGATTTTATTTATTCATGAGAGACACACAGAGAGAGAGAAAGAGAGAGTGAGAGGCAGAGAGAGAGACAGAGACACAGGCAGAGGGAGAAGCAGGCTCCATGCAGGAGGCTCAATGTGGGACTCGATTCCGAGACTCCAGGATTGTGTCCTGGGCCGAAAGCAGGCACTAAACTACTGAGCCACCCAGGGAGATCCCCACTATTATTCATTTTGATGCTCAAATTGTCCCAGGTTTGGCTAATATGAGCTCCTTTGACTGAATTCTGTATCCTTTCAATATGTTTCCGTCCTTTTTTTGAGCCTTTCCTTATTTTCTGGCACAAGATGATGTTCCATGCTCATCTTGTATCATTGATAAATCCTCTACCTTTTCTCAATCTTAATAAGGTAATGTATATATAGTCTATTAGCGTTCTTACTATTATGGTATTTGAGAATGAGTTAATTATTTTCTAATAATCTGATTTGCCTCTAGCTCCAGAATTCTGATTCTGACTTCAGAAGACATTCTTGCTAACTCTCTTCCTTTTGTGTTTTATAGGTAACCATAGAGCTTGTTATAGATAACAAGGATTTCACTGGTGTGAATACTAAATTAAATAGCAGTACCCAACATAGCCAACTTTGTGCTCTTACAAGTCTAGATAAGACACTGTCAGAACCTGGTCAATATGTTACCTGTACCAAAAATCCAGAGAACATAGATCAAATTCATGAAGAAGCTGCAAAGAAAGTGCAGAATTTGGTGCTCCCCAACCCAAAGTCACCAAACCCTGTTGCACCAAATCCTTCAATGACCTTCGTGGCTGTGCCAGCCTCTCAAAATTCAGCAAATCAGACAAATGAGTCAACCAAGGAGAGTGCTTTGCTGTTGCATGTGCTATTGATGGTGCCAGATGGGAAAGATTTCATTACTGGAGAATCTGACAAACAACCACCGTGCAACATTTATTTAAATTGCAAGCTTTTCAGCACAGAGGAAGTCACCAGATCTGTCATCGCATGGGGCACAACACAACCAGTCTTTAACTTTTTTCAGGTAACTTTGTACATATCAACTTTCCATATCCTTTAAAGATATATGGGGGCCTGAGACAAGTATGTTTCCCAAATCATAATTCCATTCTTTTGTAGAAACCTAGGATGTTCAGACTGGAAGAGACCTTTGTAATTTATCTACCATGCACATCCATTCCCATTGTGGGATAGGAAGAGGAAAAGACATTGTCAACATTTTAAAACTTATGTCTTCATTTCCATGTGTTCTGTCTCAGTTGATATGGTTTCCCACTGTCTCTTTTGCCTGAGTTCTGAATTCTATTTTGCTTCCTCTAGAACTAAATTTCCCCTTTCTTTTCTGTATCTCCAACACTTTTAAAAAATTTTTTCTCTCTTTTATTCCTCTACTTATTTCAGTACTTACCTTACTTGATTTCTCTGTAGGATTTGATGCTATTGCTTAGATTGTTTCCTTTCTTGATTTTTGTAACTCTACTTTTATTTTCTTCCTAAATCAACAGCTGTTCTTTTTCAGTCTCTTGGCCAATAGGAAAAGAGTGGTAACCCAGCACTTCTTTCTCCCTTTCTCTTACCTCTAATTATTGATGCTCCTGTTCATTGCTCCTTGGCACTCTTCCAAACCAACCCTCTTTTCCCAGGGTCACTACTTCTATTCCCATAGCTTTAGCTATTATTTTTATGAAGATAACTTCCAAATCCATACCTCCATCCAAACATTTCCAATCAGGTTTCTGATCTCTCTGCTACTCATTGTCCCAAGATGTCTCAAAAGCACTTAACACTTGACACCTAATGTACTTCCTGGCATATCAGAGGTATTCAGTAAAGATGTCTAAATGAAAAAAGGAATTCATGTGTGTCCAAATCTGAATTTATTATTCCTTCCAAATATGCTCCACCTCGTCCTGTCTGCCCTAATTCATATTGTAATCTATTCAGAAACCCAAGCAGAACCTGAGAGATATCCTTGACTCTTTATTACATAATTTTTCACCAAATCCAGTAGATGCTGCAAACTTAATTGTCTCCAGAATAAATCTTACCTCAACTCAATTGCCAGTGCTTTCATTCAGACTCTCTTTCCCATTCTGGATAGCCTTTAGTCTAGTCTGTTTCTGGTCTTTCTCTGTCTATTCCTTTTTGTACCAACAGGAATGATCTTTCTAAAACACTAATCTGAGTATTTTCCTCCGCTGCTTTAAACTTCGGCTATTCCCCAGAGCCTTCAGGATAGAGTCCAGATGTTTATTTAGTATGGACTACAAGAGTCTTTAAGAACTGACTGTCTCTGTACTTTTCCAGTCTCAACTCCTGTCACTCTTCCCTTCTCACTAGGAAGTCCAGCTGTGTTCCGCTACTTACAGTTTCATAAACATTCTCTTTTACTACCGCTGTGTCTTTACATGTGCTTTCCTTCTGCCTTGTGTTCCTTTTCAACCTTCAGGACTCCTATTAGGCAGAGCTTTTTATATGAGTTGACTTCTGCCTGTCCTTCAGAATTTAGGGCTACTTTCTGCCAGCAGCTTGCTCTGAAATCTCTCTATTTGTAGATTAGGTCACTATATTTCACTTTTTTTGGTTTCACAGAACAGAAATGTTCTCAGGGTACCTAATATAATTGTAGTTTCAAGATGGATACAAAAGTAGGTCTGCTTAGGTTTCTATGCTCTTCTGGTATCTTCCTGTCATCTTGCCATGCATCATTTCTGGTTTCATTCATTTTCCTTTCATGTTTTCTGTTGGTTTTACCATGGGGCTTATCTCTCCTCTGCTGATGCAGTTATACTACAGCTTTGGTCCCTTCAAATTGTGAGTGTTTGATTCTGCCATTAATTTAACTGACTTGCTCTTGGCTGTAGATCTCTGCTTCTCTTTGTGAGTTTCCCTTTCTCTTTTTTCTTAAAGCTTTTATTTACTCATGGGAGACCAGAGAGGCAGAGACATAGGCAGAGAGAGAAGCAGACTCCCTGCGGGGAGCCCGATGCGGAACTCGATCCCAGGACTCTGGGATCATGCCCTGAGCCTAAGGCAGGTGCTCAACCACTGAGCCACCCAGGCGTCCTTTCTCTTTCCCTTTCAGCTACCAGCTGGCTGGCTAGTTCTTGAATAATTTTGCACTGAAAATTCAAGTGAACAGTTGGCTTGTTATTTACCATGACATCGATTGGGCAGAGCTTTTTGCACTAGGCCATATCTATCCAGTCAATGAATTGGCTGCTCTTTGATTAGGTGTTCAACCCTTGTCCAGTCGGTAGCCATCTTTCTTTCAAAAACTTCTGTGGGATGGGCGGGGCAGAAAAAAAATCTCATCAGGGGTCTACAAATGGGTCATTTTGCCATACAAAGGCTTGGATGAGGGGATGAGGTGGGCAGGCACAGTGACTGACGTGTCTAACAAACTTCTCTGTGTCCTCAAAGCCCCGTCTGTATGAGCTTTTCATCAGAGAACTCATACCATTTTGTATTTGGCCTTTATATGTTGGTTACTTAAACCAGACTAGCTTGTCTTGAGGATACAGAGTGGGTTTTATTTTAATGGTTTCAGCTTCTAGCACTGTACATGGCTTTCAGTTCAAATTAGGCATTCAGTTAGTACTTGTTGAATAAAGACATAAATTAATCCTTTCTCTCAGGTGTGAGGTTTTGTTTGGTTTTGGTTTTTGATTGCTCCTCTCCCCAGGTGATTCCTGTCTCTCTGTCTTCCAAATACCTGGAAAGGCTGAAGAATAATGTGATGGTAATTGAAACTTGGAACAAGGTGCGGAGCCCAGGACAGGACAAGTTGCTCGGGCTGGTGAAACTCCCTCTCCATCAGTTTTACATGTCATTCAAGTAAATAGGATCTTTTGAAATATTCTTTACTTTACACCTTTATCTTTGTATGGACTGAAGAGGAATTCTTTTAGTTTGCAAAAAATCACTAGCCCAATAATACCTTGGAGGACTTTTCTCAATTTCACCACAGTTGCTGCTTTTTTCTCCTATTTTAAAACAGTTTTACAGATATTGTACAGATAGAGATATTTCAGGCCCTATGCTAAGAAACTTACATACATCAAGTCATTTAATCCTTACAACAGTTTTCTAAGGCAGGTAACTTTTATTTCCCCTGTTTTACAGATGAGTTAACAAAGGCACAGAGGATTTAGATAACTTGTTATATATATTATAAGTAGTAAAACCAGGATTAGAACCCAGAGAGTTCTACTGCTTCACCAAGAAGCTCTACTGCCAAAGTTTATCACTGCACAAAACTAATGGTTTAGTTCTCTGTCACAAAAACAGTACTGTTCGCTCCAGCTATTTGCCAGTGGGGTATCGATTTATCTGAAGGTTATTTCTGTCCTCACTGCAGACTGTTCATTTTTTGTTTTGGTTCAAAGTACTGATATTTAATTATTTTAGCACTGACTTCTTCCCTAAAAGCCTTCTTATGGCTCTGTGTTTTAAATGCTGTATTTTACATTTTGCAGAGAGCCCCTCAAATTTGTGGGCCCTGTTTCACATGAGCCTTTCTATAACCCCAGGAAATATTATCATTATCCTCTTTTTACAAATAAGGAAACTTATCCTTTAACTTGCTAAAGTCAGCCTTTCTGGCTTTCTGTTCATCATCTGTAAAATGAAGGTGATGACAGACCCCCTGTCTCACTTATGGCACAATTGTGACATTCTAGTGAGAAAATAAATAAGCCTTCTGTGAACAGTGATATTCTTAAGATAGTAACATTGGAAAGCGTGGTCAGACTAAGGAGTACTGCTGGAATCATGCCCCTGTCAGTTGTAGGCTTTGGCTTTTTCTTCATTTTTAGTTGTGATATTAAGGTCCCGTCTGGTATTTCCCTTCCCTTCTCATTTCATTAGACCCCATTCTTTGCTGAAAGAGCATAAAAACAATAGTAGCTACCAGTTACTGAGCACTTTTATATGCTAAGTATTATAGTTTGTATTTTAGATTTGTTATCTCAGCAAGTCCGAACAGCAGCCCTTTGATGGAAGTTTTATTACCTACATTTTATAGAAGAGGAAACAGAAAGGTTAAGTTGATTACTTAGAGTCATTCAGCAAGTAAGTGGCAGAGCTAAGATTCAGCATGATATAATGAAGAGCATTTGGACTTTTTCTCCTCTATTAATAGTGGATAGTATCAACTTTTTCAGTGTTAGAAGGATTATAAATGGAATATTATTGGCAACATTATCCCAATCTTATCTACCAGATTCTGAAGTCCATACTTTTTCAAGTTGACCACACTGCCTTCCCGTAAAGTAATGCAACTCAGCAAGGCTTTACTAAGATTGTGCTCAGTCCCAGATGCTGGACTTGGGGTCATGGTGATAACAGACATAAATCAGACACTTTCTCTGCTTTCAAATTGCTACATTTGGAACTTACCTGCCTGGTAATTTTTATTTGATGAGTTACGGCAGAATCATGTGTTTTTTTCAAACCAGTGTTTTCTAGTTGTAGACCCATTTTTAACAAATGAGAAAATAAGCCAAGTAGGAAATGCAATAGCAACTCTGTGACATGATTGATGGTTGTTATTTGCTCATTTGAAATTTCTCTCCCCCTAGAGATCCCAAAATTTCTCGCCTGCTGCTTGATGCTCAGTACCCAGTTGTTGCTGTTGACAGCTACATGCCTGTGGTTGATGTGTTCTCAGGCCACCAAAATGGAAGTCTTCGTGTCTTTTTAGCCATGGGTTCTTCAGATCAGATAATGGCACTACAAAGATTAAAAAATGAAGAAGGAAAACTTCCTCCCTTCAGCCCTAGGCCAGCACATTTTCTGGACCATCCATCTGTAGCATCTGTTACTATGGTACTAACTAAACACTTGATTGTTTACAAAAACATAATCTCATTTAAGGTGCACAACATGATGCTTTAAATATACATAACATTTTGAAAGGATCACCACAATGAAGCCAATTAACATATCAGTCACATCAGTCACTTTACCTAGTTACCTTTTTGTGTGTGATGAGAACACTTAAGATCTATTAGCAAATTTTAAGTTTCATAATCTCATTTTATCTTGCACATTTTAATGAAACCATTGCCCAAGATCCTTATTTTAGCAGTGAAAAAGAACATATTTGTACTCCAATGCAGTAGATCCAAGAAATTATTTTTTATGGTTTAAATATATTTCTGTCCTTCTGAGCTTTTTGAATTTATAAAGAAACTCTAATTGGACAACCACATCCTAATTCTCTAATTTACTAACTTAATTAATTGCCTTTTTAAAAATTGGGGTGAACCTAAGACTGCATTTTTTAAAAAGTCTTTATTTTAAAAAAAGATAATCTGGGGGGGGGGGGGAGTATAGGGGTAGGAGGTTGAGAATGATCCCAAATATAAGCCTGCAAAATCTTTTTCTGTTTCTTGACCAAATCCATGTTGGAAAGTTGTAGTGAAGTTCCTTGCTTTCCTACCAGTAAATTCTTAAAAGTAATTTTTTTGTACAGTGCTGTATAATTGAGAAAGCACATTCATATACTTTTTCATGTTGATTTCCCTAATACTACATGAGGGGGAATCATTGTCACTCACTTTTTAGGTGATGAAACACAGTCAATCACATAAGTGATTTGTCTGGGTCACATAGCTAAGAATGGGAGAATCAAAATTCAGACACAAGCTTTCTCTTCTTTTTTTGAGAGCCAGAGAGATAGCATGTGCAAGGGGGGAAGAGCAGAGGGGGAGGGAAAGAGTCTCAAGCAGACACCCCACTGAGTGTGGAGCTTGATGCTGGGCTCTATCTTACAACACTGAGATCATGACCTGAGCTGAAATCAAAAGTCAGACACTTAACCTACTGAGCCATCCAGGTGCCCCTAGACACCAGCCTTCTAACATAAAGTCCAGTCTTCATTCAATTGTATCATGTCCTGTAGTATCTTACTTTTGGTGTCTTTATCCGTAGAGCCAAATCTCAGTCTGGAGACAGATTTAAGTATGTTATTTTTTTAAATCTGAACCTGAATGACAAATGTGTTGTCTCTAACAGAGAAAGATTAGGAAAATGTCGATGTGTAGGTTTTTGTTTATTTGTATGTTATGAACTCCAAACTCTTCTCTACTGTTTCTATTAGATACTAGTGTTTATTAATAAATAAGCATAGCTTTTTAAATTTAAAAATGACATAAAAGCACAAAGAAAACTTACCTATAATATTCTCAAGTCTATTTAAGTGTTATATGGCCTTCACATTGCAGTGTAAACTCAGATTTTGTTAAATTCCATACTAAAAGTTAGAAAATGTTACTATGAGCATAAAAACTCTTTGAAAGATTAGATATCTATAAAGACAATTGTTTTTCTTCCTGTATTCATGTCTCTCTATTTTAGCATCTGCAGAACTAAATTATTAAATTACTCTAATACTGTATGGCCAAATTAAACAGCTGGTGAGATTATGAGGTTTTTTACTCATATTTTTCTTCTCTGGGGAATTGAACTGAAAGTTATCTGTTTTCCTAAAGAAGATTTTGGAACAGATATTGCTGATATGTTTTTAGAATACAAAGCAAAGACCTTATGCGATTTCTATTCCAAATTCATGGAATAGATTTGTTATAAATAAATCATACAATTTGACCCCTATCTGAATCCTGAATTCCCTCTTTGAATATTCTCAAATATCAGTTGTCTAGTATCTGTTGAAGCTGTATAGAGTAGAGATAAAGAGCCTTGGCTCTGGAGTCAGACTACCTGAATTCAAACCCAGGTTCCACTGTTGTTAGCTATACATGTTACATTAGCTACTACAAGTGAAGGGGTTTGTATAGTGCCTGGCTAGAGTAAATAATAAAAACATTAAATTGTTATTAGTATAGGTAACCAGTAATGGTATGTTCACAACCTCCCTGACTAGTCTTTATCATTAATGAATAGTCTCAGTGTTATTCCCAACTTCATTAAAAATAGTAAGTAAATTGGGGTGCCTGGCTGGCTCAATCAGCAGATTATGTGACTCTTGATCTCAGGGTCATGAGTTTGAGCCCTACGTTGGACATAGAGCCTACTTAAAAAAAATTAGTATGGGGGCATCTGGGTGGCTCAGTCGGTTAAGCATCTGCCTTTGGCTCAGGTCATAATCCCAAGGTCCTGGGATCGAGCTCAGTGGGAAGTGTGCTTCTCCCACTCCCCTGGCTCATACTTACACTATCTGTCTGTCTCTCCCTCCCTCCCTCTCTCTCTCTATCTAAAATAAATAAAATATTTTTTAAAAAATTAGCATATTAATACCTCTTTGCTTCATATATATATATATATATATATATTCTTTATTCTATTAAGCTATTCTTGACGTATTCTATTCTTAGTGTACTAAGAATCAGGAGACAGTGTTGAATCAAATACCTTTTTAGCATTTATCGAGATTGTCATGTTTTTTCCTTTGTTCCATTAATGAACTATATTACACTTATGGATTTCCTAATATTGACCTAGTCTCACAGTCTAGAGTAAATCCACTTTGATCTAATTACAATGAGCAGTTGTTAGATTTATATACAATGAAAATTAAGTATCTGTTTTAGTGTCAACTAATTATGCCCATTTTTTCATCTAAGCACATATTTCATAGAGAAGCAGGAATATTCCAAGAAAGTTTTTCTTTAAAGCTCACCAGTATCTCTATTTCATTCAATAGGCTGAAGACCAAAGAAATGGATTGATGGAACATCACTTTGAGCTCCGCGTAGAGAAAATTAAAGGGCTAGCCCCTCTTCAGGCAACAGTCTGGGGAGAAGCAGATTGTTATGTCCAGTACTACTTTCCAGTTCAAGACTCCCAATCCAGTGTGCTAAAAGGACCTGAGTTCCCTGAAAACGGTAGGTTTGGGAGGTTAGAGTTTCTCATTTTTGTATGGTTCTTTCATTGGCTGTACTTAGAATTTTTTTTTCCTGAGTGAATTTTGTGTTCCTAAATGTTTCTAGTCTTATCCTGAGTAGTAGAGGAAATGGGCTAAGTTTTTATTTTTCTTTTCTTATAAGTTATGTCTTGTAACTTATAAGGATTATAAGTGTTTTGATAGGATTTCAAATTTATAGAAAATTTAACAAAAATATCACAAAGAACTTCAATATACCTTTTACCTAGATCCACAAGTTATATTTTGCCCCATCTTATATCATTTACATACCTCCTCACTTTTATCTATGCACATACAGTTGATCCTCATTACTCACAGCAGTTATATTCTACATAACATAGCGTTAGGAACACTGAGTTAGGGAATACTGAACCATTGCTCTTAGGGGAAATATGTACATATATATCTCACATAGATCATAATTGTAAATCCTAAAACAACTTATTCTAGTAGATTCTATTTTCTTTATTTTACAAAAGAGAGAATGAGTTTCAGAAATGTTAAGTGACTGAGGCTGCCCCAGTGACAATAACAAGGTTCATGTTCAGACCCCATCCAGCTGACCCCAGAGCCAGGTATTCTTGCATTACACCACACTAGCCTCTACCATCTCCATCATCTGATCATCTGTGAGAGCTAAAACAGGAAAGCAGAGTGTCACTTTGTTTAAGCTAAGCTTGGAACAATGAAGTCAAGTGACTCAATTTTTTTGCCATTCTGAGCATGTCCACAAATAACTGCAAAAGTGCTGCCATTATTGATTTTGGGGGTTCAGATAAGGGACTTACATCCAGAATATATTTTTTAAAATATTTTTTAAAAAAGATTTTATTTATTTGAGAGAGTGAGCATGAGTGGAGTAAAAGGCAGAGGGAGAAGCAGACTCCCCAGTGAGCAGGGAGCCTGATGTGGGGCTCAATCCCAGGACTCTGGGATCAAGACCTGAGCTGAAGGCAGACACGTAACCGACTAAGGCACCCAGGTGCTCCTAAAAAACTCTTACAAATAATAATTTAAAAAGTCTAATTAAAAAATATTCAGAAGATCTGAATAGACATTTCTCCTAAGATCTACAAAGGCCAGTAAGCATGTGAAAAGATACTCAGCATCATTAGTCATTTGGGGAATGAAAACCAAAAGCTTCACAAGATACACCTAGATGGCAATAATTAAGAAAACCAAAAACAAAGCATAGACCAAGAGGTGTTGATGAAGATGTAGAGAAACTGCAACCCTTAAATATTGTCCGACAACAAAGGGATCTCTTTCTTCTGCATTATCATGAAAATTTTGGGGACCATAGCTACTAGGGAAATGGACTTTTGTAGAAATAACATAGAAGATAAAGATTCTGGTTCCAGGTCCATGACCTACTACCTCTAAGACCTTTGGGTTCACTATGTAACCTCAATATGTCCATATTCTGTCTGTTAAGTAGGAGTAATAATAGTTGCTTTGTTTTCCTCACAGGAGTATTATGAGGATAAAATATAATAATACTGGATGTTAACATACTGTCTTACTACATATAAAACACTAGATGTTGTGTTGGATTATACTGAATTGCTTTTCTTTTCCAAAGGAGTCTCTCTGAAGCCTTTCAGATCTGCAACCACACTCTGTGTTCCAGATCCCATCTTTAATAGTGAACACCATCACTCTCTTCTGTTGCCAGCTGAAGTTCCAGTGCAAAGGCTTCTACTGAGTGCCTTCTCTGCACAGGGGCTTGTGCCTGGAGGTGGAGTCCAGTTTGAAATCTGGTGCAGGTATAATATGAAACCAATTTTGTACCTAGGAAGGAAGTACAGAATCACAGAGCATGCTTCCTTTGATAGCTTAGGTTGAATTGTAAGGAAGTGAAGCAATCCCTACTACTTATTTTATATCATCTGGTTTGTTAGTGACTCTTCTCCAGATTTTACTGAAATCTGCTTAATTATTAGGCTCTTAGGAACAGTTGTATCTCATGCTTCTAACCACTTGTTACATTTGGAAGTGAAATTCTATCAGTTTTACTTCCTACTGCTCTTAAATATTTCTGTCTACCTGTTTTCTCCTATTACTGCCTTATTTGGTTCAGACCCTTATCATATCATGGCTAAATTAATGAAGCCTCCTGACTGGTCTCCCCACCTCTAGACTTACTTCTTATAATCCATTCTTCCCAACACCAAAAGAGTAGCCTTCATAAAATATAGATCCACTCATGTCACAGACTTTACATGAATACAGATGCTCAGCCTCCTTTACATCCCTACTCCCAAGAAACCAACAAAAATGACAAAGTATAGATATAAAAGAAGATAGAGCATCCAGAACAGAACTAGGGAAGAGTACCATTCACTTGCCAGAAATTTTTCCTAAAAAGTCAGATGAATTTAGGTTTGATTTAAAACTGATAAAAGAATGGAATGTTTTGGCATTCTTAGGAATGTCAAAAGAAGTATGGTAGGTACTAACTGATCCTTTAAATTTGAGGGACTTAGGCCTTAAGCCATAGAAGAGATTGGGACTGCTCCACTTAGAACCACTTTTGCTGCTACAGGGTGAATGCTCTCAAAAGTGGCTACTCCCAGAAGTCCAAGTCAGATGCAGATAACCAGTTTGTAGGGAGCGGGGCTTTGTTCTGAACACAGAGTATAATTTATGGAGTTCCTCCTCCACATGATGGGCAATAAATCCAGCCAGACACGACCACAGCTGTATACCACAAATACAGACAGACCAGGCTTCAAGGATAACTCAATACCAAAAGCTGATCCCTTGGGCAAACTGAATCGTTTTTCCACCTAATTCTTCTAACTCACAGCTTGTGCTTTTGTGGCTTACAGATACTATTATCCCAACGTGAGAGACCAGATGGTTGCCAGAGGAACCTTGCTATTATCAAGGATCTGTGCCATGGTAACCATGCAGCACCGTGAGGATGTGGGAATACAGACCTTTAATCTCCCTTTAACCCCCAGGCTTGAAAATAGGAAAGAACTGAGAAACCAGTCATCAGGTAATTGAAGACTGCTTTGTCTCTCCCTTTCGAATTCCATATACATAAATATCCCTTTTCTCTGTAAATACAGACTCTTCATATTTTGTGAGACTTACCTTTTTAAGAATCTAATGAAAACGAAAAAAAAGAATCTAATGGAAACTATGATCTACCTTCTTTTAGAAAAATGAATGAGTGTGTTATATGCAAATTTTGTCTACAATTTTAGAAAATTCATATTTCCATGGCCTGTCTGTATAAATGTGGCTTGTCTCATTTCACCTTTAACTTTAGCAAGCATTTAAGAAGCCTCACAGCATAAGTCCTAAGTGTTATGTAAGGTGTGCTCAGAGAATTATTAATAATTCCGGGGCAACATGTGCAGATGTGGGATTGGTGGAATACAATTAGCATGAACTGAGAATTCACTGTAAGAAAGGAAGAGGTTAAGATTTAAAGTTGAAAGAGATTCATTAGAATTTGGAGTTTTAAATTGCATCCTAATTGTTTCAGTAGGATGACCTCCAGGTATGTAGACTTGGCCTCCCAAGTTAAGTTACTATACTTGCTTGCTTGAGAGTATCTGCCAAAGCAAAAGTTTTTATTTTACCATGACTAAGATTAAGTTATTCCTCCAGACTGTCACTGATCAGCTTGTCAGTTATTTCTTAAAGCTTTCTCTGAAATATGATAATAGAAAGGTAGAATTTTTATAAAGGGCATATAAAGGGTGTTTTGGGTGGTAGTAGTAAAAGGATAATAGAAATGTAAGTGTGAAAACCTTTTAAAAGTTTAAAAAAGAAGAAAAGTGGAATCCATCTCAATTCTATAAAAATAACTGAGAGTTTAGGGGCACTTGGGTGTCTCAGTTGGCTAAGTGTCTGTTTTTGGCTCAGGTCATGATCTCTAGGTCCTAGGATTGAGCCCTGTGTTGAGCTTCCTGCTTAGTAGGGAGTCTGCTTCTCCTTCTCCCTTTGCCTCTCCCACTACCCACCCCCCATTCTCTCTCTCTCTCTCTCTCAAATGAATTTAAAATCTTAAAAAAAAAATAACTGGGAGTTTAAAAAATCTGAAATTAAGTTCTGCCTCTGATAGTTGTGTGATTTTGGCAAGCATTTCAGTCTCTGAGCCATAGTTTATTGGATGTAAAGTGAAAATAGTAACTTTTGTTCTGCCTTTATTCATCATAAAGTACAATAATACAAAGTGATTCTGGCCATGGACATTTTATCTCACTGCTAATGTCACTTGTTCATTAGGATTGTAGTGTTTATCCTCTTCCTTTTGACCAGGACTTGGGATTTGATACAACAGAAACTGTTCCAACTAATCTTTTTATCTTTTTCTTTTTCCCCTCATCCTTTAGGTTTACTGGATGTGGGCCTAAGGTACAGGCGTACTCCCAGGACAGCAGAGGGAGTTCTTGCTGCCCGAGCTGTCTCTATCTCAGTCCAGATTATCAGAGCCTGTGGTCTGCAAGCAGCAGCCAAGTAAGTCCACCTCTGAAAAGCAATCCTCATCTTTTTCCATTATAATCCACATAGTATATGAGGCTCGGCTATGTAAAACTTCCTTGTGTACAGTTTCCAGTTCATTAAGGTTTCTCTTAAGAAAGCATGTAAGAGTAAGTGTGAGTAGCAAACTTTACTACTTCACCTCTCATTTTTCTAGCTTCTACCCCTTCGATCTGTTCTCAACACGGAAACCAGTGAGCCTATGAAAACATAAGGCAGACCTTGACACACCTTTACTTAAAACCCATCAGTGACTTTTCATCTCATTCAAAGTAAAAGTCAAACTACTAGAAATGGCTATGAGACCCCACATGATCTGGCTCCTTATTATATTTATTACTTTATCTTCTCCTGCTCATCTCCCCTCTGCTTACTCTACTTCAACCACTGGCCTTATTGCTTCTGAACACACCAAGCCCATTTCCCCCTCAGGTAATTTGTCTTGCTGTTTTTTCTGCCTGAACACTGTTACTGTATATAAACAGCATGGCTCTCTTTTATCTCCTTCAGGCCTTTGTTCATACTTCTCTCTACCTTGAATATTCTTCTTGTCCACTAAACACACTCCTGTTTTCTTTTGGCTTGGTAGCTTCTTTGCAGCCTTCCTTTATCTCTTCTTACATGTAGATGGAAGTGGCACTTTGTCCTTTGTCTTTCTAATTTTTTTAAGATTTTATTTTTTTTTAATTTTTTTTTCAATTTTTATTTATTTATGATAGTCACAGAGAGAGAGAGAGAGAGAGAGAGGCAGAGACACAGGCCGAGGGAGAAGCAGGCTCCATGCACCGGGAGCCCGATGTGGGATTCGATCCCGGGTCTCCAGGATCGCGCCCTGGGCCAAAGGCAGGCGCCAAACCGCTGCGCCACCCAGGGATCCCAAGATTTTATTTACTTATTTTAGAGAGCAAACATAAGCAGGGGGAAGAGCTGAGGGAGAGGGAGAAATGCAGGCTTCCTGCTGAGCAGGGAGTCCAATGTGGGGCTCAACCCCAGGACCCTGGGATTATGGCCTGGGCCAAAGGCAGACACCCAATTGACTGAGCCACCCAGGCACCCCTGTCCTTTGTTTTTTACCACCTTGGTTGTAACCCATATTACTCAGTTTCAGTGATTTGCATACATGAGTTTCCCCCACTTGGCTGTGAGTTCCTCTAGTCACTATCTGAACTCCTCTCTGCCCCCTACCACTGCATAGCATAGTTCTAGCACATATCAGGTGGCCAGTAAGAAAGAGAACTAAGTCATGCTTCTACTGTAGACTAGTTCACTTTGGACACAGGTTCAGGAAAGAAGCAGTCAATAACTTTTTCCCTTGTAACTTTGAGTCATATCATTTGCCTTTAACTTCACAGTCAATAATGAACTGAATTACTGCCATGTGAGATCTGACATTGAAGCAATTGGTAAAATGCTCAGCTTGGTTAATATTTTTGTCACTAAATTCTCCAAATAGACTTACAGTAATTACTCGAGAACATTTTGGTGTAAGTGATACCAGGGCAGTTTTTTAATCATGTTCTTCCTTCACATTAAAACTTTTGAGCATCTGCCTTTGGCTCAGAGTGTGATCCTAGGGTCTTAGGATCGAGTCCCACATCAGGCACCCCGCAGGGAGCCTGCTTGCTTCTCCCTCTGATCTCTGCCTCTGTGTGTCTCCCATGAATAAATAAATAAAATCTTTAAAAAGAAAAATACTTTTGATGGTTTCCCATTGTCAGTAACTGGTCTAATTTTAATTGTGCATTCCTATTAACAGAAAAATAAAAGTTTAGCATATCTTCTAAATAACTGTACTTATTCATGTGTAAATCATTTTCATGTATTATTATTAAATATACTATAAAATAACAAGCATATATAGAACTTTAACATATGAGATAACAAATAAAGAAGTTTTAATATTTTCTTCCGATGCCCCTTAAGTTAACCGTACACACTCTACTTTAGGGACTGTTGGTTCACAGGATAAGCTCTAATCTGCTCAACTTGGCACTCAGAGCTCTTCTTAATCTCAGTCTTGAAAGAAGAGTAAGTTATCAAAATGCCCAGGAGAACTGAAAACTATTCAAAGGGAAGAACAGGTGCAAATGCACAGAGGCATGAAACTTGTGTCTGTGAAGTACTTGTTCTGTGTAAGACCCAGCCAAGGTCAGAATCTGCAAATATGGTGTTAAATTAACCACTACTTAATTGTCAGAGACGGACTTGGCATTTAGATACTCAGAAGATGTCTAAGACACTGCATCATAGATAAGAAACTCACTAGTTACTCTCTCTGTGGATCATGGAGTAGGTCAGATCAGATGGCAGGCAGTTTGTTGTAAGCCCTGCATTTGGTCTGTGTTACCATTGCAAGAAGGAAGGGTAAGAAGCCAGGCCAGTTCTGACACTATATTCCCCTGGTTGGGAAAGTCCTACAGAATATGAGACAAACAAGGTATAACGGAAACAGAATTTCACTAGAAATTGGATCCCTTGGCTTCTGGTCCCACCTGCATCTAACACTAGCTGTGCGTTATCTTGGGCTAGTTTCTTTACATCTCTGGGTCTAAGTTTCTTCATCCCAAAAATGGAAATTATGAACACCTCTCCTGATTTTATAAGGATCAGTATAAGATTAACAGTTATGAAGTCACTTTATAAACTACTAATATACAAGTGATTTGTTCCATAATTAACATTACCTTTGTTAGCCAGCAAAATATAGTAAAATCAGAAATTAGTTTTATTTTGCATCTTATTAAAGAAAGGAATTCTTGGTATCCAGAGAGCAGGTGCTCTGAAGTCAGCCTTCTCTTTACAAGAGACACCAACTCCCAGGGCACCTGGGTGGCTCAGTCGGTTAAGCATCTGACTCTTGACTTCAGCCCAGGTCATGATCTAAGGATCTTGGGATCAAGGCCCACATAGGACTGTCTGCTTAGCAGGGAGTCTTCTTTGAGATTCTTTCCCTCTTCCCCTCCATCTGCGTGTGCTCACTCTCTCTCTAAAATAAATAAATGAATCTTTTAAAAAGGAGAGAGGGATAGAGAAATACCAACCCTCATCTTAAGTGCCAGTGGTCTTCCTGATACTATGTAGGCAGACTCCTTCTTTCTTATTCACTTGAGTCTTTTAACTAACCTGATGTTTAACTGAGAATGAGTGGAAACTTCTATGAACATACATGGGTTCATTGATTTGCTGATGAAGTACTAGTGAAGAGATAATTGGATCAAAGGAAGAGATATTACAGTCTAGGTATAGATGTAGATATAGATAGGCACTTGATTGACAGCAGTGGCCCTGCTGCATTACTTTTTAAGTCCCACGAGGGTAAATATAATTATTTTGCTGCTTTTTGTATCTAGCTCTGAGCCCAGGGCATGATACACAGAGTAGATGCTCAAGAAATAATTATTGAGTGAATGAATTAAGGCTGGCTTTTGGGTCCAAACCTTTCTTTCCTTCACTGCCATCTCTGAGAGTTTCCAATTAAGAGTCCTTTCAGTGGTGCCTGGGTGGCTTAGTCAGTTAAGAGTAAGCCTTTGGCTCAGATCATGACCCTAGAATCCTAGGATCAGCCCCGAATTCCTGAGCAGGGAGCCTGCTTCTCCCTCTCCTTCTGCAACTTCCTCTGCTTGTGCTCTCTCTGTGTCTCAAATTTAAAAAAAAAATAAAAATTAGGGATGCCTGGGTGGCTCAGCAGTTGAATGTCTGCCTTTGGCTCAGGGCATGATCCCAGAGTCTCGGCATTGAGCCCCACATCCGACTCCTGCATGGAGCCTGCTTCTCTCTCCGCTTAGGTATCTGCCTCTCTCTCTCTTTCTGTCTCTCTCTCTGTCTCTCATGAATAAACAAATAAAATCTTTAAAAAAAATTTTTTTTAATTAAAAATAAGTAAAAAACAAAAAGTCCTTTCATTACCCACAGATTTGTATACATTATCTACTATAATTTTTACAATGCTCCTTGTTATCCTTGTTTTTTAGCCACTACTGGCATTTGATTTATTTCCCTCTCATTTTTCCTGTGCATAATATATATTTCAGACTATGCTTTGTGTAGAATTACACTAATCTATTAATGAGGATTTTAGGTTAATTTCGTTAGAAATGAAAATGCAGTAAGCATATAATTATACATACATCTTTAGTATTTGTTGTATCCTTATGCTGTCCTCATTTTAGCAAGAGGACAATGAAACTTGGAAGAGTGTGAGTAACTTGTGCAAGGTCACACATTTGATTAAATGATAGAGCCAAGATTAAAACCCAGATCTGTTAACTCTAGATTACTACCCTCTACTAATGTATACCAAGTAAAATAAAGAAGACACCCTTTAAATCTCCTTTGGGGCTATCAGGAAATCCTTCAAAAAGAGGTGACCTCTTTGGCGTGCCTGGATGGCTCATTGGTAGAGCATAGGACTCTTGATCTCACAGTCATGAGATCAAGCCCCACGTTGGGTACAACACCTTACTTTAAAAAAAAAAAAAAAAAAAAGTATATAAAAAGAGACAACCTCTTTGTCTAAATGTCAATTTTATTCTCTTGGGAAAGTTGGGATAAGGGAAATTGTCTCATATTATATTCATACATGAGAGAATTGGCAACTCTTTATGAGTATCAGTTAAAGATGGATAGATTCTGTCTATACTGAACAAGACAAAAACAGCTCTCAAAGACATCTGGGAACTGGTCTGACACTTGAAGCTGGGCTTGATGTTTTCATGCTGAGCACAAACAATCTCACAGAACACCAACATCAGACAAAGCTGCTTTGCAACCATGATGAAGTGAGACAAAAATAAAGTTACTCTGTAATCTTGTCTAGTTAACAAACCAAAACAAGGTCATTATGAAAATCACAAAAATACCTAACATCCCCTCATCCTGGCTAAAATGACTGATCACTGCTGCTTTACCAATTACAGCTTTAGTCTTATTGTAGTCTTCCCTCCTTTTGGGTAGGATTCATCAGAACAGCAATCCAGAGCAAAGCCCCACTTCTTTTTTTTTTTTTTTTTTAAAGATTTATTTATTTATTTATTTATTTATTTATTTATTTATTTATTTATTTATGATAGACAGAGAGAGAGAGACAGAGAGAGGCAGAGACACAGGAGGAGGGAAAAGCAGGCTCCATGCCGGGAGCCCAACGCCAAAGCCCCACTTCTTCAACAAAGTTTGCTAACATGAATCTAGTGCTGTATAAGTCCTTTCTGATACCTTTGTACAAAAATTCCCCATGATTTCCCTTGGTGTATGTTCTTTCTCATCATAATGAACAGTAAAACCAACTTGTTCAACTACCATTGCTCCCTGGTAGTCTTTGGCTGAAGGTCATTGACAGCACAATTGGAGTGTCCTTGGAGTGGCACTCTGGTAAACAGGTGAATGTTGTCTTCCCGTACCCTAGGCAATCCAGCTGACTTCTGATACTGCCTTCCCTACCTTCTCCCCTAACAGGGCTTTGGCTGAGCAGGAACCCGCTCTACAGTTCAGTGCCACAGTTGGGGTCAATTCCTTTGTCACCACTCATCTCTCCTTCCTGCCCAAAGGAGAGCAGCGCCGAACCCGCCCTGTAGCCTGTTCCTTCTGCCCTGAGTTCTCCCATCACGTTGAGTTTCCATGTAACTTGGTGACTCAGCATTGCAGTGGAGAGGCGTGTTTCCTGGCAGAACTGTTGGAATTTGCAGAGGTCACTTTTGCTATTTATCATGAAGATACCAAGTCAGGTGAGCACCAGATGACTCACAATCAGAATTAAAAGGGGCTCTGTTTTGAGTGGTATAACTCTAGAAAATACATGTTGAAATTTTTAGCCCTTTGGTCAGTAAAGCCCTAATTAATTTCTCTATTTTGTTTGATTTTTCAGCCAGTGATATAACGAGTATTCGGTCATTCAGAGATTATCTGCTTGGAGTAGTAAAGGTTCCAACAAAAGAGCTGCTGGTCAAGAGATCTGGTAAGGATCCTGGATTATCACTTTCTAATTCTACCCCTTCTCATTTACTTTCCTACAAGAGATCATCTTGCATGGCTCCCCTGTAAGATATGCAGAAGAAAATATGACCCCTAACAAATACTTTTGAATTCTCCCAGGTACGCCAGAAGTCATTTCCTAATCATTTCAAAAGTCTCTTAACAAAGTAAAGTAACTCAAAGCTTTGGACTGTCATCTTACTCCAGGAAAGATGATGATAATAGTGGTGGTGCTACAAATAATAAATATGATGATACCCATTACATTATGTAGCATTTTGTGAAATATTTTCTCAGGTATTATGTGAGCCTCATTATAACCCTGCTTGGTGGGATACAAGATCTTACTATTTTTGTTTTACAGATGAGGAAACTTTGGCTCACAGAGTTTAAGTGATTTGCCAAAACCACACAACTAGTGAGTAGCAGCAGTGGAAATCCAGATTCCCCTATTCTTTTTTACTGTGCCCTCCTCTCTTACTGCGGAAGGAATAAAGATAGAGGACAGCCACCAAGGCATCTGGATATAATGGTCCTGTCCTACTTAATGCTATCTCAGTGACCTTGACCTTTCTGAGCCTCAGTTTTCTTATGTTATGAATGGAGATAGTTAATCCTAACAAGTCTACCAAGTAAGAGTTGATGAAATCAGATGTATAAGGTACTGGACACAGAGTAGGCACTCAGTAAATGTCAGCTTTTCTTCTCTTGCACATCCTCCTCCCTAGGATTGTGTAATCTAGTTTCCAGAATTACACCACACATCTCCCAAATTTAATTGTGAATTAAAATTTGAGCAGTACTCTAATAGGTATTTTCTATGCGCCTTCCAGAGAAAAGCCTGTACAACTTGGTATGTAGGGCTTCTCACTTATGTCACTTATTTGTACAATGTGGTAGCTATAGTAATTTGGGCAGGTCTCTGAGTTTCCCTTTTATCATCTGTAAAATAGAGATTATTCCAGTTATCAGGAAAATTAAATGAAGTGATATATATGAAGCACTAAGAGTATATCTGACACAGTGGATACTCAATAAAGAGTAGCTTTTATTATCTTGAAATCTAATGCCTGGTCCCTGATATATGTCCACTAGTGGCAGTTCCTATAGTGGAAGACCTGGGACTAGACCCTGGATCTCCTGAACCATGCCTTTTCTACTGTATTTATGGCATGTTAACAACATTTCACTTTTTTTCCTAAATGATGTGTATGTGTTTTAATAGGCTCAAGTGGAATGAATTGGGATATAGGCAATTGTATTGTATTCCTCCTCCTCTTTTCTATCCCTTATATAGACACAGTACTGAATTATGCATTCTTAGATTCAGGAGGATTTTTGTAGGCCCAATTTACTCATTTTGCTGATTGAAAAACTGAAGGCTGGAGAAGCGAATTGGTGCCATGGATCATGAGGCTAGCTTTTTAACATACAGTATATTATTAGGTTCAGATGTATAATATAGTGACTCAACACTTGCATATATCACCGTGTGCTTATCACAAGTGCAGTCCTTAATCCCCATCACCTATTTCACCCATCTCTCCATCAACCTCCCCTCTGGTGACCATCAGTCTGTTCTCTATAATTAAGAGTTTGTTTCTTGATTTATCTTCTTCTCTTTTTTTTCCTTTGCTCATTTATTTTGTATCTTAAATTCCACGTATGAGTGAAATCATATATTTGTCTTTCTCTGACTTATTTTGTTTAGCATTAGACTCTCTAGCCCCATCCATGTCATTGCAAATGGGAAGATTTTATTCTTTTTATGGCTGAATAATATTCCATTGTGTATATATACCACATCTTTCTTTAAAAGTTTTTATTTTAGTTCTACATAGTTTAACATACAGTGTTATATTAGTTTCTGGTGTACAATATAGTGATTCAACAATTCCATATATTACCCTCTGCTCATAATGACAAGTACACTCCTTAATCCCCACCACCTATTTAACCCATCCCCTTCCTCCCCTCCGCCATGGTGCCATCTGTTTGTTCTGTATAGTTAAGAGTCTGTTTCTTGGTTTCTCTCTCTCTTTTTCTCCCTTCGCTCATTTGCTTTGTTTCTTAAATTCCACATATGAGTGAAATCCTTTGGTATTTGCCTTTCTCTGACTTATTTCACTTAGCATTATACTCTCTAGCTCTATCCATGTCATTGCAAAAGGCAAGATTTCATTCACATCTTCTTTATCCATTCATCTGTCAATCTACATGTGTGTTGCTTCCATATCTTGGCTATCTTAAATAGTACTACTGTAAACATAGAAGTGCACTGTATCCCTTTGAATTAGTAATTTTGTATTCTTTGGGTAAATACCAAGTAATGCGATTCCTCAATCATAGGGGAGTTCTGTTTTAAACTTTTGAGGAACTCCACACTGTTTTTCCACAGTGGCTGCACCAGTTTGCATTCCTACCTACAGTGCATAAGGGTTCCTTTTTCTCCACAGCCTCACCACCACCTGTTGTTTCTTGTGTTGTTGATTTTAGCCATTCTGACAAGTGTGAGGTGATACTTCATTGTTATTTTCATTTGTAAGTCATAATAAACATCTTTTCATGTCTCTCCTGGCCATCTGGATATCTTCTTTGAAGAAATGTCTGCTCATATCTTCTGTCAATTTTTTAATTGAAGTATTTGTTTTTTGGGTATTGAGTTGTGTAAGTTCTGTGTATACTTTGGATACTAACTTTTTAGCAGGTATGTCATTTGTAATTTTCTTCTTCCATTCAACAGATTGCCTTTTAGTTTTGTTGATTGTTTCTTTCACTGTTTTGGAGCTTTTTATTTTGATGTAGTCCCAATGGTTTATTTTGCTTTTGTTTCCCTTGCTTCAGTGGACGTGTCTAGAAAAAGGTTTCTACAGTCAATGTGAAAGAGATTACTGCCTATGTTCTCTTCTAGGATTTTTGTGGTTTCAGGTCTTTAATCCATTTTTAACTTATTGTTCTGTATGGCATAAGAAAGTGGTCCAGTTCTGTTTTTCTGCATGCTGCTGTCCAGTTTTCCCAACATCATTTGTTGAATTGTGTCTTTTTCCTATTGGATATTCTTTCCTGCTTTGTCAAAGATTAATTGATGTTATAATTTTGGGTTTATTGTCTGGGTGTTCTGTTTTGCTCTAGTGACATATGTATCTATTTTTGTGCCAGTACCATACTGTTTTGGTTACTACTTTGTAATATAACTTGAGGTCTAGAATTGTGATGCTTCCAACTTTGCTTTTCTTTTTCAGGATTGCTTTGGCTATTCAGGGTCTTTTCTAGTTCCATACAAATTTTAGGATTGTTTATTCTAGTCCTGTGAAAAATGCTATCGGTGTTTTAATAGGGATTGCATTGAATGTGTATTGCTTTGAGTAGTATAGACATTTTAACAATATTCATTCAATCCATGAGCATGGAATGTCTTTCCATGTCTTTGTGTTGTCTTCAGTTTCTTTCATCAATATTTTTTTTAAGATTTTTATTTATTTATTCATGAGAGGCACACATAGAGAGAGGCAGAAACACAGGCAGAGGGAAAAGCAGGCTCCCTGCCAGGATCCTGATGGGGGATTTGATCCCAGATCCAGGGATCATGCCCTGAGCCAAACGCAGATGCTCAACCGCTGAGCTACCCAGGTGTCCTTCATCAATATTTTATAGTTTTCAGAGTATAGATTTTTTTACCTCTTTGGTTAGGTTTATTCCTAAGTACCTTATTATTTTGGTGCAATTATAAATAGGATTATTTTCTTAGTTTCTCTTTCTGTTGCTTCATTATTGTTGTATAGAAATTCAACAGAAGTGCCTGAGTAGCTCAGTTGGTTAAGCATCCGATCTTGATCTCAGCCCAGGTCTTGATCTTAGGGTTGTGATTTTAAGCCCTGCATTGGGCTACTTTAAAAAGCCCTGTATTGACCTATAAATGAACAAACAAGCGAACAAAAGAAGGAAAGGGAAAGGAAGAAGGAAAGAGAAAAGGAGGGAGGAAGGCAGGCAGGCAACAGATTTCTATACATTGATTTTGTATCCTGCAACTTGACTGAATTCATTTTATCAGTTCTACTGTTGTGCCCCAGATTGCAAATCCGAGAAACCACCAATGAGCCGACACACCGATGCAAACACACGAGGGTTTATTTACAAGCTCAAGATTGGGTCCAAGTATACCCGACACAGCGGAGCAGGGACTTGGACCCCGAGGCTAAGAGGCGTAGCAGCTTTATAGGGGCCAGTGGGATTGTAACATACGCAGAGTTGCACAGTCATGTCGGTCCACACGCAGGTGGCCGATTGAATTACATTTTACCCTATAGTATCCATCTGAACTGGCCTATTACTTTGGTCAGAATTGGCGCTCGCTCGCAGTTTTGGCGGGCACAAGGCGGGGTTACATTGTTATGAGCCGATTTCCCGTAAGGGTGTGCCCAGTGGCTAGACTAGGGTGGGGCAGCGCCTTAAGCAATAAGCAGGTCTGGTGGGGGTGATACAGGAGGTGGCGGGTGCAGCACAAAATGGAGTTAGTCCTGCTCTGCTTGTCCAGGGGTAGGGGATTTTTGTTCAATTTTCTGGGTCCCACACTACCAGTTTTGGTTTTTTTTTAAGATTTTTTTTTTAAAGATTTTATCTATTTATTAGTGAGAGACACAGAGAGAGAGGCAGAGACACAGGCAGAGGGAGAAGCAGGCTCCATGCGAGGAACCAGAGGGGGGACTCCATCCCGTGACTCAAGATCACGCCCTGGGCCAAAGGCAGATGCTCAACCACTGAGCCACCCAGGCGTCCCTTTTTTAAAGATTTTTTTTTTAATTTTTATTTATTTATGATAGTCACAGAGAGAGAGAGAGAGAGAGAGGCAGAGACACAGGCAGAGGGAGAAGCAGGCTCCATGCACCGGGAGCCCGATGTGGGATTCGATCCCGGGTCTCCAGGATCGCGCCCTGGGCCAAAGGCAGGCGCCAAACCACTGCGCCACCCAGGGATCCCCCCTTTTTTAAAGATTTTTATTTTTTCAAGAGAGACACAGAGAGAGAGGCAGAGACATAGGCAGAGGGAGAAGCAGACTCCCTGCAGGGAGCCCAATGTGGGACTCCATCCTGGGACCCCGGGATCATGCCCTGAGCCAAGGTAGGCACTCAATCACTGAGCCACCCAGGTGTCCCAGTTCTATCAGTTTTTTGGTGGAGTCTAGGATTTTCTCTATATAGTATCATGTCATCTACAAATACTGAAAATTTTACTTCTTTACTAATTTGGGTTTTTTTTCTTTACCAATTCGGATACCTTTTATTTCTTTTTTGTATACTTGCCAATTTTGTTGATTTTTTTTTTTTTTCCCCAAGGAACCATCTCCTGGTTTCATTGATCTGTTCTATTATATTTTTAGTTTCTATATCATTTATTTCTATTCCATTCTTTATTATTTCCTTCCTTCTGCTGATTTTACCTTTTTTTTTTTTTTTTTTTTTTAAGATTTTATTTATTAGGCAGCCCTGGTGGTTCTGCAGTTGAAGGGCCACCTTCAGCCCAGGGCCTGATATTGGAGACCCGGGTTGAGTCCCCCGTCGGGGTCCCTGCATGGAGCCTGCTTCTCCCTCTGCCTGTGTCTCTGCCTCTCTCTCTCTCTCTCTCTCTCTCTCTCTCTCTGTGTCTCTCATGAATAAATCCCTTTGGCCCAGGGCGCGATCCTGGAGACCCGGGATCGAATCCCACGTCGGGCTCCCGGTGCATGGAGCCTGCTTCTCCCTCTGCGTATGTCTCTGCCTCTCTCTGTGTGTGTGACTATCATAAATAAAGTAATTAATTAAATTTAAAAAAAATAAAATAAGTCTAAAAAAAAAGATTTTATTTATTTATTCATGAGAGGCACAGAGAGAGAGAGGCAGAGACACAGGCAGAAGCAGGTTCCATGCAGGGAGTCCGATGTGGGACTCGATCCTGGGACCCCAGGATCACGCACTGAGCGGAAGGCAGACACTGAACTGCTGAGCCATCCAGGTGTCCCGATTTTACGTTCTTTTTTTGTTCTTTTTTCTAGCTTAGGTATAAGGTTAAGTTGTTTATTTGAGGTTTTTCTTGCTTCTTGAGGTAGGCCTCTATTGTTATAAACTTCCCTCTTAGAACTGTTTTTGCTGCATCCCAAAGTTTTTGGATCATTATGTTTTCATTTTCATTTGTTTCATCTACTTTTTAAAAAAATATTTCATGTATTCATTTGAGAGAGAGAGAGAACGCATGAGCAAGGGAGGAAGAAGAGGAAGAAGCAGTTTTCCCACTGAGCAGGGCACCTGATGACGGGTTCAATCTCAGGACCCTGGGATCATGTCCCGAGCTGAAAGCAGATGGATGCTTAACCTGCTGAGCCACCCAGGAGCTCCTTCCTCTACTTTTATTTCTTCTTTTATTTCCTGATTGACCCATGTATTATTTAGTAGCATGTTATTATTAATCTCTATGTGTTTTGTTCTCTTTCCACATTTATTTTTGTGGTTGACTTCTAATTTCATAGTGTTGTGGTCAGAAAAGATGCATGATATGACTGATCTTCTTAAATTTGTTGAGGCTTGTTTTGTGGCCTATTAGGTAATCTATTCTGGAGAATGTTCCATGTGCACTTGAAAAGAATATGTATGCTGCTGTTTAAGGATGGAATGTTCTAAATATGTCTGTTAAATCCATCTGTTCTAGTGGGTCATTCAACGGCATTGTTTCCTTATTGATTTTCTGTTTAGATTATCTATCCCTTAATGTAAGTAGACTGTTAAAGTCTGCTCATGTTATTGTATTGTTATCAATTAGTTCCTTTATGTTTGTTTTTAACTGTTTCATGTATTTGGGTGCTCCTCTGTGGGCCTTGTAGGAAGCATATAAATAGGTCTTGTTTTTTTATCCATTCTGTTACTCTTTGTCTTTTGATTGGAGCATCTAGTCTATTTATGCTCAAAGTAATTATGATAGATATATATTTATTGTCATATTATTTGTTTTGTGCTGTTTTCTGAGGATTTTCTTCGATCCTTTCTTTCATGGTTTGCTGATTTTCTTTAATGGTATATTTGGCTTTCTTTCTCTTTATTCTTTGCATATTTGTTAGTGGTTTTTGGTATACGATCACCATTAGGTTTGCATATAACCTCCCCACTGTGTGCTCCAAGTGCTCTTCAGATTGCTGTTTCTACATTATGTTCTCAGGCTGTTTGCCTTCTCTCCAAGAGCAGCCCCAATGCCCTCCAGGCTCAGAGCCCAGCATGCTGACCTTTAAAACTCTAGGCTTTAAGCCTCACTCACTGCAGGAGCTCAGAAATTCAGTCCCTCTCACTTTCCCAGCCAGTTGCTATGGGAATTCATTTTCCCCATCCACTCTCTTGTGTGCTAGTCTGTCTCTTGTCCTTCTCTGTGGCCATAGCTCCCTCTCCACTGGAACGGCCACTATCTGTTTCCCTCCCAAACTGTGTCTCCACACCACCTACCATCTTGGAAGTGGCCTCTTCTCTACCTTTAGTTGTGGCATTTGTTCTACCAGTCTTCAGGTTGATTTCTGAGGTATTTAGGAAGATTTGATAGTTATCTAGCATATTTGTGGGACAAGGTGAGCCTACGGTGCTTCTGCTTGACCACTATTATTCCTCCATTTCACATTTTTTATAGCACTTTTCAGACTCTTCCAAAACCATTATCTCATTTGATGATATAAGAGCTTTGGTGGGCAAGATTAGCACTAATTTTCCTATTTGTCAGGTAAGGAAACCAAGGCTGAGAGAAATTAGTGACTTACCTAGACTAAACCACTAGTTTGGGGCTGAAGCTAGGAGAGAACTAAGGTCTTCCAACTCTTAGCCTTTGTTCTTCCACCTGGTCTCATTGTCTTCCAGTAATCAGATGAAACAGACTCCAGTGGTCTTTGGGTATATGTTTTCAGTTCTGTCACAGGCCAGAGTGATGATGGCTCTTGAGTAGGAAGTGGGTAAATCCTTTTATTCCTAAAACAATAATTGAAAATCTTATTTTTTTCCATAAGGGATCACAGGATGGTATCCCATCATTTTGCCAGAAGATGGGGCCCTGCCACACGGTTTGGAGCTCATGCAGAAAATTGTGGGTGGCCTAGAGCTTTCAGTTACCTTCACACATCCTGGAGATAGAGAGCGGGTATTAGAAGCTGCTGAGCTATTGGGCTGGAACTTTGAGAATAACCTAAAGAATCTTGTCACGATGA
Source organism: Canis lupus dingo (assembly GCF_003254725.2). NCBI lineage: Eukaryota > Metazoa > Chordata > Mammalia > Carnivora > Canidae > Canis > Canis lupus. The sequence continues at coordinate 24,429,482 of NC_064263.1, forward strand.
ATGAAGAGGAGCCAGCCACTGTCACCATATCCACCCCAAGGCTCTGGCTGCCCATCCATTGTGTGCTTCTTGCTGGCCAGAACCACATTCATAAGAACACATATTGCTACCTCCGCTACAAGCTCTATGATCAGGAAGCCTTCTGGACCCCTCTCAAGAAGCCTAAGGAATCTACAAACAAAAAACAGGTCATGGTTACTTTCAAGGCATCCAAAAGAGCTGAAGTCATTAGGGGCCCATCACTGCTTTGGTATTTCAGGGAAGAGAGATTAGAGATCCAAGTGTGGCGGGCTTATGGCAATGACAGTGTGGAAAGGCCCCACCAGACGGACAGTTGGATTGGCTCAGCCTATGTGGACCTGGCCAGACTTGGGGAGACGTCTGCAAGGACATTAACTGTCAGTGGTAAGTGAGGAACCAGCCTTAGCTCCTGTGGTTTGAGCACCTGCTCTGTGATAAGCACTATGTGATGTACTCCCTCACACATTATTTTATTTGATCCTCCTAGCAGTGTGGTGAGATAGGTAACACACCTATTTTATAGTCATGAAAATGGAGGCTCAGACAGGTTAGATTACTACCCAGGCTCATAGCTAGTAAGTGTTTTTTGGTTTTTTTTCCAGTATTGTATCCTGAAAGATTAGTAATAATTTAGTAATGCTTCTTATAACTGAAGAATTTTCAAAAAGAGGACCACTGGCTGCTTACAAGAGGGCATTACCTAGTGACAATATATCTTGGTAGGGTCACTACAGATATAAGAACTAGCTCTGAACTTTGTAGCTTTAGAATACATTCAAATTTACCAGATTTTTGCACCTAAAATAGTGCCTAGAATATTGCACTCAATACATGTAAAATAAAAATGGGTGAATTGGAGGAGGACTGCCTTTAACCCATGTATCAGAACCTATATGATAATCTAGAATGCTGGTTTTTAAAATACACTGAAAAACATACCTGCTGATGAGACTGTTATCCTCTCTCTCTGGTCAGCACATCTTGAAATCATAAAAGAAAACATGCAGGGAATCCCTGGGTGGCGCAGCGGTTTGGCGCCTGCCTTTGGCCCAGGGCGCGATCCTGGAGACCCGGGATTGAATCCCACGTCGGGCTCCCGGTGCATGGAGCCTGCTTCTCTCTCTGCCTGTGTCTCTGCCTCTCTCTCTCTCTCTCTCTCTCTCTCTCTCTGTGATGACTATCATAAATAAATAAAAATTTAAAAAAAAAACATGCAAGATAATAAACTGGTTCACAAGGCAGAAAGGAAAAAGGTAACATTTTACAAGTGGCATTATGTGCTACATCGTTTCTTTTAAACTTGTTCAGTACTTGATACATATACTTGGTTCTGGGAATTCAAAGATGAGTAAGAAATAGTCAATGGGAGAATAGAGAGTAAATAAACAATTACAGTGAAGCATTAGAACTATGAAAAGACATTCTCAGTGGTATTGCAGAGCACAGGGGTGCAACATCCATTGGGTTCAAGGATGACATCTCAGTAGAAATGATGCTTGACTTGTGTTTCAAAGGATTTATGAATAAGCCAAGAAAAGGGAAAGAATGATATTCTAAACAGGAGACTAGCCCATGAAGGCATAGAGGCATGAAGCAGGTTGATACCTTTTAGGCACTATAAGTAATTTGGTACTGTTGGATCATAGGAGATATAGGATGGGAGATGATAAGGAGATCAAGTTCAAAAGGTAGACAAGAGTACTGGACTTTTATCTGAGAGCTATGGAAAGTTATACTAATAGGGTCTGAATAGAAGAGTGATAATTTTGCATTGAGGAAGACTATATCCAGTAACTGTAATGCAGAATGAATTGAAGGTGACCAGACTAGATTCTTTATAAATATGGTATATATTCATTGGCACACTCCTTATAGGATTAGTTATTTCCTCTACTGTATAGCTAAAGAAACAGTCACAACCCTATTTTAAGCCTTATGCTCTGACTGTTGTTAAAAAGATGGCGCAAAAAAAAAAAAAAAAAAAAGATGGCACAAGCTAAATAAGACTGTGTATTTGGGTGATCATCCCAGATTCTCTGGCTCTCTCTGGACCTAGCAGGTATAATTCTGGCTCTGTTGAATACCTCATTAAATGCCATGTGCTCTATTTTATCTGGTGAGCCTAGAGTCACTTCAGAGAGCCTGTAGAAAAAATCTTTGAAGTAAGCAAAGCTCACCTGAACTAAAGTTCGTAAAGGCAGGCTTTTAACTTCACTCTGCTGAAGAAAGTAGGTTTGGAACACGAATAAAGATTTAAGGATCAGAACTCAAGCACAAATACCTCTTTTTATTGAGTGATAACAAAAGAAGTATTTAACTTTTCAGATTGTCCATTTCTGTCATGCTTCTCCACATCCCATCAGTCTAAGCTTTTTATTCTCTTATAAATGGGCTTTGTACAAGATGTGGCAGTTGATCTGCTTATTGAATGAGTCAAGCAGTCCATGCAGTCATCCATCCAACCATCCTTATAAGTAGCTGTTGAGTTTTTTGAGGATAAGGATTTAGCTGTGTTGCTTTTGGGTATCTTCCCTTCTGCTGCCCTTACTTTCTGCTTGTGATAATGATGATAATTATCATGTTGCATCAGAAGAAAAGAGGTTACCTAAAAACAGAAAAAGACAGGGAAAATTCATCTTACTGCTTCCTGTGAATCAATTAACTCCATTTTCCCAAATTGAAATGAGTCTATTAAAGCAAACTTTGAGATTCTGAAAGAATTCTTAGTGCCTTCTGCTATATAATTAAATCTCATTTTAATATCTAAGAAGCCTATAAGTTCAGATCCCTGGGTTTAAATCTGCCACTTATTGGAATAGTCATGTCACCTTGGCAGGTTACCTAATCCCCCAGGTTCTGACACCTGAAAAACACTCATCAAATACTAATTCCCTTGTTTTTCCTTCTTGCCTCCTGTGCCAAAGCCTCTTATTTCACTTCCGAATGATCTTCAGGGCTACTGCCCAAACATATTTAGTTGTTGAAACAGGCTAAATTGAGCACCAGGACAGCTAAGGACAAGAGCCAGTGGGACATGTGGCAGAGAAGACACACCACTCCTGCTTTAATAAAAATCTTACTTTCAAAAGGTTTCAGAAGTCGTCTAAGTCTGCTCACTTCCAGCACATGAAACTCTTCCACACCAACTCTGCCTGGTAGTCACTTGGATTTGGCTTCAAATCTGAGCTCTCAGGACACCTGGGTGGCTCAGCGGTTTAGTGCCTGCCTTCAGCCCAGGGCCTGATCCTGGAGTCCCGGGATCGAGTCCCACATCAGGCTCCCTGCATGGAGCCTGCTTCTCCCTCTGCCTTTGTCTCTGCCTCTCTCTGTCTCTCATGAATAAATAAATAAAATCTTTAAAAAAATTAAAATTAAAAAAAAAAATCTGAGCTCTCACTTCTTTCCATTAATAGAGAGAGTGTGTTGGGGAGAAGGGAAGTAAAAATTTTCCCACAGTATACTAACTTCACAGTTTCTTTTACAAATTAGCATATTGGGGACTGTTGGGCCTGTCAAGGGAAAGAGGACAACAAGCGCTCTCAGTGATTCACCTCCAAGGTTAGAGAGTGTTCTTGGTTCCTGCTTGCTTGGACTTACTCTCCTCCATCCTCTTGCAGGTGTGTATCCTCTATTTGGACGAAATGCTTCCAACCTCTCGGGAGCTGCCTTGCGAGTTCATGTGATTCTTTCTTCTCCTTCCCCACACCCTGGGCCTGCTCCTGAGCTGGATTCTGTGGACTGCAGCAGCCACAGTGAGTCTGAACAGTTTCCCAGAAGGACTAATGAGACCCAGCTCTCTCCATCACCTAGCCACCAGAAATCTCCTGCCTCCATCCAGCTCCCCTGCAACACCACCACAAGGGAAGTCTGCCCAGACCAGGAGGGCCCTGCTGAGTTGGATGGAACTTTTGCAGTCAGTATCCTGGTGGAAAGAGCAATGCATTTGAGCTTAAAAGGTATGCTCTATTTACTTTTCCAGGCATATGTATCTGACTCCTCAGGCTATGGTCCTGTCTTCACAAATCTTTGAAATTATGACAACCTGCAACAAATGTTAACCATCTTAATCAATTATTATTATAAAAAAATTATTATTATATTTCTCAAGCCTAAAGGTTTAAGCAACATGAAAGCCTTTCTGAACTGAAGTGGACATTGCCACTTCATTTTTTTTTTTTTTAAGATTTTATTTATTTATTCATGAGAGACATAGAAACAGAGAGAGAGGCAGGGACACAGGCAGAGGGAGAAGCAGGCTCCATGCAGGGAGCCTGACGTGGGACTCCATCCTGGGTCTCCAGGATCAGGCCCCGGGCTGAAGGTGGTGCTAAACCACTGAGCCACCCGGGCTACCCGACATTGCCACTTCTATATTAATTTTGCATATCATAAATCTCCCAGTCCGAAACCTGAGTATCAGCTAAGGTACTTCTCTTTGCCTTATCCACTGTCAAATCATCAAATCCATTAAATTGTATCTCTAAATTTCTCTTAGGATTCTTTTATCCTTTCCATTGATACCAACTCAGGCCCTCTTCATTATGTACCTGGGACCAAGAGTTCTTAACACTGGATCCCTAAGCCCCAAGAGACCCAAAGATAAAAGTCAAGGTGGCGAACTTGGATAGGAAAATAATCGCATCTGAATTTTATTAACCTTTAACTAAAATTTAACATTTCCTACAGTTGTGAACATAGGCAATAGACCCAGTAATATTGACAGTACCTGTGGGGTTGTTAGCAATAAAAATCACAGGTATTTTCATATCACATTGTAGTTATTGCAAATGTCTTAGAGTATCATTCATACCTATCATTACTTCAAAATTACAGTAGTTGTAAAACCTACAGTTAGATCTTGTAACATATTAATAAAGCAAATATATTAGCATGTCTTACCTTTTTTAGTGTTTTGATAATGATGCTAATACAACTTTTATGTAATCCTGTGTACCTTACATTATGCATTTAAAAAAAAACACATACACAGGGTGGCTGGGTGGCTCAGTCAGTTAAGTGTCTCCCTTTGGCTCAGGTCATGATCCTGGAGTCCTAGGATCAAGCTCCACGTCTGGCTCTCTGCTATCCAGGAGGAAGCCTGTTTCTCCCTTTCTGTCTGCCTCTTCCCCCTACTACTGCTCTCTCTTGCTCTCTCCCTCACTCTCACTCTCTCAAATAAAAAAATCTTTAAAACACATACATACATTGGGGCGCCTGAGTAGCTCAGTTAGTTAAGCATCCGACTTTTTATTTCAGCTCAGTTCATCGCAGGTTGTGAGATTGAGCCCCACGTCAGGCTCCACAGTAGGCATGGAGCCTGTTTAAGATTCTGTCTCTCTGGGACATCTGAGTGGTTCAGTGGTTGAACAGCTGCCTTCAGCTCCAGGCGTGGTCCCAGGGTCCTGGGATCGAGTTTCACACCAGGCTCCCCACAGACAGCCTGCTTCTCCCTCTGCCTATGTCTCTATCTCTTTCTGTGTCTCTCATGAATAAATAAA